>NC_143057.1:98777500-99402500 GCF_052426305.1 Pelodiscus sinensis
ACCAGAATGCACTAAGAATAATGCTATGTTTCAGAGTCTGTTCCTTCACTGAAGGTTTGTCTTGATATCTGACAATCATAACTTCAGGCAGTTAGGTTCAATAACATTGGGTTTAGTTATTTGGGGCCTGATTCTTCTCATGTGAAAACCAAATGGGTATTTTGCTATTGCTTTAATAGGAGCACTAGACTAAGAACATTTTACACTGGAACAGCAATTTGAATATGTGTATGTTGGGTATGAATGCTTTGTTAAAGTGAAGTATTGAAATTCTTCTGCTCTGGCATTTGGTGATTAGGAAGGAAATATCTTTCTGCTGCTTGCAAATTAGGCACTATCTAAAATCTCTAGAGATTAACAGCTGGAAAATCTAGTAGCTAAAGCACACAAAGTACATACCAAAATGTAATTATAATAAACAAAAGCTGTTCTCTCTCTTGTGTAAAGCTCTGTTTGTAGATAAAGTTAAAGAGGCATAGGCTTAAATAGCTCTCTGGAAGTGTACTGAAGCAGTAGATATTAAATAAAAGGACGAGTTTGTCAAAATATTTATTTGCAGAAAATAAGCTCTATTCACACATTGAATTTCTAGATCTAAAATATATTTTTCACTGTAGCACACACTGATGTGTCAGAGGGGCCTAGCTGAAGTACATCTGTTCATCTCTGGTGGAGTTTTCTATTATAACACTGATACCAACACTGCAATCATAACTGGGTAGCCATTTTCCCTATTTATCTTCTTATTGGGAAGTTTTGAGAGCAATATTATGATGGTAGTTACTAGGTATGGTGCGGGTGCTGAATCAATAGGACTGCTCAATTGACCTTAAGTGTAAGAAAGATTAGTTACACTAACAAAATGTTTGCAACTGTAACCATTGCACACTTTTGCCAGGTTAACCAAAGCCACAAGTTCAATGAATCCTGCAATACGAAGTAGTATTGTACCCTCTGTAATCTAGTTTTGCTATTGAAACCAGAACCAGTTCTGCATGACATCTTTTTTTTTCTATAGCAACAAAAAATCATGACAGTTCCTTTTAACTTTCATCAAACATTCTTCTGCTCCCAGCATCTCCAGAATGTGTAGAGCTAACGTAATGGATCATGAATCCTCAGACCACAAATCTTTCAGCCTGGCAGCTGGCATGTCAGTCTGGAAGGAATCCAACTACTGAATCAGTAATAATAATGGCTCACCTAGTAAGTGCCTAAAGAAAGGGGGCAATTGCCACGATATGTTAAACATTTACTTCCAATAAATGCTTACTATGGCTAGCTAACAATTACTTTTCAGAAATGAGATAAATACACAGTTGGATACAAACCTAATCTGGGAATTAGTTTCTACAATGAGGAGCACAGTTTGTCCAACCGATAACTTGCAGGTTAACTCCCAGATAGGCCAGGGTTGATAATAGGATTCACTTTCTTTCTCTTCTTCGGAATCCAGTACTAATAATTTCAAATCCCTTTTTATGAATAACACTCCCACAGAGATGATGCATGGAGGGCATGGGGCGTCAGTTGCTCCTCTCAGATTGTTACATGATGTGGCCAGGCACCTTCCTTGCAAAGCAGCTGAGCCAGTGAACTTCACTGGGTAAAGAGAGGCAGAGGTAAGAGAAAGGAGAGAGAAACAGCTGGGAGTTTCAGGAGGGACTGCTACTTTGTAGAAGGGGAAAGGTTGCTGTGGGGAGCATGACTTGAGCTGTTCTGGGATTGTACGAGGAATAATGGTAGTTTGAATTAGGATCTTTAATTCGAACTACCTACTCCGTACCACGTGATGCCGCGAGCACGGAGCTCAGACTAAGGGGGATTTAAAAATGGTGGCACCCATGAACATGCAAATGAAGCCCGGGATATTTAAATCCCGGGCTTCATTTGCAACTCCGCTTGCCCTCATTACCCTACCTAGCTCGAACTAACGAGCTAGTGTAGACGTACCCTGACTGACTGCGCTGAGTAGTAACATCATCATCCCCACTCTCTGGCTAAAATGGCATTACACAGCGACACTTATCGTGGCAAACACAAATGAAAATTGTTTTCAATAAAATTCATAAATGAATGAAAATTCCATTCCATTACAATAATTCAAGCTATAATGGAATTTTCTCACAGAACCCCTATTTTCACTTCACGGCACCCTGGGGTTCTGCGGAACACCATTTGGGAAACACTGGTCTAACCTGTTATTAAAAATCCACAATGACAGAGATTCTACGAACTCCCTAGGCAATTTGTTTCTAGTGCTTAACTACCCTGACATTTAGTAAGTTTGTCCTAATGTTCAACTTAAACCATCCTTGCTACAATTTATGCTCATTGCTTATCTTAGTCTCAGGGGTTAAGTGGAACAATTTTTCACCCTCCTCCTTGTAACAACTTTTTTATGTACTTACAACATTTCTGCTAATACAGCCCAGAATGATATTACTTTTTCTTTTCTTTGCAACAGTACCACACTGAGGAGTCATATTTAGCTTGTGATCTCCTATAACTGCCAGAGCCCTTTTTGCAGTGTCCCTTTTTAGGCAGTAATTTACCATTTTATATGTGCATAATTGAGTGTCCTTCCTAAGTAATGTACTTTGCATGTATATTTATAATATCTTACAAATTAACTACAGAGATTGGGACTTCTAATGATTGGAGATCTGTGTTCATGTAAGTTCACACTGCATTTTATATAAAGAGTGAAATAAAACATTTAGTTGTGCAGTATGACCAATTGTTACAGCATCCACACTACTGATCACGTCTACACCCCTGACAGCATTTGCTACATTGTAGAAATATCATCTGTTAATGAGGCCATCCACACCAGCTTCAAAAGAGCTACTGAGCAAGGTCAACAAGTTCCTGCCCTCCTTCTAGTGAGCTGAAATAGCCACTACTTTGTGGTCAGTCAAGACTCAATGTTGCCAATTTGTCTTGGAATGTTTCCATATCAACTCATGAGCAACTGTAGTTACAGCAATAAATATTGAAAAAGTAATTATATATGCAAGCTAATATTAGTGTGCAGGTGCCATATTTCTAATAATGGACTTAATGACTCAGGTCAGGAAAGAAGTTAGCAAATATATCACAGTTCTTACTAGTGTTTACATTTTCGTATCTGTAGACTATTGTAGGGTCCTTTGGAACAGATCAAGACTACTTACAGATTGATAGGGACTAGAGCAGTGGTCTTCAACCTTTTTAAGCACAAGATCACTTTTTGAATTTAGGTGCAATCGAAGATCTATCTCACACCCAAATACCCTTGCCCCGCCTCCGTTGTGCTCCTTCTTTGGGGCCCTGTCCCTGCTCACTCCATCCTCCCTCCCTCTTCTATCCTCCCTCACTTTCACCAGGCTGGGGCTGAGGGTTAGGATGCAGACTCTGGTTTTGGATTAAGGGATCTGGAGTATGAGAGGCTCTGAGCTGAGCTTGGGGCAGGCAGTTGGGGTGCAGGAGGAATTCTAGATGCAAGCTCTAGCAGGGTGTTGGGATGAAGGGGTGTTGGGATGCTCAGAGCTAGGGCAGGGGCCTCGGTGAGAGGGAGGAGGGGATTCATGACTGGGGCAGGGTTTTGGGATTGGGCTCCAGCTGGGCCCTGCTGACCTCAGGTGGCTCCTGGGTGGTGGTGCAGTGGGGCTAAGGCAGACTCACCCCTGCCTTGGCCCTGCACCACACTCAAAAGCAGCCAGCAAACTCCCTCTGTTTCAAGCCCTGTTGTGTCCTCTCTCTTCTCTATGGAGATGGGATACAGAGTGGGAGAGGGGGCACCTTGACATCAGCTCCCTTCTCTCCCTCCCCTGCCCAGAAAGCAGGAGGCTTCTGAGGGGACAGCTCCAAGGCAGAGGGCAGGAGCTGTGCAGCAGTGCGGGGAAAGGCAGCTGAAGTACCTGCACTTCACAGCCTCTTGGCCAAACCAGTCAGGAACACCTCTCAGAGGCTCCAAGATCTACCAGTAGATCCTGATCTACTGGTTAGTGACCACTGGACTAGAGGTTCATTGCTATTTATACTATAGTAGTGTCATAATGCCTCTGTGGTGTTTGAGAGTGCGAAGGAATAGGGAGAAGGATGGAGGGAAAGGACAGGGAGACAGAACGAATGGTGAACTGTGGGGAGAAAGAAAAAGTTGATTTGAGGGTGAGCATGATGGGCAGGGAGAATAAGGTCTGAAAGCGGAGGAAGTTTGATTTTTACTGGAAAGAGCATCAGTCAGCAAAATATGAGAAGTAACAGGAGCCTCTAGAAGTTGGCTGGGTGATGCGACCCTACTCATGCTTCTAGTCCTTGCACACCTGAATATTTTTATGGAAGTTGATGGGGCTATTATATAAGTGAAGGTTGCCAAATTGGGTCCTATAGGAATAACAAACTTGTAATTGGAAAATCACCACAGTGGTTCGAAAGTACTTCACAATCTCACTCTACCATTCGCTTTCCATAGCCCATTGGAATTTTGCCTCGGAAACATAAATAGCAAGGAAAACAATCACAGGACTGAGAACAATGAGAAACTATTAAGTCACACATCCATATTTTACAGCATACACCATATTTTCCATCAACACAATGTTAGCTTTCTCCCTGGCAATGTGTATGCATTTTTCCTGCATTACAGGTCAGAGATACAAACATTACATTGATCTAAACCAGCTAGGGATGGTGAGAACCTGTATTCTAATTCTGCCTTAGTAGGAACAATAGTGGATATTATTTCTATGCTGTCTGTTTTTTTACTGTATTCCACCCAAAAAACTGTTAAGCATTATAATGTCCTGCTCCAGGAGTCCGCATGTCTGCTCAGCCACAAGAGGCAGATGCCATCAGTTGCCAAAATGTGCCCTATTTAGCTGCACTGATGTTTCAAAAGACAGAATATTGTCAGCTGGAGTATAGGATCCTGGGGGCACACCTGAGACACAAAGGAACCTGTTAAGTATCAGAGGGGTAGCCGTGTTAGTCTGAATCTGAAAAAGCGGCGAGGAGTCCTGTGGCACCTTATAGACTAACCGAAGTGTTAGAGTATAAGCTTTCGTGGGCAAAGACCCACTTCGTCAGATGCATGTCACGCAAAGCCACATGCGTCTGACGAAGTGGGTCTTTGCCCACGAAAGCTTATGCTCCAACACTTCGGTTAGCCTAAAGGAACTTGTTGTATATGGTTGGACAGATGTAATAACAAGAGTTAACTTTTTATAGAGCTTTTCATCTGTATGGACCTCCTTTTGGAGCATGTAGAGTGGGGCTTTGAAAAACAGGAGTACAGGCTCCCTCACCTCATTCCACTTACCCTTCCCTAGCCCCTTTTCTTGATGTACAAAATAAAGGACAATTGTGTTCAAAAATGGAATCTGTCTTTATTGAACAAAGCTGGGGGGAGACTGGGAAAAGGAGGTGGGAGAGGGGAAGAGAGAGGCTGGGAGAGGGGAGGGCAACTAAAATGCTCAGGGGTTGGGAACAGGTCCCATATGAAGAGAGGCTAAAGAAACTGGGACTTTTCAGCTTAGAAAAGAGGAGATGGAGGGGGGACAGGATAGAGGTCTCTAAAAGCAGGAGTTGGGTGGAAAGGGTGCATACAGAAAAGTTCTTCATTAGTTCCCATAAAGAAGGACTAGAGGACACCAAAGGAAAGGAATGGGTAGCAGGCTTCAAACTAGTAACAGAAAGTTGTTCTTCACAAAGCAAAGAGTCAACCTGTGGAACTACTTGCTGCAGGAGGCTGTGAAGGCTAGAACTATAACAGAGTTTAAAGGGAATTGAGATCAAGTCATGGAGGTTAGGTCCATGGAGTGCTATTAGCCAGGGGGTAGGAGTAGTGTCCCTGCCCAAGGTTTGTGGAAGGCTGGAGAGGGATGGCATGAGACAAATGGCTTGGTCACTATCTTCGGTCCATCCCCTCCAGGGTCCCTAGGATTGGCCACTGTCGGCAGACAGGCTACTGGGCTAGATGGACCTTTGGTCTGACCCAGGACGGCCATTGTAAGCTCAGGGCTCAGGGTCAGGGGTCTCAGTGGACCCCCTTTATTTTCATGCACACCTGCTCCTGGGTGGCCAGGCTGGCATCTCTCCTGCCCTACCTGGCCACTTTCCTGTGCCTAGTGCGGAGATCGTGGACGAGGTCCACGATGTCTGCACTAGCCCAGGCGGGTGCCCGCCTCTTGCGGTCCTGGGCAAGCTCCCGGGAGCCGCCAGCCTGGTCCCGGGAAGAGGGGGAGGGCTGGGGGGCATCGGGTGGGTGGCTCGAGCCGTGCCAGGTGCAGGGTCTGCTGGCTGGGTGCTGGCAGGCTTGCACCTGGCACGGGCACCGTAGCCAGCCCGTGCCCCTTTAAGGGGTCCGGGGCCGGGAGGGGGGCATACGAGTTTCCCTGGTGTTGGCCAGAGTGGCCACCAGGGAAACCTGGGGAGGGCTAGCCTCCCACTAGTTCGAATTAAGGGTCTACACAGCCCTTAATTCGAACTAGTAAGTTCGAACTCGGCTTAATCCTCGTGGAATGAGGATTACCTAGTTCGAACTAAGCGCTCCGTTAGTTCGAATTAAGTTCGAACTAATGGAGCGCTAGTGTAGCGCCTATGAAAGTTAGTTCGAACTAACGTCCGTTAGTTCGAACTAACTTTGTAGTGTAGACATACCCTGGATGCTCTCTCCCAGGGTACGTCTAGATTATATGGCTCCGTCGACGGAGCCATGTAGATTTGTTTGTTCGGCAAAGGGAAATGAAGCCGCGACTTAAATAATCGCGGCCTCATTTAAATTTAAATGGCTGCCCTGCTCTGCCAATCAGCTGTTTGTTGGCAGATCGGGGTAGTCTGGACGTTCCCCTGTCGACATGAAAGCCCTTTATCGACCTCCCCGATAAACCTCATCCTACAAGGCATAACGGGGAGGTCGATAAAGGGCTTTCAGGTCGGTGCGGGAGCTTCCAGACTAGTGCGCTGAGCCGACAAACAGCTAATCGGCTGTTTGTCGGCTCAGCGCGGCAGCCATTTAAATTTAAATGAAGCCGCGATTATTTAAATCGCGGATTCATTTCCCTCTGCCGATCAGCCTAATCTACATGGCTCCATCGACGGAGCCATGTAGTTTAGACACACCCCCAGTGAATAAGGACTGTAGAGGCCTCATTGTGGGGCTGTTCCACCCATCCCTATTCATGCACAAGGGCATTCCTGGCATTCTGTATTGTTGGAGGGAAAATGACACAGTGTGAGAGAATGATAACATTGCAGGGCCTAGTACCCCTCCCAAAGGATTGAGCGGTTTTGCTTCTTATTGCAAGTTCTCCCATGGGTTGAGGAACAGTCTTGATTTTGGAAATGATCCACAGTTTAAGGCTGGGTTCTAAGGTACATACAGTCCTTTTTCCAAAGCAGCTCAAAGAGAGCTAGTTGGATAGGTAAAAAAATACTTGAAGTGCAATTATGCGGCCTCACTTGGTTCATTTCGGGAGTCTATTCAGTTTATTTGATGGAACAATTTATAAAACAATAACAAGCCATCTACCTTACTTCCTCACTTGCGCTCAGGCCAGTTTACTTCAAGGAGGCAGTTACAGATAGAAGTGTAGCCTTTCACCTCAATTCACAAGATTATATGGTAGTACATTAACTGCCATGCTGTCTCTTATCAGGAGATGCACTGCAGATGAAATAAAGCAATAAATAGAAATAACACTGAGATTATAAATATGAGCAGAAGAGAAGAAAATAAAATTTCTCTTCAGAGCAACACAGCTGAATGAAACGTAGCTGTTCCGTGGAAAGGAGAAACAATACTGAAATATAGGCCCACATTAGACCTGACTGAACTATTTTCTTTTTAAATTGAGTTTGGATATTAGCATGAGCAATTACTGCAGCTACACATAAGCTTTTTCTCTTCTAAATGACACAAAATTAGTGAGGAATGTTGTGAATATTTCAGGCAAGATGTTAAGATGCATTGTATGTTTTGAAAAAACACAACAGAAGGAAATAAGAGTATTAAAGTTGAGATGAGAGTTACTGTATGTATAAGGTTGCATCTACATCCCCTCCTCCCAGAAAAACCCCCAAACCAACCCCTCCCAAAAATACCCTAACTGGGCACTTGGGACACTACCCTTTTTGAGGGCTGCATCTTAGGCAAGTGTTGCAACTCATGGGCTGACCTCCAATATTGTACCTAAATCAAATAGAAGGATAAATAGAAAGATAGTCCTCTTATTGGTAAATCATGCATGCTACTATTATCAGGATCATATAAGTGTATTCCTTAAATAAATAAAGGAAGTGAGAACCATAGATTTTTGGGGGCAATGGAGGTTTTTTATGTGTGCACAGGGCCTAGTGCATGGCATAGGCAACCTGATTTCTGGTACTTCTTAACATTTAAGTGCTTGACTTTGCAAATGACATTCCTTTAATGTTATTTTTGGAATGTAATTTTAAATATAGGGTCAGCAGATTCTGCTCTCATTTATATCAGGATAACTGAAGTAACTGCACTGAATTTAAAATGACTCTGGATTTAAACCAGTGGAAAGTTAGAATAGAATTTGTCTTGTTGTATTTTGTTATAGAGTGACATACCAAAAAAAAATCAATAAATGCAACATTTAAAAACAAACAAACTAAGATTCTGATTCAGCTAGGGTTGCCAGGTGTCCGGTTTTGAACCGGACAGTCCGGTATTTGAGCTTTCTGTGCGGGAAACAAATTGAGAAAATACTGGACATATAAATGTCCGGTATTTTCTAATTAAGTAAATCTTATTATTATCATGAGTATCAGTACGTAGTTGCATACTGCCTGGCTGGTAGACACACTCCCGCTCTCAGTATGCAACTACGCAGTACAGAGGAGGGGGTGGGGGCAGGGATGGAGCAGGATAGAATCCTTGGGGCCGTACTTGCCCATGTGCCCCTCTGGGACTGTGAACGGCACGGGCAGCCCCCCAGGATCTGCATGCGCCCAGGCCAGCCCCGCTCCCTGCCAGCCAGTTTCTTCCCCCGATCTCCCCTGGTGAGCCCCGCTTCTCCCGACCCCCTCCCAGCCAGCCCTGCTCCCCCTAATACTCTCCCGGCCAGCCCTGCTTCCTGCCGGCCAGCCCCGCTCCCCTCCTGGCCAGTCCTCACCCCCATCTGAGATCAAGTGTGTCCGGTATTTTTTTTGAAATCATCTGGTAACCCTAGATTCAGCAGAGCACTTAGGTCCCATTGACTTTAATAGGATTTAAGCACAAGGTGAATCAGTTCCTAAAAGAAGGCAGTTATTAGTTACTATAGCTCTATCTTGGAGAAAAAAAATCGTGTATATTTATTTTCTAGAGAGGGAGACTGCCATATAGAATCATAGACATATTGGTCTGGAAGAGACCTCAGTTGGTCACCTAGTCCAATTCCCTGCACTGAGCAGGACTAAGTATTACCGAGACCATCCCTCAGAAGGCAATTTGTTTCAGGGCTTGCAGTAAGGAAATTTTCCATAATGTTTAACCTAAATCTCCCTTGCTGCAATTTAATTTAATTTATCCTTCAGCATCTGAGTAAAAGAGAAATGGGTACACTTTAGGGGCCCAGTGCTGCAAATATTTATTACAAAATATAATGGTTACTACATTGAATAGCCTTATTAAAACCAGAGAGACAATTTTAGCTAGTAATCGATGTGCCCAGAACCGAGAGTACAGAAATGATCTCCAATTTTGTTAAGCAGGTTGAGTATTTCATGGAATGGTAGAAAGAGATGGATTTAGACTTGGTTGAGTGAGGACCTCCTAGTGAGTCTAGGGGGCATGACCATTGGAAAATATTTCTTTTTTAACTTCAGTTTATACTATTCCTATAATTTAGAGACATATTTTAAAGTATATCGGCCACTAAAATGTCTGAATTTATTTGTGAGCTGTGTCAGGGGAGTCAGAGAGGCAGATGGATGGCGCTGAGAAACTATTTAATAATGACCCTGGTACTGACCTGGAAACATGCTGTGTGTGCTAAATAAGTACAGTTGGAAGGGGAGAAATACTTGCTGTAAGGTAGGCTTCCTTCCTCCTGTTTCCATGGTTATTTTGTACTACTGCACTTTCTTCTGAGGTTCACTTTCTTAGCAGTTCACAAATGTACTAAATGTTCCAGCTGAGACTAAAGTAATTGATTTGCTTGGTCATGACCAGGATTCTTTTGTAATATTAGTGATTCAGTCTTTCTCTCTTTGGAGTACCACATCTTGCAAATGTGTATCATATCTTTTCTACAAAAGTATCTCAAAATGCTTCATGGCCAGTTACAATTGAAACATGAAAATCCTTCAGAGATTTCTTTGTAAGCTTGTTTAATGATCTTGCTTGTTCCAGTCAATAAAGACAATCTATCTTGACTACTTCCGCTAATATTTTGTCTACTTTTTCCGCAAAGTTCTATATCTCTACCATTATTTCCTGCTTTTTAAATTAAAAAGTGATATTTGGAAGTTATCACCTGCAATTGATAATAGCTTTTTTTCATATTCCCATTTCCAGAGCTTGACAAGTGGCGGCGAGCTCCGCTCGCCAGCAGCGCGGTTTGGCACGCTGCGCATGCACAGACCACGCTGCGCATACGCTGCGGCGCCATGCCTTGCCACGGGTGAGTAGATTGCCCTAATTGTCGAGCTCTTCCCATTTCTTTCAGCAAAGTTGCTAATCCTCAGTGTAATTGTTATCCCTAAAATTCTGTTCTTAGACCAATATTATTACTAGAGTTCTTATAATTCTATGGGAGCCCTATAGCATAAGCAGGGCTCGACAATTAATGTAATTTACTTGCCTGTAGCAAGTAGATTTTAGCCTGGCGCGGCCACGCAGCGTGGTTTGCACATGCGCAGCATGCGGTAGCACACAGCTGGCCAACGAGGCTTGCCGCCGCTTGGCGAGCCCTGAGCATAAGCATAATGTAATTTTCCATATCCACATTCGTAGTTCTTTCAGAATTTATGTTCTGACATGTATTAAATCCAAAATGATGAAGGGCTAGAAGTTATGTGAAGGCAAAATAACACTTCCTTATTTGCTTTTTCATGGTATGCCCACATCTTGAATACTGGTCACCTCATCTCAAAAAAGGTATGCAAAAATTGGAGTAGATACAAGGAAGGGTAACAAAAATGAGCAGGGTAAGGATCAGCTTCTATATGAGGAGAGATTAACAAGACTGGGACTGTTAAACTTGGAAAAGAGATGAGAAAAGAAGGATAAGAGAGAGTTCTGGAGATGCCTGGGGCTATCAGTGCCTTGGAGGAAAGTGATTCTTCAGCATGTGGCACAATCAACAAACCAAGAGGCTCATGGGAATGGCCAGGAAAAAGCAAGTAAGGAAATATTATTTATTCCGGCTAGATCTACACTGTGGAGCTATTTCAGGGTATCAGAAGTATCCTGAAATAGCTATTCCGTGTCTTTTAAAGCAGCCCGTTATTTCAAAATAGATTTCTAAAAAATGGGAGCACTATTCTGGTGTCCTTGTAACCCTTGTTCCATGAGGGTTAAGGGACATTTTGGAAAGCACTTTATTTCAAAATTTGGCGCTGTGAAGGCTGGGGTTGGCAATAAGCTAGAGCCAGTTCACCAGGTTTAGCCCCTTGAAGCTCCCATTGGTTGTGAATCACCATTCCTGGCTAATGGGAGCTATAGGAAGTGGTGTGAACCGGGACACTGCGTCCAGCAGCTCCCAATAGTCAGGAACAGCGATCTACAGCTAATGGGAACTTCAAGTGGCTGTACCTGTGGAGGCACAGGGCAGTTAAGTGTTGGTGGCCTGCCAGGGGCTAACTGTGGTGAATCATGTCAGGCCCATGGGCCGGTTATTACCCACCACTGCAGTAGGACCATTCTTATGTTCTTTTGACACTATCACTTAACCATGGTACAAAAATGACATTAAATATGTGTTTTACTACTAAACATATTCATGAATTCAACCATATAAACAAAGCATTGAAGCACATCTAATCACACTAAGTTAATGGTACTTAAGTATGTCATTATGTGCTTTGTTGAATTAGGATGAACTTAAGCACATGCTTAAAGTTGAGCATGTGCTTTAAGTGATTCCAGGCCCCTAATAGTCCTCCATGCCATCAGTTTTTAAAAATCTTTTGGCTACAAGAGTCTCATTTAAGGATAACATTCATTCTGTTGCAAAAGTTTTCATTTTTCGTTTAGGAAACAGATAAATCTAAATTGGAGGTTTCAGCCGCTCATGTTTTATTGTTGGCCTTCATTATTTCCAGACTAGATTATTGTCATTTCTTACTAGGTATGTGCCCAAGATATATTGAACTTTCAATCACGAAAAATTCACCATCAAGATTCACATTCATATATCAACCTATTTCCCTTTTTGGAGGATATTATTGATAATGAAGAAGGGGAGTGGTGGTGTAATAAAGCAGAAGAAAACATCAAGCTATCAAGATGAAATACACACACACAATCAAAGGCAAATTTATTATGTTTTGGAATTCTGTTTGTTCTTAATTATGGACTTACGTAGAACTTCCTCTTTATTCACTGGTGTTAGCATTGGTATGTCTGTGTGAGAATTTATCTCCTAATTATTTTGGCTTCTTCTCATCTGGCCCAATAACTCCTGTTTTTAGGTTTCCTGTTATTATTCTGGTAGCAGGACCATCTAAAAGCCAAATGATCATTTTGGAAAATGGAGGGAGGAGAATTGATAAAATGTACAATCCTTCTCTCCTTCTACTTTCCTTCCTTTTTCATGTACCCTGGTCCACTGCAGTAAGTCTTACATATTTCTAAGGTCTAGTCGGCACTATGCCTCCTCCCTCCACCCATTGACCTAAGATATGCAACTTCAGCTGTGTGAATAACATAGTTAAGACAATGTAAGCACGACAGTGTTTTCCATGCAGTAAGGTCAGTGGGGGCTGTTCTCCCGTCAACTCCGCCTATTCTTCTTGTCTTGGTGGAATATGGATATGTCTACACAGCAAAGTTATTTTGAAATAACAGAAGTTATTTAGAAATAACTTTACTAGCGTCTACACAAGCCAACCGCTATTTCGAAATTAAATTGAAGTAACAGAGGGCTTGTTTCGAACTTGGTAAACTTCATTCCATGAGGAATACCATCTATTTCGAAATTGCTATTTCAAAATAAGTGCTGTGTAGACAGGGAATAGGGGCTATTTCGAAATAGGGGGGCCTCCAGCCCTTCCCAGGGTGCCCTGTTAGACACTCTGGCCCCAACCAGGAAAACTCCTCTCCTCCCTCCCTCCCCGGAGCCCTTAAAGGGGTAGAGTCTGGCCACAGTGCCTGTGCCAGCTCCAGGCCTGCCAGTCCAGAGCCAGTACTCGCTGCCCCTGAGCCAGTGGCCCCAACATGAGCCAGCAAGCCACTGCCAGCCAGCCCTCCACCACTCCCCAGGACCAATCTGCCAGCTCCCAGGAGCCTGCCATGGGCCAGAAAAGGTGGGCGCCTTTCTGGTCCAGTGTGGAGATCACGGACCTCATTGAGGTTTGGGGGGATGCCTCCAAAGTCCATGATCTCTGCACTAGACAGAGGAATGTGGCCGTCTACAGCTGGATGGCTGCCAGCCTGGCCACCAAAGGCCACATCCGAACCCAGGAGCAAGTTCAGATGAAAATTAAGGAGCTGCAGCAGACATATGCCAGGGCCACAGGGGGCAGCTCCCAAACAGGGGCAGACCCAGACACCTGCCCCCGTTTTGATGCCCTGGACTGCATCCTGGGGAGTGGGATAGTCTGTGCCCCCCAAGTGGTCATTGACCCTGAGGCAAAGGGCCCTGATCAGGGCACGGAGGAGGAGGAGGACCAGAAGCCACAGGCATCTGGAGGGAGCATGCCATGCATCCAGGACCTCTGAGCCATCCCAGTGAGCCTGTCGCTGGTGTTGTCCGAGGCCAGGGAGACAACATGTGAGTGCCATCACTGTCACCTTATGCGGGGGTGGAAGGAGAGGGAGACCAGGGACTGAACGCGTGAGCCTTGCTGACCACGGATCATGCAGCAACCTGTGCATGCGCCATGCCACCCCTGGGCACATGGCCCCTGCTGGCTGCCACACAGGGGTCTTGGCCTGTTACTCATATGCGTGTATGTATGAAAGCACATGACGTGTTCCCGACCCCAGAGTTGGACACAGCAGGACGCCCCCCTCCACAAACTCCCTCTACACAGAGGCAGGGGACATCTTCCCCCACACACACAGACCCACACCACATACAACACATGGCATGGGTGCACTCCTGGGCCAGCTCCCGCTCCCAGGGATAGCAGGACATCCCAAACATGGCCGCTGTGCTAGCACATCAGCTCTGATGGTGTGGAGACCTGTCTTCCTCGCCTTGTACCAGCTGCGAGTGCAGGGCGTACCACCCCGCCCAGGACATCCTTCCGCACCCAGGCACTCTGCAGGCTGTCCCATGCCCAAGAGGACTACCAGCGGCAGCACCTGGGGATACTGCAAGGCCTGCACTGCACCCTCGACCACTGGGTGCATGAAGACCTGCAGCTGTGGCTGGAGAGCTGGCGGGAGCTGGTTGCCCTGGGCTGTGCCATTTGCGACCACCTGCAGACCCTGATGCAGAGCATGCTGCCTCCTGCCACTCCAGCCCCTGCTGCCTCCCCAGCTACTACTCCTCCTTCTGCTTCTTCCTCCCCACCCTCCATATTCTCCCCTCCCAAGGATGCAGAGGTCCCCGCACCCACAGTGCTGGGAGACAGATGGGCTGGCAAGACCCTGAGCTTCTCCTCCCCCTTCCTCCCCTTACCTCCTGCTTCCAGCTCCCTCCTCCAAGGTTTTCCCCTCCCCTCTCCCACCCTCTTGCCTCCTTTCTCCCACCTTCTTTCCCCAGTCTCACCTGAGTTTCATTCTTCCCCCCACCCCAGTTTTGTTCAATAAAGAGAGTTTGTTTTCTTGAACGTGTGTCTTTATTGTACATCAGGAAGGGGGGTAGAGAGGGGTAAGTGGAAGCACGTGAAGGTAGAATGAGGCACAAGCCCCCAGTGGGGCACACCGGGCAGACTGTTAGTCCTCTGGGTGGAAGGTTTCCCGCAGGGCCTCCCAGATATGGACAGTCCCATCATAGGCCTCCCAGCTGGCAACCGTGTGGGGCTGTGTGTATAGGCTGGCCAAGTGGTCGGCCTCTGCCATCGAGCCTGACAGGAAAGCCTCCCCCTTCCGCTCACACAAATTGTGCAGCAAACAGCATGCTGCCAACACGTGCGGAATATTCCATTCAGAGAGGTCCAGGTGGGTGATGAGGCATCTAAAATGGACCTTCAGCCAGCCAAAGGCACCCTCAACCACAATGTGGGCCATGCTGAGCCTGGCATTAAATGCCTGTCGGGAAGGGTTGAATTGTCCCATGTATGGCTTCATGAGACAGGATTGTAGGGAATAGGCCGCATCCCCCACCAGGTACAAAGGCATGTCCACATTTCCCGACCCTGATGTGGCAGTTGGAGAAGAAAGTCCTGGTGTGCAGCCTCTGGCACACGGAGGAATTGTGGTACAACAGCGTGTCGTGTGCTCTGCCGGACCAGCCCACACTGATGTCCACGAAGTGGCCCCAGTGGTCAGACACAGCCTGAAGGATGGCCGAGAAGTATCCCTTCCGGTTGATGTAGAGGGAGACCTGGTGTTCCGGGACATGGATAAGGATGTATGACCCATCAATTGCCCCCTCACAGTTGGGGAAGCCCAGGACACCAAACCCCTTGATGACTGCATTCACATCAGCAAGGGAGATGAGACTGCGGAGCAGCACTCTGTTGATGGCCTTGACCACCTGCACAGGGACACACAAAAGTGAGAGTCACTGGGGTGCCAGGGTGGCCGAGAGTGCTCCCTCCCTGCCACTGCCCTACTCCCCAGGAGTAACCTCCCCACCCTGCAATCCTGGCCACCGTGGGCAGTCCGTAGTGTGGGTGGGACAGAACAAATCCCCCTGGGGAGGGGACTTTCACCCCCTCCTCCACTTTTCCCTAGGGCAGCCCATTCCCTCCTTGAACACCCCCCTCCTGGCACAGTGGCCGGAGATTGCCATACCTGCATGAGCACTGTTCCGACAGTGGATCTCTCCATGACGAACTGGTTGCCAACGGATCGGTAGCTATCTGGCGTGGAGAGCTTCCATAAGTCAATGGCCACACGCTTCTAGAGGGGAACGGCGGGCCTCATGTGCATGTCCGTCACTGCACAGCAGGGGTAAGCCACTCGCAGAGCTCCAGGAAGGTGTCCTCTTCATCCTGAAGTTCTGGGTCCACAGTTGGTCTCCCCAGCACTCCAGGATGTTGTGGTCCCACCAGTAAGTGCTGGTGTCCAGACGCCAGATGCTGCGGGGCATGCTGGCATCCAGGAGCTGTAGCTGCTCCTCCACATACCCCAGGAGGGTCCAGATGACAGCCTGGGGGTTGGGCTGCAGAAAGTGCAGCCAGGCTTGCAGCAACACGTCCACGAGAAGCACGAGAGTGTCCAGTGGCAGTCCGGCTCAATGCTGCAGAGCGCTGTGGTGTTCCGAGTGAGGGCAATCAGAGCAAGTAGAGAAAAAAATGCTTTGCTGTCCCTCAGCGAGGTAGGCAAGCAAGCAAGGAAATCTGAGAACCTGCTGTCCAGAAGGGTCCCTTTAAGCACAAGTTTT
The DNA here is from genome assembly GCF_052426305.1 of Pelodiscus sinensis. NCBI lineage: Eukaryota > Metazoa > Chordata > Testudines > Trionychidae > Pelodiscus > Pelodiscus sinensis. The sequence continues at coordinate 98,794,156 of NC_143057.1, forward strand.
AGATAGCCTCAGGCAACAGACACACAAGGTAACTCCTGACCTGATGCCCTGCTGGAATCAGTTCCAGCTGGCCTTAAATGCAATTCAGCATCCAATCAGTGTGGACATGCTATTTCAAAATAGCAAAATACTATTTCAAAATGCATTTTGTGTGTAGATGTGTTATTTCGAAATAAGGTATTATTATTTGGAAATTAGATATTTTGAAATAACGCTGTAGTGTAGACATACCCTATAAGAATAGATGGAGTTGATCTGTGAGTGTTTGGATGTCAATTTATTGCATCTAACTGGACACAATAAATTGACCACCAGTGGATCCACTGAAGTAGAGACAAGCCCTGATTGCAGTACAATCAGTACAATACTGTAGGAGGGTAGCAAATTATTTATATATAGGTGGGATAGAAGTTTTGTATGAAGATGGATTTAAAATATGTTAGGTTTTTGATCAAGAAGTCTTGCTTCCCCTTGATGTTTGTCCACAGTCTTATGAGTGTCCCATGGTGATATTTTGCCAATTGTATATGTGTTTTTTTACAGTTGTCAGTATGTCAGTTCATTTACAAACCAGATGTGAAAATCTTTTGTGTTTTAGTTGCTCCAAGCAGTTTCATCACTCCCCCAAGTGTCATTAATAAATGTAACTCTTTACAGCTGGCCCCTCTACTCTAAGTCACTTATATAAATTAAATATAGTAGAGGGCCTGTTGAACTCTATTTAATATTTTCCCAAGCTCTTCTTACCACAAAGTATTCTTAGCTTTCTATTTTTCATCAGTTCTTTTCCATTCCATGACTTTCTGGATCTCTCCAGTATATGATTCCAGCAACAAATTTATTGCTGGCTTTCTGAAGTTATCAGAATGTACTTTTAGAATGTGTTAGGGGGGCGTTCCCTGAGACATCCACTTGGTTCTCCAAGAACTCATTTCATTTCCAGTCTCTCACTTAGGTTCCTCCATCTGGCATTCAGCTGCACTGAGTTGATCAGTATAGAATATTCAAAACATTCAAAGTTACACAGCTAATCTCTTCCTTTGTATACATTTATATATTACATTGCATTTATTGTACATTGCACTACATGTTAAAGGATTTGTTTGGTCACTTTGTAGGAATCATTGCTACTCTTTACCTCATCGTATGTTCCAGATTTTATTTTATCCATTGTTATCTTGTCCATTGTAATTGGCTGCCTCCATTTTCCAGTTATTTTAGCTAACACAGGCATTTGTTTCCATCCTCTTCATCCATTTCCCTCCCTAATCCTGTCTCCCAAGAAATAAGGCCTCAATCATGTCCAGTTATTCATATCAAAACAGGCCTACAGGCCTGTCAAATCCTCTTGAACCTTCGGCTGCAGATCTTTTATGTCAATGATAGGGGTAGTTGTTACACTGAATAATACTTTTGTTTGGCCTAATAATTTCCTAAAACTGAATACCCACCCGGAGAAGTGAAAAAACAGATTGAAAGAGCCAAAAAAGTACCCAGACATGAACTACTTCAAGACAGACCCAAAAGAGAAAATAACAGAATTCCACTTATTATTACCTAGTCCACAACTCAAACTCCTCCAACGCATTATACACAATCTACAACCCATCTTGGAAAATGATCCCTTACTCTCAGAGGCCTTGGGAGAAAAGTCTATTCTCACTTACAGACACTCCCAACTTGAAACAAATTCTTTCCAGTCACCATGCTACACAACCATATCATAAGCATCCAGGAACCCAACTCTGCAATCAGCTATGGTGCCAAATCTGCCCACATATCTATACAAGTGAATTCATCACTGGAGCCAACAACATAAGCTACCAAATCAAAAGGTCATTTAACTGCACATCCAGTAATTTGATCTATGCCATCAAATGCCAGCAATGCCCCCCTGCTATATATATTGGACAAACTGGACAGTCCCTATGGGAAAGAATCAATGGACACAAATCAGATATACATAAAGGGAACATACAGAGATCTGTTGGGGAACACTTAAATCTACCTAATCACTTTTTAAAAGATCTTCAAGTGGCTGTCTTGTCACAAACCAATTCTACTAGCCAAATACACAGAGAGGCCTTGGAATTACAATTCATTTACAAATTCAGTTCTCACTCTTATAGCCTACTCAATCGTGATAATGGATGGCTGGGACATTATCAACCTAACATTCAATGAAGGTGTCAACAGCTCTTTGTGTAGATTCTTGTACTAGTACCCTTCTGATCTAATTGCTATCCTTTGATTCTTATCTGCTTTTTTTAACTATCTAATCTTTAGATGCTTACTGATTACCAGTTCTGACTATTTGATTTTCCCTTTGATATTTTCTTACCTTCTGCTTCTTATTTCCCGCCCCCCTTTCATTTTTCCCCCTTCCCTCCTCTCCCTTCTCCCCTATATATTTTGTGTCTGCACATCCTAAACTCAAAACTCTGGTCATCTGAAGTAGTGTGCTGTGCCCACGAAAGCTCATGATACCATTTACATGTTTTGTTAGTCTATAAAGTGCTACCAGATCATTTGTTGATTTTGAACCCCTCTTGTGCAATGTCGTTATTCTTGAAAATAATTGGCATAATGGCATTGCACAAGAGGGGTTTTCTTGCACAAGAAGGGGCAGTGTAGACAGCTCCTTCTGGCACAAGAGCATCTTCCACAAAAATGGCGGTTCATTAGGTATGCAAATGAGGCTCGGCAATATTCCAAGCTTAGCCTCATTTGCATATTTCTGGAGCAAGAAGCCATGAGTGTAGACATAGTCCTAGTGTGGTTCACTGACCAATGCAGTGGCACCTAAACCACAGAAACAGCTAAGATCAAGTGATTTCTACAGCATGGACTAGGAGCCAGCTGGCTTTTAGCTCAAAGGGTAGAGGCCCTTATATTCAGTTCCAGAGATCTCAGATCTGCCCAGTAGTGGTTATACTTACACATGTCTCTTGGACAAAACTCATTGAATTAAATTATATCTGATTGAATTAAGTTTTAAGTATGCTAGGAGTTCATTGTATTAAAAATTCAAATGTTTATGTATTATTGGTGTATTGTATGCAATGCCTCTAGCAGGGAGACATGAAATGTAAACCCAGAGAGGTGTTATGAGCTTCAAAGACTATTTGAAACAATGTGCCAGACAAGAATGCACTTTTAAAGTTTAGTGGGGTTCTCAGGAAATCTCTAAGGGGAAGACTAAGCAAATGTATCCATTCTTGTGTTGACAAGAACTCAGCTTTTTGAAGCTTTGCCTGAGGAGGGAACCTTTGTCTGCTGATTACCTTTTCTATGAAGACAAGCTCAGAGGTCCAACGAGCATAAAGAAATGGCTTTTAGATTTGTGGGGAGTGGATCCTTTTCAGAGAAAAAGATATTATAAACCCTGACCATTTGAAGGATTGACCTCTACTAGAGCCCTTTATGGAGTTGGGGTAATTTCTGATAAGCTTATTAGTATACTGTAGGTCAGGGCTACTCAACACATGACCCATGGGCCACATGCGGCCCACGGCCCATTTGTTTTAGGCCCGCGGGGTAGTTTGAGTTTATGCGGGGACTCAACACATGGCCTGTAGGTGGGAGCAAAAACAAAAAAATAGTCAATATAATGGTCTTCTGTTGATGTGCGTTTTAGTAATTAAATTCCTGGACTGTCATTGCTCATTAAAAGTGATGTCATATGGGTGGAAATCAGGTATAAATATAACATTTTATTAATATCCGCAGAACTGACTTAAATGGGGCCTGTGGGTTGTGTAGTCTTGCCTTAATCTTTGTATTCATTCCTGTCAGTGTGAAATAAGCTATTTGCATATATTTGCAAATATATATATATATTCATATATTTGCAAATATTACCACACTTAAGTCGCGGCCCTCGGCATGTGGTGTGAGGTATATTTGTGGCCCCCAAGGCTTCCAAAGTTAAGTAGCCTTGCTGTAGTTTCTTTTATTGTTTAATGTTTTCTCTGTAATGCCTTAGGAATAAAAGTACATACTTAGGTAAAACTGTGTGGTGCCTTATGATTGTGGGCAATTACACTATTTATAGCCTTTGAGGAGAAAAGCAAAGCAGGCTGCTTGGACAGTCTGACCTTCTGAGTAGCTCACGGAGCAGGAAAGTAACTATGCAGCCCAGAGGAACCCTTTTTTTAGGAAGGGAGAGGTGCAGCTAGGGTTGCCAAATCTGACTAAAGTCATTCCAGTAGATCTTTTTTCCAACATAACAATGTCATTTAAAAAAAATATTCCATTAAAATGTTTTGGATTGCTTTCTGTAGTCATCTAGAGATTTATGCCAATTTTGGGAAACTCCAGGCCAGTCCTGGAGCATTGAGAAGTTCAGTTGCCTTGAACTGAGACAAGGTCTTGTGACAGGATGCTTCAGCCCCACATTGTGAAGGCTGAGCCTAATCAGGCCCACCTGGCTGAAGAAGCCCTGCCCCCCACGACTCTGTTGGGCATGCTCAGACTGTAGCCCAGGTATAAAAGCCTGGAGGGAGGCTCAGTCTGGGCTGACTGCTGGAGAAGAAGGACCTCAGAGAAAGCTCCTGACCAGCACCAGCCAGCCGATCTGAGGGAAGACAGCAGAGACCTGAGCCAGTTGGGACATCTCCCCTGCAGTCTGCGAGGGAGAAGTGGCCCCCAGGGAAGTAGTGGACCCGGCAAGCACATGGGATGCTATCCTGCTGGATCAGGTAGGAAGTGGCCCAAGAAGGGGGCAGGACCTGCCTCTCCCGCCCCGGGATCCTCGATGCATTTTTGATGGATTCCCTGCTGAAGGGAGGTGAGTCCTCCTGCTACTCTCAGGGCCCTGGGCTGGGACCTGGTGGAGTAGGTTGGGCCTGGGTCCCCCTACCAGGGGTGCAGCCTCTACTCATGACTTGTTGTCACAGGCCAGTGGACCCTGCCTCAAAGGGCCAGCTATTGACTCTGTTAAGTGACTTTGGCCTGTGTGCCTTGCCTTAAAGGGCCAGCTATTTACTGGGTATAGGCACTCGAGCTTGTGGGCCACCAGACCTGGGTTTAAAGGGCCAGCCACCAATTCTGTAATACTAGCTCTGATTGAGTGGCTGTTTAACCTCTGAGGTAGAGGTTTGGCTACAGCCTAGAGGGAGCATGTGGGGCAGGCTGAAGACCCAGGAGTGGGGAAGGAGCAGGTGCCCTGCGACAGGTCTATTAAAAACAAATTTCTTTAGAAATATGACCATGATGGACTCCAAGTATTTAAGACTTAATCATAGCCATCTGGACACTGTACATCAATCAGTAAAATTATTAATTAAGAGAATGGAATAAATGCTACTTCATAATAAAACATTAGATTACCTATTTAGATCATCCAAGAATAGAGCTGGTTTAAAAAAAACCTGCCCATTTTTCATGGAAAATTTTTAGGTTTTGGTGAAAACTTTTGTTGTAAAACTTCTAATTTTGGCTGATTTTTGTGTTAGCTTTTCGGTTTTTGACAATAAATCAGAAGTGTTTATGGAAAAACATAGAAACATTTTCTAAACACTTTGATCCCCAAACCAAATTATATAAATACTTTGCACTGTGACTTGCAGCTTGCCAGACATATGGAACATAGCATAGCCTGTGTACCAAAGAGCAGCAGACCTTTTCTAATGTTAGTGTTAATAGGTCATTAGTCTGTTTAAAACTGCATCAGTCTGTTTTGGTACAGTGTCTAGAACAAAGGAGTCCTAATCCTGATTGCATCCTTTGTACTAGTGCAATACAAACAATAAGTCTTAAGAGGAAGAATCCTAAACCAGACTTAATGAAATGTCTATTGATTCAAAATTTTGGAACAAGGTATTCTAATTTATGAAAGTAAAGTATCAGAGGGTAGCCATGTTAGTCTGAATCTGCAAAAGCGATGAGGAGTCCTGTGGCACCTTATAGACTAACACATTTATTTGAGCATAAACTTTTGTGGGCAAAGACCCACTTCATCACATACATCTGACGAAGTGGGTCTTTGCCCACGAAAGCTTATGCTCCAATAAATCTGTTAGTTTATAAGGTACCACAGGACTCCTCGTCGCTAATTTATGAAAGATGTCCGTTATGTAGATGGTGCTATGGTAACTCCTTCATGGAGTGATTATTCATAATTTAAAAACTGATACTGTACAGAAGTTGTAAGAGTAGGTTGTAGAACCATAAAAACATGAGACATAAAATGTATGTCTCAATGTGGCACTGTCCCCCTAAAATAGACTCATGGTTTGAAATGGTCTGACAGTCTCTTCATACAAAATATATATATAAACTTTTAAAAAAGACAATCTTTGTAAAAGTGCACCAAAAGATTAAAAAATAATGAAAAAAGTGCACCAAAAAGTCAAAAAAAGTTTTAAGCTAGCAATTTAGGAGAAAGATTGGATGGCTATCTGTTAGCAACTAGCTTGAATTGGAGTTAGCCGTCCAATCTTTCTCCTAAATTGCTAGCTTAAAACTTTTTTTGACTTTTTGGTGCACTTTTTTATTTTAGTCCTTTGGTGTGCTTTTAGAAAGATTGTCTTTTTTTAAAAAAAATTTGTATATTTGTATTTTTATTTTTGCTTTCTTGGTATTAAATCTAGTGTGTCAACTGACAAAAACTCCAAGGTTCATCTTGATATGCTTATATATTTTGAGCTAGACTTTTTTACAATTTTTTTTGCACTAGGAATTTACAATTGTAATGAAAAACAGTTGTGTGTAAGGCAAGGATAAAGTAATTGAGGTGACCAATCAATTGTTTTGTTGGTGAAAAGGAGGAAGGCTTCAAAGATGCTGTAATTCTGATAAGGCATCTTTATGACAAACATTGTCACCCATTAATTTGTTTGGGTCGATCTCTATGCTTTCTAGAGAACATACTCTATTGAGTGCCACAACTGCCCTATCCACTGTGGTCCCTTGTAGTTTGTGGATGGTGACAGCATAAGCGTGGATGATTGGAAGCATTCACTGTTCCACCAAGCTATATCCAAAATTTGTTTGAAATTGACATGTGATTGGCTTGAAAATGTGCTTTCTGACATTGTCTTTGAATTCAGTTTCAACTTTAGGGATACTGTATCAGTTTCATGAATCAGAGGGGTAGCCGTGTTAGTCTGAATCTGCAAAAGCGACGAGGAGTCCTGTGGCACCTTATAGACTAACTGAAGTGTAAGAGCATAAGCTTTCGTGGGCAAAGACCCACTTCGTCAGATGCATGTAGTGGAAATTTCCAGAGGCAGGAATAAATATGCAGGCCAGGATCAGGCTGGAGATGACCAGGTGGATCCAATCAAGGAGGATGAGGCCCACTTCTAGCAGCTGATCTGGAGGTGTGAATTCCAAGAGAGCAGAAGCTGCTTTTGTAGTTAGCAAGCCATTCACAGTCTTTTTTTAATCCAGAGTTGATTGTGTAAAACTTAAAGATGAACTGTAGCTCAGCAGTTTCTCTTTGAAGTCTGGTCCTGAAGTTTTTTTGCTGCCGGATGGCTACTTTTAGATCTGCAATTGTGTGTCCAGGAAGATTGAAATGTTCCCCTACAGGTTTTTGTATGTTGCCATTCCTAATATCAGATTTGTGTCCATTGATTCTTTTACGTAGGGACTGTCCTGTTTGGCCGATGTATATAGCAGTGTATATAGCAGTGTATATACATCGGCCAAACAGGACAGTCCCTACGTAAAAGAATCAATGGACACAAATCTGATATTAGGAATGGCAACATACAAAAACCTGTAGGGGAACATTTCAATCTTCCTGGACACACAATTGCAGATCTAAAAGTAGCCATCCGGCAGCAAAAAAACTTCAGGACCAGACTTCAAAGAGAAACTGCTGAGCTACAGTTCATCTTTAAGTTTGACACAATCAACTCTGGATTAAACAAAGACTGTGAATGGCTTGCTAACTACAAAAGCAGCTTCTGCTCTCTTGGAATTCACACCTCCAGATCAGCTGCTAGAAGTGGGCCTCATCCTCCTTGATTGGATCCACCTGGTCATCTCCAGCCTGATCCTGGCCTGCATATTTATTCCTGCCTCTGGAAATTTCCACTACATGCATCTGACGAAGTGGGTCTTTGCCCACGAAAGCTTATGCTCCTACACTTCAGTTAGTCTATAAGGTGCCACAGGACTCCTCGTCGCTTTTGCAGTTTCATGAATGTGGTTTCAGTGGAAGTAGAGTCATCTTATATTAATGATGGTGCCAATTTTGCTATTGACCACATTGTACCGAAGCATAACTTCAGCGCCCAGATATATTCCAATTCTCTTTGGAATGCCTGCTGTTTCATTGATCTTTGTTGGGATAGCTTGATAAAGGTTAGGCACTCATCTTCTCTGCTCAGTGAGGCTATCTTGTGCTGTGATAGTGAACATTTGGAGGTTCGCATTGTCTAAATTGGACAAAACTTGATTATTGTGGTCAACTACCATTTTACAAGTTGGCATGATTCTCAGTTTTCCTGGGTGAAAAGTCCCCCTGTTGTTGGCTTTCTTCACATTTATGAAGTAAAATATTTAGTTGTTCCCATGTGAGTTTTTCCCCTCAAAGATTATTTAAAATTTCTATAAATATTGTATCCCCTCGCTGTCGTATGTTTTCAGTCAATCCACAAAAGTTAGAGGCACCCAAGATGCACAGTAGGTCTCATTGAAACAGGTTGCTTATAAATGGGACTGCCTGATACTGGTTGAAGTTGAAGGAGATCACCAAAGAGCAAGCCTCCAGGTGCTCCCAAGGTGGCTGGACTTGAACTCCCCCCCAGGTACATACCCAATCCCTAAGCCACTCCAGAACTTTTTAGAAGCCCTTGAAATACAAATACAATGCACACCCATATGTTTGTATACATATATGTACCGTATATTCCGGCGTACAAGACGACCTCTGAAGTTAAAAAACATCCCCCAAAAATCGGGGGTCGTCTTGTACGCCGGATGCCCCGCCGCCGGAGCCCCTCCGCGGCTTTGAAAGCCTCGGGGGAAGCCGGCGGCGGGGCATCCCAGGCGCGCATGGGCTGCCCGCCCGCCGGAGCCCCTCCGCGGCTTTGAAAGCCTCGGGGGAAGCCGGCGGGGGGGCATCCCAGGCGCGCATGGGCTCCCCCCCCGCCGGAGCCCCTCCGCGGCTTTGAAAGCCTCGGGGGAAGCCGGCGGGGGGGCATCCCAGGCGCGCATGGGCTCCCCCCCCGCCGGAGCCCCTCCGCGGCTTTGAAAGCCTCGGGGGAAGCCGGCGCCTGGGATGCCCCGCCGCCGGCTTCCCCTGAGGCTTTCAAAGCCGCGGAGGGGCTCCGGCGGGCAGGCAGCCCATGCGCGCCTGGGATGCCCCCCCGCCGGCTTCCCCCGAGGCTTTCAAAGCCGCGGAGGGGCTCCGGTGGGGGGGGGAGCCCATGCCCGCCTGGGATGCCCCGCCGCCGGCTTCCCCCGAGGCTTTCAAAGCCGCGGAGGGGCTCCGGCGGGTGGGCAGCCCATGCGCGCCTGGGATGCCCCCCGCCGGCTTCCCCCGAGGCTTTCAAAGCCGCGGAGGGGCTCCGGCGGGGGGGGGGAGCCCAGGCGCTCCTGGCGGCTTTGCTCCCGGTGCCTCTGGTCTGCTGGGGACCATCTCCAGCAGACCAGGGACACCGGGAGCAAAGGAGGCGGAAGGGCGCTGGGGTATAAGATGAAACCCTATCTTTTAATTAAAAAGATAGGGGGTCGTCTTATACGCCCAGTCGCCCTATACGCCGGAAAATACGGTATGTGAAAGTTGAATATCCCATGATAGATAAGAATAGTGCCGGGTTAAGAGATTATATAATATAATAATAACAACACCTCAAAACTCCGTTTTAAGACACGGACTTCTATAGCATATGTTCTGTTATGATGGATTTTTCATCTGACAGGTTTCAGCAGATAATGAAGGCACTCAGGTCTGGTCTACACTACATCAGGCAGGTGGGCTTAAGGTACACCATTCATCTTATTTTAAGATTAGCCATCACGGCCTCTATACTGTGGGAGGCTGATAGGAGCACACATGCCCATTGGCTTCCCTTACTCCTCATAGAATGAGGAACACAAGTCCAGCAGGGGCTGCCCTCAGCATTCCATTTGGGAGTCTACACTAGATCTGCTAAATCAAATGCTAGTAGATCAACCTCTGGAGGTCAATCTTCTCTGTATTATAGACAAGGCCTCAATAAACAATCTAAATTCCAATCAACTAAAGCCTTATTGACAGAATATTTCACAGTTACCTTAAAACTTACCAAAACTTTTATAAAAATCCCTTTTTCTACATCCTGGTGAGTCTACATCAAGAATTTTTAAAAAGGACAAGGAAAAGCAGACAAAGGACAACAACCTTCTGAAAATCTCATGATTTCATGAATATGGTCAGACACATTGGTGCCTGTTTTGTTTGTGGTTTGTGTTGGTTGAACTGGTGAGCTGTTCTTCAACAGATCTTCTGTAAATGTATATTGCATTCCTCTAAAAAAAGCAATACAAACATTACATTTAAAGCATGGAAATTCACTTTATACCACAGTTTGAAATGAGAAAAAAGAAAGAAAAGGAAAGATAAGAATGGGATTTGGATGGGTGATAAATATGTTTGGGAGAAGCATATTGACAAATATCACTATATTCACATTGCCACCCTTACTTTTGTGCTGCTGCTGGTATGGTGCTGTCTTCAGAGCTGGGCACCCAGCCAGCAGCTGCTGCTTTCTACTCTACTTCAAAACTGGGTGAAAGTATATGTTCTTGTGGATTATGCCCCTCCCCACTACAAACACAAAGAAGGGGGTCTTGATCAAATAAGTTTGAGAACCCCAGAGGCTCTGTTCCTCTTGTAGTTCCAGTGTAGTAGAAAGTGTGTGTGTGTGTGTTTTTAGTCACAGCTTCTAGCTAATAGATTTCAGCTGTTAGCACCATTGAGAATTTCTTCCATGAGTAGATATTCCATGGTTAGACAATAGTCTAACAAATTCCTGAATAATTCCTAAAAAGACTACTTTTTTCAATGCTGCCACATGTTAGTTGAGGTTCCCCTAAATAAATGTATTTACTATTAGACTTGTTAAAAAAGATTAAATGTTTTTGTGAGCAATTTATCTTGGAAAACATTAACTAGAAAGGGTGAATCCACAACACTGAGCATCATGGTGCCTATCTTTAAGACTCTTAGAAAATCACAAGAACAAACCTTCATTTTTGTTCTGCATTTTTGTGTTGGGGTTACTGTGCAAATGCTAATTAAGGCTGCTGGAAGCCTGGAGGTGGCTGGAGTTAGCTGTCAGTTGTTGCGGTCAGAGCTGCTGGACCAGTGCTGTGTCAATATGCAGATACTCAACCTGGGACCTGCATGCTCTTTGTGAACTACAATGGCAAAGCATAGTAAGGTAAGTGGTAACACAGTCTCTCACTGGTCTGGATAACTCTGGAATGTCATAAGTCCTTCAGCTTCCCTCCAGTATGCTGATAGCCAGTGGAATAAAAGCAAATGGTGGAGAGGTGAGGCTCTTCCAGCAGAGTGGAGAAAAAAGTAGAGTGGAGAGACCAGTTTCATAGGATTGAACAGAGGAAGTATGAAGCAACGTTAGGGAGGAAGGGCTGATTGGAGACAAGAATCACCTATAGGCTCAAGGGGGACAAAGAGAGCCCCCCATTGAGCCATTCTTCACCATCATCTTCTGAGCAGGAGGATGAAAATAATTTCCCCCTACATTGTGTAAGCTACCACTCTGGCCAAGGGCACCACTACTCACATTAACACCAGCATATAAATTACAGTGTGGGGGTTGGTGATCACCAAGACACAATAGACACTGTACCTCTTGGTCAGGGATTAAAAAGGGGCCTGGCCACTACATGGAGAAGATGGCTGTGGTCACTTGAGCATACTTCTTGAGGGCTGAAGTGTGGGTGTCCCCAGAACTGGTGGAAGAAAGGAAGTAAAAGACAGACAGACTAGTTTGGAACTGAACCACTGCCTAGATAAATGGTGTGAGGAGAAGAGTTTTGTGGAAGATCAGTCTAACTTCAGACTGCAAGCTTCTTTCCAAAGAAGCTTTTTTGGAAGAGATCTTCTAAAAAAAACTTCTTCCAAAAGAGAGCATCCACACTGCCAAAGCTCAACAAAAAAGCAATCTGCTTCTCTGAAAGATAGCGTCCATTCTGTGTGAATGCTATATCACCGTGGTCCCCAACACGGCGCCCGCGGGGGCATTTCCATGCGCCTGCCAGGTGCTTGGGGCTGGCCTGGCCCCGGGCGCTGGGCGGGGGGAGCGCCGGCCCCGGGTGCGCGGCGCTGGCGGGGTACACCGGGCACGCAGCGCATGGCAGTGGGATCGCCGGCCCCGGGCATGCAGCTATGGGGGGGGCAGCCCCCGGGGCGCAAGTGTCCCCGCCCCCTGGCTCCCGGCGGGCGAACAGCCACGCCCCCTGGCACCCGACAACCTGGAAAGGTTGGGGACCACTGCTATATCACATTTAAACTGTGATTACTATGGACGGAATGGCCACCAGGGCATCTATGCTTTTTCCTCTTTTGAAAAAAACTCCTTCTTTGGGCTATGTCTAGACTGCAAGCCTCTTTTGAAAGAGGCTTTTTCGAAAGATACTTTCGAAAAAGCCTCTTTCGAAAGAGCATCTAGACTGCACACAGAACTTTCAAAAAAGCAAGTCGCTTTTTTGGAAAAGCAGCGAGTGAGTCTGGATGCTCTCTTTCTAAAAAGCCCTGTTTACTTTCAAGAATGCTTTTTTTGAAAGAGCGTTTTCGAAAAAAGGTGTTCTTCCTCGTGGAATTAGGTTTACCGCCGTTGAAAGAAAAGCCACATTCTTTCGATTTAATTTCGAAAACGCGGCTGCAATCTAGACACAGGTGAAGTTTTTTTTCGAAAAAACCCTGAGTCTGGACACAGCCTTGGTGTCCACACAGTCCTTTTTCTGAAAAAAGCACTTTCAGAAAAGGCTTCTTCCTCATAGGATGAGGTGTAACAATGGGGCTGTGTCCAGACTCAAGGGTTTTTTTGAAAAAAGTAGCCTTTTTTCGAAAAAACTTCACCTGCGTCTAGACTGCAGCCGCGTTCTTTCGAAATTAAATCGAAAGAACGCGGCTTTTCTTTCGACGGTGGTAAACCTAATTCCACGAGGAAGAACGCCTTCTTTCGAAAGTGCTCTTTTGAAAGAAGGCGTTCTTGAAAGCAAACAGGCTTTTTAGAAAGAGAGCATCCAGACTCACTGGGTGCTTTCTTTCAAAAAAGCGGCTTGCTTTTTCGAAATTCCGCATTCAGTTTAGACGCTCTCTTTCGAAAGAGGCTTGCAGTCTAGACATAGCCTGGCAGAAAAACCCCTCTGTTCTTTCGATTTTCTTTTGAAAGACCACAATAGCAGCATGTTCCGAAAAAACATGCTGGAGCCCTTGGGGTGGGGGTGGGGGCAGGAAGGTGTGAGCCAACCTCTTGCTGGCCGGACTCCCTGCATTCTGAGGGTGCTGCTGGCAACGGGACCAGAACGCCCGGCAGCCTGGGACAGGCAGCTGTAGGGGAGGCTGGGACGTGCGCACGTGCGCCCAGCTGCGGGAAATGCTGCAGCCCCAGGGGGCAGCCCCGTCGGGGCGGGCTTCACTCCCTGGCAGCAGCGAATACTCGCTGGGCCACCTCCCCCGGGAGGAGTCCGCATCCCGCCAGGCCTGAATCCCAAGCAGAGCGCGCCGGGCTGGCGGCGAGTGCCCCGCGGTGCCTGCCCCACACCCGGGACCACGCCCCCGCGCCAGAAGCGTGCGCGTGTGCGCCTTTAAGAGTCTCCGCTCGTCGTCCCACGTGTGTGATCAGCTGACGGTGACGTTGCGGGGAGAGCGCTCCCCTGTTCCTGAAACATCGGGCGCTGCGGGCTCCACGGGGGCTGGGCTGGGCTATCCCGTGAGCCTCGCCAGCCCAGTGCTGGCGGCTGCGGGGAGACGCTGCAGGGCTAGTCCGAGCGGCAGGGGCGGGGCAGCCGCAGTGACAGCCCCAGATTCCCGCCCCCTGCCCAGGGAGGCGGTGCTGGGGGAACCTTCCTGCCTGAGACCCTACCCCACCCTATTGGGATCATCCTGCCGGGAACGGAGCCCCTCCGCGGCAGTAGCAGAGTCCCCCCCCTCCCCCGCCGTCCCCCTTTCCCTCTCGCCGGGACTTTCCTGCCAGCCTCAGAGACCTCACCTCACCCTGCATCCTGGGGACTGTCTGCTCAGCAGCAGTATCAGCGATCACTGCACCACGCCCCTGCACCTTCCAGCCGCTCTTCTGGGGTCTTCCTAGCAGGAATATCTGAGACCTTCCTTATACGCGTCGTAGAGGCTTGTTCCCTCCCTTCCGTACCCCAAAGACTTGCCTGCAGAGAACGTCAGAGACTCGTTAGTAGCAGCAGCCTTCCAACCAAGACTCTTCCTGAATAGCAGCAGACCTCACCTAAAATCATCCGAGAGGAGCAGAGAGCTCCTTGAGACTGCCTAGCAAGAGCAGACCATCTCTATTCACCAGTACATGGATTATCTGGTATGTAGTGGGTGTAAATTGGGAGCACGCCCCCCATCACTCTTTTCTTTCCTATCTTGAACCTTCCTACTAAACTGGTTATAGAATACTCCACTGTATTAATATCGTCTTTCTGACTACAAAATGTTTTAAAGGCTATTGGGTTGGAGGCTGGTGGAACCCTACAGCAAATAAGTAAAAAAGTAATTGAAAACAGTTCTCAGAGCAGTATTACAACACTGGAGAAAGATCACACTTTAACAGGCTTAGAATAGAAGGCTGGGGAAGGGGATAATTCTACACCAGATAAAGTATGCTCTTTCTCCAATGTTGTAAACTAGCTCTGAGGGTGCATTCATGCCTAGGTGTGTGTGCCCTGAGAACTTTTCCATTAAGTCCTTGAATGAGTTCCTGATTGTGAAGTGGGAGTATTTGTCTTGTTCTATCTTGATCAGTCTTATAGAACTATTAAAAGCCAATAAACCAGAACGATTTTGCTAAAGTGCTCTGTAGCCCCACTCATTTGGTTGTTATTAGAACTCTAAAGTTTTGACCTAGGTCACTGTTTTCTTTTTCCCCCTAAATTCATTAGCATAGGAATGAGCTAAATTGTAACCTTGGGCATGACCAGTACTGCATCTGAGTAGTTTAGTATTCACCAGTAACTTTAATGTTTCTTAATGAACGTTGCCCTTATTTGTCCGCAGAGATTGTATCACAGGTGTGTACTTCAGGCCAGGGTGGTAGTTAAAAGTTTTCATACTCCAATGTGTGGGCCACTACCAAATACACTGAATGGCTATGCTATGTAGTGAACTGAATATTCAAATTTTAACGTGATTCCATTTTACCTGAGTTCTTTACGTTTAAAATGAGAGACTAATGAAAACTTCCAGTTAAGCTCAAAGTATTATGTTTTTTCTTCTTGTTCAGTAGTAAACACTTAAAATAAAAGGCAAATCCCTTCTTGCCATCCCCATCTAGTAAAGGGTTGTTCATATCCTGTGTGATGAAGTAGGTTTTTTTCCCCCCCTTGGAATTTGAAGCTCTGATCTTTTATGTCGTTCTTTCTTACACGGACCATTGTGATTTTTAGGGCAGGTCTATACTAACCCAGAAGGTCGGCTTAAGATAAACTGCAGCTACGTAAATAACATGGCTGGAGTTGACTTACCTATGCTGAATTTCTCCAGAATCCCCACGGTGGGAGCTTGACAGGAGAAACTCTCCCATCGACTTCCCTTACTCCAGTAGTGAGAAGTACCATGGTTGATTGGGGCACCTTCAGCAGTCAGCTTAGCGAGTTCTTATTAGACTCGCTAAATCGAACGCTGAATGATTGACCTCTTCAGTAGGGATGTTAAATATTGGTTAATTGAATAGTCGAGTAACCTCATGAATTTTTATTGGGTGGGGTTGGCAGCCAGTGCAATCCAGCCTAGGGTTGTAATAGTGTAATCCATTAACCGATAAGAAAAAGCTTATAGGTTAGTGCTATAGATTACATGCATTTCTCTCCCCTCTCCCTCTTTTCCCCCCTGTCGTCCTCCCATCCCTGCACCGACAGTAAACTTATTAACAGGCTAGTTCCAGCTTGCACCAGGTCTGGGACCTATCCTTAAAGTGTATTAGGAGCCAGGCAGGCAGCACTGGGTCCAGAAGCTCAGACCCCTCCCCAGAAAGGGGCTGTTGTATCGGAGGCAGCAGTGCGGGGTGACAGGCAGCCAGTCCGTGAGGGGAGCTGGTTTTTAAACATCCCTAATCCACCCCACTCCCGAGGAGTCCCCTGCCACTCCATGCTGCTGTGTCTTTATCAGAAGCTCCAGGCAGAAGCTGGTCCATGAGGGGAGCCAGTTTAAAAATCAGCTTCCCTTGTGGCCTGGCTGCCTATCACTCCGTGCTGTTGCCTCTGATACAAGGGTGGCTCTGTCCGTGGTGTGTCTGAGCTCCTGGACTGGGCATGAGGCTGAAACCGAGGAGGTAGGCAGGCAGCCCGGCTAATGCAACAAATGCAGAGCTGCAGTGGGGGTAGGTCTGGGACCTGTCACAAGCCAGGACTGAGACAGGCTACTGGCTAGCTTGCTAAAAATGTACTGGGGTGGGAGGAATGTGTGTCATCTATAGCATTAACCTATTAAAATTTGTGCTTATTGGTTAATTGACTACACTATCACATCCCTGCTCTTCAGCATGGATCCTCCTTTTAATAAACATGACCTACGAGATTGTCTTATTAGATAGTGGGCAAGATACCTCTCTTCTTTGTGTTGCAAGATTTTACCATTGAAATGAAAGCAGTTGTAACAGCTGACCTGATTCCCCCTCCCCCCTTCCCCCCCCTTCCCGCAGATGGGGAAAGAGACACAATATTTTCAACACTTACCTGAATGTTGGGTTTGAATACAGGCATCTTGGATTTATTTTTGGAGTAGAAATGCTTTATTTGAAAATGTCATGCCTATAACTTGTATGTTAGGCTTGAGTCAGGGAGGGAGACCTTTGTATAAATGAAATGGTAGTTTTTTCTTTAAGAAAATAGTTAATGGAATACTGGCAGTGAACTTGCAGTGTCTCAAATGCAGCCTTACTGTGGCTTCTCAAGATCCTGGAGCAGTTTGTTTTCTTCTATCAAGTTAGCTAGTTTCAGAACTGAACATATCTCATGTACTGTTCACAGCGAAAGTTAACCTGCATGACTGCGATGGAAATTCTGGGGAACATGCATCATTGTGAGATTTCAACATTCATTAAATTTATCAAACTGGTAGAGTTGTGAGGGGAGATGCTTTTAAAGAAATGAAATATAAATGTACTCTTATGCCTTTTTTCTAATTGTTAGGCAACAAGCCTGATCTCAGTGGTACTCAGTCTTTCCAGACTACTGTACCCCTTTCAAGAATGAGACGTCTTGTGTACTTCCAAATTTCACCTCAATTAAAAATGGCTTACTTAGAAAATTAAACAGAAAAATACAAAGTCACAGAATACTGAAAAAATGCTGTCCTTCTCATTTTTACTACACAATTAAAAAATAAATCAATTGGAATAAAATATTGTACTTACATTTCATTGTTTAGTATATAAATCCATATAAACAAATCATTGTTTATATGAAATTTTAGTTAGTACTGCCTTCACTAGTGATTGTTATGTAATCTCTTTTAAAACTAGGTAAATATCTGGATGAGTTTATGTACCCAGTAGAAGAGCTCTGCATAACTCCACTGATACACGTACTCCTTGTTGAGGATCACTGGCCTAGCTGTTCCCTTTGTCCATTCGTGACTTCATTCCTTCTTTCAAATCGCCCAGCATGCTTGGAACGATATTTAGTTTGGAATGATGTTTCACTTATTATATGACAAACTTCTTTGCTTTCTCTCTTTAAGAAAAGTCTTTTGTATGCCTATTATGTGAAGTGTTCCCATAGGTTTTTGTTCCGTTTGTACAGCCCTGGAAATCCACTTTGTATTTGTGGATTTGGGTATCTGCAGCTTATTTTTGTGCATATGGATGCAGATACTAATTTGGTATCCGTATAGGGCATTTGGCGCTGTTACAGCAAGTATTTTTTTGGAATGTAGCCTTTTCAAGATACAACTTCATCTCAATTCATCTGATGTACAGTGCCTTGTATATTTGCTACACTATATGAAACGTGAGGGTTTGGACTACACATCCCAACTTCAATCAGGTTGGGTTTATTGTAGGTGTGGAGAGCTTAGTTCATAGCTCAAATCTAAAGGCTGATCCAGTGTTGACATGGGCCAGTGTCTAAGCTGCCTTTCTTTAGGACCAGAGGACTACTGATGTGACCATACATTTTCACAGCAAGGAAAAAAGCCATCCCCCTTTTCTTCAAGTGAGAATAGTTGTACCGTACTATTCAGTATTCACAGTTTCAAACAAATAGTTATACAAAAAAAAAAAAAGCAATAAAAATGTTGAATTTGTGCCCATATCTGTATGAAACTCAAATAAGAAAAAATTATCTCTGGCAGTTACAGTATATTGCTTTTGGGTGCATACACTGTATCCTTTTAAACTGGGTGTTCATTTTCTTCCTCCCAAAAAACTTGAGCATTGAGATAGTTTTACTGACAACTTATTTCTTAGCTTTATCTGTTCTGCTTCTTCTCTGTGAAATAGCCTATGAATGGTAGTTCATAGGCATGGCCTTTGGTAAGGAACAATGGTTCAGGAAACATTCACAATCTGCTCCAATAAAACACATGGGTGATCAGTTAGGTGAGAATTTTCATATCTCACTTCATCAGCCTGGAGGACAGAGGCTCATTGCACTGTGTAAGAATAGAGACTATTGCTATTTGGTATGCAGGAATGGCATTGGTTGCTTATATTGTATCCAACTTTAGATGCTAACCACAGCGTGACTTTCATAGAGTGGCCAGAGAAAAGGAAGAGGTAAGTGGCTGAAATGGTGACAGCAAAATGGGAAAGCATACTGGGTGGAGGTAAGGAGTATTGGATAAGATAGGGGAAGCTACTGCAGGCTCCCTCTTACCCATCAACAGCCTTCTTGAAGGCTTTCTTCCCATGGGTGCATCTACACAGCAGGGCTTAGCTCAATTTGCAGAGTTTATTTTGAGTTATGTTAATTCAGTAGTTTATTTCAAAATTGGGAGTGTCTACACAGGGCTTACTTCAAAATAGAGCACTCTTGCTCTGACTTCCCTTACTCCTCATACAGTGAGGGTTGTAGGAGTTAAGAAGTCTTCCAGCTGGAGTCTTCATCTACACAGCAGGCAGCTATTTTGAAATACTAAGTTATTTCAAGGTAATGCTGGTTATTTTAATATATGGAGATATACCTATCTCATAGAGCTGGAAGGGACCTTCAGAGGTCATCAAGTCCAGGCCTCTGCAGTCAGGCAGGACCAAGTTCCATCCCTGACATTTGCCCAAGATCCTTAAATGACCTTCTCAAGGATTGAGCTCACAACCCTGGGTTTAGCAGGCCAATGCTCAAACCACTGAACTACAATGTTGCTGTACCCAAGATCTTATAATGGAGGCCATACACATTATAGACCCTACTTTTGATTGGAGCCTCTCAAGTTTGGCTTCAAATGGCCTGATCCCAAGAAGTCTAAGTGTTTGCAACACCCTTCAACTTCAGCAGGGAATTGTGGATACTCAAGCATTGCTTAGGATTAGACTTGAAATTAGCTTTGACCCCTGGCCTGAGTTTCTCTTTCTGCACTTCTGTTCTACTACTGGCTTAGAACCTGATCTTGCTCCATGGTCCCTGTAGCACCAAACACTGTTACTAATTGATTCCTTACTACAGTTTCCTTTCAGGAATTAGGTATCCTGTACTTTGTTCCCAGTTCAGGTTTGTTTCATTCCTTAAGAAGGTGGGAGCCTGGTGTTTAATTTAACATCTTTGGGCTTGATCTACACACTCCCCTTCGTGCTCCCCCCCCCCCCTTTAAGCAAACAAACTGGTCTGGTTTTTTTGCTGGGAGCATCATATTTTTAAGCAAGTTACACCTGTACATTTCCTAATGTGGAGCTATTTATTGCTATTTCTCTTCCCATCTCAGAATAAACTACTGTAAGACCCTATGTTATGCTGCTTTATATTGGTTGTTACATCAGTAAAACTTCTGTATGTGGGTAGTCCTTTGGTGGATCTTACTATACTTTCTTGTTGTCTTGCATCTGGAGCTTTCACTGGTGTAAGTAAAGAAGTCTAATGCAAATTTAGGTTTGTGGTGTTTGATGTATGTTCAGTGCTCTATGGTTCAAGCAGGAAATTATGCACAAGCCACACCTTGTGAAAAGTGTGGATTCAGACCAGACTTCTCATTTAGTTTTAAGCTGTTCTGGAAAGCTTGTAGCATGAAACTGCACCACTTTGACTCTCACATTTATAACTTACAGTGCAATGCTTAGACTGCTAAGGAGCCTTTCATTGAAACTTCCTTAATGACATGCATGACTTATACTGCATACTTAATGGTTTCCTTTTAACGAAAAACACCTGTCTGATGCTTTTACTGCATTCGCATATGGTGAAAGCTACTTTGTCAAGTGGAGCAACTTCATCAAAGTGATTTAACACATGATTTTTCAGGGAAATTATACAAATGTAGATTGGAAGGGAGCACAGTATGTAATCTATTTCAGTCCTCTGCATTATGGCAGAACTAAGTATTATCTTGACCATCTCTGGTAGGTGTTTGTCTAACCTGTTCTTAAAAATGGAGATTCCACAATCTCCCTAAGTTACTCTGATAGGAAGTTTTCCCTAATGTCTAACCTAAATCTCCCTTGCTGCAATTTAAGACTATTATTTGTATCAATGGCAGTGGAAACAATTTAGCACTCTCCTCTTTATATAACAACCTTTTGCGTAACAGCCTTTTGTGTAATTGCAGACTGTTATGTTTCCCCCTCAAACTTCTCTTGATCAGATTTAAAAGTTTACCCTCATTCAGATTTAAATCAGTATGTGACACTAATTTGGAAACTGTCCTATTATAACCATTGATTAAAATTTATAATAAAATAAATTCAAATGCTGTTAGTGAACCTTATTTGGGTTTTGTAAAACTGTTATTCTCCCCGCCTCTTCCTCCAGAGTCCCTGGGGGTGGGAGGGGGTGTGTGTGTGTGTGTGTGTGTGTGTGTGTGTGTGTGTGTGTGTGTGTGTGTTAAAAAAACAAAAATAGTTAAGCAGATCACATCATCTTGATCATATGGATAGTCCCATTGACTTTAAGTTTGCGTGCAAGTGTTTGTAGCATCAAGGGCTAAAGTATTTTTATTAAATTTGTCTTAGTGGCATAACATCTTTGCCATATTAAACATATTTACTTCACTGTTAACAGTTTTGCTGCTCCTAGCATGGATAGCTGAGACAGGAGCGGACAGGTCAGTGTCCTAGGGTAGTCTTCCAACCCTTCACTGCAAAACACCCAAACTCCACTGCTGTCAGATGAGATGAAGGGGAGGATGCCCTCAATAATCCCCACTACGGATAAGTACACAGCCCTCTCCCTACTACTCCTTGCAATCCTGATTCTGAGGAAGGGAAAACCTTCCCAAAGCACATCTACTGAACCTCAGTCCCAGTGGGCCCCCCCACATTCTCCTCTATACATGCTATCCTTGCTGATCTGTCAGGCAAAGCAGTAGATAGGTTTTGTGCCCTGGAGCTGAGCTGAAGGGCCAGGTTTGGGAAGGGAGTGGAAAGATGTAGTTTGTAGGGGAGGGAGGATACTCCTACATGCAGCCTCAATCTCTGCCCCTGCCAGCAGACCACCTTGGAAAGTGGGGTGTGGGGAGGCATCTTTGGGCTATTGCCTACTGTTTGAGAGTCTGGTTTTAAATAGCTACTAAGCCAGTAGAGAACAATCCCTCTTAAGCAAACTATGCAATCATGGGATAAGAGCCTTCTGGGAGGGACCTGGGTAGAGGTTTTCTGAAGTCCAAGTACACTATATCCATTAGATCATTCTTGTCCATGGGTTTGTTTACCCTCTCCAATAATTCTCATAGATCAATGAGAAATGACTTCCTTTTACAAAAGCTGTGTAAATTTGTCCCCCAACAAATGTGGCTGTATTCTGTTCTTCACTATAATTTCAATCAATTTGCCTAGGAAGTTAGGCTGATTGCTCTGTAACCGTCAGGGCTGCACTTAGACTCTGGGGGGGGGAAAAATTGGCATCACATTAGTTACTCTCTAGTCATCTGGTATGTAAGCACGTTTAAGTGATAGCAGAGCTAGTAAGTCACCTATTTCATATTCAAGTTCACAACTCTTGGATGATTACTGTCTAATACATTGATCTTGGTGACTTAACCATTTAATTTATTCCAAAACCTCTTCAATTGACACCTCAGTCTGAGACCGTTCCTCAGACTTGTCATCTAAAAAGAATAGCTGAGGTCTGGACTGAGGAAGATTCTCTCCACAGTGAAGACCGATGTGAAGAATTAATTTAGTTTCTCTAACAGCCTTGCCGTCTTTGAGTGTTCCTTTTATCACCTTGATCATTCAGTGGCCTGTTGGTTGTTTGGCAGGCTTCCTTTTCTGACAGACTTAAACTTCTTTTCTATTACAGTTGAACCTTTCTAAATCAGGATTCCGTAGCTTGTCAACAGTGGTCTGCTAGAACCATGGACGTTGCAAGACTAGAGAGTCCTGGTGGAGGGCTGATGCTTGGGATCCCTGTGGGGCTGCCTGGAAGGGCTCAGGAGCCCATGGGGTGGCAGCAAGGATGCCTGGCAGGACCAGTGCTGGGATGGGATGGAGGCAGAAATAACCTCCCCTTGTCTGGCAAAATCCCTCATGTAGGACCAGTCAGGTCCCGAGGGTGCTTGCTGGACCAGGGAAGTCCAACCTATAGTTTGTGTCTCTTGCTAGTTGCTCTTCAAATTCCTTTTTGGCCTGCCAAGTTATCCTTGGCATAATTGAACTGACGGCCTGTGTATTCTGCAGAATGACTGGTGATGTGTCTCCAACTTTTTGTGGTAGTCCTGCAACTTAAATTTAGTGTTAAGTTGTCTTGTGGTTGAACCAGCTAAAAATCTCATGCAAAATGTTTTTTAGTGAGGAAAAACAGCTAGAAGAATATTGTTGTTCTCTGATTCATCTACTCAGTACTCTTTTATAATGATTATAGTTCAAAGAACTTCCCTAGTTCCTGTCTGGATATTGTTGGTGTTCCATTAATCCCATTTTGCCATATTTCAAAATTTTAGTTTTTTTAACTATTGTATTTCAGTAGAGGAGCATCTCTAAATGGATTTAAAAAGCCCTATGAAGATGTGAGTGCACTACCAGCAAAGGAAAACATGACCCTAGTACTTTATTTCTCATTAAAGGAGAATTACACACAGAACTGTAGGCATTAAATGGGAAATATTAGTGGAATATGCTTATGTATGTCCTTGCATGGAAAGAAAAATCTTCTTGGAACTGTAACCTCAAATTTGATGCGCATGCTAACAACATTTTACGTTTAAAAACAGGCAGTGGAGGTTTTCTGTAATTCTGACCAAACTATGGATTTCAACCATCGGGGCGGTGGGGCTACAGCTACAGAGGGTGTGTTTGTGTGTCAGATCTCTGGGTATGGGTATCAAGACTTCTGGCAGGAAGTTCGGGGGGAGCGGAGGGGGAAACTCTACTCCCACTTTCAGGTAGGGATTGGGGCTTTAGACTGAGGGGAATTCTGCATTTAGGGCTTCGGCCTTGTGGTAGGCACTGAAGCTCTGGGCTTTAGCTCCACAGCTCTGCTCCCAGTTTCAGTCCAGAATCAGGGCCTTGTTGAAATCATGAACCCCGGTGCTAAAGCCCCAGGCTGTACAGTATTTGCTGCTGTTCTTTCTTCTTTGTCTCTACTACTGCCTGATTGAACCCAGGTTCAAAGGGTGTCTGACCAGTAGTTTCATAACTCTGGTGTTTTGTGACTTTTAGAGTCTTCTGTACTGCAGATGGCAATTTGTTAGTTTACATCATTCACCCCCATCTTTCAAGAGGATGCTAACTTAATCTTTCACTGTGACATGGGAAAAAGTCTGCCTGTTAGACTTGATAATGGGAGCATTAGCTTATCGTATCACTGGGCCAGTAATACCTTGTCAGTTTCAAAATTCCAGCAATGGCAACATAGTTTTGTATTTCTTTCCCCTTCAGTGGGCATGTGTAAGCTAGTTTACACAAGCCACATTCATGCTCTTACTTGTCCTGTTGCAGTTGCATTCTGAAACTATCCACCCTGTTACAGAACAATTTGAGAACAATTTAAGCACATGCTTCACATTCATTAATGCTATGTACACAGACTAAAATTTTACAGTAACATGGCATATTAGAATAAAAATATAATCTTGGTTAATGTTTATATTGAAATGTTTAAACTGCCCCTCCAATGTCAATTCAGTTTGTAACAAAATGCTTTCTTCTGTTTTTGTATCACAGTATATCCACCATCAGTATTGAGTCTGAGTAGTGAAGAGGAAAATTTCTCATTACAAAAATTTAAACTTAGTATGGTGAAATCAGATTAAAAAAGATCATTTTTAATATGAACAGACATCCAAGGTTAGCTATACTCTCTAAATTGTAAACAATTATACAAAAACATAGAGAGCCTGTCAACTTAAATCATAAGTTGTAAGTAACAACATTTTCCTATTACTAATAACATCTTAGGTTACCAGAAGTGAGAGAGGTTTAAAAAATATCAAGTTTACTTTTCACTAGTTATCTCTCTATTTCAGGTTGGGCAAATAGTTTAGCTTTCACTTTCAGATTCTCTGACCTGCTCAATTTGACTTGGATTTTATGAGGGAAATGTTGTTAAACCTATTTCAATAAAGAAGTTACTACATTTTTTTAAGAGTTGCTGTCCCAAGATTTTAATTTTTGTGAAAAATCATTTGCCCATTGAATTGTAAATTGTGTGTGTATAATTTGCTCCTAACTCTAAAAGTATTTGGAAAGCAGGAAGTACAGGTTGAACGTTTCTAGTCTGGCCCCCTTGGAACCTGAGTGGTGCTGAACCAGAGAATTTGCCAGACCATGGGAGGTCAGTATTGTCTATCAGCATTACCAACATTCCCACTGCTTACTGGGTACTTAGGAGACAATTACCTCTAATTTACTCCTAAATAACAGTACATAACACTGAGAGCCAGGGCTGGTGCCTGTAAACAAACTTCATGGGACTGTGGGAAACTTGACCACACCCAGGAGAAGTGGATATCTGGCTAACTAAACTCAGGCCGGTCTACAGATATTACTGGACCAGAGAATGCCAGATTAGAGAGGTTCAACCTATACTAAATTCTGATTCTGTTGTGGTATGTAACCATTGTGATTCTTTTTCCCTGTGCTCCTGCTGTTCATTTTCCCTATTGCCTTGAAAAAATTAGGGATGACAGAGAGTTGATGGCACTACATAATTTACTGGCTGCTTCTGCAAATCCTATATGGGGATTCCATAATGCCATCATTGGCAAAGCAGATGGAACCATAATTGCTCCATTGATGATGTTTTGAGGTCTGTGGCTTCCAGACATTCTCAGAGAAATGTTCATTCATTACAAGTCCCAAATCACAATGTCAGCCACATTAATGTAATGGGAGCCATTTTGTTCACTTGTTTAAACTGCAATATTTTTAGCATATGAACTAACACTGTGAACTCCTGTGCATTGGAATCACCCAAAGTGTAAAACTGGTAGCTTGTAACTATTGTTTCCCAGAGTATGAAAAAGATCTCTTTGAAAAATTCATTTAAAAGGGGTGTGTGTGTGAGATGAATTTCAAATGCATTGATGCGTGGGTCAGTATATTTAATTACATATACAAATGATCAAATTTGAAGGGCAGGGGTCTTAAAGAGGAGACATAGGTTGTTATTTTTGGACTTCTTTATGTGATGTATAAAGGTGGCTTGAACAGGCATTTTTTGTGTGGTTTATTATTAGTTTATATTTAGGCTGTGTATGTCCAGTCTACTATAAATGACCATAGACCTAACAGAGGTATGGCATTGCAATAGATTGGAAACAGAGCTCTTTGAAGGGCTTTAAGATCAACTTTTGCACAAATGCCCATGAAATAGTAGTGAAGAAAGAGCTTCCTTTTTACAAATTCATAATACTAATCCTTTAATGTATTACAGAGTTTGAAACTGAAATTCAGAAAAGATAAGAATAGAAATGTAAGAACTATTAAAAAAAATTGGGAGGAGGAAGGGCCCCAGTACCCAGGTAAAAACCTTCTTATGCCTCCTTCGCATATCATAAAGTCAAAAAGGGCTTAGACATTCTGTGATTAAAAATCTCTCTTGCAGACTATATCAACCTAATTTATTTTTAAAAAGGGCAGATTTTCTTGTTTCTCAAATTTAAACATTTGGTTTCCCACTAAGTAAAGTTCTTGGTGATAGATCTCATTTGCTGTTTGTAGAATTGGCATTTACATGGTAAGCAAACATTAAAACTAAATAAATAGCTTCTGTTAATGTTTGTCCATTAGGTAAAATAAAACATTAAGGCATTTCAAAGCAGGATTCACAAAAGGACCTTGTTTGTCTAAACAGGCAACAGCATTGCTTATACTGGGGGTAGGGAACCTCAGGCCTGAGGACTGCATCCGGTCTCTGGCTTGCTTGGATCCAGCTCCTGAGGCTCAGGGCCTCCCCAGTATTGAGGAGCCCATGTTGGTGCTCCAGCTCCTCTAATGCCTCACTGCGGGAATGGAACACCCAAAATCTACTAGGCTGGGCTTCCCTAGACTCTGGTGTGGGAGGAGAATGTGAGGAGTGTCTTTCTCCTTCTCAGTCAGAGGCCACATCAATGAGGTTTTTTGTTGTTGTTGTTGCTTGCCACTTGTATGTGGCCCCTGACTAATTTTTCTGTGGGTTAGTGGCCTCTGACCCAAAAACAAGGTTCCCCACCACTGGCTATACAGTCAAAGCATTATTAAATGTTCAAGAGAATAATAAAGTGCTTTCCATTCTGAGTTTTTGATTCTTTTAAACAATAATGCAGAGGAACTTATATAGAAGAGATTATTTAAATCATGATTTTTTTTTCATCTACAACAGTTGCTGAGATTCCTGGTAAACCATAGTTAACTAAAGTTTGTATAAATTGACTTTTCATCTGCACAATCATTTGTGAAAAATAATGGAAATGTGTACTTCTGTATATTTTTATATACAAATATGTACCTTAGTCCACAGTACCCAATACTTTTAAAACATGAAATGAATTAAACCTCCTAACTTCCCAGTGAAGATATGAGAGATGCACATTAGCCTTATCAGTGCTAAACGATTTTTTCCTCACCATTGTTATCCCAGTATAGCACAACTGGTAGCAATGGTGCGTGGAATATTGATGAGGTACCACTGGTATTTTAACCATTGGTTTTGAACTGGTTTGTTACAGACAAATACATTGTAGTTCCTTGGACCTCATCTGTGTTAGGGTTCTGTATTACTGCCTCTGGTCTTTCTTTTTGGAAAGAAGCTTAGTGTGTGTGCAGCCTAATGGGATGGAAAGTAGCAACTATTAAATAGTTCACAGGAATGTTTGGCCACGATCTCTGACAAAAAGTGAAGACCACTGTGTCTCAAATAGTAATTTAGGTAGGTAAAATTGTTTGAATTACAATCTTACTGGGACCCCAACTGTAAGATCATCAGGGCTTGTTTTACTTTACAGAGTTGTTTAGCATTGTTAGCTATTCAGGGTTTACACATAACTAGCTGACCTGGTACTGAATACTGCACTGACCCATTGCTTGTGTCCAGTATTGTGTCTGTTAACTTGGGCATAAGTTTGATGTAACAGAAGACTATAGTACAGACAAATCCTTGGAATGGAAAGCATTACCTACTGAATCATTAGCATCATTGGCTGAGCCTGTGATCTGTGGAATGCTTCTCTGCACATACTGATCTGGCTTGATCCTGCTTAGCTTATGAGATCGGACAGGATTACAGGACACAATTTGTAATGGTTGTAAAGTATAGCAAGCCACCCATCACCTCTTTAGAAAGATTATACTTATCTGTCCTGTTGCCTTAGAATCAGCCAAGGCATAAGCCCAGGCAAAGGGTGAACTGAAGCAGCACTGAGGCTTGTTTAATCTTAGCTAGCTGTACAGATTCTTAATGGTATAGCAATACTCACATAAACATCACATTCATGCTGGCAGTTTAGTGGCGGGCTGCAAGCATGGCGGGAGTTAGTTTTGATTTCACAGGTGGCTGAAGCAGGCCAGGCGACAGCTTCCCGGAGATTGGCCAGGAGGTAACTGGAGTCCCTTCAGACCCACAGGAGGGCTATGCTGCTTTTGGTTCTGAGACATGTTTTCCGAGAAGAAGTCCCATCTGCTGCCTGTCACATCAACTTATGCACTTTGCAGGATCTTTCCTTATGGCCATAAAAGGAAACTTCGTCACACTTCCTCATGCACTTTATACATTGACAGGTTACGTATTCATAAGCATGAATACAATTGGTTTTATTCAGGCAATGTGATTTTAACAAGCATCTAACATTATGGAGACTTCCACAGCTACTAAGCATAATGGGGAAACTTGTTCAAACTACAGCTGACAGAGCAAATGGGGGAGGAAGGCTGCGTCTGGCTACATGTCCAAATTAAAATAATTTGAACAAACATCCACATGATGTATGGATGGATATATGCAGATGCAGCTTCTTGATTTAGTGCAAATGCAAACTATCAGTTAAATGGCTATAGATAAGTCAGTGCACCACTAGGTAGAATAAGCTGCCTTTTCAGTAAAGGTGTTGCACATCCCAAGTGCTCTATCGGATACCATAGCTTTTAACTTTATTTTGTGTGTGTGTGTGGCTTTTTTTTTTTAGTACTATATATCCTTTAGAGTTAACCCAAACTAAACAGCTTGTTGATGCTTAAAAATAGTGCCTTCTGAATCCAAGCAGCGTAGTTACTACTTGTCCTGCATTTTTATTCCCTTCCCCCAGAGTTCAGACTGAGAGGAGTTCACAGGCAAGTCCCCTCTTTTGGGTGTGGGGGGAGCAATCAACATAGACTTTGTCCTTTGTTTCACACTGCTTCATTTGTTTTCAGTGGTACTTTGGGGAAGCATGACCAGTACTCTACGCTAATTAATGCTTCTTTCCTTTTTGAGTTGCACAATTACAGAGGTTTGCACTCAATATAACTTTATACCATGGGCTCCGGCTGTTACAAGTGAGGTTAAATGCAGTGCTGCATCCTAAAAGCATTCCATTAAGGCTGAGTGCTAAACATATTCTCAGCTTATCAGCTTTAACCATGCTAACCCACAGGTGAGCCTGAGTGGTTTCCAGCTATGCATTTTTTTCATGGGCGGCTGGTGAAAGCCGAGCTGGGGAAGGTGAGCACCAGCTCTGCCCTGCCCAAAGCCCTGCCCCTGGAGTATAGCCCGCCCACCCCAGCCTGATCTTTCCTGGCCAGGTGGAAAGCCACTGGGGCTGCCGTGCTGAATCCCTGCCCCATCCCTTCCTGGCGGCCAGGGGAAGCCGGGCTGCTGGGCTGTGGCTTCTCTCCCAGGCAGCAGCCCCGGCTCTCCGCAGTTGGGTGTGTGGGAAGTTCTGGGAGGGCTATGCCTTCTCCTGCCTACATTACTGGCTGCTCATGCATTTGTTAGTGTCTCATTGAGGGTTAGGGGCTTGGCGTAAGTGGGCACCTGGTCTGCCAGCATCAGAGCTACCTCAAAATTTATGGAAGTACAAAATTAAATGGAGGCCACGAGGGAGGAACATAGGGAAGAATATGATAGGACAGGCTTCAAAAAGGTCCAGAGTAGTAAAGGGGAGATTTCAGGAGAGGAAAAGGACACTTATGTTAAGTAGTCTCACAGTGGAAAAGAGCTTTAGGGAACTGTGTGTGTCAGGTTGGCCCATACTGGGAACTCTTGGTATATAGTATTTCTCATTTAAGGATGCTAAAATGCAGATTAGGGAGGTTAAATAGTGATTAATTGAATAATCATTTAACCTCATACATTCTTATAGGTTACTCGAATACTCTATAGTGCCCAGGGGCAGGGCAAGCAGCTAGTGTACTCTGGCCTCATTGCCGAGGAGCCCCCTTTCGCACTACGCTGCTGCTTCTGTGTCAGAGGCAGCAGCGTGGGGTGCCAGGCGGGAGCTCGTCTGTGAAGGGAGCCAGTTTTAAAACTAGCTGCCCTCACTGACCAGTTGCCTGTTGCCCTGTGCTGTGGCCTTAGATTCAGAAGCAGCAGCACAGGGTGTCAGCAGCCCCTGTCCACTGTAGGGGATCTGAGCTCCAGGATCCAGCATGAGCCGGGCTGCCAGCTCACCTGCTTCCTAATACACTTTAAATGCAGGGCGACAGCAGGGGTAGGTCCCGGATATGGCACAAGCTGGAGCTGAGCTGGACTCCTGGCCAGACTACTAAACAGTTTACGGGGGGGGGGGGGGGGGGGGGGAAATGTGTGTAGTCTGTAGTATTAAGCATATAACCTTATTAGCTTTTGCTTATCAGTTAATTGACTATACTATTGCATCCCTAATGTGGATACTCAGCTAATTGAGTATGTCAAGGCTGTTCCCCACTCTGGCATGATGAATGCAGAAGTTGGAGACCTGTAAGAGCACTCCAAAACCTTGCCTCTACAGTCTCTGATACAAAAACTTTCCCCCACAAAATCCTAATATCAATACCAGTTAATTGGAAAATACCAATCTTTTATTACCAAAACAAAACTGTAGCTGCAAGCATAGTAGACTGGCTAGATGGAAAGAACCACCATTTGATATAGATACTCAGGGAGAACCCTTGGCTGTAAGGCTTAGTTACAAAAGATTGAAAAAAAAAAAAAAACCTGTTAGCAAGCTCAGACATTATTTCCAACCCCCCAAAACAAGGAAAACAATAAACCCTGATGGAGTATCTCAACTTTTCCCTACTTACACATTTTAAGAAGTCTGTTCCTGGAGAGAGAAGCATCTCCCATCTCTCTCAATACCTGGGAGAAACTGCTCTGATCTCAAAGAAGAGAGAGAAAAGCCCCTTTCTTCCAGTTGGAAATTCCTACACGCAATTGCACGTCTGACACCTTGGCTAAGAACATAGGCTCCTTAGTCACCAGGTGTTGGTCAGCACTCCTGATTATGACAGAGTAGTTGATGGAAATTCCATTAGTTGATAAAGCCCTCACTGTGGCTCTGCGGTTTAAATGTAGTAGGAGCTACCTTTAAACTGCAGTCATAGCAGGGTTAGCAAAACAATCCCTGCTTGTGATGCCCTGGGAGCTAATCCCAATGTGGCTCTGCCTTTCTAAAATATAGTAAGAGCTGCCAGGCTCTAACTGCATTTAAAAGGCAGAGTCGCAGCAGGGGTCTGGGCGTGAGTGAGCTGGGAATCAGCTGATTCCCGGCTCATGCCCGGTCCCCTGCTGCGCCCTTGCCTCGCGCCTCCCTCTCCCCCCGCCCTCTCCAGCACCGTCTCCATGGGGGTGGGCAACTGGCTTTTAAGTTGGCTCCCTCCTGCACCAGTGCCTGCTCTCCCCTCTCCCTCCTTGCTGCTTCTGATAGAGGGTTTGAGTAGTCTACTACTTGATTAGTTGCTTACATCCCTACTTCTCATCAGTGAATTTCAGCAGTGAGTAATCAGTATTTCTGTTCTACAGATGGTGAAATGGAGTTGCTGAGGCTGTCTGATGAAAGTCAATTTGTGTCACTAATCATTGAATCTTTGTTTTTTAAACTAAGAACACATCTGGAATATCCTTATGCTCTTTAGGGAAAAATGTGCTGTAATATGTATTGCTTGAGGAGTAACAGTTAATTCGAGGGAAGGACTTTGGATCGGACTACCGCGTCTACATGTGGCGAGTTAATTCGGGCTACCGGCATTTTAAAATGGCGACTGGCCGCAAATATGCTAATCAAGCATGGGATATTTAAATCCCGTGCTTCATTAGCAGCTTCGGTATGCTTGATTTGCCTCCCTAGTCCGAACTAGGGGGCAAGTGTAGACCTACCGTAATAGAATAAGCATCCAAAGGATACAGCAGAAGTACATTTTTTTTTTTTAAATGATGTGACATTATGTATGATTCCATAGACCTAAAGTCTTTCAGACATTACTTTGTCGGGGGAGGGAGAATTGTCACTTTGAAAGCTTGTAACATGACAGAAGCATTTTGCAGAAGTCCATAGAAAACCATAGTAGAATTTTTGGGACCACTTGGCCCTACAATTGCATACAGTATGATATTGCAAGCCAACATACAAAATTGATGAATGCATTTTTACATGAATCCTTTACAATACTTCCTGTTCCCTTCAAAATGCCTGCAGTTAGAATGGTCAGATCATACATCCTCCATATCTATGTATGAGCAGTTTAATCAGGGCCTGTACTATGAGTTGTTTTTGTTTAGAGCAGAGAAAAGGAGGGACAGTAAAAAAGATACTTTTCATTTGTGGAGTGATGTTTTAGATTTTGTTGACCCTTTATATAGAAAGAAAGGAGCAAGGAATGTAGATTTTTGATCCTGTAATGGACTGTTAGAGGGAGGGAGGGTTACTTTGAATGGCAAGAAGACTTAGGTACATAAGTCTCCCATGCCTATAGAGGGTGAGTGTCATGGGATGTTGGAATCATCGTGGATGGGGAATCGTTTGATGGGGTGCAGGCTTGTTAAGATTTGAGAAGGTATCAACGGAGGGAGGCTCACTCGGGAATAATGAGGTGATAGAAGGGTTTATGTAGGAATCCTTGCTGGCTTTTACAATGTACTCTGATACCCTATTTGGTCCTGCCATGAGGGCAGGGAACTGGACTCAATGACCTCTCGAGGTCCCTTCCAGTCCTAGTATAATATGATTCTATATTCTGGAATTCTCTACTCAGGTACCCCTCTTCAGGAGCTACTCCCTTAAATGTAAGAAAAGAGCAACACAAATGATTAGGGGGTTGGAATGGGTGCCATATGAAGAGAGATTAAAAGGACTGGAACTTTTCAGCTTGGAAAAGAGGAAACTAAGGGGGATATGATGGAGGTCTATAAAATCACAACAGGTATGGAGAAAAAGGAAAAGTTAATTTGTTCCCATAACAAAAGACTGAGGGGTCACCAAGTGAAATTAACAGGGAGCACGTTTAAAACAAACAAAAGGAAGCTTTTCTTTACACAGTCAACCTGGGGAAGTCCTTGCTAGAGGATGTTGTGAAGTCCAAGACTATAATAGGATTCAAAAACGAACTAGATACATTCATGGAAGTTAGGTCCATCAATACTTATTAGCAGGGCTCCCCGAACCACGGCGAGTCCCGCTCGCCAGCCACACTGTCCGGCAATCTGCGCATGCGCGGATCATTCTGCTCATGCACAGATCGCCCGAACCCAGCTCTTCCGGGTTGCAATCTACTTGCCACTGGCGAGTAGATTGTATTATTTGTCGAGCCCTGCTTATTAGCCAGATTAGGTAGGAATGGTGTCCCTAGCCTCTGTTTCAGGGGCTGGAAAGGGATGACAGGAGAAGGATCACTTGATGATTACCTGTTCTGTTCACTCCCTCTGGTATCTGTCATTGGCCACTGTTGGATGACAGAATACTGGGCTACATGGACCCAGTATGGCCATTTGTTTGTTCTTATTAAACTGTAGTGCCTTGAGCTGGGAATATGCAAGTCTTGTAGTGAATGGGGAGAGATTTTTATACCGGTTGTAGGTGAAGCATGTCAGTGGATAAGCATGGGGAGAAGGATATAGGTTTAGGTCTAATATAAATGTGGTTGTGTGTGTGTATGAACACCTTTTTTTGTTTTTGTTTAGAACAGAACAATACAGGCAGTCCCCGGGTTACATGGATCCGACTTACATCGGATCCCTACTTACAAACGGGGTGAGGCAACCCTGCACTAGCTGCTTCCCCCCAGCAGACCAGGGAGACGCGAAGCTAGCGCCCCTCCCCAGCAGACCAGGGAGATGCAGAGCGGCTTTTCTCAGCAGACACCTCAGCTTGAGAATAAAGGACTGAGGGAAGTGAGGTGTGGGAGAATAAAACTGAGCTCTGGAGAAATGTTTGGCTAGAGTTTCCCCTACAATATGTACCAGTTCCAACTTACATACAAATTCAACTTAAGAACAAACCTACAGTCCCTATCTTGTACGTAACCCGGGGACTGCCTGTATATATCTTTATGATTTCTTTGAAGATTTGTTAAACAAAACTCCATACCTGGAGCCTGTTCTACACAACTGGGAGCTGATGTACTAATGCAATAGTGTCCCTTTTGGTGCAGCATTAGAAGTGGTCGGTCAGCCCTTTCTTGCTTTACTCTATGGTAGTCCTAATTTGGGCAATGAGGAGTGTTTGTTCCAGTCCCTCTTCTATACTTGTAGGAGTAGGGTGGTTCTTGATCTCAAGGGATCTGGAAACCCCTTGGCTCATATCTTCTGATAAGAAGTATGTAGGGGAGCCCAGGCCTACCCCCTCTATTGTGTTCCAGCTCAGGGCCCTTAATCCAGACAGGAAGACTCGATCCTCAACAATTCCTACTGCTATGCCTTGGGGTCCTTCCCTCCCTTGATACCATGGGTGGCTTCAGCCTGTATTTCAATCACTTTCACTTGATTGTTGTCTCTGGGTAGCTTCTCACCAGCTT
Organism: Pelodiscus sinensis; assembly: GCF_052426305.1. Taxonomy (NCBI): domain Eukaryota; kingdom Metazoa; phylum Chordata; order Testudines; family Trionychidae; genus Pelodiscus; species Pelodiscus sinensis. Next base: position 98,828,826 of record NC_143057.1, read on the forward strand.
GTTGTCAGGAATTTCCTTCTCCAGCCTGCATGCTCCTTTGCCAGCTGCCCCTCTGCTTTTCACCACTTTTTATACTTGTAGTGTCAGCAAGTTTGCCAGTCATGCTGGCTGGTAGTTGCTGCATTAACTCCTGGGTTGCTGGGACACCCAGGGATCTATGCATCCCATTGCAATAGACATTTCTGCAAGAGGTCATTGTTTATCTGCATTATGGTGTTGGGAATACTCAAATTATTTTTCTACCAGCACCCCAACAAATCAAGACAAACCCTCTCAAGCCAGCTTTCTGCTTTAGGTGTGACTTGAACTGTGTTTTCCCCTTACTTTCTGGAAGGCTTTAATTTATGTTGCTATGGACATCTCCCAAGTTCTGTAGCATCTGGCGGGAGTGCTTACACCATCATAGAATTTCTCCTGCTCCCTGTGACGTTGCACTCTATATTCTATATTAAAATAGAGTTGTGATATAAATGACATAATGAATGTACTTTAGGCAAGATAACTCATGTAAGGTATCATTGGAAAGGTTATGATTCATTGAACAATTATCTATCTTATTTGTATGTCATTTTTTAAATCTGAAGTTAGGAATATTGACTATGTACCTGTATTTTGATTATGCTGTATTGGGTGATACCCACAGCTAATGCTTTAGGTACAAAAATGGAAAAGCCAGAGAGGACTGATGGTGCATCAGCAAGGACAGATGACTATTACAAGGCTTGGCCTACCTATGCTCCAAATTGCCACTGCTTTATGGACGCTATGATGCTACAGTCAGGTGACATACTAACCACCATGTTTGGACTGCTGATCTTTTCCACTGGGAGGTGGGAGAATCAAACGGAGGATTTCCACCTTATGGAAATCCTATATTAGGTTGGGGACAAGGGCGCAGGAAAATGATCAAGATCTTCAGTTTGCTTCTACTCCACCTCCCCACCCGAAGAGATGCTTGAAAACACCTGAAATGAGGACAGTAACTGAGAGGCTGGGGAAAGAACTGCTGGACTCAGGCTAGCAAGATACTTGACCTGTGAAGGAGTCTACCTAAAACAATATATATGGTGAATAATTATTATTTGTAACAAATTTCTTTAGTGAATCAAGCTTGGTTTGCATGCTTTGTTCATTTTCTTAGTACTCTGCTACCTTTTTAATCACTTGAAATACACCTTTTGTAGTTAAACTTATTTCTTTTCATTAACTGGGTACATAATTTCTAAGTGGAGGGAGGGGTGTTGTGCATACCTTCCTCCACATTGAGGGAGGAAACAAATTTTATGTAACTTTGGGTTTGCACGCCAAGGGAAGTGGGCACCTGGATACCTGTGTCAAGTCCCTTAAAATGAGCCTTCCCAGGGATGATCTTGGTGTCTCTATCATTCTGCAGTTGGGTGTGGCTCTGCTTGTGAGCTTGAACCAGTAAAACCTGATTGGCAGAATAGGCTGACTCAGTGATGTATCAACACATCAGGTCACATCCTAAGGGGGTCCAAGCTTTCACACTCCATGTTTAATGTCTAATAACAAACTAGTTTTTAAAACCCCCCACATCTAGGGACATGATCTGTGTCTGACGAAGGAAAAATAATCTGATATTTACTATGCCCTCCATGATACATGATCCCCTTTTTTGTTTTCAGTTTAAACTGATTTTTTTCAACCAAAATATTCCTGGGTTTTTCAAGAAGTATTATCAGGTTTTTTCAGATTTTTTTTCACCCTTCATTTGTATCATTCAAGTGTGGGTGCATATATCTTTAAAAGCCTTGTTTTGTTGGGAAAATTGTGTGTGTGTGTGTGTGTGTGTGTGTGTATTTAATTTAGAAGGTGTACGCAATAAACAGGCCTGTATACGAATTCTGAGGAGAGTGCACATCTGAACATATTGATAAATCTCATGCCCACCTGTCAATGATGTTCCCCAGTCTGGCACTCCAAGAGCAGAAGGTGGGGGCCTGCAAGAGACCTTAAAATTATCTTGCCTCTATCAGCTTCTGTTTGAAAGCTCCCCAAGGTCACAGATTCCCTGGCCTGGGGAGATAGGCTGTCACCACCAATTAAAAAAACCCTTTCCACGTGCTTTTTCCTGGATTCAAGAAGACTTTTTCCAGAAGGATACCCCAAGCTTTTTTACCACAAGAAAGCTTGGGGGGAAATAAGAAGAAAACACTGCAATTTCTGATAGCTGACCTTTCTGTGTTAGGCATCCATACACAGATCTCTTATTACTTTCCAGGACCCATGAATCACAATCACCTAAGAAAAGGTGATTTTTAGTAACAAAACAGAAAGATAAACCATACTTGGTTGCTAAGTATTTAAAGCAAATGAGAAAAGAACAATTTAAAAACAGAAATTCTATTCCTGGGATACATCTTAAAGTACAGTATATTGGGGTAGGTGGCACATGGGCTTAACATAGAGAAGTCTAACCAAACTACAAAACAAAGAAAATAATCTGATCATGTCTAAATGAACATTTCCCTGTCTACTCACAGATCTGTGCTTTGAGGTCCAGTCCATTTCCATGCCTAGTATTCTTTGTAGGCATGGTAGTTCTGCCTAGTTCAATTCATCTTGTTCCTTCAGCCCCCTGGTTAAACTGACACAAAGCAGAAAAAAGCAGCAGGGTTTCTTTCATTTCAGATCTTAACACCTCCCCCCATTGGCTCTACTGGCTCCCTGACAACACCTTCTAGCTACCTGAGTTTAACCCTGTGATTACTGAATGCTAGGATGTTCAAAAAAAGGCCAGCACTCCTCTTATCCCTCTCACCACCATATACTTGTTTCAGTCTGTTAGCAGATAACGGTTTAAAGATTTGACTCCTAAAATGGGAAGAAAATGAAAATCTGTGTCAAAATTCCTTTCAGAACACAAGGAGGTATTCAAAAGTTTTAAAAGTGGAAAAACAAGAAAGAAGGATGAAGTTGAGTGTGCGAGCCGCAAATGGTGTGGCCCAATTATTAAATATAAATATTTATAGGAAAACAGTTTTAAATCTACAATAATAAACTAGTTTTCAAAAGAGAAGTTTTATTTGGGGGGTTAGAAAGATATTCTGAAATTCAGAGGTGGCGTTGTGTTTTGAATTCTGTTTCAGTATTACAGCAAATCATGTAGATGGCAGAATTCAAAGAATGAAAGAAATACCCCTTCTTTTTCCATTCACTATAATAAAACCAAGTATTTACCCAGGGAATTTAAGGTTTTTTTCCCACCGATTTTTCATCTTTGTTCTAATAATAAACACTTACCTTATTTTTCCACCCAAAGAATGTGTAAAAATTTAAAAACTAAGAATGGAAGGACCTTAATGATAGTCCTTTGCATTTCTGCTTTAAAAAAAAAAAAAGATGGTAAATGGAGAGCAAGAAATATCCTCATTGTTCATCCTTCTGCTAGGTAAGCTCCCAGTGGCCTATACACAGGTGGGATCTGTGTTGAGAATAAGGGTAAAGGAAAATGTGAATCTTAACTGGTAAAGCAAATTCACAGGTATGACTGAATCTTCCTTCTCAAGAACATTTAGAAACTGATTGATTTTCTTTCTCTTTAACCATTAACAATGCATCCTAGAATTTAATTATATTGATCCCTTTTATCTGTTCCTGTAGCAATGTTTGTTTCTTACACATTGGGAATAGAGAAATTGATGTGAAACTATTACTATTAGTACATGGTTTTCTAAACTGTGAAAGTTAAAAGCTCTAGTTATTTCTGTAGAATTATCCACTGAACCTGAATTAATATGTTGAGTAATAGGTGACTACTAATCTATTGTATTTTTTTTTAAACCTGGCTGCTGCTTATAATTTATGTATTTTTGGTATGTGGTGACTAATGCAAACTTGGTGCTTTGAACTCTTTTTGTGTACTTCAAAATTAACAGTTTTACCTGTCTTTGTTTATAATCCTTTAGTGATAATTTTTTAAACTGGTATGTTTGGGGATTTAATGTCATTCATAGCACATATGCGAAGGCATTTGTCTAATATTTGGATTAAATGGAAAGTGACATTTACCCATGCAAATTGAAGAAAGCCTGCAGCCCTCATGTGAAACAAATGGAGGGTGTAACAGTGATCAGCAATATCTGCTCTTGGAATGGTTCAGGAGCCACACTGCAACATAAATATGGAAGGGCTCCTCTGAGAATTTGTATTTTCCAGTGAGGAAAATAAAGTTACAATATAACAAAGCTCTGTACTATATCCTGTGTACTCCTCCCTTTCCTTTGTCATGTCCTTGACCCAAGCAGCAAAACAACAAAGGCACACAAAAAAAGCAGCAGGAGAGAAAATGTTTTTTGTTGCCCTTTAGAAATTTTCCATTTACAATTGGCTTCCCCACTGTTGGGGTAAGCTGATTGTAAAAACAACTCCACCTTCCCTTTCCTGTCTCCAACTTCCAGTGCCACCCATTCCTATTTACCATGCTCACGTCACAGTCTATGGGACTGGCCTGCAAGTTTGGGCAAAAATGTCTGCATGGTTCTCTAAGGCACCCTCCTAACAGCCATCCATGTAGGATATTTTGCATGCCCCCCCCTGCTCCCCCAAACTCACTGTCTCCTGCAGCAGTTGGGGGAGAGCTGTTGAAATGAACTGGGAATTGGGGACTTGAGGCTCTGATACTGGAGGATTTTGTGTGCATTCTGGTGAATAGGAACACTGACTATGTTATGCCTTACAAATGTTAATTAAGCAATTACCAGCCTTCCTTCTTGCTTCCTCAGGTGGGAGAGAATTATTATTTTTTCTTAGGTAGAGAAAACGAAAGCAGAAAGGTTAGAGGTTATGAACAACGCTAGGAAGAGCATTAATCAACATTTCACTGCAAAGAGGGATTTCTGCTTCTAGATATACATATGGGCTATGTCTATAGTGTGCATTCTTGTGCAAGAAGATATGCAAATGAGGCATGGCTATGAATATTGCCACACCTCATTTGCATACCTAATGTGCCGCCATTTTGCACAAGAAGGAGCAGTCTACAATGCTCCTTCTTGAGCAAAAGCCCCTTACACAAAAAATGGCATCTCATTAAGGGGCTTTTGCTCAAGAAGGAGCATTGTAGACTGCTCCTTCTTGTGCAAAATGGTGGCACATTAGGTATGCAAATGAGGTGTGGCAATATTCATAGCCATGCCTCATTTGCATATATTGCACAAGAATGCACAATGTAGATGTAGCCGTGGAGAATTCCGGGGTGTGACACCAGCTGTGTCTACATGAGCTAAGCTAGTTTTAATTTAGCTAACTTAGGTACTGGAGGTGAATCTGTTGCAGCACAGGCGTCAGCACCCGTCATTGCCTAAGGTTTTGTTGGGCTTGTATGGGGCTTATGGCCACAGCATCATTGCTTTGGTACTGAGCTCAGGTTACATCTACACAGGTTACAATCCAACCTTGTGATTGCAGTGTAGACACACCGTAAGTGCCTCATTTATTATACCACGCTGCCTCTGATGCACTCAAGGCTAGCTGCTCCTAAAACCTCATTCACAGGGTAGGCAGCAACATGTGACATCAACTTTGGTCTGTTTAGTATTGCTTCCCATAGCCATGAGCTGATTACCTGTTTTGTTGGTTAAACTGAACAAAGAACCTGTAACCAAGAGCTCTGAAGTGCACTGAATTTTGTGGGAATTCCATGGTTTGGCCAAATGAGGCCACTTATTTGACTCTCTTGGCAGTGTAGTGTCCCCAGCCTAGTAGCTTGTAGGGTAGGGGAAAGCTCACTAAAATGAGCCAGGAAATAAGTTCAGATTTCACCTCTGATAACTGTTCATATGTCAAGACACTAATTTAGTAATGTCTCATGTCCCCACCCCCAAAGGCATCCAGTATAATTCCTCACATTTTGCTCCAGACACAGCAGGGAATAGAACTCAAGTCTTGAATACAAAAGCCTCAAATCTGATCCAGTCAAACTGCCTTTTGTAATGTATGTATTAAACCTGTATTGTTACCAAAGTAATGGGCAAATCTGGTATGTGCTCACTTATTAGGGTTACTCATCTGAAGGAGGGAGATGATAATTCTATCAATGTGCTGCTTGTATTACCTGTGTTCTGCTATGGAGCTTTACTTCAGTCAGCTCCCTCCCAGTGGAGCTACCCTGCAGAATCTAGGTTCACCAGGGCTGGGTACTTCCCACCCTAGAATCAGATGAGGAGATGATGCCAACACCCAGCCCGTGTTGTATGACTTCACCATAGCACCAACACAACAAAACATTGCACTGGAAGTGGGGTTTGAGAGATGGTCTGTCAGACCTAGACGACCACCTGTCTGGACTAGAGACTATGTTATGTAGTATTTACAGTGTTTTCAGTGTAATATTTCTGCCAACAGTATAGTGTCTTGTTCCATATTTGTTGCTGTGGTTAGAACAACAATGTTTTTTATAATTGGGGGAGTTTCTTAAGAGAGGAGGGAATGTGGTGTTTCAGATGCTGCTTCTAATTATTAGAACTGGGAGCACTGGCTGTTGGGAATCTGGAAGCACAGGAAAAAGGAAGGAGTAGATGGGCCAGGCCTGAGTGAGAGCTACAGAGGGGAGGAGCAGCAACAGCTTTGTAAAGAGGTTTCACCTTTGGTAAATAAAGGCCTGTTGAAGTTTGTTAGTACCTTGCTTGCATGGTACAACAAAACCCTACAGTGTTTTTGAGCACTAAGATCTTTAGCTTGGGGCACTGGTTCTTAAACTTTTTGACCTATGGTTCTCAAACCCTAACCCATGGCCCGCTGGGCTCAATGCAAATCTTTCCGCAGACCACCAGCTGCTAATGGAAACTTGCCGTTAATTACATAATTACACCCAAGCCATTTTGCTGTTGTTGCAGTTAGGGAGAATGGTTTAATTTAACCAGTAAAAAAAGAAAATATTTAATAATTTAAATTAACAGATTAAGTGCTTTAACTTTCTCATTTTAAGTAAAGTAAAATAAGTTTATTGCAACACAAGCTTTCAACATAGTCTTTATTTATGACAGGGGTGAAGAACCTTTCTTGGGTCAGGAGCCACAGATCCACAGAAAAATCAGTTGGGGGCCACACAAGTGAAAAGCAAAAAGTCCTCCAGAACCCCCAACCCTCATTGTGGCCCCCAACTGAGACATCTTATTCCTATGGTGCTCCAGCCCCAAGGTGGGGGAGGTATAGGGGGGACTGAGGTTCAGGGCTTCCCATAAACCAGATTAATTCTTCTGGGGTTAGTGAATTTTGTGTACCCTTCCTCCCCAGACTCTGGAGTGGAGTCAAAAATGAGTGGTTCAATGTGCAGGGCAGGGCTGCTAGTGAGTGGGATAGAGATGGGGATGCAAGATCTGGGTGGAAGGTGGGATGTAGGTGTGTGAGACCTGAGTGAGAGGTGAGGTGCAGAATCAGGCTCCAAGTAAGGTATTGGCCAGGAGGGAGGGTGCAAGAGCAGGCTGGGGGTGAGGGGTCTTAGGGGGGTGTGTGTGTGTGTGTGTGTGTGTGTGTGTGTGTACACGCACGCGCGTGCATGAGGGGTTCGAGCCACTGACCATGTGCAAGGCACCCATGGACCCCAGTTTGAGAACCAGTGGCTTATGGACAAGAAGTGTTGTTGCAAAGTGAACGGGGAAGCCAAAAACCACCTCTGAAAAGGGGGTTGGAGGGTGAGAGAGAAGCCACCACCTTAACTGTGGAAGTTATTCATTTCCAGGTAGTTACCATACCATGGGAGCCAAACAAACTACAGTTATGATATCTAATATAACTTAAATCTGATCCCAGTAGATAGGACAAGCAAACTATAACTGATCTCATGAGGCAGGGTCAGGAGGCTATACTTAGAGGGAGAGAAATCTTACCACTCCATGAAGCGTGAATCGACCGGGATTCCCACATGGTAATGTTAGATTGGGGACAGGCAGAGCAGAGCTCCCAATGAAACTTGACAGGAGAAGATGAAGTCCCAATGGAACTGATGCAGAATTTGATCTATGCATCAGAACACTTTATTTGAGCACAGATAGGGATTCTTGTAGGAAAATAATTGTTCAGGGGGAAAACACTGGATTTATGTATGGGTAAACTGATGTTTCAAGGGAGTTTTCCATAGTTCTGGTGTTTAGGCTAGACAATAGGGCTGTGTCCAGACTCAAGGGTTTTTTCGAAAAAAGTAGCCTTTTTTCGAAAAAACTTCACCTGCGTCTAGACTACAGCTGCGTTCTTTCGAAATTAAATCGAAAGAACGTGGCTTTTCTTTCGACGGCGGAAAACCTCATTTCGTGAGGAAGAACGCCTTTTTTTGAAAGTGCTTTTTTGAAAAAAGGCGTTCTTGAATGCAAACAGGGCTTTTTCGAAAGAGAGCATCCAGACTGCCTGGGTGCTTTTTTTCGAAAAAGCATCTTGCTTTTTCGAAATAACTGCTTGCAGTCTAGACGTATCCTACGAACTGATCATTCCTGGCTACGGGCAAAGTTCCTTTGAGGGAGCTTTTAGGCAATTAGGCAGCTTAAGTATTATGGACATTTTGCCAGTAAAACAGACAAGTTTTGCTAGAAAGCAGAAGAATGTTGGTGACTAAGAATCCTGCATATTACTAAAACTGGTCTGATAATTACTGATCTGGGTGTGTGCAGACATGGGTTCATTAGTGTCTGGAGCAGATATTTCCCATCAGGCAATGCGTTCTTGCTTTCTCTGTCCCAGAGTTCAGTGTGGTTCTAGCCTAGGAATCTTTCTTCTGCATTCTGTTGAAATACAGATGCCTCTCTGTTCGATCTTCAATGCAAATGAGGCTAGGGGTTTTTCCTTAATCCTATCACCTTTGTCTGAGGGGTTTAGGTGTGGCTTCCCCTGTCTTTTCTGTAAATCTTCCTTCTGGTGGGCTTTTCTGTAAATCTTCCTTCTGGTGGGCTTTGTTTCAAGCAGAGACTGGGGAGGAGGATCTTTCATGGGTCAGACAGGCTGGATACTAATATTGGTTCCTCAAGAACACAAGAGCTGGTAGGTAACAGTATGCTTGATTATCCTTGTCAAAAATACCCCAGACTCCACTTTCTTCCCAGAATCCAAGATTATACAGGATATCATGTTCCCTCCCTACGGGCTAGTCCACAGAGAGGATAAGTTACTCTTTCAGCTCAAGAAAGTACACATGCAATTGGTTTGTGTGCACATTTACAATATTGCACAAAATGGGAATTTGCACATGTAAATTCTAGGTCTGTGCACACAATTGCATCGACAGTTAATTACAGCTGTATCTGAGTTGTTGTAAACTCAATTGCATTATTTACTTTTGCAAAATCATGATCATAATGCTATACTCTTATTTTTTCTTGGTGTGTGTTTGGGTTGATCAGAGACCAAATAACATCATGATGGTCAGTATATTCTTTTTCTGCAATATCATTAGAGTGCAGTTAATTTTGGGAACAGTCCAACTCAACCACTGTCAAAAGACTTTCTGTGTTAGTTCAACAATAGATGTTTGCCTTATTTGTGTATGGTCACAAATATGAGTAGTAGAACAAACCAGTAGTCTCCCCAAGAATTTAAATTAGGTGGGGTGTTTGAATTTACAGAGGGGGTGTCAGGGCTGATGAGGGGTGAGACCGTGAGGGTGAAGGTGGGTGTATGGCACCATAGTTCACAAAACTGAGCGGGTATTTGGGAAATTCAGGGGGTGCAGAGAAATCCCTGGAGCAAACTAATTAAAATGCAAAGATGCCATCCATTTTGAGTATTTTAATGGCAGTTAAAAATGTCAACAAAGATGGGACTTTGAAGAAAATCAAAGTAAAGCAGAATTGGGAAACGTGGTTTGGGTCCTTTATATTTTTAGGGAAATATATATATTAGTTCATAATCTTGGTATTGCCTTCCATCCGAGGAAAACAGAATGGACATTATACATGTATGTATAATCTTGGTATGGTTAGCATTCCAATCATTCTAACATCTAAACATTTGTTAGATGTTAGTTTTTAAAACTCTGTATTTGAGGAATTCACTGCTGTGAGTGATTTCTTAACTCTAGGTTTCAGGAGTGATCATTTACAATGTGCTGGGTTATTCCCTTCTAAAGAAACTGTGCATGCTCTTTACTATGAGGCTATGCTGAAGCTATTTTTGGAATGGCAGTTCAGTTACCCTTTCAAATTAATAATCCTTTGATATTCATTTCTATTGCAGTACTTTAAATATGGTTATATTTCACACAAGTCTTAATCCTGTTTGTATTCAGTAGTGTTCAGAAGACCTCTCGAAATTGACACATTTTTATTTTACCAGTAAGAACTTGTATACAAAATCTCACTTTAACAGTTTTTTTAATGGCTTTATCTTCGTAGTTGTAATGTTTACTCTTTGACAACATCAACTGTATGCTTGAGACTACTGTCATGTGTGGAGATACTCTACAGTATATTTAGACATGTAGGAAAAAGGCATACTTATTTATATATTCAAAGGCTGTTAACCAGGAATTTATATAGTAAATGCCATACTGCAGAAGATTCTAAGCTGAATGTGGCTAATGAATGAAAACTGAGGCTTGGTGTCTTACAAAAGTAAGGGTAATAATTAGGGATGTGAAAAGTTAAACAGCTACCTGGTTAACTGGTAAACATCACCCTAAATAAAGCTTACTGGTTCTGGTTAACCAGTGACAGAGGGACTGGTGCAGCTTTCTGCCTGCTGTGGGCAGGGGGCTACTCTAGCCCCGCAGTGGCTCTTGTCTGGAGCAGCCTCTGTTTGTGTGGACCAAGGTGTACACCACTAGGATATGGTGTACGGTCCCCACACCCAACAGGTGTTTCCCTTTTGGAGCCTGTAACAGTAGCAGATTAAAGTGACTGGAACAGCTTGCTCAAAGTAAAGTATTTATTCATCCTTCAAAGGTACAAAACATATAGAGCAAAGTGGGAAAACCAGTAAAAGGCCCATGTACATGGATATTTTGTATATCTGTGTAAGTTCCTCTCAGCCCAGCTCTCAGCCCAGCTCACTCTATCTCTGGCAGGGAGAAGCAGCCTGACTTTCTCACAGCTTGTCTTTACCTGTCTTTGTGTATCTGGTCTATGTTTCGTAGGTCAACTTACCTGTATTTCTCAGGGCTGTTTGATGGAAGAATTCTTCTGTTGAGCTATCAGAGGGGTAGCCGTGTTAGTCTGAATCTGCAAAAGCGGCGAGGAGTCCTGTGGCACCTTATAGACTAACTGAAGTGTAGGAGCATAAGCTTTCGTGGGCAAAGACCCACTTCGTCAGATGCATGTAGTGGAAATTTCCAGAGGCAGGAATAAATATGCAGGCCAGGATCAGGCTGGAGATGACAAGGTGGATCCAATGAAGGAGGATGAGGCCCACTTCTAGCAGCTGATCTGGAGGTGTGAATTCCAAGAGAGCAGAAGCTGCTTTTGTAGTTAGCAAGCCATTCACAGTCTTTGTTTAATCCAGAGTTGATTGTGTCAAACTTGAAGATGAACTGTAGCTCAGCAGTTTCTCTTTGAAGTCTGGTCCTGAAGTTTTTTTTGCTGCTGGATGGCTACCTTTAGATCTGCAATTGTGTGTCCAGGAAGATTGAAGTGTTCCCCTACAGGTTTTTGTATGTTGCCATTCCTAATATCTGATTTGTGTCCATTGATTCTTTTACGTAGGGACTGTGCAGTTTGGCTGATGTATATAGCAGTGGGGCATTGTTGGCACATGATGGCATATATTACATTGTAGATGTGCAGGAGAACGTACCAGTGACAGTATGGCTGATCTGGTTAGGTCCTGTGATGGTGTTGCTGGTGTATATATGTGGGCAGAGTTGGCACCGAGGTTTGTTGCAAGGATTGGTTCCTGAGTTTGAGTTATTATGGTGCAGTGTGTAGTTGCTGGTGAGAATATGCTTCAGGTTGGCGGGTTGTCTGTGGGCAAGGACCGGCCTACCTTCCAAGGCCTGTGAAAGTGAGGGATCATTGTCCAGGATGGGTTGTAGATCACTAATGATGCGTTGGAGAGGTTTTAGCTGGGGACTGTAGGTGATGGCCAGTGGTGTTCTGTTGGTTTCTTTCTTGGGCTTGTCCCGTAGCAGGAGGCTTCTGGGTACACGTCTGGCTCTGTCAGTCTGTCTCCTCACTTCCTCATGTGGGTATCGCAGTTTACAGAATGCTGTTGAGCTAGTTATTGTGTCTTGGTGACTGGTAAGGAAGGACACCAGAGGGCACGGGCCACATGCCACCCTGAACTCTAACCTGACTTTTCCTCACTCGACCCCTAACATGGGGGAGGGTGGGGACAATGCCTTTTCTCTGTCTCCATCCTGCCTCTTCTCTCCCTAACCTCTCTCCCCTCGATCCTGTTCCTGAGCAATGTGGTCTGGGGGACTACTGTAAAAAGTAAATAGGTCCTGGCATCTTTGTCAGAATCAGCAGATTCCTGCTTTAGTAGGGTTGCCAGATACCTTCACAAAAAATCCCAAGCAGGCAGGGAAAAATTGGTTGGGGGGGGGGGGGGGAGGCTGTTGTGCCTTTAAATTGCCTCACTTCCCCCTGCAGATACCGTGGGCCTTCCATCCAAGGAAAACAGAAAATACTGGACATGTATCTTTTTTTTTTTTTTTTTAAACCGGATGGAAGGCCAAAATACTGAACTGTCTAGGTGAAAATCAGACACCTGGCAACCCTCTGCTTTAGTTGCTTATCTCTGCTGCTGCCAGCTGAAATTCTGGCTACTCCCTCCATCCCCAGTGTTTTCTCTTATCCCAGTCTTGCATGCCTAGGCAGAAGAGGGCATTGGTGATGCCAATGGAACAGCAGTTCCCTTGAACAGTTTTGGGTCCTTGGATGCTAGAGGTGTGGCAGAGGACTGGATCTTGGTTCTGTTGATTCCAAAATGCATTTGACTGTAGTACCTTTTCTGATACTGCCTGGGAGGGATAAACAATTTATAAAAAGAAGAAAAGTTACACTTTGGTGCAGACCAACTAAGATGATGTAGATAAAAGCTGTATTGTGGTGGGAAAAAGGCCAGCTGCTACTTTGCAGTTCAGAATAATGTTATGTCGCAGAAGGGAGCTTTAAATTCATGTGCCTTTAGGGAATGATGGGGGGAACCTTATTTGGGGGCTGCGGACCCACAGAAAAATCAGTCAGGGGCCACACACAAGTGAGAAGCCATGCAAAACAAACAAACAAAACCTCACTGACATGGCTCCTGACAGAGAAGGAGAGACGCTCCCCATGTTGCCCTTGCACACCAGAACCTAGTGGGGCCCAGGCTAGTAGACTTTATGTGCTCCAATCTTGCAGTAGATGTGGGCTCCCCAATGCTGAGGAGGGGGAGCCATGAGTCTCGGGGGCCAGATCTAGGCAAGCCAGGGCTGCATCTAGCCCCTGGGCCTGAGGTTCCCCACCCCTGGTTTAACTGACGGATGAAATTCTCTCTGCAGGGCCAGTGGAATCAGGGCTGGGGTACTCCAGGACTCTGACCAGGAGAGCTACAATAAAACAACTTGAAATTTTAAATGTGTTCCTTTTTAGGCTCTAAAAGTGCATACATGTATAGGAAAGCGTGACTAAATTATAAACTGCTTCCCTCTATCCAGGCAATACTTAAGACTTCAATAGTCCATTTTGTCAGATGCAGATAAAGGTTAAGGTTTATTACCAAAATGGTCTTTCAGTGTTTTGTTTTAAGATTTAAGCTATCGCGTTTATCATTAGATGGGTGATGGAACTTCTGAATCATCCTGCTATTCTTGGTTTAGTCATATGTGTCCTTTTTCCCCGAAAGTGCAAGTAGATTATGTATGAAGCTTCCCTGGAAAATTGTGTTCTGTTTCTTAGAAGACAAAAATACTGGTGGGAATGTGTGGACACACATTGAGCCAAAACGGCTACTGAAATTTTCAAAATGCTTCGAATTTGAATACAGATTTTCATTAATGATCTCTTATTAATATTTGGATCAGTAATGTGCTAAGGACCTGATCCAAAGTGCATTTACTTGAGTAGGTCTTTTCATTTACTTCTTTTGATCAGGCTTAATTCTCAAAGCTCCCTGTGAGGTGGGGAAGTATCTTATACTTTTGCAGATGAGGAGCCCGAGGTGCAGAATTCGGAGCCATTTGTCCAAGATCCCACAATAAATCCTAGGCTGAGCTGGAATTAAAATTCTGAATCCTAATGTCTCATGCTCTAACAACTACAACACACATTCTCAGTTCACTGGTTTCTTAATCCTCTTTGCTCATACAGTTTTTTATATTGAATTGTGTTTTAGCTTTAAAATGAAAGAAAATACATAGAGACTTCATAGGCTGCATGTCAAGGTTTCATTGATGGGATGGGGAAAAAAGATGTGCTGGTTGTACAAGTTGGTGATCACTTGTATTAAACACATTGGTGAACTGTACTTAGCTGCAGGGCACAGCAGAGTTGTATTACTCCTTAATATCACTGAGGAGCAGCAATCATGAAGAAGGTTTATGAACCTGAAATTGTAGGGACTTGATCCCTTGAAACCAGAATCAGGATCTCTTTAAAGCGTGAGCTTTGTGTTGCTGGAATTCTTTTTCCCCTCCAGAGTCCTTCTGACTTTTGTTTTTTGTATTATTTTATACAAGTCAACTAGAAATTGGTGTTGCAAATAGATAACTCATGGGTACTTATAAATAAAAAACCTGCTTAACTCTTCTTGAGTGAAAATATAAAGCACTGCTATGTATTCAATGGTATGAGAAGGGGGTCTGTTTACGTGACTTGGTGGAGAATTTCACCTTAAATAGCCAGGAGTATTGAATGTTGTGGAAGCATTCTCCAAATATTGTGCATTGCCTTTTTTTAAGCACCAAATTCCCATAATTACTCATGTTTCAGACAGCTCACGCTGACTTCAGTAACTTCCTTTCTCATTAAAATTTAGCGTAATGATACTTAAACTGATTGATGTAAATTAGTTTTGGCAATTCAGTGGAATTTTTGCTTGTGTTATGGCTGACTGGCCCTAAAGCTTGTTAGAATTTGAATCTGTAGCTTTAGAAAGCGTTTAAACATTAAAACATTCCTTTCTGTGGGAGTTCCCCATTGCCCTTAGGGTCTTTCCTTGTGTCAGAGGGTCCAGCTACATGTACTTTTGCCCAGAAACAACCTCGAGTGGTGGAGTTAGCAGCCTCGTGGGTTGGGGTCTGTTCTAAAGAGCCTAGAGCAGTGTTTCTCAACCTTTTTTAAAATAAAGTACTTACTCACACTCACACTCAGTCACAGTTTTCAGACACACACAATTTTTTTCTACCATTGCAACACATTTGTTTAAACAACTTAATTGTAGCGGGGTTGGTGATGAAATTTTTGGGTGTAAAAAGTACAAAAATAAAGTGCTGTAAAACTTACAACAGATTCAGCTTTCTCCAATTTCAGTTGTGTTATGTACCTTCCAGACTTCTTTCAAGTACCCCTAAGGGTACTCGTACCACTGGTTGAGAAACACTGGCCTAGAGTAGTCCCCTGCCAATATCCTGCTTATTCAGTTAACCAGTTAAACGTTAGGTTTAACCAGTTAACCAGGATTTTACATCCCTAACTGACACGACATTTTTTGTCATTCATGGGTGCTTAACCCTCCACCCTCTGAACTACAACAGTTTTGTTGCGACAAGTGTGAATGCTCTCCTGCTGCCAAAACAAAAGCTGCTTTTGGGGCTAGAAGTATTTTGTTTGCAGAAGTGCTGATGCAAGCTAACTTTGTGACAGGGCTGTGTTGACACAACTTTGCAGCTAAAAGCTGTATAATGTAGACGGACCCTCTGACACTGGTCCCCTTCAAGGAAAATTATCTTCACTGCTTACAAGGTTAAATCTTTCTTTCCAAATCCTGGTGGTCCAGTGTGCCAGTGACAAAATTAATAATTGTGCAGTTCACAAAACATACAATTGGATTTAGAATACCCTGACTCAGGGCAAGTCTTCAGTAGCTCCGGCTGCTTGGCTTAAGGTACGCAGCTCCAGCCATGTAGAATCCTTAGCTGGAGCTGGCTTACCTTAAACTGAGATTGGTAGCATCCCCACAGCAGGAGTCCAATGGAAGCAAATACTCCCATTGCCAGGCTTTCCCGTGCTCCTGGCAACAGCAGGAGTTCTGGATGCTGAGGGGGATGCTTGCTGAATTTGAGGAAGTGAGTCTTACCTAGAAGATTGAACATGGCAGCGGTGATTTTCCCCAGAGTGAAGTTGTGCCTTCAGTGTGTGTAACATTCATTTGCAGTCTCTGAGCAGAAGCTCCAGCTAGCTTATGCTCTGGATTAGGGGTGTTAGATAATGTTTGATTGAATTGTTGTATAACCGCACAAAATAATGATTGGTTACACGATTATTTGATTGTCCCCAGGGGTAGGGCTGGCAATCAGTGCGCATCAGGCCCCACTCCCGGGGAGTCCCCTGCCACCTTGCACTGCTGCCTCTGATGCTGGTTTAAAAAGTACTGTCTGCAGCCCCATTCTGCTGCCTCCAATACAGAGGCAGCAGTGTGGGGCAGCACCAGACCCTGTCCGTGGGGGGTCCAAGCTCTGATAGAGGCAGCAGCTGCGGGGAGCAGGCAGCTTCTCAGAGCTGGCATGCACGGAGAGTTGGCTTAAAAGCCGACTCTCTATGCTGCTGCCTCTGATGGGATACGGTGCTCCTGGGGAGCTGTCTAAAAGCTGGCTGTCCATGACCCCAGCTCCCACTCCCCCTACCTTCTTGCTGCTTCTGATACAGGGTGTGTGTGTGTCTGGTCAGCAAGATTATTAATAAGCCCAGACTTATCATGTACTCCATTACACATTGACATCCCTACTGTGGATTTAATGTCTGGCATTTAAAGAAAGCAATTTAAATTTAATTTGTCTTTTTAAAAATTAAATTTAATCAAATTGAAATGCAGTGAAATTTAAGAGAAAGGACTAAGATCTTCAGGGTGTAAGAAAACACCATCTTTCAGAGTGGTGAAATCATGTTCACAATACAGGCAGTCCCCAGGTTATGTACAAGATAGGGACTGTAGGTTTGTACTTAAGTCGCATTTGTACTTAAGTCGGAACTGGCGTCCAGATTCAGCCGCTGCTGAAACTGACTAGCGGCTGACTACAGGAAACCCGAGGCAGAGTTTCTCTGCCGTGGGCTTCCTGGAATCAGCCGCTGATCAGTTTCAACAGCAGCTGAATCTGGACACCTGGGACAGAGCAGCTGAGGCGCTGCCGGGTAGGTCTCCGCAGCCCTGCACCTTAGCGCTGCGGGGACCAACCCAGCAGCACCCCAGGTGCTCTACCCCAGGTGTCCCCAAGTCAGCTGCTACTGAAACTGATCAGCGGCTGATTGCAGGAAGCCCAGGGCAGAGCAACTCTGCCTCGGGCTTCCTGTAGTCAGCTGCTGGTCAGTTTCAACAGCGGCTGACTTGGGGACGCCTGGGGCAGAGCAGCTGGGGTGCTGCCGGGTTGGTCCAGTAGCGCCGAGGAGCGGCGCTGCGGGACCAACCGGCAGCGCCCCAGCTGCTCGACCACAGGCATCCGCGAGAAAAGCCTGGTCTGCTGGGGGGGGGGGGGAGGACGGACACAACACTAGCTGCGCCCCCCCCCTCCGCCCAGCAGACCATGGAGACGCGGGCGGCAGGACCGAGACGTGCCACCGCCCGGGTCCTCCGAGGCTTTGCTCCGCATCTCCTTGGTCTGCTGTGGGGGGCCCTCCAGCAGACCAGTTAGACACGGAGCAAAGCCGCGGAGGACGCGGGCGGCGGGACCGCCCAGACGCGCCGCGGTTCCGCCGCCCGGGTCCTCCGCGGCTTTGCCCGGGTCCTCCGTGGCTTTTGTCTGGGTGGTCCCGCCGCCTGCATCCTCCGGGGCGAGAAAAGCCCCGTTCGTAAGTACGGATCCGACTTAAGTCAGATCCGCGTAACTCGGGGACTGCCTGTATTGTGAACTTGAAACTGTATGCGCTACCATGCAAATCTGAGTACTCAGAACTAAGTGTGGTGGCATTAGTTTAAAACAAATCAGCTGAGTCTTTTGTGTAATGTAATGTATAGTTATATTTGTTATGTAGCTGCACATCTCTGAGCATTGAAATGCGTTAGTCTTACAAGTTCTCTAAAGAGCAGAAAAGAGAATTTTCATTCTACAATTTTGTCCTAGTGTAGGGTAAACAAGATTCACAGTGATCATAACACTAAGCCAATGTAGAAAAAACATTTTTTGTTGGTGGTGGTAGTGGTTTTGTTTGTTTTTTTGTTGTGATTCATCTGATATGCTTGTTTCATAATTGCACTGCTATGTAAGTCTTGTTCTCAATTAGACATCGATTTTGTAATCTTGGCAATTAGGAAGAGTCTCTAACTGATTTAATCTGTTATATTCAGCCAATAGGAAAGCTAAATTTATCTGTATATTGATGCTGTATTGTGTATATTTTAGGATTAGAAAGATAAGGGCTTTTCAGAGATTTTTTTTTTTTTTTTTTTTTTTTTTTTACTGTCAGTTTCTCAGGGAACCTTTTTTACACTGCTCCTTGAATATATTTATCTCTATTCGCAAAATATGAAATTACTCCAATTCTAGTACTTCACATTTGATCAGCAAATAACAGATGTAATTATTTCGGATTTCATTACATAATAGGCCAGAAAGCTGCCTAGTTGCTGAGAAAATTAGACCCTTTATAGCCATCCTACTCCTTTCTGGACTATAAGGTTTTAACTTTCAAAGGTTTCACCTTTTATCTTTCAGCAAGCATGAGCAAGACCACCCAGTGCTGAGGATTTATTTTCCTACGTTTCTACTAAGGTTTCCTCCTTTATCCATTTTATGTAAATGAGAAGGCCCATTTTCCACTCTGAGTGTGGCTCTGTGTTACTAAAGCCACTTTCTATTTTAGATGATGATTGCCATCTCATCTTTTCTGATCCCAAGATAGAAGAAGCAACCAGGGTGAAAGACTTTCTTCCTAGAGGAAGACTTGGCAGATCTCACTCTTGTTTAAATAACTTTTTTTGCATTTGTTCTGAAAATCATCATCCTCCTGACACCGAGGGCACGTCTAGACTATATTTTATTTTTGAAAGAGAATATGCAAATTCAGCAGGAATTTGCATATATGTTTCCGATCGCTTTTTCGAAAGCGGGTCTTTTGAAAGCAAAAGTAGTCTGGATGTGGGATTTTTGGGGGGAAAAAACCCTTTTTCGAAAAACTGCGTAAACCTCCTTTTTAAAGGAAGAGTGGTTTTTCGAAAGGTGTTTTTTTTTCCAAAAAAACCCCCCGCATCCAGACTACTTTCACTTTTGAAATACCCTCTTTCAAAAAAGCAATCAGAAGAAGATAAGCAAATTCCTGCAGAATCTGCATATCCTCTTTCGAAAATAAAATGTAGTCTGAGTCTTCAGGACAAGCGGGGATTGTTAATTTCCAGCACTGCAGAGTCAGGTAAGATCCTGTTGTGCCTCCCTTCCTTGTTACTTTCTGGCCTACTGTTTCTTTCCTCCTGTCCCTTACGGTTTGGTGAAAAGCCAGAAATTCACTGCGTTGATTCAGCACTGTAAGTTTAGATGACCACAATCCTGCCCTAAGAAGAAAAGATACAACAAGACCAAAAAGTGAACCAGGGACCAAGCAACAGGTGTCATAGTTGACCTGCCAGCTAAAGCATCCCTTGGTGACTGACCAGCCATCCTGTGTTCCAGAGAGACTAATAAAAAACACATTCTTCTCCACCCCCTCTGTTTGTTCTGGCTTCTCTCCTTCCCTTGTGTGTGTCTGTCAGGAACAGGAGACATTCCTAATTTTTACAATTAGGACCAGTGGTGAAAGTAACTTAAAATTTCTTACATGTACTATCCTATTGCCACCCGGGTCCCTTTCAGTTCTTTAAATCGCTCCCTGCTGGCGCTTGCCACAGCTCAGCCAGCTCTTGCTGGAGCTGTGCACATTAGCACACCGGCTAACTTCCTTCTCTGATTAGGACAGAAAGTAAAACTAACTCTTTTAATCAAAGACAAGTTGCTATGCAACTAACAGACTAATATGCCTTCAAAAGGAGAGAGACTTTAATGGGTTTGATTATTTTTGTTTGTTTCAGTATAAATACTTGTTTTCATTCCATGTTTTTTTCTTGTTTCATATGTTTGATCAGTACATTTGTAAAATTTTTAAAAATAAATCCTTATGGGCGTTTACCAGTTAATTGAGTAAATTGTGATGTCTGTTGAAAACAAACCCAGGCCTCTTTGTATCACTGTTGATGCTGGAAAATGCAAGCCTTTATAACCCCTTTTGAATTCAATAGGTATTCACTGCAGAATTAACTTAAGCTATCTATGCTCTGGTAAGCTCCTTTTGGAGTTGCCATAGCTCAGGTGGGAACAATCACTCTGTGAAACAATGTTCAAGCTGCAGAAAATGATTGTATCTGTGGTATAGAGTAACTGCATCCACCCCTGCTTTACTAGCTCAAGATCAGCAGCACTTGAGCTTCAATCTGTATCCCCAGCCACATCAGTCAATAGCTTGAGTAGAAGTGTCACTTAAGTAAGAGACTTTTGTGGATGAATGCAAGTCTGGTTATAACATTCAAATTATACCTCAGTGCTTTTGTGGAAATGAGCCCAAAGAGGTGTGCAGAACTTAGTTCTTTTTGTGCCTTTCTTCCCTTTCTTACTACTTCAAAGTTGTGGGTCTCTGAAACTTGAAATTTTCCACATATGCACTGTGCCAGTCAGTCTTGATGCAGTTGATCATCTTTCACCATCCACTTTTGGCTCCTAATCAAAATATTTTTAATGTAAATAATTATTAACATTAAACTGTGGAAAAATGGGTGGAATATTCTTCTGTGATCACAGTTCAATGTTCAAAACTGTGATAGCAGAAAAATATTTCCCCATTTTCACCAATTAAATTATTCAAATCAGAATATTTTGATTGAGGCAAAACAGTGTCTAAGGTATTAAGTGGTATGGCTTAAACTGTTTTTTAAAATATTCTTTAGAGACCCACAGTTTTTACACCAGGCATTTAATGAGGAAATGGAAAGGCGCATTTTTTCCCTTTTTCTTAGAAATTGGGTTGAAAGCACTAAGTAGCCATACAGTGTGAATTGCAGGATGTTAAATACTGGGGCCCTCCCTTCTTCAGCAGTAACTGGTGTAAATCTTACACAAAGGGGATTACAAGTCATGGAACTGGACCCCTCCTCTCCCCAAGGCAAAACAGGATGTAGATATAAATAATATTTCAATACACACTCAGTTTGGAGGTGCTTTCTCACACAGATCTTTTGGTATGTTGAGAAGTTGTTTCCTCTTAGAAACTGTTTCATTCATTAATTTCCGGACAGTACTTGGGAACTCATGTATTTCTGAAAGACTGTTTCATGTTCTATGGACCAAATATTGCAACATTATTTTACTTAATGATATTTAAAACATTTCCACTTGAAAATACTTTTGATCACTGTGGAATCAGTATTTTTGTGCATTCATTTTACTGTCATTTTTGGATATTGCCAAGTCATATTTGAAATGTTTATCCCTTGTGTGTTAGTCTTTTTCACATGTTGCTAACTCTGAAAATGAATTTCTAAAAAAGGTACAAAAGGACCACAATGCATATATTATAATATATTGTTGCTCTAGGGGAGGGGAATCTAAGGCTGGGGGGCCAGATGTGGACCTTGGCTTGTCTGGATCTGGCTCCTGAGGCTTAGGGCCTCTCCTGCATTGGGGAACTTGTGGTGGCACTCCAGCCCCCCACTCCTCCCACTCTACCATGAGGCTACAGTACACAAAAACTACTAGTTTGGGCCCCTCTAGGCTCTAGTATGGGAGGGGAATGTGGAGAATGTCTTTCTCCTTCTCAGTTGGGGGACAGGGACTACATCAGTGAAGGGTTTTTGTATATGGCCCCTGACTCATTTTTCTTTGGGTCAGTGGCCCCCAACCCCCAAAAAGTTTCCTATTACTCCTCTAAGGGCTATGTACAACCAAAACAAAAAGATGGTCCCTGCACTTCAGAACGTACAATCTCGATATACAAGATAAGATTTTTTTTTTCCTAATTCCTGGGGACAAATAATGAAAAAACAGGTACGGGTGTGGGGGTCAAAGGGTTAAAACGAGGGAACCAGATGGGGATACTGAGCAGAGAACCCTGGACAGCGCCCACTGCCTCCCGAAGGTCTCGAGAGAGCCAGCGGACGCTGCCCATTGGAACTTTGCCCGGATACGTGAGCGGATACAGCAACGGAAATACACCCCACAGTTGCAGGCCCCTTCCCCTATACAAGATAAGATAGTAGACAGTTACAGATGGAAGAGCAAGGAATGAACATAATAAATATCCATTACTGTATAATTTGCACTCATTGGCAGCACACTTCTGAGATAATTAACTTATGTATTTGGGTATATTTGTCATGCCACCTTTTTATTTAAGAATTTCTTTTTCCATATTAGGCTCCAAGAGGAGCAAGATCTGGGGCCACCTCTGACTATCCCATCAGGGTTTTTTTTTTTTTTTTTTTTTTTTTTTTTTTTCTTTGCATGGTTCTTTTAATTTCAAGTTTGTTCTCTGTTAAGATCCTTCTCTTAAAGGTTTGTTTTACTTCTTTTCTTACCTACCACCCCAAAATGGTACAGGTTGAGCCACCCTTAGGACCTGACCAGTGCCAAACTAGAGAATTTGCCAACCAGGGGAAGTCAATATCATTTAGCAACATTACCTGCGTTTGGCTAGTCGATTTTAGTTTATCCTTTTGAGCCTTTTCCAGAGATTTTTAAGTGATCCTAAGGTGAATGTAGTGCATGTGTGTCTGTGTAATCAAATGTAATATTTACAGTTCTGTTGAGAGAGCGAGTCTGTCAAAATTAAACATGAAAATAATGCTGGTGTCTTTCCTTATACAGTGACAAGGAGTCCTGTGGCACCTTATAGACTAACAGATGTATTGGAGCATGAGCTTTCGTGGGCAAAGACCCCCTTTGCCAGATGCATGTAGTGGCCATCTGATGAAGTGGGTCTTTGCCCATGAAAGCTCATGCTCCAATACATCTGTTAGTCTACAAGGTGCCACAGGACTCCTTGTCACTTTTGCAGATTCGCTTTTGTAGATTCAGACTAACACGGCTACCCCTCTGATACTTGACACCGTGCCAGGCACTGCATGTAGCCATATGGAGTGGAAATCTATCAACCTCATGAAGAAACTTGCACAAGTACAGACAGATATCATCTTTCTCTCCAAATGCAAATGGATGGACATCATACCAAATGGACTGAAGGTGCAATCAACATACTGCACAGACTATGGTGGGAGATTTTGCCATATGCTATCAAAGAAACCGAGGAACCACCTGATCAGCATCCTGTACAGCAAACAGGAAAACATCAAAAAAGAGCTCTCCAATCTGGAGACTTTCATTAAAAAAAACAACCTTCCACACAGCTGGAGTTTACTAAAATAAGACAGGAGATCTACATTCACTTCTCTACAGAGGAAAAAGGACTGTAAGCTGTCTAAAATCCTACCTTCCACATGGAGCCACAACAGTAGTACCCTTAACTCATCCAGCAATATCGTCAATCTATCCAACTACACACTCAGCGCGGCAGAAGAGTCTGTCCTATCTCGGGGACTTTCTTTTTGCCCCTCCACCCCCACAAACATGATATAGTTCTGCGGTTTCTGGACGCCTACTTTCGCCGTCTCCGACTCAAAGAATACTTTCAACACAACACTGAACAGCGCACTGACACACATTTACCCTCCCACCAAGAGGAAGAACTCCACATGGACTCTTTCTGAGGGTTGAAATGACCGTCTGGACCTATACATAGAATGCTTCCGCCAACGTGCACAGGCAGAAATTGTGGAAAAACAGCATCGCTTGCCTCATAACCTCAGTTGTGCAGAATGCAATGCCATCCACAGCCTCAGAAACAGCTCTGACATTATAATCAAAGAGGCTGATAAAGGAGGTGCTGTTGTCATCATGAACAGGTCTGACTACCAAAAGGAGGTTGAACTCTCCAATACCAAATTCAGCAGGCCACTTTTCTCAGATCCCACTGAGGAGTACACTAAGAAACTGCACCATCTGCTCAGGACACTCCCTACACAAGCACAGGAACAAATCAACTCACCCTGACCAGGGTTATTCTATCTACTACCCAAGATCCACAAACCTGAAAATCCTGGATGCCCCATCATCTTGGGCATTGGCACTCTCACTGAAGGACTGTCTGGATATGTAGACTCTCTACTCAGACCCTATGCCACCAGCACTCCCAGCTATCTCCGTGACACCACTGATTTCCTGAGAACTACAATGCATTGGTGATCTTCCAGAAAACACCATCCTAGCCACCATGGATGTAGAGGCTCTCTACAACTACATCCCACACATAGATGGAATACAAGCTATAAGGAACAGTATCCCTGATGATGCCACAGCATAACTGGTGGCTGAGCTCTGTGACTTTATCCTCTTCTCCACTACATGCTTCTGACGAAGTGGGTCTTTGCCCATGAAAGCTTATGCTCCAATACATCTGTTAGTCTATAAGGTATCTCAGGACTCCTTGTTGCTTTTGCAGATCCAGACTAACATGGCTACCCCTCTGATACTATATAAGGAAAGTGAGGCACAGTCATTTTAGAACTTCAGTTACATTTTAAAAAAAAATGTATGTGCTAAAATATTTGTAAACTATAATCCAGTTCAGTAAAAGGTTAGGCATTCACTGATGACCTCAGTCTTTTAAAAACAGTCTGGTTTGCTCTGGGTATGGGTAAATGAAATTAGTTGCGCATAACTGTAAAACTCCGGTCATCTGAAAAAGTGGGCTGTGCCCATGGAAGCTCATGATACCATCTACATATTTTGCAGGGCCGGCCCGAGCCCTTCTGGTACTCTGGGCCCGAGCATGTGGCGCCGCCCCTGGGCGCAGGGAGCATGTGCAGGCCCGCCCGTGGGGCGCGGGCCCACCCTGGGACGCTCGGCACATGCGTGGGACAGTCACGGCTGCTGGCGCGCAGCCCGCCTCCAGGGCGCATGGTGCATGTGCTGCCCAGCCTGGCCCGGCCAGCGCTGCTGGCACACGTGCCAGGCCGTGCAGAACCCCGCAGCCATGGGGGCAAGGGTGCTGCTGTCTGCCGCGCGCCCCTTACAGCTGCCTTCAGGTGCCGCCCATGGGTTGGCGCCCTGGCCAGCTGCCCGGCTCGCCCATGCCTCCATCCGGCCCTGATGTTTTGTTAGTCTATAAACTACTACCAGACCATTTATTGTTTTTTTTTTTTTCTTTACAGACTAACTCTGCTACTGCCTGAAGCTTTTGCATTCTAAAAGATTGTCTAATAGCAATTGAATTTAGAAAACTAAAGGAAGCCTGAAATTGGTTGGGTAGTTGGAAAGAATCTGCAGATTCAGTGGGTTCAAAAGTAGATATCAATCTTGCACAGAAATTAAAACTCTGTGGTATGTTAGGGAGCCTTTTTTCTGGTCTGTATGCTTGTGGACATAATTAATTCATGCAGAGTGGGGTTGAGTAGTAAATACAGGCCTGAATTCTTCCTTTTATTAATAAATAAATAAAAAATAAAATAAAAAAAAATTCAAGCTACAGGTTGCACCTCTAAACTGGAACCATGGATGTTCTAGGATCAGAGAGTCCTAGCATGCTGAGAGTGGTGATGGAGTCCGGGCGCTAGTGCGCAGCTCAGCTGGGCTGCGGGGAGCCAGGAAGCCGGGGAGGTGGGGGGGGGGGGGGACAGGGGGTGGGGCCAGTTGCAGGGAGCCAAAAATGACTTCCCGGGGTCTGACCAAATCCCTCATCTGGGATCAGTTAGTTCCCAAGGGTGCCTTCCAAGTACACTTAGAAGGAATAATGCCAAACTTCTTAGATGCATGATCTACAGCAGGGGTCGGCAACCTTTTCAAATAAGAGCCAAACTGCATCAAAATTCAGAACACATGGTTGTCAAAGAGCCAGAATAATAATGCCCATTTGCCTGACTGAAAATATACAGCTTAATATTACTAATAATTGACATGATGATTAATAATAGCATAAATGAAACCTTGTACTCGAGGACTTGATTTAATGGGACTTCTGCTGCTGCATCTTTTTGCACATTTCTTTGAAGTTTACATCATAACTGGTCAAATTCAGCTTCATGCCTGCATTAAGGCTGTCTTCTGTTAATCTTGAGTGCAAATTACCTTTGATGTAATTCAAATGAGAGAGAGAGACTACTCACACATAAAGGCGGAGCCAAATATTGAAAGTAAGGCTAAGCTGACATTCTAGAAGGTGTTTTATGTGACAGGAAGTTCTTTCCAACTTTGCAGAATCAGACTATCATCGTGCTCCAATTTCTTCATGTCAGCCACTTTTGTGCAGTGTTGCCAATTCTGCAAGTTGTTGAGCAAGGCATTCTAAAGCAGAATACAGCTTGACAAATTTTTCTACCCAGATATCTGACTCCTTGAAATATGCTATTTCCATTTCCAAATCGCTGACTGAGATACCTGGAATGACTGTCAAATCCAGTTCTTCAAAGGTTGTTTTATGTGGACGAATCATAAACTTAAGCAGAGCACTGTGTTTGCAAAAGTCAATGAAATGAGACTTGAATGCCATCAGGAGCTCAGAAACAAGCCCAGCAAGCTGCTGTAAATCAAGGCTGTTATTTGGATGATCTCTTTGAAATGAATCACGACACATTCATAATCTTTCAAAATGTGCCAGTCTTGATATCTTTGAAGTCAGTCAATTTTGACTCAAATCCAAACACTGCCTGCTGCTGAGTCAGAGCTGTATTTCCTTATCCTTGTAGCGTAAGGTTCAAATCATTCAAATGACTGGTAATGTCGACAAGATAATAAAACTTGAGCAACCAGTTAGTCTGAAAGTTCGGTATGTTTGACACCCTTCATATCCAAAAATGACTTAATCTCATTAATGCAGGCGGCAACATGAGACAAAACTTTACCACGATATAACCAGCGAACATTGTGCATTAGTAGATTGGGATATTCAGAATCGTCTTCTTCCTCAAACAGTGACTGAAACTGCCAGGCTATGTCTACATTCATGGCTTCTTGCTTGAGTAATATGCAAATGAGGTTAAGCGTGGAATATTGCTGAGCCTCATTTGCATACCTAATGAACCACCAGTTTTTTCAGAAGAGGCTCTTGCACAAGAAGGAGCATCTACACTGCCCCTTCTCGTGCAAGAAAAATCCTCTTGCACAATGCTGTTACACCTATTATTTTTCAGGAATAGCATTGTGCAAGAGGATTTTTCTTGCACAAGAAGGGGCAGTGTAGACGCTCCTTGTGCAAGAGCCTCTTCTGAAAAAACTGTTGGCTCATTAGGTATGCAAATGAGGCTTGGCGATATTCCACGCTTAGCCTCATTTGCATATTACTCGCGCAAGAAGCCGCGAGTGTAGACCATAGCCACAGTGATTATGAGCTCAGGCAAGAATCCAATTAACAACATGAACGGCCCATCCCATTACATTTCCGAGTTCGGTTTCACAAGATTGTGCACAAAGTGTCTCCTGATGCACAATGCAGTGAAAGTTCAAAAGTGGCTGGTTTAGCTGTTCTGACGAATAATTTGCTGACCATGTGAGGTGCAGAGTCCGTAGCCACAGACACAAGATTATCCAGCTGTACTTCCTTCTCTTTTACCCTTCTCTTTTACGAAGTTCATCAAGATGTCTAAATCCCTTGTTTGATTTTTCATTGGTAATTTCTCAGTCATTTATTTGTGCACAGCATTTCCACAAATATATTGTTCCAGAATATACAACTGTTTAATGTCACATCAGTTGTCTTGTCTTTGAAAAAGAATGAAATGATAGTAGCTGTACTCAAATTTTGTATTTG
Source organism: Pelodiscus sinensis (assembly GCF_052426305.1). Lineage (NCBI taxonomy): Eukaryota > Metazoa > Chordata > Testudines > Trionychidae > Pelodiscus > Pelodiscus sinensis. The sequence continues at coordinate 98,856,719 of NC_143057.1, forward strand.
TTTCTTGTTGATTTGATGGGCCATTTTCATAGCTCTGTCACGAACTGTTTTTGCCAATTAATGGCATGTATTGAATTTTCTGTAAGACTTTGTCCTTGTGAAACTCGTCAAATAGTTCATGACTGATTTTTAGCATGCATCTCTTCAAGTAATCTTCATCAGTGAAAGGCTTCCCCTTTCAAATAATGCTGTATGAGCTCACAAAACTTGTAGCGTTTAAGTTCCCACTTTTTTTTTTGACCATGCCAGCAGGCTATTTTGTCTAATTTTCATATTTCACTGCAGCTCCTCACAGGCTTCTTTTTGTGCATCACTCTGAGAGTATCTTGTAGCAAATGCTGCATGTTTTATCATGCAATTGGTGGTGTTTGAGAACAGTGTCTTGCTACAAATGAGCTCGTGTGGAGGTCCAGATCTGTCCACAAATGCATAATAGTCTATCTACTGTTTTGGAAATTTCAGTACTTGTCATTTTTCTTTCTCTCTCTCTCTCTCTCTCTCTCTCTCTTTTTTTTTAAACTGTTAGGGGGTTACAGAGTTGGCCACCATGCATGATGATGGAAAAATATCTTGACCAATCAAATAAAGAGAATATGCAGGACCCCCAATGAGTGGAGAGGATGGATGGTTGTTAAAATGAACAGTTAAAGGTGTGAAAGCAAACAAATAAAATAAAATAAAAATCTTGATATGAGTAATTATACCTCTTAAAATTCTTGAATTAATTTTTCATTTGATTTAAAAAGTTGTGTGTATTTTGGGAATGACAAAAGCAACATATTTGGTTCCGTACTGAGCCATATTTGGCTCTAGAGCCCTACTTCGTATAACCTTGGTCTAAGGCAACTATAACTACTTGTATCAAAGGGATGTCCATGCTAGCCTCGATCTGCAAAAGCGACAAGGAGTCCTCTGGCACCTTATAGACTAACAGATGTATTGGAGCATAAGCTTTCATGGGCAAAGTCCCACTTCGTCAGATACGTGGACAGGACTCCTTATAACTACTTGGAGTATTAGAAAAAAGACACCCCCTTCTTTATAGACTTTAGGGTGCATTGGTCCTGATTTTCAGGATTTTTTTTGCAACTGTGAGGGCTAGAAACGTGATTTAAAATAAATATAAGCTGAGCCTCTCGTATGATTGCGACTCCCGGACCTGGGGATTTAACCCCCCTCCACTAACTGTTGTGGTGACTGTGATAAAATTGAGAGTTGGCAACACTGCTCTTTTCTCTTCCATCTACCTCACTGTCTGCACTATGCTTTGCTGCTTCACTGGCTGCTCCATCACTTCTAGGGTTCGTTCCCTTGGTAATTAGTTTTATGGGTTTTCGAGGGGAGAGGCACATTCTCACCTGTCACAAGAAACTTTCAACCTGCCTAGTCAGCTTCACCCAGCACCCACCATCGCCAACTTTCTTTCACAGCTGTCCGCAGTTCACTGCAACCCTTAGCTAACATCAGCTGTGGGATCTTGGTGGTATCCCAAACTAACTTTTAAAACCAACAAAAGCTTATTCTTTGGAAAGTGATATCTTAGGCCCTTGCCTCTCCTAGATTTATCATGGAAATGGTCCCTCTTCAGCACTACAAACTAGAGTAAATATTTATGATAGAATCTAGCTCAGCTGGCACAAGCCAGCATATTGCATTCTATAAAAAGTTCAGCTAATGAAGTTAGAAAACTAATGTGTTGTGTATGTAATTGAATTGGCTGCATCCAGTGTTCTTTCTCTGCTCAGGACTTTAGGAGCTTAACAATAATAATCAGAGTCTGTGTGCAAAACTTGACACTCCACAGCACCATGTGTTAGGTGACTTGTCCCCTAGCATTTTGAGCTACATGCCCATCCTCTAAGCAAGTGGCTTTCAAGCTATGGGTCATGACCCTGTACTGAGTTGCACAATATCAGGAACTGGGTTGCCTTGCTGAAGGGTGACCTGGCGACTAGTGGAGAGTGCTAAAGTAGGTTTCTTGCCAGTCGGGCACTGTGGACCACCAGGCAGCCAGGAACAAGTCTGGCTCCTAGGTGGGGATTATGGGGACCTTACCCAGAGTATTGGCTTCTCACACTTATTTAGCCCATTTCCAGCCTGTGGGAGCAGGGGAGGGGTCTGTGCCTGTGGGCAAGGGCAACGTGCAGAGATGCTTGTGTGCCTCCCCCTAGGAGCCAGACCATGCTGCTTCTGGGACACAGCATGGCCCATAGTGCTAGGAGAGGTAGGACGCCTGCCTTTAACCCCCACTGCATTGTTGACCAGGAGCAGTTGGAGGTAAGCCAGGGCTCAACCATGAGTATAAACCCTTTGCCCCAGCCCTGAGGGCCCGCCCCTGCACCCCAGACCAGTTTTTCCTCTACGAGTTTTCCATCCATGAGCTAAGTGACTTATCGTGTGTGCTTATCTTGTGTTGAGGTCATGTACGCTTGTTCAGATGTTTGCCACCCAAGTTATTGACAAATTTTATATAGATACATACATTTAAAGTGTTATGGAAGAAAGGATTAAGGATGTCAAATAACGATTAATTTACTAGTCAAGTAAATTAATTGTGTTCAAAATTGGAACTCTGTGTGCAGCCCGGGGTGAGCGGGAAGTCCTGCTGACTCTGGGCTTCACGCAGGTGCTTCCACTTTGAAATGCACAAGAGCTCACAGGCCATGTGGAGCCGGGTCAGCTGGAGAATTCTCAGCTGACTCTGGGTTCTGCAGAAATGCTGCAGGGAGCCTGGGGTCAGCTAGGAAGTCCCTAGCTGACCCCAGGTTCCACGCAGTGCTGGTGGTGTTTCAAAGGGGCAGTGCCACATAGCTGATCCCGGGTTCTGTGTGGTGCTGCCCCTTTGAAACACCGCAGTGGTGTTTCAAAGGGGCAGCGCCATTGGAGCCCGGGGTATGGGCTCCGTGCAGTGCTGCTGCTTTGAATTACCCTCTCTTTCCCACCCCTTTGCTGCCTCTATCTGATAGAGGCAGCAAGGGAGGAGGGGGGAATCGACTAGTCCTTTACATCCTTAGGACACTGAAGCACAGGATGCATTTTAAGGCTACACACACTGCAGTTAAGATTGATGGAAATGGAGATCCAGTACTTTACATAAATAATACACAGAAATATTCCAGTATGTGCTACTCTAGACAGATAACCTTTCCTCCTTGTAAAAGCCTGAAATAAACTGTCAGATAAGATCTGGAACCCCTTTCCACTGTGCTGTGTCAATCAAGCCTTTCATATTGATAATATGAAGAATATAAGGGTGAAAACATACAGCCTATTTTTGCCTTATTAAGATGAAGAGATTCTGTTAGTTTGATAATTTTTCAGTGGCATAGGCTGTTGTACAAACAAAATGCATATGAAATGTGTTTGCAGAAAGACCTCTTAATCAAGATAAAATCCTGATAGAAAAAGAAAAAGCAGCATTTTTCCAACAGACAGGTCTAAAAGAACCCAAGTAAAGAATGTAAATTTGTTTAGACTGCTCCCAGAGCAGGCCGCATGGCTACTGCTGGAGCTGTGGTGTGGCTGCTCATGGGGTTGGGGCTACCATGCAACTGTCCTCATTGTCCATATGGGGCAGCCACCTGTCACGCGGTCCCACCCCAGGAGCAGCCAGGCAGCCGCCACACAACCCTGGTCCCCACTGCAGACTTGGGCACGACAGAGCTACCTGGCTCAGCCCCCAATCTCCCACTAAGCCCACCAACACCACCAGCTAACCTTCCACAGTGGATTCAGGGCTGCAGGTAAGCCGCTGCATGACTCAGCTAAGGTGGTGGGAGGGACTAAAATTCTTTCTCCGCACCTGCACAAGTGTGCACCCTAGAAGGAACTATGCCCCAGACTACTCATTCTTGCTCCCATCCCCAAGCCCACACTCTAGTCAGATATAATTATGTTGGGTCGTGAGTATTCACAGTTTTCCTTAGCTGTGTCATGAGAAAAAAAGTTTGAAAAGTAGCCTAGAGCAGTGGTTTAAAGCATACATTCATTCCAGGGCAGAAAAGAGAACACAAACATACAGGAAGTAGCATGGAAAATCCTAATCTTTCCTATTTAGAGTAGCTGAAATGCTGGACTTAGAATGGGGCCTATTTTAGGGGCTGGGGATGCATGTGGACTTTTCTGCATATTCTCAGTGTAACTGAGTTTGATCAGTGTTCTGGCATCCTGAAATGAGTTTTTGTGGTCCCTCAGCATTCATTAATAGTCAACATGTGACATGGTACACATAAAAGCCAATGGCAACTTGGCTAATCAAAAGGCTTGATGAAATCCTGCAGCTGCAGGAGGGTGATAAATTAAGACTGAACATATAGTATTTCAATTGTCTGCTCTATTGGCTTTGTGCTGAATTGGGGAGGAATGAGGGAGTGGGCAAGAGGAAGGAAGAAGGGAAACGTACGCTTCCTTAGACCAGTAGCAGTGCCTTATGCTTTTGTTCATACTGGTTTCTCCCCTGTGGTTTCTAAACAGATTTTTAGGCTTAAAAAAACATTTAGAGAAAATATATTGTTGCCTAAAGACTGTTTTGATGATCTATAGCTGCTTTTTTTTAAACACAGTGAAATATGGAAGTACATTCAAATCCAAAGCTTTTAAAAAAAGGATGAAAATTAAACAAAGTCAGGACTTAAAGTTTAAAAGTGGGACCAATTTTCAGGGAAAATTCCAATCTTTTACAAAGCATGTCTTTGAGTAATTTATAAGTAGATTAAAAATAAATAGCTTATGCATATAATAGGGATGTGATAGTGTAAACATGTTAATGGTTAACCAATGAGGCTCATCGATTAATTCATGGTTATGTGCAGCCTCTTCTTCTCCCATGCTGCTGCCTCTGTATCAGAGGCAACATTGTTTGCGTGGGGTACCGGCAGGGTCAGGTGGTAGCTGGTGCTCATGAGGAGCTGGCTTGTAAGCCGACTCCCCATGCGCACCAGTTCCTGCAGAGCCACCCCCCCACATGTAAACGTGTAACCACTGAAAATTTCAGCAGTTGAACGTTTACCAAAATAAACACATTTTGATATCCCTCGTACATAAGCAAAAAGAAACAGTGACACAGTATACAAGATAGTTATGTACTGTAGTGATTGTTCTTTGTCTATTTGGTTGGATCCTGGAAAATAGCTATAAAAAAACTATTGAAAAAGAGGAGAGTGGCAGATGGGGGCGGGGGAGGGAACAGATTAAAGAATACTTAATACCAGCTTTGCTTCAGACTTTGCTCAAATGGTTAATTGCGACCAAATGCATAGCATGATTAATATTAAACAGCAAGTTGAAATAGATGTATTCAAGTTGGCAAGGTCTGTGGAAATTCATCCTTGGACACAGAAGGGATGAGCGGAAACTATCTTGTAATCATTAGAGATTATTTTTGAGAACTTTGGGAGGAAGGGTCAGAAGGGCAAATCTAGTGCTGAAACATATATAAGGAACAAATTATTAAACAATTAGGCTACGTCTACACTGGCCCCTTTTCCGGAAGGGGCATGTAAATTTCAGCAGTCGTCGTAGGGAAATCCGCGGGGGATTTAAATATCCCCCGCGGCATTTAAATAAAAATGTCCGCCGTTTTTTTCCGGCTTTTAAAAAAGCCGGAAAAGAGCGTCTAGACTGGCCCCGATCCTCCGGAAAAAGTGCCCTTTTCCGGAGGCTCTTATTCTTACTTCAAAGTAAGAATAAGAGCCTCCGGAAAAGGGCACTTTTTCCGGAGGATCGGGGCCAGTCTAGACGCTCTTTTCCGGCTTTTTTAAAAGCCGGAAAAAAGCGGCGGACATTTTTATTTAAATGCCGCGGGGGATATTTAAATCCCCCGCGGATTTCCCTACGACGACTGCTGAAATTTACATGCCCCTTCCGGAAAAGGGGCCAGTGTAGACGTAGCCGTAGTTTGTAAGCCCTTAGAGGAAAATACAGCTCTAAGAAATAGCAAGTATGGATGTGTCAAGAACAAATTATGCCAATCTAACATGATTTTCTTCTTGGGTTACTGGTCTAATGGAGTGGGGAAAGCAGTAGACATATCTTGGTTTAGTAGTGGTTTTGACAGACACATGAGATTCTTATATGCTAATGTGTTGTATATGAAATTACTGTGAGTGTACAAATGATTGGAAGACTGTATAGAGCTGAGTTATCAATGGTTCACTAGCAAACCGGGAGGGTAAATCTAATGGGTCCTCAAGAGATCAGTCCTGGCTCTGAAACTAGACAGTGTTCTTATTAATGACTTTGAGTGGAAAATGTGCTTATAAAATTTGTGAATGACATCAAGCTGGGAGGGCTTGCAAGCACTGTGGTGGATAGGATTAGAATTCAAGAGGATATTGATAAACTAGAGAATTGCTCTGAAATCCAATAGATGAAATACAGTAAACGTAAGTGTAAAATACTTTGCTTAGAAAGAAAAATCATATGCACAAGTACAAAATAGGGAAGAACTGACAAGATGGCGGTAGTATTGAAAAGGAACTGGAAGTTATAGTGGTAGAGAAAGAGCAAGAGGTGTGATTGGGTTGATGACAAAAGGATAACATAATTCTGGCAGATATTAACATGAGAGTAGTATGTAAAATGCAGAATGCAGTTGTCCCATTATTCGACACTGGTGAGGCCACTTTGAGAAAATTGTGGACAATTTGGAGAGTATCTAAAGGGCACGAGCAAAAAAATTAGTTTTTGAAAATGTGACCTATTGGGAAAAGTGAAAAAATTGGGCATGTTTAGTCTTGAGAAAAGATGACTGAGGGAGAACCTGTTTGACTTCTTATAGTAAATGTTTTAATAAAGAGGACTTTTCTCAGTAGTTCTCCATGTCCACAGAAGGCAGAACAAGAAGTAATGCATCAAGAAAGATTTTTTGTTAGATATAAGAATATTTTAAATACCTCCTATGAGTTTAAGTTAAAAAACAGGTTGGCGAAAAACCTATTATGAATGGTGTAGATTTCCTTGGGCCTGCCTCAGTGCATGAATGACTTCATGAGGTTTCTTCCAGCTGTGCTTTTCCATGGTTGTGAAAAGAGGAAAGTGGTTAAGTAGAGAAATAGAGGTGGTATTTATATTGATATATCATAGTCGATATAAATCTTGTAGAAACTTATGAGAGAGAATGTGATTTTGTTTGAGGTGATTTTAGAATTTATGTAGATGTCCTGTTTCCAATTGCTTATAGGGAGAGTGAAATATTTTGTTGTAGGACCAGAGTGTTGACATTTCCATTAGTTAGTTTTTAGGGTCTATTATTGAGCAGAGCTTGAAGTCCAGAAATATCTAGCAACCGTTTTGTCTCAGCGGGCATTAGAGGTATTAATTTGACCTCTTGGCATGTCCTAACCAATTTCCATTCCATATTTATATTCAGAATATATCTGTCATTATGCCAAATATTTCAATCACAACAATAGAACTTGTTCTCTTTCAAAAATGGAAACCTTTAAAGACCTTGATTGTCAACTTGAGAGCCAAACCACAATTAGGTGGTAAGGTTACCATTGGCTCAGTAAAATCACTATTTATCCATGTAATGGCTCCTTCCCCACTCTAGCATGATAAATGCAGAAGTGGGGGCCAGCAAGTATACTCCAAAGCCTTATCTACCAGGCTTTGGTATAAAACTTCCCCCAAAATCTTAAAAACCTAGATCTTGGGAATAAACTTCTGCAGCCACCACCCAAATATTGATAAAGAAATCAGGGGAAAAGATCATTTGGAAAATCTCACCCCTATTATAAAAATCAGGACACACAAGTAACCAATACTAGGTTAATAAAAAGAAAAGAGAAGACTTATTATTACAACAATATTCCTGTTGCAAGCATAATGACTAGATGGGAAGGTAACAAAATATAGTCATGGAGAAACTCCATGGGCCTAGAACTTAGTTACAAAGAAAAGCCAAAACATCTTTTAAACAGTGCCAGATCTCAGATCCCATACCCAACCCTTAAAACAATAAAACCTAACGAAACTACCTAAACTTTACCCTACTTACAGAAAATGAAGAAAGGTGTCTTGGAGAGAGAGAGAGACATGCTTGTCCCTCTCTGTAGCTGCAAAGAACACACACCCAGAGAGACAAAAGGAGAAAGGACAAAAAACCCCCCAAATTTCTTTGTCCCAGTTTGAAAGTCCCACCTACATTCCTACTGGTCACTCCACCTGGCTAGGTGTAGTTAACCCCTTAAACTCCAGGCTGCTGGCTAACCCTCATAATCATGACAATCCAGATGAAAAATAGATGACTAGATTTCATCTCAACTTGGGAGAGAGAAGCTCAGTTGATTTTATGTAAGCCTGTCTGAGCTATGAGTATCATAGGTTGGCTGGTTAGATTTAGAAGACTATTCCCAAATAGGCAGTTCAGTGATTAGCTGATGGAGAATTTTATTACTGAATGTACTCTTTTGAGGGTGGCCTATAAGGAGTTAAAATTAGATTTTTTTTTCTTAAGTGGAGCGCACAGTTTAGAAAAAGGATATTCGAGAAGTTGCAACATGGAGCAATGGATTCTTACAATTAATAACCAGCTGATAGTAATTGTTCCTACCATTTGGAAATTCTACTACAATGTCTCGCGTGGGGTGAGCAAAAATAAAGTTTAATAACTGGCAGAGTTAGCTCACCTCCTTTCAGCTATGACTAATTCAATTTGTGTAACTAATTCAATTTCTTGTTTGCCAGCTCTCCTCAAATTGAAAATCTGGGTTCAATTTTTCAATGTTAAATTCAAGGAACCCAGCAAATTTGTACATAATATCACATAGGTGTCTTTTATAGACATTTCAGAATCCTGTAAACTTGTCCTAAATTCCAACAGAACTACTAGTTGACTGTACTCTCTGAAATACTAACTCCTAAAGAAATTGTTACATGAATGACTTTAATATAGCACCCTTTAATCTCAAGTACTTTGTATACATTACTGTAGGTTTTTAAAAATCAATTGACATGTAAAAATCAAGTTTTCCTTTGCTGAAATGCAGTAATCTCTTTACACAGCACATACTTTTTAGTAAATATCTCTGGTAAACTGTAAGATGTCTTGAGGAAATCTCACCTTTGTTTTGCAGTGTCTGCTCAGTATTTAAAATGATACATACATTTTATTGTCTATTTTGTAAATCTTGTATGCTAACAGAATGGTCCTATTATCATGCTACATGCTACAACTTATCTGTTTCCTGTTTTCTCTGATGTAGATGTGTACTTTTTTTCAATTTATTCTCCATATGAGGTAAGAATTCCATGACCTTCAGGGTCATATTTTTGATTCACCATTGTGTGGTTTTTTTTTATATATAAAGAAAACGTAGGCTTAGCTATCTTGTGACTGTTGACCTGCTGATGCTTTTTATGATTGTTTATTTTATTAGAGGATTTACCTGGGGTTGCTTGGGACCTTAACTCAGTTTTTGTTTTTCATTTAAATCATTGCTCTAAGGTGGGGTTGGGGCTGGGTAGTTCAGATATGTGGGCTGCCTTGGGGAGAAAGAACCAACCCAACCCTCACTCACTGCAGCAGCATGGGGCCAGATGAGATGCACCTGTCCATGGCTGCTGCAGTGGGCACAGCTGGGGGAAAAAAGGGGGAGCACGTCCTATGGCTGGGAGACAGACCAACACACCTAATTGTCCCTTTAGTCACTCCTGCCCCATGCTGGCCCAATGGGGTTATAGCTGTCCCAGTCCCCATCTCTGGCCCCTTGCTGCCCCTCTGTGGTCATTCTGCAATATAACTGTCCCTCTTGCCAGACCTCTCCCTTTCCATTTTATGAGCATCAATCGAATTCCACACACATCCAATTGTCCTGGCACAAGCAAACACTTACCTGTCTGTACATTATGATAAGAAGAAGCAGTATACTGAATGTGGTGGTCCTAGTTCTTACCATTTAGGAGGAGTTCTTGATCAGACAAACATTCTCTGAAATATGTAGTAGTTTTGAAGATTCATCTGATTTTTTTTTCATAAGGGTTATTGAACATTTAATAGTTTAGTGCAGTGTTACTTTAAAGACCACTTCTTCATAAAAGTTTAGAATGATTGCAGAATTGTTGGTCCAAAGGACCAAGTTTTAATTTCCTGAAAGCAGTATTAAAAGGATGTCTCCTTAAAAAACATGCTTCTGTCTAAAAACTACTTGCTAAGCATCTTGCTAGGCTAAATAAACCGAATTCCTGTAACTTTACTCAGAAATGAGTCATACTTTTTTATCATGAGTGTTGCCCCATTAGGAAGACTTAAAAATTAACAGTCAAAGAAAACAGCTTGAGAACTTTTAGGGTAAAAAACAACTCAACAAAATACAACAACAACAAAAGACTCTGCTTGAACACAGTCTTCATGCCAATTTTTTTAATTAACTAGAGAATATTACCATACAAGCTTTCTGTGGAAGTCATCCTCTCTATCTTGCTTTTTGATAAGCCCTTTGTAGACCAGTAACAGGCCAGTGGTTTGAGGGAACTGGTTGATATTTTCAGGTATTTTTAAATGTCTTTGATTACATGTTAACTATTTGAGGATATTAATCTGAAAATTTCATCCCTACTAAGGTTCCAAATACCATACATCTTTCAGAGGTTTAAAGAAAAGTTTACTTCTCTTTTTCTTGTTCATTACACTGTGCATTTAACTTGCTTTGTGGAATGGGTAGTCTGTTTTTGTGACTTGGGTTCTGCATCCTCTCTGCAGAGGAGTGTCAACCTATTGCAGATATGAAACTGAAAGTAGACTAGAACTGAGAGGTGGCAAGCTGGAGTGGGCATAAAGTGGAAGGGAGGATCTGAACATCTTTAAGCTGGCGTGAGGGCAACCACCAAATAATGGGCATTCAACTGGAGCAGAATGTCCTGTTTAACATTTTTAAATTCTTTTAAAAATGTTTTGACTGAGTGCTCTGGCAGCAAGTTAGATTTCAATTTGTTGGGCTTGGTGGAAACAATATAATACACAATCTGTGGCATATATATTTTCTTGAAGTTTTCCCTGAAATGATTTTCTGTAATACACCCTAAAATATGCATTTGATACTGTTTAAAACACTACCCAAAAGTGTACTTAAAATTGAAAAATTATGCAGTGGTATGGTGGGCCACTAGAGGGTGCATTTTAATCTCCCTTAGTAATGAGGAGAATTTAAAAGGATGAATGCTTTGTAAAGCAAGTGATACTTTGTAAATTAAGCTCCTAGATACTTTTATTTTAAATCACTATCAGTGATTAAGTACACAGTTCACATAGTATATTTTTAGCAAATTATGCAAACCACAAATGTATAGAGGGCAAAATACGTGCCTCCTTTGGCTGGGAAGTTTTGAATGTGGAGCTCTAATTGTCATGATATTAGAAACATCTGCATCCCAATTTCAGAGTAACCATTTAAGCAGCAGTGAAATGCCATTACTGCAGCACTTTATCTGATCCTGACTGGGGTGGGGAGCTGTGGAGGGAACCAGATTTTCAGAACTAAAAGTCAGAATATGTGCCATTGTGAGGGGATGGCAGGAAAGAAGTCTGCCATGCTGGTGTGTGGCAGCAGGGAAAGTTTGGGTGCAAGTCAGGGGAGTGTACAAGGAAGGAGTTGGAAGCTGACAGACTGGGAGATGGAGAAAGATAAGGGAGTTTGTCTTTCCTTATCCTCCCCAGCCCTTTGATTCCTTCAGAATGAAAATATGGGAGCCAGTTGAGTTGTGAGTAGGATGTTAGTATGTCTAAGTAATGTGTAATCACTGAAAATTTTAGCAGTTACATGCAGAGTGGCAGTAAGCTCCCTGGGAGCTGATGCACATGGGACACGGACTTTTAAGACAGAGGCAGCAGTGTGATTGGGAAGTGGCACCCCGCACATATCAGGAGCCTACGTATTACCTTTAAGGTTAACTGATGAGCCCAGGCTCATCTGCGCACATGGTTAACAGTTACACTTTCACATCCCTAGGTGTGGGGAGACAGAGGCTCAAGGGAAGTTCTGTTCCCTTTCTGTTCTTAAAAGGGCACAATGGTGAATCAATGGAGTTCACTACTTTTTCTGATCTATCAGGATATGAGCAAACAAATTAGATCTTCATAGAAATCCAGCTGTGGTTGCAAACAAACAAGAATTACTTTGATTTTAAAAATATACAAGGGGAAACAAGATTCTTAACTCAAAATTTGAGCACAAAAGGAGAGGAAGCGCTGATATTCAAAATTTCAAATTAGTTATGAATACTATGATGATGATCTTACAAATACCTTCATAATTTGACTGATGATCTTCTGATCTTCAATAGCCATGAGGACTTCCTGTATCTGACTTTTCAAGCTATCCATATTTATTATTCCGTATGTATCAGAAATTAATTTAATTTGCCATTGTGCTGCCAGTGCCTTGAAATATATCATGTACATGACAATACTTGCAGTTTCAACTAAATTTAGTTTAATATGAAAACTTTATAAACTTGTATGAAATTTAGAGGAATCAGTGGTCCCAATGTCCACTCCTGGGCCAGCCAGCTATCAATGTGGAATAGCAGTTAATGAGAGCCTTGGTTACAATTTCTTAAAAATCGCTTGCAAATAAGCTTTTAAAAACTGGCCTACTTCTGTTTTTTGCTTTCTTATTTAATGATATAAAGAAGGTAAGAGAGAGTTAATGTGTGATTTCTCATTTTGAAAGATTATGAATGCTAAATTCAGTCTCCTGATTTTGAGGGGGTGTCTAGAAAGCCTTGATGTTTAAGAGCACAAGCTATAATTAAAGGAGATTGGGGACGAGGACATCAACTCTTAATACAAATTTTCCTTAGCCAAATAGCTTTCTGAGGTTAAATAGGAGTTAATAAAATTTCCCCCTCTATCCTCCCAAATTTAAACAATTTGACATGTCTTGTCTCAGCTCAGTTTCTCCGGTTTTGGGGTATCATGTGTGGCATATCATGTTCTCTATTTATCATAGTTTTATAACGCATACAAGAACTGAATTTACAATGTAAAAATATAATTGGGAGGAAAATATCCAAGAAACATTGAGAGCAAAGCAAAAAAATCCTTTGGTTTAATTTAAATATATTTTCGATCCAGACAATGAAATAAGGCAGATTTTAATAAACTGGGCAAAAAGGGTTCTTTGTTTTCATTTTATGGAGGATAAGGTGGTAATGTTGATCTCACCTGATTGCTGTGGATCAATCCACATTTATCATCTCTTGCAAGTGAAGTTACTCATTGGGTATAATGGTACTGGGGTTGGGAGTTAGTGAGAATAGAGCTAGTATCAAAGTGTTGCAACTGTGCACAACTGTGCAATAGCTAGTATGTGACCAGTGATCAGAGTGATCTGAAAAATGGTGGGAGAGGGGGATATCACACTTAAATTTGCCAGTCCCTCTGCCCCACAAATAATTCTGTGTTCCAACCCCCAATCAGTTGTGTCCATTCCAGCCTTACCTCTGCAACTCCTGAGGTTCTTCAGCTCTCTCCCAGATCTGGGGGAGGGTTGCAAACGGGTCCCCTACTTCCTGCTCTTGAGTGTTGGAGAGTGGGCTGGGGAGGAGTAGAGGAATGTTCTGCTTCTCACAGTAGGAGGCAGGAAAGAGCAGACTTGCGTTGCATGGCTCAGCTCTTCCTCCTCCACCTCCTCTTTCCCAGTCTCTTCCTATGAAAATGGTGTTGGGTTATTGGAGAGAGGGGTGAGCTCTGCCCTGCTTCCTGCTACAGCCTGATGGCTTCTTGGGGAAGAATATCCAAGCAGGTGGGGGAAAGCAGCCAATCAGAGGAGTTTCCTCCAGGCAGTGTGAAAAGTGTGCACTCAGCAAGCCAGTTCCCTTCTCAGAAATTTGTATTTACTGTGTTGCATGATCTAAGATTGCTTATGAATTTCCAGTTACCATCCTTGGGGTTGACAGGTTCTTTGTCCCAGGATCAGGCCCAGTATTTAATTATTCTATAGTTGGGAACCCTGATGTGCACAGTTGCAACACTCACTATAGGAACTCTTGTATATTTTATTTATACATTTGGCACAGTCACAAATACCCCAATTTCATAAGATGGGGAATGTACATCTATATTTCCATACCATATACTCACACCATTTCCTTCTGTAACAACCTGAGGTGCTAACCATCATCTTCCTCATGACTTCCACCTTCCCCATCATCATCAGTGGCCATCATTCTGGCTTCTCCTAAGGACTACATCTCCTTCTCCTACCACTAGGTGGCTGGGATGCCACTTTTATAATACGTTATGCTGACGTTATGTTTAATGTATGTTCAGTAGGGGACGTTTCCTTTTCTCCTTACTTGCATTCTCTCACCTTACTCATGGTGAAGTGTCTTTTCCCTATATGCCAGTATATCACTGATTTCAACTTGTCATGTACGTTAATTCGTTACTGTGCCCTCTTGTGGTTGTTTGTCACATTTGTTATTTCTGTCCTACCCAGTTATTTGGGTTTTTCTAAGTAATGATGTACCTGCTAAGTTTCAGAGTATTCCTGAAAGCCTCCTATGCTGTGGAAGTTTGCTTTATCTAGGTGAAAGGTCCTGAATTTATGCACATTGACTTTGCGATCTGGATGAAAGGTCCCAGGCACGTGCATGCTAGCTTTGCCTTGAAAGCTCAACATACAGGTTGTGGCCTGTAAGTCCCTTTAATACAGCAAACTACTAATATAAATCTAATGACAGTTATTATAATAAATCATATAATCAAAAGCATATGGAAATAATAAATGTATATATCTATAGGCAAGCAAGCAGATTAGCTCTATAGGCTACATCTGGATCTGTAAACTGTATTGCTCTAGAGCACTTGAAATGGCTGTAGCCCAAATCATTCACAGGATTTTCTGAAGACCCATGTGTAATAGCTGCTTTTGTGCTGCATTGCTCTTGCTGTTTGAAGGTGGATCAAGCTTCTAACATACTTTAAATGCAGGGCCGCAGCAGGGATAGGTTCTAGATCCAGCACGAGCCAGAACTGAGCCGGGCTGCTGGCCAGCCTGCTAAAAAATTTACTGGCAAGGGCAGGGGGAGGGAAATGTGCGTAGTCTAGAGCATTAACCTATAAACTTTTGCTTATCAATTAATCGGTTAATCAATGACACTATTACATCCCTACTCTATACCCCAAACCCATCTCCTGTATCCCAATCCCCTGACCCAGGTGGAAAAATTCTCCCACAACCCAAGTCCCTTTCAGAGCCTGCACTCCCTTCTATACTCCAAGCCTGGCCCCCCTTCAGAGGCTCCACCGAAGCTGAAATCTGCACCTCTCCTGCCCCTGCCCTGAACACCCTCCTGTTTCTTGCACCACTAGTTAGAGTTCTTGCCCCAGCCCAGATTCCACCCCCCCTCAAACCCTTCATTTCTGAAAGTGAGTGAGGATGGGGGGGGGGGGAGAAGCAAGTGATGGAGTGAGTGGGGGATGAGACCTTAGAGAAGGGAGGGAGAAGGGTGTTTGGTTTTGTATGATTAGAAAGTTGGCAACCCTGGGACCTAGCAAAAAAGTTTATGCACACAATAGCAACTTTAGTGTCAAATATAGAAAATGTCATTTATAATTAACTTCAGTAAATGTAGATAAAATATTAAGAGCCCATTGATTAATACATATAATCTAAATTAAATCCTAAAATTGTGTAGCATACATAAATGCTTCTGTTCACAGTCAGATTTTGGAGTCTAAATTAAATTCCTTAGGGTGTCTACACTTGCACCCTAGTTCGAACTGGGGATGCAAATATAGGCATTCAAAATAGTCAATGAAGCGGGGATTTAAATATCCCTCGCTTCATTAGCATGATCTCGCTGTCACGTTACTCCAATCAACAGCTGTTTCGAAAGTGAAAGTGCGCGCTGGGAATTCAAAAAATGAGGAGTAACGTTAGTTCAAACCAAGGGGTTTGGTTCAGACTAATGGGTCCCAGTGCGCACTTTCACTTTCAAAACAGCTGTTGATCGGAGTAATGCGCCAGCGAGATCATGCTAATGAAGCGCGGGATATTTAAATCCCCACTTCATTGACTACAGGCAGTCCCCGACTTACACGGATCCGATCTGCACTTACAAATGGGGCTTTCTCGCCCCGGAGGTCGAGGTGGTGGATTGCAAAGCCTCAGAAGCGCGGGAACCCGCCGCTGCTGCAGCTTCAGTCCCGGTGCCCCTGGTCTGCTGGAGACGGTCCCCAGCAGACCACAGGCACCGGGAGCGAAGCCGCAGCCGCGGCGGGGTCCCGCGCCTCTGAGACTTTGCCAGAGCAAAGCCTCAGAGGCACGACACCCCGCTGCCGCTGCGGCTCTGATCCCCGTGTCCCTGGTTTGCTGGTGGGGGGTGGGGGGGGGGGAGGGCGCAGCTAGTGTGCCCTCCCCCCCCCCCCCCCCCCAGCAGACCAGGCTTTTGTTGTGGACCCTGGGGCAGAGCTGCTGGGGCGCTGCCGATTGGTCCTGCAGCACCGCTCTGGGCACTACTGGACCAACCCGGCAGCACCCCAGCTGCTCTGCCCCAGGTCCTGATTCAGCCGCTGCTGGTCAGTTTCAGCAGTGGCTGAATCAAGACGCCTGGGGCAGAGCAGCTGGGGTGCTGCTGGGTTGGTCCAGTAGTGCCGAGGAGCGGTGCTACTGGAGCAACCCAGCAGCACCCCAGCTGCTCTTCCCCAGGCGTCCCCAAGTCAGCCGCTGCTGAAACTGACCAGCGCTGACTACAGGAAGCCCGAGGCAGAGTTGCTCTGCCCCAGGCTTCCTGGAATCAGCGGCTGATCAGTTTCAGCAGCAGCTGACTTGGGGACGCTTGGGGTTCTTAAGTTGAATCTGTATGTAAGTCAGAACTGGCGGTCCGTTTCAGCAGCGGCTGAATCTGGACGCCAGTTCTGACTTACATACAGATTCAACTTAAGAACAAACCTACAGTCCCTATCTTGTACGTAACCCGGGGACTGCCTGTATTTTGAATGCCTACATTTGCATCCCTAGTTCGAACTAGGGTGCAAGTGTAGACCTACCCTTAAAGAAGATCACTTTTTTTTTTAACTCTGTCCCAGTCTGTATTAATGGAAATGTCTGACATTTTGTACTATAATTTTAGCATGCTCTGTGTTAGACAGAGGTTGCGTTTTTTTTTTTAAAGTTTGCTTTGGCTCACTGCAACTATGGTTACTGCCATATTTAAGATTTGGTTTGTTGAATTTATTTTGTTTTTATGGCTGTTTGGCTTACGAGAATGTTTCCAAGTCCCTTGAAGACCTCTGATAGTTCAGAATCAGTTGAGACTTTGCAAACTAAGCTGTTGGCATTTGTACTGGATAGCACGATAAATTGCTTTTTTGAGCTTATATCTTTCTGCTCCACTATGCATGGTACAAACTACATAGCAAGTCAAAAAGCTTGCACTAGCCAGACATCTGTTAATCTCTTCTAATGTGGGCATAGGCAAGCACTCTTGGAAATATTTTCTCAGTTCTGAGTTTTCTCTTTAACAAGTACTACAAGTATATGCTAGGCAGGAACTGGTCTTATCTCATTTTAAATGACAACTCAGTGATAATCCTCCCTTTCAAACATGTTACCTTGAAGGTGAATTTTCCCTAGTGTCTTGTCTTGAACAAAATGGGTTTGGATTGTAACCTAATAAAACCCATCTGTACAATCACCAGTGCAGAGGCTGTATTAAAATTTAAGTTATAGAACTTAAGTTAATGTAAATTAATTACATCTGTTAAAATGCAAGTTGAGCACTTTGGACCTAAACCGGAGAATTTATAGTGTGCTGCTGCTTTTCTGAAACCTGACCAGGTGAAAATGGCCACTTCTAACTCAAAGACCCGTTCCCTATGTGTATCTGGAACCATGCATCTCCTTGCTTCAGTGTCCAAAGTAAATATTTACTGTTTCTTTCAGTTAGAGTGGTTCTCTAATGCAATGAAAAGTGAAAGTTCTAGTCCTCTTAGACATCCTTAACAGAATTGTTTACTAAACTCACATTAGATCTCTACCATCCACTGATTTGCAATGGGGTCTGTTACGGGGTCTGTGAGTCCCCCCCGTCCGGGGCAGTCACACTCCCACGGTTGCCGCCCCGGAAGGTCCCAGTCTCTGTGCCGCGGCGCCGGGTCGGCCCTCCCGGTGGTTGCCCAGAGGATCCCACGAGCGAGGAGGTGAGGGGGGTCCGGGCCCTCCCTCTCTCCAGACCCCAGCCCAGGGCCCTAAGGCGGGGGAGATGCTCTTCTCTCCCCCGACCTGGCTGATGGGGCACAGAGCCGCAACGCATCAACCCTCGGGCTCCAGTACACCCGCCCTGGGCTGCTTCCTCACGCCCTCGCTCGTCCGCTCACCAGCTGGCTGGTCTCGCCGCCTCCTCGGTGTCTCTCAGTCTCTGCCTCCAGCGTCCTCCTTCTCCTCCTCCCCCCTGCTTCTGCCTCTCCTGACTTTATACCTGGGGAAGGTGCCGCCCCGCCCCTCCAGAGCACCCACACCTGTGCTCATCCACGGCTCCAGCTTCTCCTCCCCAGCTGTTTCCCCTCACCCCCAGCGTTCTCTCCCTCTCCTGCAGCTGTGGGGCATAGGGCCGGCTGGGGCGCCCGCGGGGCTGCCCGCCCCGAGGCTGGTGGGGTGCCGTTCCTGCCCGGTTGTCCCCACTAACCTTGCCGGGGGGGGGTTCTTCCCCCGCGCTGTCCCGGGCTGCGTCCCTGGAGCCGCCAGCCTGGCGGCATGTCCCGGCTGCCCTGCTGCCTGCGTCCCCGGCGGCAGCAGGTCCAGCCGTGGCGTCTCTTTCTGCCCCGCTGGGGGGGCCCTCCTCGGTGCGGGGTTGCCTCACCCCGTCACCGCCCTCCCCCGTGTTGCTCGGGGTCCTGCCCGCTCGCCCGCCTGCCCCACCGGGCGCGTCCTCGGCGGCGGCGAGACAAGCTGCGCCGCTTTCCCCTGCCTCGCTGGGGGGGGGCCCTTCTAGTGCGGGGTTGCCTCACCCCGTCACAGGGTCACACAAATATGATTTAGGATATAATCTACCCTGAGGAATCTGCTGGGAGAAGGAAAGTACTATACCCTGCTTTTGGATCTGAAGTTGTCCACAGCATTGACTGGTAACAAAACTGTTCTTTTACTTGGGAGTTGGACATTTATATGTGGACTCTTATATTTGTAATCCTTTGACATGCAGCAGACCTGAAAATGACATGTTTCATAGCAAGTCACACTAAGGAGAGGCTTAAGCATTATTCTTTGTGCCTTTTTTATTGAACTTTATATGCTCAAACTGCTTTTCATCAGCTACTTGTCAGAGAAGGTTTCAGCAAGGATGAATTTGATCCAACCCATAGCTAACTTATTTTTCTTGAGTAGTGTTCCAGTGGGTGCTCATCCACCATTGTACCTTTGCTCAGAGATCTCTGGAAGCAGTGCCACTTTAGCCCATGCCTGCTGCCTTGACACACTTGTGCTCCTTCCTGAGGCTTTCAGCCCAATTTATGTATGCCTGGTTTGCCTTTTCTATCCGTATTTAGCTGTATAGTTAGAGTAAATTTAGTATCTTCATGGTTGAGTTGGAATATTTGTTTCCTTTTTTTTCTTTTCTTAATTTCCCCCCTTCTCCTGCTGGAGGGTTTGAATTACCTTTGTTTTCTGTCAGGGTTGCCAGGCAGCCTGGGCTTTAAAAGGTGTCACTTTCGTTGAGAAGCAGTCTCTATTAGTGAGAGACATGACCACTACACTGGTACTGAGAGATTCACTGAGAGCTGATAATGGCGATCGGGGCTCTTTTCCGGAAAAGCGCGTCTACATTGGCCACAGACGCTTTTCCGGAAAAAGGGCTTTTCTGGAAAAGCAGCCTGCCAATGTAGACGCTCCTTTTCCGGAAAAACTGAAAACGGAATAGTATTCCATTTTAAGCAGTTCCGGAAATTCATGCCAGTGTAGACACAGCCTGTGGGTACGTCTAGATTAAATGCCTCTGCCGACAGAAGCATGTAAAATAGGCTACCCGACATGGTCAATGAAGCCGGGATTTAAATATCCCCGGCTTCATTAAAATAAGAATGGCCGCCGCGCTGTGCCGGCTCAGCTGATCGTCGGCACAGTGAGCGAGTGAAGACGTGGATTGGTCAATAAGGGAAGCCTTTGTTGACCACTCCCTTACGCCTCATGGAATGAGGTTTACAGGAGCGGTCGACAAAGGCTTCCCTTGTCGACCGATCCGCGTCTTGACTCTCACGCTGTGCCGACGATCAGCTGAGCTGGCACAGTGCAGCGGACATTTTTATTTTAATGAAGCCGGGGATTTTTAAATCCTGGCAGACTTTGTTGGCAGAGGCATGTAATCTACACATAACCTGTCGGTTAATGAATGCAGAAGTGGCATGATCAGATCCTACTAGTGCTTCTCTTATTGTAAACCGCCTGAGATCAAGCTGCTGTCCACTTGTGGGTCTAGTGCCTTAGAGTGCCCACAAATCCAGATATTGCATGTGCTCTGTGTAGCTTCTGGAACAAACAAGAACATTGGATTAGTTACATTTTTGCTGTCATCTTTTCCTTGGTACAAATGTGAGTCCTGTAATATCTTCATTGCTGCCAGCGTATTGCCTATACCTGGTATGGGACCCTACAGCAGCTGACGTTGCTGTCCTGATCCTGAAAGAATGGGTACCATTTATATATTTTTTGGGAGTGCGGGGAGAGGAGTCCAAGACTGCAGTATCACAAGGACTTTTCTTCAATAATATGAATGAACAGCAATTGTGGATGCAGGCCCCAGGTTTGTAGCAAGACTATTTATTGCCTTTACTGGGCACAAGCACCCATCTGACTATTATTTAAACACCGCTTAAGTGTTCTCTTCTGGGTGCATTTAGTGTTGGGAAACTGGTCCTTCAGATAGTTAAACATCTGTTACATTTAATGTGTGCTGGGACCTATCTGCAGCTGCTGTAATGCACCAGCTCATTCATTTTAAAAATGCCAGAGAAAGCAATGACAAATGCTGCCTTATATGAAATGGCCTCCCTGCCACAATTGCAGAGCCTCTGTTTATCTTGTCAGGGTTTCTAGTATTATTCGTAACTTTGTCGTCCCTCTTGCGTCCATGCCTCTTGCACTGCCCTTCTAACAGTTTCTGCAGTATTGAAATGCCAGCATTGGCTTGGGAAATCCAACAATCTGCTTCGCTAGGCAGGCCTATTACCCGGCCAGAGATAGTGGAGGGGTCCAAACTCCCTGGTTGGTTAAAGACATCATATATCTCACCATGTGGTGAATCAGTACAGGCTGCCCATTGTGAAGCCTGCTTGTGCCCTAAATCCCATGGACTCTGATGGCTTATACGGCCATTTTTTTCAAAGTTTATGGAGCAACTGAATCTTCTACTCATTCCCTCTTTTTCTTGAGGAAGAGTCTGATGATGTTGGGGGCATTGCCTAGAGGTTCTTGGTGGCCAGTGGGCCAAGTTCTCTGACTTTGTCATCTTGTAGCACTGATGACTCAACTTTCTACTCCCAGGACCTCAGAATCTTTATTCATTGCACTCTGCATCCTGAGGAGGAGGACACTGACAACTGCCACTGCTTTTGGAAACTGGTGAGTAACTCTTTGCCTTCTGGAATGGAGCCAGAAGAGTTTCCACATGGTCTAAATCCTGGGAACTGGGGAATACTGACAAAGTATCACCCATCTCTTCCAGTTCGTCTGTAGGTGCCAGAGGCTTATCAGGGGAGGAGTTACTTACTTATTTTTTTTCCTGACAAATGTCTCCCTGACTCACCACTTGGACTATCCCTCTTTCATTACCAGCCTCATCAGTTCATCCACTTGTTGATGTGGGTGAGTGGCATTTGTCTAGCTTCAGCTTTTAGGCATGGGATCTTGTTACATCTTTGTTTACTAAATTGAAGAGCTCTCTGTTTTCATGTTGCTGTTCCATATGTGGGCACTTGTAGGTGGTGATGTATTTATCTATTAACTTTCATTTTGAGAATATCTATTTAGTTTAACAAAAAGGTCATGATTCTTCTCTGGACAGTTTACAGTTTATCAATATCATTCATGCATTGTGGTTACCATAATTGGACATAGTGTGACTACTAATGGAATACTAGCACCTGAACTTAGAAGGTAGAATAACCTCTCCTATGCAAGATTAACCTGTTTATGCATCCAAGGATTTTATTAGGCCTTTTGGCATCAGTGTCACATGGGCACCTCACTCTTCATGATAAATAATTATCTAAACAAGTCTTTCTCATTTATTGCTTTCTTCATCCTATTCATTTGGTCTTCTCTGTCTGTTCCTAGATAAATACGTTTACATTTGACTATAGTGAAACACACGTTATTTTTGCTTATCTTAATAAATTATCCAGATTACTTTGCTTCAGTAATGTGTCCTCTTTGTTGTTTATTACTCTCCCAATCTTGGTGTCGTCTGCAAATTTTATCTTGGTCATTGGTCAAATTATTAAATAGTGTAGGTCAATAAACCAATTATTGAAGTTCCCACTAAAGAGAACTGTATGATGATGATGATTCCCCATTTGCAATTCTATTTTGAGGCCTATAAGATATTCAGTTTTTGATCCATTTAGTGTGTGCAATAGCAATTTTGCATCTCTCTAGTTTCTTAATCAAAATGGTGTGTATCAAGTCAAATGTCACACAAGTCTTTTATATCAACACTGTGCCTTTTATCATCTAAACTTGTAATTAAAACCAAGTTATTTAATTGGATCTGTTTTTCCATCAGCACATGTAGGTTTGAATGAATTTGTACTATTTGCCTTTAATTCTTTTTCATAGATCGAGAGATCATCGAGTTCAGTCCCCTGCCCTCATGGCAGGACCAGATACTGTCTAGACCATCTCTGATAGACATTTATCTAACCTACTCTTAAATATCTCCAGAGATGGAGATTCCACAACCTCCCTGGGCAATTTGTCCAGGTAGTCAAACACTGGAATAGTTAGGAACTTTTTCCTAATGTCCAACATAAATCTCCCTTGCTGCAGTTTAAGCCCATTGCTTCTTGTTCTATCTCCAGAGGCCAAGATGAATAAGTTTTCTCCTTCCTCCTTATGACACCCTTTTAGATAACTGAAAACGGCTATCGTGTCCCCCCTCAATCTTCTCTTTTTCTAAACTAAACAAACCCAATTTTTTCAGCCTTCCTTCATAGGTCATGTTCTCTAGACTTTTAATCATTCTTGTTACTGTTCTCTGGACCCTTTCCAATTTTTCCACATCTTTCTTGAAATGCAGTGCCTAGAACTGGACACAATACTCCAACTGAGGCCTAACCACCTCAGCGTAGAGCGGAAGAATGACTTCTCGTGTCTTGCTCACAACACACCTGTTAATGCATCCCAGAATCATGTTTGCTTTTTTTGCAACAGCATCACACTACTGACTCATTCAGCTTTTGGTCCACTATAACTCCTAGATCCCTTTCTGCCATACTCCTTCCTAGACAGTCGCTTCCCATTCTGTATGTGTGAAACGGATTGTTCCTTCCTAAGTGGAGCACTTTACATTTGTCTTTATTAAACTGCATCCTGTTTACCTCAGACCACCCTTGTTTTTAACCCCTTTTAGCCTAACCCAGGGACTCTCAACACTTCCGTCTCCTATGTCCATCTCCACCTCAATCCAAGTGTGCTCATTTTTAATATAGAAGGCAACACCTCTTCCCTTTTTTCCCTGTATATCCTTCCTGAGCAAGCTGTACCCTTCCATACAAACATTCCAATCACGTATATTATCCCACCAAGTTTCTGTGATGCCAGCAATGTCATAATTGTACTTATTTATTAGCACTTCCAGTTCTTTCTGCTTATTAGCCATACTTCTCGCATTTGTATATAGGCATCTAAGGTACTGATTTGACCTTGCCTCCCAGTTTTGCCCTGACTCTCCTTTCTTTCTTCCATTATAACCCACGCTCCCTCCCATTTCCGACCCATCTCCCATGGGGTTTGCTCACCTGTCCCCGTCAAACCTAGTTTAAAGCCCTCCTCACTAGGTTAGCCAGTCTATGCCCAAATAGGGTCTTCCCCCTCCTCGAAAGGCGAACACCATCTCTGCCTAGCAGTCCTTCCTGGAATAGCATCCCGTGGTCAAGGAAGCCAAAGCCCTCCTTGCAACACCATCTTCGCAGCCAGGTGTTCACCTCCAGGATGCACCTGTCTCTGCCTGGGCCCCTACCTTTGACAGGAAGGATTGAAGAGAATACCACCTGCACTCCAAATTCCTTCACCCATATTCCCAGAGCCCTGTAGTCACTCTTGATACGCTCAGTGTCAAACCTCGCAGTATCATTTATGCCCACATGGATGAGTAGTATGGGGTAGTAGTCAGAGAGCCAGATAATCCTCGACAATGCCTCCGTAACATATTGGATACAGGCCCCCGGCAGACAGCATAGCTCCTGAGATGAAATGTCAGGGCGACAGATGGGTGCCTCCGTCCCCTTCAGAAGAGAGTCTCAGACCCCCACTACCCTATGTTTCCTATTTGCAGTGATGGAAGCAGACCTCCGAGCCTTGAGGGTAGGAGTCTTCTCCTCCTTTGTTGTAGGGGGTGATTCCCTATCTCCTGTATAAAGAAGAGCATAACGGTTTCCTAGTACTGCGGCGGGAGGGTTCAGAGAAGGGGTGGAGCAGTGACTGCTGCCAGAAGTAACCAGCTGCCAGTGTCCACCCTGAGCTGTCTCCTCCTCCACCAGTGGTGTGTCCGCAGTCCTGTTTACTGGGACAGCTCCCTCAACTGTTTCCTCGTGAACACGGTCCAGGAATTGCTTGTGGATTCGGGTGCTCCTCAACCTAGCCACCTCCTCCTGTAGCTCTGCTACCTGAGAGATTCCACCAGCAGGCACCTTTCACATTGGATGATCTCCCCAGCCTGGATATCAGTAAGTGGGAATTTCAAACCACACCAGAATCTGGGTAGATGCATCCATGCTCAGGCGTTCTGTCTGGCTACAGGTGCAGGTGGAGGAGACAGAAGCAGTGCTGGCACAGTAGCACCAAAAAACTTTGAATAATTTGAAGTATCATTGAAAGACACTTTAGAATAGTGATTTACAAATAGAAAAGCTTGTCTAACTTCTGATTTGAAGTCTGGAACTTTAAGGTGGGTGCTTTCCTGATTTGCACATAATCAACAGTAGGTTCTGCAGACCAAGTCCAATCAACTGCTTAGGTTAGCAGATCAGTCTTTTCTCAGATCTGTTGGGCAAGAATTCCATGGTTTAATATGAGCATTCATTCTGACCATCACTGTTTCAAAACTTGTTTTTGCATAACTTTCCAGATTTTTCTATTTCCCCTCTCAATCTGATTTTTCAGTTCAGGAGAAACTATATGACGAAAGCTGGAATTTTCTTCTGTTGCTTATATAAAGCTGTACATATGTGCGCTTGCATACATGCATGACTTAATTTTTGATCAGTTATAGGGCAAGGTTGAAGTGGGTAATTTTGGAAATATTCCTCTTCTTGATAGAAAAAAATATGTAATGAAAACCTGTAAAATCTGAACTAGGGCTGTTAAATTATTAAACTAATCATGATTAAATGCAGCTTCAATTGTACTGTTAGTAATAAAATAACATTATTTAAAGGTTTTTGGATATGTTATACATTTCAAATACATTGTTGTCTGTTACAACATAGAATATACATTGTACATTGCTCACTTTTATATTTTTCACTATAAATATTTACACTGTAAAAAGATAAACCAAAGAAATAGTATTTTTCAATTAATCTCATATCAGTAGAGAAATCTTTCTTGTGAAATGTGCAGTTTACAAATGTAGAATTGTTTTTTACGTAACTGCACCCAAAAACAAATCTGTGTGTCTTTAGAATCTACAAGTCCACTCAGTCCTACTTCTTGTTCAGCAAATTGCTAAGACATACACATTTGTTTATGTTTATCGAAGATAATGCTTCCTGCTTCTTATTTACAATGTTATTTGAAAGTGATATTTGCCCCTTTTACTATAAGAGCCTCTGCCCTTTACTGGGAAGATCTACTGTGTAGCAATCTAGACTACAACTCCCGTGATGCCTTGGGAAAAGGGGAGAACGGCTCTCTTTCAGGAGTATTGGGTGCAGGGATAGCAGGCGGTGGGAAAGAGAAGCCAGATTGCTGCTGGAAGCTAGAGACTGCTGCTGAGAGCCTACTGGGGCTTTGATCAGGCAGGGAGCTTCAGAAGCTGTTGGTGGTTGTCCCTGAAGGAGAGAGACTCTTACTTACCTGCATGTCCAACTCCATTCCAGGTACAGCAAGTCGGACTAACTGGGACTGTTGTTTGGGTATGTGCTGCATGGGAAAGAGCACAGAAGAGAGACTGAATTAGAGTTTGAAGAGAGGCAGAGGGATCTGCCCAGTGAACCAGGACCCAGAGCTGCTGGAGTTTTGGTAGCACAAACTCCAGTTTTCAGGAGGTTTGTGGAGATTGTTGCCTTGGCTGGACTGAGAAACAGAACTGCACAATGCTATCTCTACTTCAGCTGCAGATCTTCAAGCATGCTCACACAAGTGTCAGGGAGTCTGAAATCCAAGTGAAGGTGTCCCAAGTCTAGTTTAAGTACGTTAGATGTATACTATTTATAATTGTTGTTTTGGAGTTAGATTCAGGCCATAGATTATTATTGGAATGGGTTTATTCCTGGAGGCTCCCAAGGCATGCCACTGAGGGTGTTCCGGAGGCAGCCAGGTGGAGGCACTGCCTATTTTGAATTCCTTTAAAAGTAAGAGCCTGCAGCAGAGGTTGGATAGAGAATCCCCACCTATCTATCCAACATCACCACTGGGATACTCAGGATCAATGTTCTTTCTCTTTAATTTTTTTCATCCATGGGCAGAAAATTTTTTGTTGCGGGCACCGAGGCATGTGCACTACCTATAGAAACACAGCTGTGGGTGCTATGCTAATTAGCTGGACAGTACACGAATCTCTCTTTGGTGGTTGCCCAAGCACTGAGCTTACAAGGAACACTGCTCAGGTTCTCCTTCAGTATCAAGAACATCAGGTGCCCAGACACACAGGTGAGTGTTGCCTGCTTCCAAGTAATCCAGGAGGGTGGGTGGGTGGTTAAAGTGAGAAGAGGGTTTGCACAGCACTGTTGCAGCTTGTGTTGCAAGGTATTTGTGCCAGATACACTAAACATTTGTATACCTCTTGATGCTTCTGCCACCATTCCAAAGGATATACTTCCATGCTTTGATGGGGTTCTGCTCGATAACAATCCAAAGCAGTGTGAACTTAGACATGTTCATTTTCATCATCTTAGATGCTACCAGAAGACAACTGATTTTCTCTTAGTGGTTGGGGTTCTGTAGTCTGGGCACCGGAGTGTTTCTCTTTTAAGACTTCCAAAATGTTCCAAACCTTGTCCCTCTCCAGATTTTTGGAAGGGATTTCAGATCTTTAAACCTTGGCTCGAGTTTTGTAGTTATCTTTTGGCAAACTCACGTTGTTACCTTCTTTGTGTTTTGTCAAATATGCAATGCAAGTGTTCTTAAATTGAGCTGAGATTAGCATAACAAGAAATATATGGCAGAATGCAGGTGAAACCACAGAGCAGGAGACCTGGATTCTCCTCCCAGGAGTTCAACCACCACTTTAATTGACACTTTTTTAAAAAACAACAACAACAACATTATCAGCATTGAAGCCTGTCCTCTAAAGCAAGAAGGGGTGTATGAATGCTTACCATTTAAGACACATAAATACCTTGCAATAACCACTTCAAAAGTGCCATGATAACACTTGTTTTCATTTTTAGGGACTATCAACAAGAAGCAGGCAGCATTAACTCCCATTAAATGTAAACAAACTTGTTTATTTTAATGGTTGGCTGAACAAAGAGGACTAAGTGGACTTGTAGAGTCTAAGTTTTACATTGTTGTGTTTTAGAGTGTAGTTATGCAACCAAAAAAACCTACATTTGTAAGTTGTATTTCATGATCGAGATTACACTACAGTACTTGTATGAGGTGAACTAAAAATAGTATTTTTAAGTGCAAATATTTGTAATAAAAATAAATGATCACTGTATATTTTGTAATGTGTTGTAACTGAAATATATTTTAAACTGTAGGAAAAATCAAAATTTATAATGTAAATTGATATGTTGTTGTTGTTTAATAGTGTGATTTAAAAATTGATCATAATTAATTTTTTAAGTTTAACCGTGATTCATTTTCAAACCTACTCTGAACACAGTAAAAGAAGAGTAAAATATAAGATCAAAACTTTTATGATGACATTTAAAAAATAAAACATTGTGTGAAACAAAATGAAGTATCCTATATTCATACTGAATAGTTCTACTTGGAATAAGGCCACCATCCTATCAAAGAAACACATCTGCAGATCTTCTCATACTGGGATCTTGGTGGGAATTCATTTATATGTTTTGTTGTAAATGGAAAAACTACATCTATAATTTTATAATTGTAATTATAGATTTAACACACTGATACATTTGACCATTATACTAAATTACCTCCAGCATCTGCCAACCACAAATTACTACATATGGTAATAGGTAACCTGGCTTTATTGCCATGTAATCTGAGAGACATAAATAATTACGTATTGTAATTACGTGGCAATTGCCACATAGCTGAAAGTAGTTAGGCGATAGTTTGTCCTGTGAAATTAATTTTTTCATAATGATAGAACACATACTTTATCTATGCATTTAATAGGTTTTCAGTACTTACAGTAAAATTATTATAGAAAAGAAAGTTTTTTTTGTTTTTTTTTTTATTAAAGCAAACCATTGCATTGCCATTTGTTTTAAATAGGGTTTGTTTGTGATGTAATAGGGTATAGCATACTTGGGGGGTAGCCTTTTCAGATGATGTCCTAGAAAACTGACCAACTAGGCACAGTTTTTTTGTCCTGTAAATGCTTCTTTATGGATAAATGTTTTGCAACACTACTTGTTTTTTTTAAAATTCGATAGCATGTTTATCAAAACTATGAATAAAAATAGACAAGGAAAAAAGGTCTTTTTTAAATTTTAAATTCCTTTAAAGTATCTTTGTGTTTGTTTCTGTAATGGTTTTTTTTGGTTTGTTTCCTAAGAGAGAGGTGTTGTCTGTGTGTCGACCAAAAAGTAGAAATGGAATGCCTTATTTAAAAAAAATAGATGTAATGTTATTAATTTAAATGTATAGTGTTTGTTTTCCTGGCTTATGGAATTGGAAAAATAATCTGGATAATTGTGTGTGTGTGTGTGTGTGTGTGTGTGTGTGTGTGTGTGTGTGTGTGTGAGATAAGTTAATATATCCCCAGGAGACATGTCACTAAAATATACTATTAACATCTACAAACTAAAAAAGAATAAAAAATACTTAATATTCAGGAAGCTGCGTGCATGTGCACGTGCGCACACACTACATAATTAAACTTTCCTATACTTTTTTGTTGTTGTGTGTAGCTAAGAAGCTAATAGTGTATTTTATTAACACAAATATATTGTATAGAATTTATTAATTCACATTTTTAATTTTTGTTTGTTTTGACTCAGTTTTTCCTTGAGTGATAATTAAAGGACTTTATGTAGATTTTAAGCATTCTAGCCTCAACTATGGAAGACTTTTGCGATTAAACTGGTCAGTAGATGGCAATGCTGTTCTACTGCAGTCTTGTAACAGCTCAAATGTCAGTCTTTTAGTTTTGAACTCTGTTTACCATGTCCTTTAGCACTGTTTTGTTTCTGGAACTCTTGATTATAATGATATTAAGTATTGTTTTGAGTAGAATTAGCGTAGTCACACAACAATTATTAGTATTGAAGGATTAAGTGCAGGTGTTGCTGTATAAAATAGATTGGAGTATGTATAGATGTCTCAGCTGTAGCGTGATTTTAACTGTGCCAAAAATGCAGAACTAGTTTAATTTTATATAATTAGTTGTAAATAAGGCTTCATGTTAAATGGCAGGAAGCATTGGGGGTGTAGTACTTTCCTCATCTTTTCTTGTTTTGTTTTTCCCCTGTAAAGGTCACTTCTTACTAGTTTGTACTGCAACTTCCATTGGTACTGATGCATAAGACTTTCCTGAAACTGTCCTATCCTCCCCACTCCCCACTGAAACATTTTTTTGCTATGAAAATTTGATTCACAATGTACTAGTTTTTAGAATCACAACTCAGTACTTGGAATATATTGGCTCTTTCTTCAAGATCAGAAAATCTTTATAGATGAGCTTCTTTGTGTGTGTGTTCCCAAGCAAACCTATGATAGATCCAGTTGATCACTTCTTTTGAGCTCTGTGCTGCAGTCTGTTGGCAAATCTCATTTTATTGAATAGTCACTTTTAAAAATAGTAAAACAGGTCCTTGTGATTCACACATTGTTAGCTGAAAGTTTCTATAATACTTCTAGAGGAATACCCTTATCTACTGATTTATTTTTGTTTTTCAAGGTTTTTCTTAAAGATTTTACTAAATTAAAATAACTTTACACTCTTTCGTGGTCTTCCAAATGTAACATAACACAGAATGTACAATTTTTTTCTACACAGTTACATTTGTTTGGTGGATATTAAAATGTGGTAAAGTTGTCCTTTGACCAGTTTATTTTTTTTATTGTACTTTAGATACTTCACAAAACATGTTTCTGCTGAGTATTTTGCTTTATCTTATTTGCAAAGGGGAAGAGAGGAATAATGATTTACGTAAGGAAAACCCTATAGGACTTAGTAGATACTGAAAGAATTGCTTATGAAGTCTGTATTGTTGCAGCAATTTTGCAGTGAAGCATTGAATTAAGTATTTTGGTCCAATTAGGACTTAATTTATTATTTATTTCTGAACACATAAAAATATAACTGTCAAACTTAAAATGCTGCATTTGGGAATATTCACCATACGATAGCTAAGTATGTGTAAGAAATTAATAACTATTAGTGGTTGTAGAAATTAGTTTTGCTCACCCCCACATTTATGGTGAAGTTACAACTTAAATTTGACTATGATATATTGTCATGTCAATATCTAGTTGAATATAGGATATAGGATGCTTGATTCTTGCACAAACCAACTATATAATTTATTAATTACCTTTCTTCTATATATCCCGTTCTTCAGTGGAAGCCACATTAACGTTGACTACATCAGAATGGTTTAAAAATGTTGCTCCTCATCCCACATGACAATATATCTTAACAGCATGCTAGATTCATAGTGTAACTTTTTCAGAAATAAAACCGTTTGCTGTACAGTGTATCAGACAGGCAAAGTTAAATAAAACACTGCACACCAAGTCTTCATAGTGATCAGAATGTATTATTTTTAGAAGCTTGTTTTAGTATCCACAGATATGCCATATTTTTCCTATGAAGTATCTGATATCTAATTCTTTACTAAGCCTAACATAATTTTTCTACAAGTTGTTAGAATTGTTGGAAAACATTATGCATATAAAAAATCTGGACTAGAACTCTGATGAAAGGCAGGCAGATTTTCAAAATAACATTCTAGAAATGTGTTGCTGAAGTGAAACATGCAAAGAAAAAGTATGCGTTAAGTGTTTATGGAGATCACATTTTGTGAACTGAGGTTTTGCAACATGAATATTTAACTTTGATTTTTAAACACAATTTTAGGCTAGATGGTAGAAAGTTGCATTTTGTTTTTTGGGGGCAGAGAGAAATTTGGCTTTGTTTGTAGTTTCTGCACAGCTAGGCTTGCTCTTATGTTTGTAATATTTAGAGAAGTTCAATAGGGGGCCCTTGATGCTTTGATCTAATTCCACAGTGTAGTTTAATGAGAGAGAGTTTTTCAATATTGTCTGCAATATTGAAAATTCTGCCAGCTCAGTCTGATATAGTAAAATGTAAGATTTACACCTTGGAACCCTCTCATATTTCTGGGCATTCTTTCTGTCTGAAACAGGTAATTACAAAAGCCCTCAGATCAATTTTTGTAAAGCGGCTCCCTGATGGGTGCCATGACTGAAGTGTGACATGAGCCTTTTCCAATACAATGGGTGGCCTAACATTCCTCTGGAAGGCCAAGCTCATTAAATATTCTGTTCTTTTTTTCCACCCTCTCCCCCTTAGCTTGAGTCGAGCTAAGTCTGAGGTTTCTTCACTGAGGACTTAGGAAAATTGCTTAGAGTTCTCAGATTGAATTTTTTATGTGTATGACTTCATGATGGCATTAGCATGTGCTTTGATCCATGTGTGAATGGCACTGGGTCGGCTCTTATTGCCATATCCAGATGGTGTTACAGGGAACAAACAGTTGTGTTTTAGGATTTCTCAATAGACTGTCTAGACTGGTCTTGCAGCAGACAGATACAGCCACCCATCAAATTAGCGTTTGTCAGATTTATGGTAATGGTTCACCAAAGCCTTCCTGTCAGTGACATTAAGATTTACGCCTCCAAAGTTTTGTCTTCTGCAGAATGTAAAGTCAGATCTTTTAAAAAGTAAGTGGGGGAAGAAAAAGAAAAAAGAATAATTTCCAAATTTAAAAAGCAACATATTAAGTGATTTTTTTTTTTAAAGTAGTGTCTGATTCTCACAGCTGGATTGATTAGGGAAATCTTTTTTCTCCCCCTTCAAATGATAATGCGGATGTTCTGTTCTAGTCAGTGTCTCCCATATGCCCTTTTTGGAAAGAAAAACATGTATGTGGATTACTACAGCTAGATTTTGCACTTTCATGTTACACTGGAGTAATATGAGCTGTTCCCTGTACGCAGTGGGAATAACCTTTTGACAGGCAGTATGTCCATTCTCAGTGGAAATGTTTTTCCAAGTCTGGCCAGACCTCCTTTGATCACGCCACCTCAAATGTAGGGGTCATAGCTACTATGCTATGTACTATGGCTGTTGACCACAGAAAGATGATTTGTGGAGTGTGAGCGAATATTTAAATACAATCTAAACACTTTTTGTGATTATCAGTATTTTGTGTGGCAAAGCTAATGAGTGCTGATCTGATGCATTTAAAAACTTTAAAATTATTGTGAATGCACATTATTTGGCTAATGGAAGCAGGAGGTTATATATATTTCAAATGGCAGAATTCTAGTGTTCGTCTTAGATTGTTAGCGTTGCAGTTGAACGTGCTAGGACATGTTTTGCAAATGTTTTTGTATTTGTTAAGGGTAATTGACAAATGGTGATGAGAGTAGTGGGGTGATTAACATATTCAGACCTTACTGGGCAAATAAATAAATAAACACAAAAATGTGTTTAGAAGATGATGCATAATGAATATAAATAATTAACAAAGCAAATTACTGGATGTCAGTTTTTGGGGTGACATGTTTTTAGAAGGTCTCTCTCATGTTTGGCATAAATGACAGTAATTTCTTATTGTTCCTCAAATATGAGAATTCCCAATGGAAGCCTTATGCCTTGTGGTTTTTATTCCTTTTGATTGCAATAGCATAAAGACATAAACCAGACATACCTTTATTTGTAAAATAGGCAAAAGATTCACCATCAGAACATTAAAACTGGTCCCCCTCCCGTCTTATGCATTTGTGTTTTTAGGGCTCACTTCTGCTCTGACTGATAGCAGCACACATTCCTCTGTAAAATCCATGATCCTGATAATATACAGATAATATACACTTATGCTATTGAGTGGATTTCAGTGATTTTTTTTTTCTGTTTTATCATCTTCGCTGACAGTTACA
This sequence comes from Pelodiscus sinensis, assembly GCF_052426305.1. Classification (NCBI taxonomy): domain Eukaryota; kingdom Metazoa; phylum Chordata; order Testudines; family Trionychidae; genus Pelodiscus; species Pelodiscus sinensis. The sequence continues at coordinate 98,890,372 of NC_143057.1, forward strand.
CAACTCTCTTTGGTGCAAGTGTCTCAATGAAATAGTTATGTTGTTAGAGAAACACATCTTTAACAGCAGATTACAAATGAGCTCTCTCCTTGACTGTGGATACTTAGTTCTCATAGATATTGTCTCATTTGTAGGAACATTGTTTTTAGCTTTGTCAAACATCCATATTATATTGTCTAAGTGGGGAATACAGCCTTTTCCTCTTATTATTTTTGATTCGAGCATAATGAATTTCTGGGTTTGATTTTATTTTAATATTTTATGCCATTGCAACTGGATGTTACACACTGCATATAACTTTTATAAAATACCCCCCCTTTTAAATATACTTAACTTTAGTTATCCATTCACTACATATTTTTGCACATTTTTGAATAGCTTCTTAAAACTTGATTAAACTATTTAAATCTTAGAGTAGGTTTTTTCTGTTCCTGTTGATTTGGTGACATGTGCAGGAAACTTTTGGGCAATATTTTCCAAAATATAGTTATTTTTCTTTTACTATTTCTTGAGTAAAAGGAGGAACCCCCTTCTTGTTCCTGAAAGTATTGGTACTGATTTCTTTCCTGATGTTTCAAGGATACAGTCTTGCTATAAGTGTGCTTTCGTTCAATTTTGTTTGGCAAGAGCTTGGAATGAAAGTGTACTGAGTTGATCTGGTCGAATTAAAAAAACTTATAGCAAGTTTGAATTTTTGCAGACCATTATATATCTGTTGTCCTGCTGAATATAAAATATATGGTTTTCCTCTTCAGTGAATATAGTTTATTGCACTGAACATTTCACTGTTGATTATTGGTAGTGGATTTACTATAGAAGGGAGAATATAGGTATATGGATTTATAATTTCCTTTTTGGGGCAGCCTAAGTCAATAAAAGAGAACAAGGAAGGATTATTAACAAAAAGTTGGACAGATCTATGAAATTATGGTTTGTTGTGTTGCCATGTTTGAGTTATTTTAAATTTTAGATGGGGCTAAGTAGTTACATACTAGCATCTAGAGACACATCTGCGACTGAAGTTTGCATTGTGATAATAAAAAGAAGACTCTGACCCCAAAAGTGTACAGCCCACAAAGAAAACAAACAGTTTTAATGCTTCCTACTTTATATTTCCTATTTTATACATCCAAGAATCATGTTAGCCATTTTGACCAGTAGGAGCTAATGTTCAGCTGATTATCCACCAAGAACCCCAAGTGTTTCTTAGAGTTACTGTTTCACAGGATGAAGTTCCTTGTCCTGTATGTATGGACTACATATTTTATTCCCAACACTTGCTATATTTAAAACACACATTGTTTCTCTGCATCCAGATCACTCCGTATTAGTGATGTGTCCTCTGCCTCATATCTCTTCTTCTCTTCTGATCTTTGTGTCATTTGTAAGCTTCAACAGTAATGTTTTCTGCTTTGGAAAGTGTTAAATAGGTCTTTGGAAAGTGTTAAATAGTATGGGATCAAGAACTGATCCCAGTGAGCCCTTACAAGAAACTAATCTGTTCAATGATGATTTTCCAATTACTATTACATTTTGAAAGCAGCAGCCAGATTTTAATGTATTTAACGTGTGGCATATTATTTTTTTGTATTGTATTCTAATTTCTTTTAGCAAATTTTGATTAATGAGAGACAAATGATATTGAAGTAGGGCGAGAGAAGGTGAAGTGAGTGGGGAGAGGGAGGGAGGGAAGGAAAAAGTATGCAAGTGTGATATGTGGAATAGGCCCTGAGGTCCCTGCTGGAGGTCTTGTGGCTCTACCACACCTGACTCCAGATGGGCAGTAGAGAAGTTCTCCAACCTAGAAAGGTTGCTTACCTCACAGCCATTCGGGGCCCAGCAGGCTATTATAAGGAAAGGTGTAGGGCCAGCCTGAGAGCAGTTCCTTGCTAGAACTGGAGGAGAGTAGATGGTGCTCTGGGCTGGCTGGTGGAATGCCACTAGAACAAGGTCCTGAGGTAATGCTGAAGATAGCATAGGGCCTGTTACCCCAAAAACAGTCTCACTGGAGACCACCCAGAGTTACTGGTATCATGGGTTTATTTCCACTAGGTAAAACTAAAGAGGAGAGCGCAGCCACCAAAGGTTTAAACTAAAGAAGATACAGAGCTATCTCACACTCACTGTCTGTCTCATTTCTGCCCTCAGGCACTCACACACTTACACAGGCATATGGGTTGTAGAAGGAGCCAAGGCATGTAGATCCTGGAGGGTCTGTCTGCTCATCATGACTGGGGAAGTTGGTCAGGAGGAGAGACACTGGAGAGGAATTTCTTAGAAGCCAGGGAAAGAGTCTCATAGTGTCAGAATGGCTCCTGTGACTCACTCACCTTGTCATCAGGGAGCATGCCCAGATTTCCCTTTATCCAGCAAAAGTAGCAGTGTGTGCTCCATAATGTGCTCCATTGTTCCCAATCTTCTTCAAACACAAACACACTCACACTCAGGGGACAGTGCAGTTTAGAGAAAGTTACAAGCAAGGTGGCTAAGAATTACAAAGATTACAAAGTTGCAGTTTACAATAATTTTGAGAGTTACAAAGATTACAAAGTTTGACAAAGGTCACAACGAGTTGCAGTTTAAAACCTTAGAATTTACAGTTGAGTGTTTCAGAAAATCCATGGCTGTGTCTAGACTGCATCCCTTTTCCGTAAAAGGGATGCAAATTAGACACATTGCAATTGCAAATGAAGTGGGGATTTAAATCCCCCCCCGCTTCATTTGCATAAACATGGCTGCCGCTTTTTTCCGGCATGGCGCTTAGCCGGAAAAAAGCACTAGTCTAGATGCGGATCTTTCAGAAAATAAAGCCTTTTCCAAAAGATCCCTTATTCCTCTTAAAATAAGGAATAAGGGATCTTTCGGAAAAGGCTTTATTTTCCGAAAGATCCGTGTTTAGACTGATGCTTTTTTCCGGCAAAGCTCCGAGCCGGAAAAAAGCGGCAGCCATGTTTATGCAAATGAAACGGGGTATTTAAATCCCCGCTTCATTTGCAATTGCGATGTGTCTAATTTGCATCCCTTTTACGGAAAAGGGATGCAGTCTAGACACAGCCCATGTGTATAAATCAAGTAAACTCAGGCGGAGACTTTTTTATGCAACAGGGCCATGCCAGGAAGTGGCCTAGGGAATGAGAGAAGTCATGTGATATAGTTCCTGGGCCCACAGTAGCGAGTGGACTTGGGTATCTTTCAACCCTCCATTAGTCACTGGGGAAAGTGGCCTGGACATTGAGGCACCCCCATAAGGGAACTGAACTGCAGCAGCCGAAGTGTGTATTTGTGGCATGAAAGGGCTGAACTTGGCAAAGACTTTATCACTAGGGAGGAAAACCTGGAGCACTGCTCTATTTCAGAGCAGGGACAACTTGTTGGAGACATTATTGGAGCACCGAGAGTGATGCCTGTTGGACTTGTACCTGACAGATATTTTGCTTTTCTTTCAACTCACAGATAGACTGTGCTTGACTTGGCTAGTGAACTAAGCCATCAAAGACACGCCATAGAAGAGAGAGAGTGTGGTCATAAACTCTTCGCTGCTCATGAGAGTTGTGTGCAACCTCATTACAGGAAAGTAGCGGGTAGCAATCTGATATTGTCAGTGTGCAGAGATCCCTGCTGCAACTGCTTTTTGTCTGCCCCTTCCAGTTGTCTCTACATGTCTTCACTGCAATTAACTTGGGTGTTGTCTTTAACCCCATGCCTGTTCACATAGGAAACCCTCTCACCAGCTTTTAGTTGTACTTTTAAATCTGGGATAACAGGCACGGATAGGCCTCTGGTGTTTTTCCACAACCCCCTTCCTCCCCCCCCCCCCCCCCCCGCCAGTGTGCCTAGGAGGACAGGTTAAGCTCTGCAGTTCAATGTGAAAGAAACATGAAGCAGCTCATCTTACTGCAGCCCGGAAAACAATGAGAGATGTACCCCAAAGTCCTTGCAATATACAAGGATGAGCACAGAACCAGTGAGGACAGAATAACTCAGATGTGGCTTTGCTGTGTAATTGCTAACAATTGTGCAAGGCCAAGATGGGTGCTCAGACTCGAGCGTGGATCACCCACATTGATTCTGCAGAATAGACATATTCTTAGTTCCCAGCCTGGATTCACACAGGAGTTTTTCTTTCCCAAGTTTACATGACTGGGACACAGCCTAGTGTGCATCAACCTTGACTAGTTCAGTTGCACTGGAGGGTAGGAATTAGGGATGTAAGGAGTAGTTGAGCATATGATTAACCAATAAGCCTAGGCTTATTGGTTAATCTTCTCGACTACTTGCAATTCCCCCTACCCACCGCTGCCTTTGTATTAGAGGCAGCAAGTGGGGGAGGGGAGAGGAGGAAGGGACGAGCAGGAGCTGGTGCCCCCGCTGCTGCCTCCTATCAGAGCTCCTATCAGGCTTGATGTGGACAGATGCTGCTCTGTGGGAGGTGGAGCAGCCTTTGTCCACGGGACAGGGAGCTTGGAACCCCCTTCTCCCCCCGGACAGGAGCCGCTGCTGTGAGAGTCTCCTCCCCACCCCGTGCAGCAGCCTTAGTCTATGGGGAACTTGGACCCCCCATGGACAGGGGCTGCTGCCTCTGATACAGAGGCAGCAGTGCAGGGCAGCAGGCATCCTGTCTGTGCAGGGAGCTGGTTTTTAAACTAGCTCCCCTCGCAGACTGACTACTGCTTGGTATCCTGCACTGCTGCCTCTGATGCAGAGGCAGCAGTGTAGAGTGTCAGGGGGTCCCCGGGAGCGGGCTGGAGCACACTGGCTGCTGGCCCCGCCTCCAGGAACTATAGAATAGTTGAGTAACTGATAAGAAGTCATGCAGTTACTTGACTAATCTGTTACCTGCTATCTTGTATCCTTAGGAATAGGGGGCAGTAGCAGCCCTGGCTGGGTTTAGTACAATAGAAAGATGTTTATTTGGATGGAGTGGCATCTGAGGTTAAAGGGCTGAGCTTCTGGGAGATGTTGCTGAGCTTCCTAACCAAAGTGCTGTCCCAGGACCCTGTTCTTGGGGTAGAGCTCAGTGGATGTTAAAACAGGGGAACATTTTTTTTTCTCGTCTCTCCTACTAATATTCAGAGGTTGTCACGTTTGGGAAGTAGGGAAAGCTAAAAAACATGTCTACTATTTTTAATTTTTTTAAATAAATTTTGAACAAATGTGTATTCTTTAATCCAATGCCATTGTTTTCCAAAACACGAAAAAAAATAAACTGACAGTTCTTAATTTCACTGCTGTCCTGAATTATGGCAATCTAGCTTCACACTGCTGTTTGGGAAGCTCTGAGCAGCAACAAAGGCACTAGAACAACTCTCTGCATTCAGAAAGATAGTATAGTTCCAGAAGGTTGTCTTTTCAGTCATACATGCTGGAAAATCTGTTAAATATTCATTTTTGCAGAAAAAAGTAGTTTCACTTCCTCCATACACCATTTAAGTTTTCCTACTCATCTCTGTAAAACAAATGAGTGAACTTTTTAAAAACTCTAGTCATCATTTCTTTTCTCTTTTGATAGTACAAGTGTACATGATCTTAAATCTGGTCTACACTCATGCTGTGTAAGGTTTTAATTAAAATTGGTTAATACTGTAAATAAATTAGGTAAATCAATGCATCAGTTTATATAAATATCCATAGTGTAAAGGATGATAAGATTCTGGGTATTTTATTCCATTTTACTGTTTTATTCCGTTTTATGTTTGTGGATTGGTTTAAGCATTATTTTCTGTGTGATTTTACATTTTCAACTTGAACAGTGTAGACTTTTGAGCCTTCTGTTGCTGTGTGTAAGGCACATTAAATGTCTTTCTTTTTCAAAAGGACGTTTTTATTGTTTTAAATCAATGTCATGTTCTCTTCCTTTCCCTATTCCAGATGCACTGGTGCTCTTGTTGTGTTGCAGAGGGCCGACAGTGATTGCTTTCTAAAGCTTATGCCTTTAGGTAATTGTTTTTCTGCAGTGGTACATTGTTAATAGCATTCTTAATGTGCTGCGAATGAATAGGAAAATATTAAAAATCAAGCATCAAGGCTGAAAAAATATTGTGCTTTATAAGAGGTTTGGCCAACAGAATGTGCTATTCACTGAAGTGGATAGTTCTAATAGAGCAGAAAACCAGGACCAACTGGAACAGGGAAGAGATGTGAAACTTGAGGTATGGAATGTTGTGTTCCTTCTTCTCTTTTCCCTATTTTAATATTTTGTTTCTCCATTGTAAGTGTAGAGCTGACAACTTCCTTCTCATAAGTCCTCCTCTGTTTAAGGAAATAATATGTGGGAAGTGTTGCCTCCCCTTTTTACGTTTATCATTGTTCATCTCTCTGTGCTTATGTTGTGCATATGTGTGTGTGTGAATATGTATGTGTGTAACATATATTTATCAATGTGAGAATGAATTCTACATTCGTTCCTCATGTGACAATATACATAGACTTCAAACACTTGTACTAATTACCATCTTAAGGAAGGTAAAGCAAGGCCATTCTTTCACATCTGTGTTATGTGACAGGAAGCTGTTGCAAAGAAATGAAACTTGCATTTCAGACCACTCTTAATGTGATGAGTGGCCAGTCTGCAGAATACATCACACTTTGGCCAATGCTGCAAAAGTGAATCTTGCCCTAGCCCTACCCACTCTTAGTATCCTGATAATGACTGTGGATGTCAGGTCACAGAGACACACACTACTCCACTTGAACAGCATGAAAATCAAGTTCCAGGTCTCAGATTTAATGTGGTAGTGGACCAATTCTATTTGTCTACACTGCCCTGGCTTCTGGTGAGCCCTCTTCATGCATTGATGCATATTACATCAGTTGAAAGTTTCTCATTCCTACAAGATTTCTGCCTAGGAGTGAGGAATACTTGGATCACTATCAGTGTTCTCTCTAATTTTTATGTCCCTGTGTGGAATGACTTATGTGATATGAAGGTGATGTATCACATAACAAAAGTCATTCCACAAATGGGCAGTATGTGGCAGGGGTGGGACTGAGGGATTGGGGTGCAGGAGAGTGAGGGCTCTGGTGTGTGGCTGGGGATGAAGGGTTTGTGATACAAGAGGGGATCAGGGCTGGGGAAGAGAGTTGGCGTGTGGCTTTGCCTGGGGATGCAGGCTCTGGGGTGTGGCTAAGGAGGATGAAGTCTAGGGTGCAGGCTGCCTTGGAGGGAGAGAACTTCCTGCCCCAGCCCTCTCACCACAGCAGCTCAGGGCCAGATGAAAGGTGCTTCACAGATATAGCAGTTCCAATGGGCATAGCTGGGGGAGGGGCACCTGTCTGCTAGATGGTGTAGGTCCAGGCTAGGCTGAGTGGAGGTAGAAGGCGGCTTACAATTGTGGGATAAGCATAGTATGTGGGGATGTTAGATATTGTTTACTTTAGTAATTGTGTGTCTGCAACTATTTTTAGTGGTTACATGGTTACTAAAATGCTCCCCCCCAGGGGTGGGGCCAGAAGCCAGTGCATTCCTGGCCCTACTCCCAGGGAGCCCCCTGCCACCTGTGCTGCTGCCTCTGTATCAAAGAGAATCTAGTGGTGTGGGGTGACAGGCAGAACTGGTCCACAGGGGGAGCCAGTTCAAAAATAGGCTCCTGCCTGCCACCTTTCACTTCTGCCTCTAATACAGAGGGCAAGGACAGCTGCCCCTGTCTGCAGGGGGGCCCGAGCTCCCAGCAGACAGAGGCTACTCCACCATCCTGCCTGCCCCCCTCTTGCAGCAAGGCATGTGTTTGTGCATGTAGTTGTTTGGATTTAATGATAAGCCCAGGTTTATTGGTTAATCGTTTAAATGACTATATGCTAGCATCCCTAATTTTAAGTGTAAGTCTAACATAATCAGGAGTAAAACAATTAAAAATAATTGACATGCAAACTGTCAGATGTGACAACTGAGACACAAATTGGGTGGTATGTATCTTTTACATTGAAGTTTTTTTTGTTCAAGTATAGTAACTTTAACTTCCCTGGACACACAGTTAGGGTATGTCTACACTACAAAGTTAGTTCGAACTAACGGATGTTAGTTCGAACTAACTTTCATAGGCGCTACACTAGCGCTCCGTTAGTTCGAATTTAATTCGAACTAACGGAGCGCTTAGTTCGAACTAGGTAATCCTCATTCCACGAGGATTAAGCCTAGTTCGAACTAGCTAGTTCGAATTAAGGGGTGTGTAGCCCCTTAATTCGAACTAGTGGGAGGCTAGCCCTCCCCAGGTTTCCCTGGTGGCCGCTCTGGCCAACACCAGGGAAACTCGTCTGCCCCCCTCCCAGCCCCAGACCCCTTAAAGGGGCACGGGCTGGCTACAGTGCCCGTGCCAGGTGCAAGCCTGCCAACACCCAGCCAGCAGACCCTGCACCTGGCACGGATCGAGCCACCCACCCGATGCCCCCCAGCCCTCCCCCTCTTCACGGGACCAGGCTGGCAGCTCCCGGGAGCTTGCCCAGGACTGCAAGAGGCGGGCACCCGCCTGGGCTAGTGCGGACATCGTGGACCTTGTCCACGATCTCCGCACTAGGCACAGGAAAGTGGCCGGCTTGGGCAGGAGAGCTGCCAGCCTGGCCACCCAGGAGCAGGTGTGCAAGAGAATCAAGGGGGTCCATTGAGACCCCCGACCCTGAGCCCTGAGCTTACAATGGCCGTCCTGGGTCAGACCAAAGGTCCATCTAGCCCAGTAACCTGTCTGCCGACAGCGGCCAACCCTAGGGACCCTGGAGGGGATGGACCGAAGACAGTGACCAAGCCATTTGTCTCGTGCCATCCCTCTCCAGCCTTCCACAAACCTTGGGCAGGGACACCACTCCTACCCCCTGGCTAATACCACTCCATGGACCCAACCTCCATGACTTGATCTCACTTCCCTTTAAACTCTCTTCTAGTTGTAGCCTTCACAGCCTCCTGCAGCAAGGAGTTCCACAGGTTGACTCTTTGCTTTGTGAAGAACAACTTTCTGTTACTAGTTTGAAGCCTGCTACCCATTCCTTTCCTTTGGTGTCCTCTAGTCCTTCTTTATGGGAACTAATGAAGAACTTTTCTGTATGCACCGTCTCCACCCAACCTCTGCTTTTACAGACCTCTATCCTGTCCCCCCTCTGTCTCCTCTTTTCTAAGCTGAAAAGTCCCAGTCTCTTTAGCCTCTCTTCATATGGGACCTGTTCCCAACCCCTGATCATTTTAGTTGGCCTCCCCTCTCCCAGCCTCTCTCTTCCCCTCTCCCACCTCCTTTTCCCAGTCTCCCCCAGTTTTGTTCAATAAAGACAGATTCCATTTTGGAAGACACATTATCTTTATTTTGTGCATCAAGAAGAGGGGCTAAGGAAGGGTAAGTGGAAGGAGGTGAGGGAGGAATGGGGCACGAGCCCCCGATGGGGAGGTCTGGGCTGGCTCTGCGGGCTTCTGGGGGTGGAACCTCTCCTGCAGCCCCCCAATTGGCCCCCTCTCCCCAGATGGCAGCCTGCGGCAAGTGCAGCCGGGCTGATGGCCGAGTGCTGTGGTGTGCCCAGTGTGGGCACTCAGGGCACTCCAAGCCAGGACTGCTTTGCAAGCGGGGCACCCCTGAGAACTGTCTGTCCGGGGTGGGAGTCTGGACCCTTTAAGCACAGCCCTCGGCTAGCCTGAGACAGCATCTCCACGCTCTAAGTCCTCCTCTGATGCCCTGCCGGCACTGCTTCCGGCCATCCTTAACCCCGCTTCAGGGTCCACTCAATGTGGACATGCTAGTTTTAATTAGCAAAACGCTAATTCGAACTAGTTTTTAGTTCTAGATGCGTTAGTTCGAATTAGCTTAGTTCGAATTAACTAATTCGAACTAAGTTAGTTTGAATTAGCATTGTAGTGTAGACATACCCATATAGACTAAAGTGCTCTTCTACAAGTTTTTTGTTTGTTACTGTTTTTGATGTCAGATTGATGTCCACTTATTCTTTTGCATAGATACTGTTTAGTTTGTCTAATGTGCTTGGCAGAGGGGTATTAGTCGTACTTGTGGGTATATATATTACATTAGTAGATGTGCAGTTCAACAAGCCTTTGATATGGTTGATGTGGTTAGGTCCGATGATAGTGTCGCTAGTGTACACTAAGTAGATATGTGGACAGAGTTGGCACCAGGGATTGGCCCTGGGTTAGTGTTTCTGTTGTGTGGTGTGTAGTTGGTGATGTATATTTGTGCCCTAATACATTTGTTAGCCTTTAAGCTGCAACAGAACGCCTTGTTTTTTCTGACACGAACTATCATGGCTACCTCACTGAAACTTCTCTCTCACATGGTTCTTCAACTGCATACAGACTCAGGAAGATGAACATTATATTGATTTTATGCTCTTTTCTTCTCTTCACAACCACATGAGAGAGAGAGAAATCCTGAATTAAATAACTGGCTCCTATATTGGTATATCCCTCAATTGTGGTAGAGACCTTAAAATAGAGAATTAAGGCTAGTTGGGCGATGGAAAATGCATAATGTGTTCTTGTCAATCTCTTTGCTATTAACAACAAATAGTTCATTTCAGAAGCAATATTAAATTATATGGAGTATTTTAAGACTATACATTAGACCTACCCCTGCTGTGGCTCTACATTTAAAGTGCATTAGGAGCAATGCAGGCAGGCAGCCTAGCTCAGTTCCGATTTGCACTGGGTCTGGGAGCTCAGACCCGCCCCACGCCCCAGACAGAGGCTGCTGCCACCCTGCACTGCTGCCTCTTTTAGGGATGTTAAATATCAGAGGCAGAGGAAGCCCCGCGCAGCTTCCGGTGACCAGCCATCTGGGGAAACCCAGCCACCGGCTGCAAGCCCCCTCCCCTGTCCTTCCCTTCCCTTCTCCAGAGCCAAACACCTCCCCTCTCTGCTATAACCCAGTTCCCTCCCCCCCCCCCCCAACCTTATGTCCCGGTCCCAGCTGCTAACAAGTGAAGGCTGGAGCTGCAAGCGCACTTGCGCTTGAAACGCAACCCCCACCTTTTCCATTATTTTCAATGGGAAAATTGATGCCGCATAACACGTTTTCACTTAGCACGATTATTTTCTGAAATTTATCTACTGTGTTAAATTACTATATAGCATTTGGGAACTGGTATAAGCTATATCAGGATAATACATGAGCTTGTCTGCACTACTCTTCAGTGCTTAGCAAGCTGGGCTACGTTTATGCAATACATTAGTCACAGGTGCATTGCCTGGCCTTGTGCACCTTGTGACTACTCCACTATGTACGGTTGTAAGGTCCACACAGCCAAGCAGTGCATGTCATGCTGAACATTCATACCCTGGCTACCTCCACTAGGAAAGTTTGATGGTATAGCTACACTGAAAAACTCTTTCTAGTGCAAATTAAGCCAGTGTGGTGTCTTGCCATCCTGGCTATATTGACCAACCCTAAAATGTTTAACATTATATACTTAAAAGCGTTAATTTGTCATTTGAAAAATTAGTTCAACTTTCAAGTTCTCCATCTCTATCACTAAGCATATCGAAGCACAGTTGTAAAAGTGGAGCCAGATGTGGCACAACAAAAGCAGTTGGCCATGTTCTTTCAGGTGGAGAACCGGTCTGAAAATCAATTGAGAACCATCCATGTGATTGGAGGGGATCTGTGAGGTTTGGTCCTTAGAAATACCTGGATCTCTACCTCTCATTTGAGGTCCTCTTCCTCCTCTCTCTTCAGCACTGGTGTAATGAGAGATGCAGCAACACTTATTTTCTCCTTGCACAGCTATGCTCTTCCTGTGCACTTTTACACAGACTATAGTGGCAAAGTAAGTATAGGAAATATGCCAGCCTTAGACGTTACCTATCTTCATTGATCAGTTTGTCATGGCAAGATATTATTATTCTGATATCAAATCCTCAGTTTAAATCTGTGTAATCCTGTTTTAGTGCATTCATTGCCTCGAGCAATCAGTAATGAACACTCCTTTTTTGATAAGCAATTTGAAATGACTCTAATCACTCAAATTCTTTTGGAAGATTAGTATAGAGCTGAATTGAATCAAAGTATCAGAAAGTAGATTCACAGTACAAGCAGTGCAGAAAATATTACAAGAAAATATCTTCTCCTGCTCCTGGCATTTTCTACAGTAAATCTTATGACTATTACAGAAATACGTTGACCATCCTGAGTGCAGTATGGAACTGGAATAATTTTTAAAATACAGTTAAGTTTTCTGTCATGAGAAATTGGAATTATCTGTGGGAAAGAGCCGACAAAAGACTTCCTTTTCCTGTAGTCAAAAACAAAATAGTTTAATAAAAAATGAAAATACACTACTGTAGCTGGTTTTATTTTTGTCAGATACTCAGTGTGTGGGTGAAACACATGCATGGCTACGTCTACACTGGCCCCTTTTCCGAAAGGGGCATGCTAATTTTCAACTTCAGAATAGGGAAATCCGCGGGGGATTTAAATATCCCCCGCGGGATTTAAATAAAGATGTCCGCCGCTTTTTTCCGGCTTGGGGAAAAGCCGGAAAAAAGCGTCTAGACTGGCCCGATCCTCCAGAATAAAGCCCTATTCCGGAGGATCTCTTATTCCTACTTCAAAGTACTTCAAAGTAGGAATAAGAGATCCTCCGGAATAGGACTTTATTCCGGAGGATCGGGCCAGTCTAGACGCTTTTTTCCAGCTTTTCCCCAAGCCGGAAAAAAAGCGGGGGACATCTTTATTTAAATATCCCCCGCGGATTTCCCTATTCTGAAGTTGAAAATTAGCATGCCCCTTTCAGAAAAGGGGCCAGTGTAGACGTAGCCAGCGAGAAAGTCTTACACTACGTTAGAGGAGATTATTAATTAAAAGTGAAGATCAGAAACATGGTCAATACATATTTCTCAGAATATCTTAAGGTAAAATTAAGTAAATATAACATACAAGATAAATTGCCCTATACTTGTCATGTTGGTGATACAAAGGAAGTAAGAGTTGAGATTTTGTCTGAGCCACAGGATAGTGATAAGTTCTTGTTAAAATAATCCCTCTACAGTATGCACTTAAGGGAAACTCAAAGCTATTAAAGAAAACTGTCTGCCAAAAATCTTAACTCATTTATGACAGTCTAATAATGCTAAATTCTTTGAACATGTATTGAAAGGGGAAAAGCTTAAAGTCCTAATTCCTGAAAATGTAGGCAGTATATTATTACATTCAAATATTTGTGAGTTAGTGTATTAATTAATTTAAAACTTATACAGGACTCAGGATCAATATATTTTGGTATACACATTTAATGGCATGTGCAATTGTTGATGAAAGTTCAAAATCAAACAAGAAAATTATCCATTTTGTTTTTATTTAGTTTTTGTGGATGCATTTACGTATATTACCTATTCATTTATCATTTGGTTGTGCTATGTTACCAACAAGTGTTCTTCAACTGAAAGAACATCATGGGACTTTGCAGAAGTTGCATAGATTACTTATTTTTGTTTTAAATAGAAGCTTGCACAGTCACATCAAACCAGTATATGGAATTGGTAGATAATTTGAGGCTAGATTTACCATTCTTCCCGTTTCCTCTCATTAAAGGCACAATTCCTACCCATCCTGGCTAATAGCTATTGAGGGACCCAACCTCCATAAATTTATCTAGTTCTATTTTGAACCCTGTTAAAGTCCTGGTCTCTCTAGCATCCGCTGGCAAGAAGTTACACACAATACACAGTCAATGTGTGTATATTGCATCCTTTACAAACATGTGGACAAGGGGGATCCAGTAGATATAGTATACTTAGATTTCCAGAGAGCCTTTGACAAGGTCCCTCACCAAAGGCTCTTGTGGAAATTACATTGCCGTGGGATAAGAGGAAAGGTCCTTTCATGGATTGAGAACTGGTTAAAAGACAGGAAACAAAGGGTAGAAATAAATGGTAAATTTTCAGAATGGAGAGGGATAACTAGTGGTGTCCCCCACGGGTCAGTCCTGGGACCAGTCCTGTTCAACTTATTCATAAATGATCTGGAGAAAGGGGTAAGCAGTGAGGTGGTAAAGTTTGCAGATGATACTAAACTGTTTAAGATAGTTGAGACAGAAGCAGACTGTGAAGAACTTCAAAAAGATCTCACCAAACTGAGTGATTGGGCAACAAAATGGCAAATGAAATTTAATATGGATAAGTGTAAAGTAAGGAGTGGGTGTTTGGCTAATCATGTAGTCGATACAACTTGTACCGACTACACGATTAGTTGATAAGGGGAGGCACTCTGCAGAGCCGCAGTGTGGGTGGCTTCTGGAGCTGGCATGAGCTTGCACTGGCTCTGGGAACTCTACAGTTTGGCCTTTTTAAAGGTAGTAAGCGCTGGGCAGCTCTTACTACATTTAAAAGGCAGAACCACAGCAGTCCCAGACCGACTTGAGCTGTGACTGCTCTGTCCCAACTTGCACTGGGTCCAGCAGCCCTTGTTTTTGGCAGCCTGCCCTGGCCACTTTGAACAGGGGCTGCTGCCATAGCAGCATCCCTCTATCCCCCGCCTTGCTGTTGCCTCGAAATAGCTATTTTGAATTTGGCGTTATTCCTCATAGAATGAGGTTTAACAAATTTGAAATAAGCGCTCCGCTATTTCGAATGTATTTCGAAATAGCGGTTTGGCTGTGTAGATGCTAGGAAAGTTATTTTGAAATAAGGGCTGTTATTTCAAAATAACTTTGCTGTGTAGACATACCCTGTGAGATTTAACTAGTGCCATATAGAGTGGAACAGTTATCTCCAACTTCTTAGTTATGACACACCTGTTAATATGTTCCAAAAATACTAGCCTTTTCACAATAGCACTATATTGTTACTTTATATTCAGTTTTTGATCCTATATGTCCCTCAGATTTTTTTCTGAATAAATACTGCATAGCCTTTCCCATTTTTATATTTATACATTTAATATTTTCCTTTGTAAGCAAAATACCTTGCACTTGTCTTTACTGAATTTCATCTTGTTGAATTCAGAGTAATTCTCCAATTTATCAAATCCATTTTAATCAGTCCTCCAATGTGCCTGCAAACCCTTTCATCTTGGTGTCATTCACAAACTTTATAAAGCACTTCATTATCCAAGTTGTTAAAGAAAATGTTGAAGAGCAAAGGACCCTCTGGAAGTCCCTAAATCAAGATATCACCTCTACTTCCCCCCTACCCACAAGGCCAATAACCCTGCCACTAAAGGCCTCTGTTTAAAAAGGCCTCCTCAGCATCACAGATTCCCTGACCTTGAATGTTATGTTGCCACCACTCAAATGCAAAAACTCCCTTTGAGAACCCAGGAAGATGCACTTGACAATTTCTTCTTGTGGGGTATCCTCAAGCTCTTTCACTTTCCCTCAAGAGACAGCTTGAAAAAAAACTATAACAGTGATTCTTAACCTGGGGTGCATGCATCCCTGGGGGTGTGAGATGCCCTTTCTGGGGTGCGAGACATGCCAGATTTGTATGATATATCTTAGGTTTAAAACTGACCTACTTCAATGATTTTTAATAAGGGGTGCGAGAACATATTTTGAGAACCAAAAGGGTGCAGGCTGCAGTAAGTTTAAGAACCACTGAACTATATACAGTAAAACTCCATTAGTCCGGCATCCAATGCTCCGGGACTCCTGATGTTCCGGCACCATCGGGAACCCGGAAGTGCTGGGGCAGCCGGACAGGCTTCCCCCATTCAGCTGCTGCTGAAACTGACCAGCAGCTGAATCGGGAAGCCGGGAGCAGAGCAGCTGAGGTGCTGCCTGGTTGGTCTCATAGCGCTGCCCCTCGGGGCTGCGGGACCAACCCGGCAACACCCCAGCTGCTCTTGGGGACGCCTGGGGCAGAGCAGCTGGAGTGCTGCCGGGTTGGTCCCGCAGCGCCAAAGGACGGTGCTGCGGGACCAACCCGGCAGGACCCCATCTGCTCTGCCCCAGGGGTCCCCGATTCAGCCGCTGCTGAAACAGATCAGCGGCTGATTCTAGGAAGCCGGGGCAGAGCAGCTCTGCCCCGGGCTTCCTGGAATCAGCCATTAATCTGTTTCAGCAGCGGCTGACTTGGGGACCCCTGGGGCAGAGCAGCTGGGGTGCTGCTGGGTAGGTCCCGCAGTGCCGAGGGGCGGCGCTACGGGACCAACCTGGCAGCACCCCACCTGCTTTGCCCCAGGCGTCCAGATTCAGCCGCTGCTGAAACTGACCAGCAGCGTCAGTTTCACCAGCAGGCTGAATCCGGACGCCTGGAGCAGAGCAGGTGGGGTCCTGCCGGGTTGGTGCCGTAGCGCCGCCCCTCGGCGCTGCGAGACCAACCCGGCAGCACCCCAGCTGCTCTATTGCAGGCATCCCCGATTCAGCTGCTGCTGAAACTGACCAGCAGCAGCTGAATCAGGGACGCCTGGGGCAGAGCCGGACTATCGTAAGGGGGGTCTATGAGGGGTCTGGAGTGGCATCCCCTCCCACCCCACTCCAGACCCCTCATAGCCCCCTCTTCTGATAGTCCGGCATATCTGATAATCCGGCACCCCCTGGGTCCTAAAGGTGCCGGATTATCGGAAGTTTACTGTAATATCTAAAAGCTAAACTAGCAGTTTTAGGCATATGCGCACAGATCCTCCTGCCTTCTAGAACACAGGAATCAGATCTTAGTCTTGAAATGTGATTTTTATTAACAGAACGAGGAACACATACTTAGTAAAGCATTTCTTTGTTGCTAAGTGTTACAGAGCAACTGAAAAAGGCAAGATTAAAAACCTAGAGTTGTTTCCCTGGTATTCAGTTACAAAATTACAGTGAATGGGGCTGTGGGAGGGTAATACACAGGCTCAGCACAGAGGAGTTCAACAAACCAGATGATACCAGATCATGTCTGACTAAATATTCCTTGTTCTACTCACATATCTGTTTTTCCAAGGTTTTGTTCTCCCCTAAGCACGGATATCGCTGGAAATTCCATGCTTTGTTTTCCTGGCTTAACTCCTCTCTCTCCCATCTCAGCTCTGATTGCACAAAGGCTGCAGCAAGGAGGTACTGCTTTTCAGTTATATATATATATATATATATATATATATATATATATATATATATACACACACACACACACACACACACACACACACACACACACACACCACATTTTCATTGGCTCTTCTGGTTCACTGCAAACACTTCTTGGAGACTTTCTAGGACCCACAGTCTTTGGGATTAACTCTTAACGGGATAACTCTTAATGGGAAATTTAGTTAACTGAATTTCTGGGATGTCCAAAAAAGGGTAGTCTCTCCCATTCATCATATAGATACTATGCTTTGGCTTTCTGTAATCCTCGGAGACCTCACTCATCCTTCATAAGTTCGAAAGATAATCACTAATGGTTATGAGAGACCTTCAGTTAGTTCCTTAAGTATCCTAGGATGATTTTTTTTCAGGCCCTACTGCCTTGAATACATCTAATTTATCTAAACATAGTTTAATCTGTTCTTTCAGTATTCTGAGCTGTATTCCGGTAATATTAATCGTGTTAAGCAGCTGGTCACAATTAACCTTTTGTGAGTGAAGACTTGAGCAAAGCAGACATTTAATATCTCAGCCTTTTTGGTATTTGTTATTAGGTCTCCTTTTCCTCTAAGTAGTGATCCTACTCTTTTTTTTCCAAAAGAGCTTTTTTTGTAAGCTCTACTTTATTCATGTTTTATAAATAAAACAAATAGAAAAGACAAAAAAGAATGTAGTCAGCTTTAATATTCCTGTAGGAATCTTCAAGATTATGGGTTGTGAGTCTACAGGTTTTTTTCTATGGCATATCATTGTATATTTCTCATTTCAGTTTTTATAAATGAGTAAGATTAGGAAAGAAAAGATCAGGGGAAAAGCAGCAAAGTGTATTTATGGAAGTTATCTAATCAATTACTCTGAAGAGTGGTTGAGGAGCCAATTGATGATCAGCGTGAACCAAAAGTTCCACAGTGGTGTGAATTCATTGTTTCATTTACACTCTCTCTGTGTGTGTCTTTTGTGTATTATACCCCAACAAAATGATTGAGCAAGTATTACTATTTTTATCAACTACAGTTGGTTAATAACATAGTAAAAATCATGATTTGTTAGTAACATAGATTGGTTAATCGTTAAACTACACAGAGTTTAATAGCATTTGCAGCAAAAAGCCATATGACACATTTTAAAGAGCTCCTTTAGTCTCCGAAGCCTCAATCTGAGTATCACTAGTTTAGATTGAGAATTCTTTCGGGCCAGGGCTATACACTTCAGCTGTATGGTTGTAAACCACAGTAGAGCCCTGATTGTTGATTGTGGCAATATCCTAAGTTTAAAAAAAAAAAAGTATGATACCAGTAACATTACCTCTGTTAATTCAGCAGACTCTAGGTACGCTTTTATCCACTCAAATTTCCTAGACACTATAAGGCTCTGTCTTTTAGGTCATAAAACCTAATGCCTCATAAAAGTTAAATGAAATATAATCTCATGAACGCGTACCCAATGAAGTCTTTCAAGGTGAGCAATAAGATTGGAGGACTAATGGGACAGAAAGGTTTCAGGCCGAGAAGCTACAAATGTGTGCACTTGCTGTTAGTAAATGTACTTGAGCTGTATACTTTCAGACAGTTATATAGATGCTGAAAAACTGTGCCTGAGCACACATAATACAAATTTTACTTAACCTAAGTCAAACATTTTTTCAAGCTAGTAAATGCAATACTCACTGGTGACCATTTCTTTCTCAAACTTTAAAATCCATCTATGCCTGCCTTTAATGGCAATTCGCTATAAAGTCTAGAAATATTTTAAAATTGAAATAATTGCCCACTTCAAACAGATTTTGCTCAACACCTTCAAAAATCAGCGCTCTTGAAAACCATGCCTCCCCAGATTCTATAGATCCTGAAATCAGAACACCAATGTGTGTGGAAACAGTCTAGAGGTACTGGTGGATACTTCATGGAGAACTAAAGTAGCCATTGTGGGGGACCTGACTGGTGAATTTAGAGAAAATTGGGAAACTGCAATTGGAGGGGTTAGGTTTGACATTTAAAAGTTTAAAAAATATAAGCAAGTTAGAGAAACTTAGAACCTTCCTCTACTCTTGTGAGGCTCTGTTTCCTCCTGTAAAGTTAGTGGGTGGTACTAGTAAAATTCTTATATGGGAAGAGAAATTCTTGTACATCATTCAGTATGTTATCACATATTTTCTGTTCCTTAAATCTTTTGGTCAAAGTATGTATTGTATTTGTTGGGGATTTTAATATAAATAAATAAATAAGGTGAAAAGGACAGAAATAATGTGATAAACTTAGAGAACCAAGGGACGGTTTGCAAGGAGATCCAAATCTGAAGATTTATAAAGTCATGGAAGTTGCACATGGAAAATTTCTGTTAGGTCTTTTAGTTAAACTCCCTGCAAATGTCCTGCAGGATACTTCCCTCCCACCCCCATTCTAGTTGAAAGTCCCAAGCACTGAAGCTTTTGTCTGTGAAGAGCCTTTTGGAGCCCACTAGATTTCACTTTCCTGTTTAAAATATTCTCAATTACTCGACTACCTGCCCCATTGTCCCATCTTGGGGTCTCACTGAGTGTACCCCCATAGGGGTCAGGACTTTCCTCCTCCTCCTCTTCCTGGGATAGAATTCAGTAAGAACAAATCTGCCATATTGGGCCAAACCAGTGGTCCATCTAGTACCTGTATCCAACAATGGCCAGTACCAGAGCCTCAAAGGGAGTGGACAGAACAAGGCAATTTTGGAGATTCCGTCCCTCTTGGTCTTCCCCCTTCTGTCAGTTCTGCTGTTCACTCACTCTTAGTCCAGGGTGTGGGGTATAGTCTCCTGGTCTGTCAGTCCTGGCTAAGCACTACGGTAATACAAGTAATAAATTTACCAGCAGTAAGTGGTACTTTTGCAAGCTCTTTTTCTCCAGGCGCCTGTGACATGTCTGGTACTTTGTTTTGAAGAAATTGTTTTTGTATCATGTGTTCATTCCTTCAGGGTGCAAAGTAAAACATAATAATAATAATAATAAAGGGCTGAAGCATGTTACATACACCATTGTAAGTTTCTTTCAGACCACCAAACTCTGTTTTTGACAAGTGGAAGTAACCCTTCCTATTCACACCAACTGTCTGTATGTCTGTCAGCTAGTCCTAGCTCATCCAATATCCTCCTCCTCCTTTTCTTAAGGTATTTGAGCTTTAGAGCCTTTTTGATCCTAGGAATTTTGCTGTGAGAAGGGTATGTTGTTCTCATCTGGATGGAGTTTTTGATTATTGATGCCCAGCTGTTGTCTCCTCAAGGGACTTGTTTTGTTTTTTGTTTTTTTTTATTTTATTTATTTTATTTAACTCCACTCCTAGAATTCAAGTAGATTGATATCATAGATAATTTGAGGATATATGATGTTTATAAAATGCTAATTTCCCTGATTGTCACAAACATTATCCCATTTCAACCCATTCTATTTATGGAAAAACAGAATAGATGAGATACAGGCAGTCCCTGGGTAACATGGATCCGACTTACATTGGATCCCTACTTACAAACGGGGTGAGGCAACCCCGCACTAGCTGCTTCCCCCCAGCAGACCAAGGAGACTCGAAGCTAGCGCCCCCTCCCCCAGCAGACCAGGGAGACGTGGAGCGGCTTTTTTCAGCAGACACCTCAGCTTGAGAATAAAGGACTGAGGAAAGTGAGGTGTGGGAGAATAAAACTGAGCTCTGGAGAAATGTTTGGCTAGAGTTTCCCCTACAATATGTACCAGTTCCGACTTACATACAAATTCAACTTAAGAACAAACCTACAGTTCCTATCTTGTACGTAACCCGGGGACTGCCTTTACTGATCTCCTCCTGAATTGGCCCTCACAGGCCACCTTGCTCACCAATAGTTTTTGGTAATCATACTTGATTTTCCACTAATTTTGTTATAGTTTCTGGTAACACAATACCTAGAATCAGTAATGGTGAAGAGTTGCACTGGAGCTGTCAGGAAGATACTATATTTTCTACTGATTTTTGGTCTTCTATCTTTGCACATTTATTTGTACTGTTTATTTTTTTTGCTGCCCTATTCCATTTCAATACCCAAGTATAACTTAATCTCTACTACAGTTCTTTTTGTATTACTTCTTTCTGGGTTTCTCCCTCACATTGTGGGGTCTGTTTTTAGATTATTCTCTGTGCCCCACATTTCCTTTTCTGATTCTATTTCTAATCATAGTAGGTCCCTTTTGTGCAATTTTCCTATTCTGATTAGTGTCCACAGTTCTTCCCAATTTGGTATCTTATTGCAGCTAGATTGATGGAGATATTTAATTAGATCTGATTTAGTAGCAATCCCTGCTGCAGTCTGTTAGGCTACGTCTACACTGGCCCCTTTTCCGGAAGGGGCATGTAAATTTCACTAGTCGTCGTAGGGAAATCCGCGGGGGATTTAAATATCCCCCGCGGCATTTAAATAAAAATGTCCGCCGCTTTTTTCCGGCTTTTAAAAAAGCCGGGAAAGAGCGTCTAGACTGGCCCCGATCCTCCGGAAAAAGCGCCCTTTTCCGGAGGCTCTTATTCTTACTTCAAAGAATAAGAATAAGAGCCTCCGGAAAAGGGCGCTTTTTCCGGAGGATCGGGGCCAGTCTAGACGCTCTTTCCCGGCTTTTTTAAAAGCCGGAAAAAAGCGGCGGACATTTTTATTTAAATGCCGCGGGGGGATATTTAAATCCCCCGCGGATTTCCCTACGACGACTAGTGAAATTTACATGCCCCTTCCGGAAAAGGGGCCAGTGTAGACGTAGCCTTAGAGTTGTCTCGTCCCTTATTCAAATGAAATCCTGCTTAAGATAGTACAAGATATATCCTGTCGCTTAATCTCAAAGGGAAACTTTCCTAAATTAAACATTCTATTTTTCCTCTTTTCCCCTCACCATACAGTCAGAGGGTTTCTTTTTCATAGACTCAGGGACCTGTTCTGCATTTAGTTCTGTTTTGTGATACCTGGTAGTGTGGAATGATAAAACTCTCTAGAACAGCGATGGGCAATCTAGGCTAGTTAGTGAGCCACATGAGTAGCCCTCCATCTCAGTGGAACACATTGTTTCCCAGGATAGGGTGGTTTTGCCAGCTGTGCTTGCATACATAGAATTTGCAGGATGTGCCATTTGAACCATAGCAGCATTTGCATTGGATGCAGAGGGCGTACATGGTTCTCACAGTCAATGTTGTGTGCAGTCAGCATGCATCTCACTTCACGTGCCCTTGCTTTAACATGCATGTCACTTTAGTAATACCATTCGGAGGGCGGGGTGGTCATTATTAAGGTCGATCATTTAAAGGATTTCTTGTATCAACCATTTTTCCTTTTGTCAGGCCATATTTTAGGTTATCTTCCATCCACTCCCTTTTGCTTTGTAAGCAGAGTTATGCTCGCACTTGCTGCATCAAAACTTTGGTCATTCTGGGGATGGGTATTTTTTAAAGTACCTATGAACAACAATTTGTTGCCCAATTGCCAGTGAATTTGTTGCCCAATTGCCAGTGTAGATAAAGTCTAAGATCCGTACACCCATGACAATGGATGCAGCTCAGTGAATGGAAGGACTTTCTACCCCCCTTGAGTGGGTCAAAAATGCTTCCCTTTAAGATACATATTTATACCCTGATATAAATAAGTTTGACATAAGTAACTGCCCCCAATGTGGCCAGTTATTACCCATTTCTTTGTACATGTTGGTTTGATCAGAACATCTTTATTGCATACTATTATCCTGACTGTATCTTTTAGGAGAGGCCAGTATGTTCCTGTTATCCATGGGCAATGTTTTTGTACTGGCCTTGATATCGGGATGTGTTTGCATGAGTGCTCTATGCTTAACACTTCTTAAGAATAACGAGTAATCCTGTGGCACCTTAGAGGTTAAAAGAGATATACTTCCTCAGATGAGCAGAGACTTCTTAAGAATGTGTGTTTCTGCAATATTGGCCCTGTTCTTGCAAGATTTTATTAGAAGGCCTTGTACCAGGCCTTTCATACAAGGGCATATGACCCTGCTGTCTTCCTACTACACTTACATATTTCATATTATACACAACAAATGCAGCTAGTGAGGGCTTTCTTACACAAGTTTGCTGGGGAAGGAGAGAACAAAGTACACGATTGTATTTGGAATGCATATACTCAACACTTACTAGAAAAATCGAAGGGCACTAAGTCGTCTATATGGCTCCTTCTGGCTTCTGTCAGTATATGTGAGCTTTAATAATTACTGTTGCAGAACATGAGTAATATTCCTGCTGTGCTGAATTAAAGAAAACATAGTGTTCTCTAGCCCACCTTCTAACACACATGAATCATGATGGAGAAGCTTATTTGGCTAAGTTCTGAACCTGCAAAATGATGGCTTTTAGCTAGCCTGTAAGCTGTAGGCTATTGCTAAAAAAATTTGTATACATCTTTCATGATAACTAGAAATGACAAGTGGTGCCACGTCTCTTAATTTTTTGCACATTTGTAGTCCTAAATGGTGCTTCTGAGGTTTTATCTGTGGCATTTCTCCATCAGCTCTTAGTTTTTCTTTCAATATAATTATAAATGTTTGATTTTTTTTTCTTGAATGCAACTAAATTGTGTACTTTGAGGCTTTCAGTTATCTTTTTGAAATATAAGTCTTAAGTATAGTCGGTCTGGTACAGAGATGGACTGTCCACCATTAAAATCTATGCACTAAGACCAGTTAAAATCTTCTGTGCACTAAGAAAAAGAATAGTAAGTATATTGGAAGAGAGGGAAGAGTAATTAATACTTTTCAAGTGTGGTCTGCCAATTTTTTCTCCCCAGTGATATATTTTTTGGACAGAGAGGATATACGTAATTTAGTGGAGTCTGGGGTTTTCATAAGACACTGAGGTTTCAATTCATCAAAACATTAAAGAACATGCTTAAGTTCATCTGTATTAAAGAAAGCACATATGCATGTGCTTAAATGCTTTGCTGAATTAGGATCTTAATAACTTACCAGAGCTGGTTTAGCAGTGTACAGAGAGAGGGGGATACATTTCTCCAGAAGCCAGGAGACGTCTCTTTCTATCTTCACTTTGAATTGAACACTTGACCATAGAGAAATTAAATCTTGCTTGTGATTTCAGATTTGTAAGATTTTCTGGCAGAGCTGTTTTGTTTTGGTTTTTTGTTTTTGTTTGGCACAGTACATAATACCTTTTTTACTGCAACATAATTGTTGTTCCATATACATTTTACAATCAAACATTGCATGCATTTTATTATGCTAAATAGATTAGTTTACTGCATCTTCCTTCGTTTTGTTCTCTTCTTCCTTAACCTCACTTAGTTACTTTCCATCTCTGCAAACAAGATATAAAAACAAAGAAGAAATACTTTGTTACACAACTCAAGTACATTTTTTTGGTATTTGTACTTTACTCAAGTAATTTATTTTTATGATACTTTGACTTTTACTCAAGTCGTTTTTTAGAAAATATTGTACTTTTTATTCCACTGCCATTTCCAGAGCGCTTAGTTACTCACTACTTACATCGCCCCACTGACAGTTGCACAAGCCGGCATTCTGATTTGCTAAAGCACAGCCACATGCACAAAGCATCCATTCGTTATGCAGTGACCATTTAAAAAACAAAAACAACAATGAATAAGCACAGTGACTCTGCCAATGAAGAAGCCTTTGAATAGCCACATTAACACCTTTTTATTCAAAAACAGTATCTATGCAGGGGTGGGGAGTCCCGAGCCTTGAGGGCTGGATCAGGCGTGTGGGAGAGAAGCAGCATGGCTCTGCAAGCTGCCTCTCACCATCCCCTCCCTAGCTGGGGGAATGTGGTGCTGAAAACCACTCATGGAAGAGTTTCCTCAGAGCTCCCATTAGCTAGTGGGGAGTGCAGAGCTAGGTTAGCAGGCCCCTCACTCCACTCATGGCCAGCCCCCATACTCCCATCCCTCTCCCACACTCTCTGTCCTGCCCAGCTTTCCCAACCCTGGTCTGCTCCTGCACCCTCCCAGTCTTCCAAACATCGCATCCTCAGCCCTCTCCTGCACCTCCCTCCCAGTCAGACCTCCACTCCTAGCCTGCTCCAGCACCCTACCTCCCACCCTGACCCTCGCCCCCATTCCTATCCCACTCCCTGGCAGCTCCCTCACACAGACTTTGCCTCACCTCAGAGCCTCGGGTGGCCCTCAAAATCTACGAAACCTGGGACCCCAAAAGAGTTAATCAGGCCTGTGGGAAGCCCTGAAGCTTGGTCCTCCCTGCCTCCTTTCCCCTCCCTCCCCTGCCATGGGGCTGGAGAACCAGGGGAGTAAGGTACCTCAGTTGTGGGCCACATTAATGAGTATCGGGGGGGGGGGGTTGTGAGGATTTTTTTTTGGAGGGGGGGGGAGCTGCCTCTCACTTGTGTGTCCCCCGATTTTTTTTCCTGTAGATCAGTGGCTCCCATCCCAAATAATGGTGCCCTCTGATAACTTGGGTTGTTAACCATAGATTTCCTTAGGGCAGCTACTTTTTACTTCTGGATACTTGAGTACAATTAAGATGATACTTTTGTACTTTTACTCAAGTAGTTTTCCAGAAGGATACTTTTACTTAATTATATTTTTTTCAAAGTAGCAGTACTTTTACTCAAGTAACTTTTTGGGTACTTTTCCCACCACTGTTTGTTTGTTCTCTTTCCTTTCCTTATGTTCCCTCGGTCGTGTCCTCTTCCTTTTCTTGTATTGCATTTTCTGCCGCTTTCATATTTTCTCTTTGTAATTTTTCTTTCAATAAGATCCCTTTCTGCTTCTATAATCTTATGTACGGTTATCCTATATCCTGGATTTATTTTCTGTAGGCTTGGCTTGTTTTGAAGATCTCACTGAGATTTAATCAATTAAGCCAGATTACTGCACTGTGCTGTGTCTTCAAGTTTGGTATAAGAAAACCATTTGTATCATGTTGCCTTAAGTGGCAAATGAAATATAAAGGGAAATCATATTTTAACATACAAGGGGGCAGAATTAAGCACAAGCACAAGGGGGCAGAATTAAGGATGCGCTTTCTGCCTTAACTCTGTTTGTGTGTGTATGAAGCATGAAATTTCTTGCCTCAGTTAGTGCAACAAAAGAAACAGACAGGAGACGAGTCCAGAACAATGCAGAAATAATGGAGTATCCCCAAAAGGGGGGAGAGATGAGAAGTAAGAGTAGGCGAAGGAAGACTCCATGTCCTGAGGCAGTGCAGTGTGTTGGCATGAAAGTAGTAGTTCAGGGGTGTCTGCTGCCCGGAGCTGTGATCTCTTAGCAGCCCACATGTAAAAAATGTTTCGCCACTCCTGCTACAGAGCCAATATTTAATGCTTTTCCCAGAAAAAACCTCAATGGGCTGCTGTAGAAGATTTTTAGTTCAAATACTTATCCACCTAAAATTACAATAATCTGGTTGGGTGGAAATTCCTAGGTATGAGTCTTATTGGTTATTATTTTCCTATAATTCCTTGCACATAACCACCAAAAACAATAATTAAATTAGTGATGCTTAATTTTGTACATATTTGTTGTCTGTGCAACAGCAGTTAATTTCCCCCAGTTTATTGGGTAAATATGCACATTTCTTCCAGATAACCGTTTACTTTAATTTCAACCTGTATGATTCATTTATATTTTTTTCTAGTACTTAAAATTTTCTTTCTCTTCCTTCCCCCTCCCCTCACCGGACATGAATACACAGACCTTTTGAATGTGATATACTCTCAAAAAGTCCGAACATTACAAATGTGTCTACACTGGCAGCTTCTTGCACAAGAACAGCCATTCTTGTGCAAAACCTTGCTGGCTGTCAACACTGCACACGCGTTCTTGTGCAAGTAAATTTACAGTATAGCATTGTAAAACAGGGCTTCTTCCGGAAGAGTTATTCCTCTCCCCATGAGGCATAAGCCCTCTTGCGTAAGAGCTCTTCCACAAGAGGACAGTGTAGAAAGGCAACACGAATTTCTTGCGCAAGAAGCCCCTATGGTTAAAACGGACATCAGAGCTTTCTTCCGCAAGAGAGCGTCTACACTGCCATGGATGCTCTTGTGCAAAAGCATGTGCCAGTGTAGATGTGCTCTTGTGGAAAACTTTTTGCACGAGAACTCTTCCGCAAAACAGTTCTTGTGCAAGAAGCTGCCAGTGTAGATGTAGCCTTACAGTAAATCTGTAAATTTCCTTTAAATATCTCATGTACACAGGATTCTTCTCTCTAACATGAGATGGGCCAGAACTCTCCAAAGACAGAGAGATTGAGATCCTAGGAATTCCAGCAGTTGGGATGGAAGCAGGGGTTTCCTCCCCCTTCTTCCATTCCAACTGTTGCTGCCTCAGTTACCTCAGCCAGTCCCCGTATGTGCAGGAAGGAACTGCTTTTTGTGTCAATTGTTCACAAGGATTTAAATGTGAATCTTTCAGAAATTCTTTACATAACTGGCACCCTGGGAGATGGCAATAATCTGTGCACTAAAAAGAAGAAATGGCAAAACTCTGAGGTGGTGGGTGGGCCGATGGAAATACTATGTGATACCTGTAATCCTGCTTCTTTCAAAGTAAGCAATTTACTCTTTCACTTGCTAGTTATTCAAGGATGTTCAACTGTTCAGAGATATGAATGTTACACTATTCATCATAATTGCATGGAGTAGGAGTTATTTAGTATTGGACTGATGCATGTGCTGCCTCAATTTCCCTGCTTAAGTAGGCATTTGATATTTATAAAAAAGGATTATTAAAAACCGTAAATTTTACAGCTTTTAAATTGAAGTTGTGGAGAATACTCTCTCTTCACCACAGCAAGTGCAAAAGACAGCCATATACTGCAACACTCGCAAATGCAGTACTCTTTTGAAACAATGGGTAACACCTGTGCTACAACACCTAGGAAAACTAGGATATATGATGACAGTTTAGCCATTTCTCATAATTATTGTACCTTTTTAGCTTTTCAGGAAAGCTATGAAGGCTGGAATCCCCCTAAAGTTAGCTCCTACCAGCTGTGTGTTTGTGTGCTCACACACATACCTACTTCCTAATCTCTCTGTAGTCTTGCTTTTAGTAAACAAACTAGAAAATGAAATTTCACTTTCTTAATTGCTTATGAGAAGTAGAGCTAAAGACCACTGTTTAAAACAAAACACACATTTAATGCAATGTTTAATTATGTGTATTTCTCATGCTCACTAAATTCTGGACTGTTGATCATGCCAGTGTCCATTTGTCACTGTGTATTGTTAGTTTTTTTTTTTACTGTTAATAGGCTAAAGTCTAAAAATGGTCCCATAAAGTCAGGCTTGTACAGTGTCCTTGTGAATGTTGGCACACTTGCCCAGAATGTTGAATTTTAATATTATAAAGGGAGGAGTACCAAGTGTGAGGTTGATAATGGAACTCACTATTTGCTCAGAGATTGTTGCTCTGTTAGTGTGCATCTATACAGCACCCTAAACTCGAAATACGAGATGCAATTTGTGCTATGCAAATTGTGTTTCTGATTTCAATTCTGTTTTGAAATAGCTTATTTTAAAATTTGGGGCATCTACATATTCTGAAATAACAAGTTATTTCAGGACATCCCATAATCCTTATGGAATGGGGGTTATAGGAATGCCGAATTTTTTTTTTTTTTTTTTTTTGGCCTCCGTCGGTCAGTTGACCATGGATGACGTATCCTAGTTCTCGTCTTGGTTCGTTGAGGAAAGCAGACTGTGGCGGGGCAGTACCTGACTGTCTGGGGGCTGCCCAGCTTGAGGCGGGCGGTAACTGCCCAGTGAGACCCGAAGATCCCTCCCACCGTCGGGAACAACCCCTGGCGCCATGCTCTACGCCAATTGAGCTGTGGCTTATAACCGGTAAACTGTTGCTCCCCGTGTTGTTTCCGCGCTAGTAGCGCTAGCGAGGCTGGAGTGTCCTCTCCAGGGTTGCGAGATATGTTGGTAGTCGGGTACTAGCCAGGGCGATGTAATATGCAGGAACAGGCTATTGCCCACGTAGCGGGTCCCCCCTCTCCACGTCGTCGATGGATCCAAAGGAACAGCAGGGCTGCTACAGTTTGGCATCGGCGCCGTCGCAGGAGTTGCCAGAGCGAGGCTGCAAGCAGCGTCGAACTGCCTTAGGGACTCCGACTCCGGATTTTTCCTCGAGGTTTACTCCTGAAGCCTTTTCCATGGAAGAATATAGCCGCAAGGCAGCGGAGGTTTAAAATCAGGGTTTTCCTTCCCCTAGATGAACTGCCTTCCTAGGCTGACGAGTATCATCTCCCTGAAGCAACTGGTTATAAGGAGCCAGTGACCCGCCTGCACCCCTTCTCCTGTCAGTTAACACAGTTTCGCCGGGTTTACAAGCTAAACCGCACGTGAAGGCCAGGAGCTGGACTTGGTTGTCAGAGGCTATTGGA
The DNA here is from genome assembly GCF_052426305.1 of Pelodiscus sinensis. Lineage (NCBI taxonomy): Eukaryota > Metazoa > Chordata > Testudines > Trionychidae > Pelodiscus > Pelodiscus sinensis. The sequence goes on from NC_143057.1 coordinate 98,919,731, forward strand.
GACGCACGCCGTATAGGGGTACTTTATAGACAGTGGGAGCTTATCCCCACTACCACCCCTGGCTATGACAACCTTGGAACCAATGCCGAAATAGCGCGCCCGTTATTTAAAAAAATATTTCAAAATAACAGGCAGGGTAAGATGTTAAGATGCAGGGCAGCTATTTTGGGTTACCTCTGGTATCCCGAAATAGCCACACAGTGTAGACGTACTCTTAGTGTCTTCCCTGTTTTTCTTTGGAAATGTTCAGGAAAAAGCAACACAAATGTTTAGGTGTATGACCTTTCTTTTAGGCCTTTCCTGCTTAGAAAAAGAGACGATTAAGGTGGGATGTGACAGAGGTCAATAAAATCATGGCTCATTTTGGAGAAGGTAAATAAGGAGCTTTTATTTACTCCTCATAACACAAGAACTAGGACTCACCAAATATTTTAAACATGCTGCCTATTCAAACAAAAGGAAGTATTTCTTCACACAACCCACAATCAATGTGTGGAATTCTCTGCCACGGGATCTTGTGAAGGCCAAGACTATAAAAGGGTTAAAAAAAAAGAACTAGATACATTCATGGAGGCTAGGTCCATTAATAGCAATTAGCAGGGATGGTGTGCCTGGCCTCTGTTTGCCAAGTGACAGGGGATGGATAACTTGATGCTTGCTTGTTCTGTTAATTCCCTCTGGAGCATCTTGCATTGGCCACATACTGGGCTAAATGGATCTTTGATCTGACCCAGTATGACTGTTATGCTCTTACAGGATGTTAAACATCGCATATTCCAATATCCCGGAAAGAACAATATCAAGTATATAGTAAAATTTCAGTTGAGTAATGGAATTTTTTTTGTTCATTTCAGTAGCTGGATAATTTAGCCAATCAAAGTTTTAAAGGCAGTTGTACTCAGATATCTGAATATGTAATACGGTTTTACCCAATGTCTGTCTTAACTATTTGGGCTGTAAGCTCATTAGGATAGGAGACTGTGCCTGCTGTAATGTGGTTTAGTCCATGTTGGGGTGCTCATAAGTGTTCTGATAATAAAAATAATAAATATAGATTCTAGAGCGGAGAGGTCTCATCTCTGTAATGAATTTTCAAATAGTGTGACTCATTTTTATTCGTAGCCAAAAAGTTTTCTATCCCTAAAGAATGAGAAGTCACTGGTGGTTGCCCAGCATTGTCAAAGAATAACTCTCTTAATGTGAAAAGCTATAGTTAGGTTTAAAATGTGTCTTGCTTATTAACTATTGGACAGTGGGATTGGTAAGTATAAATTACTGGTCAATTTAGTCTTAAAACTGTTGTATAAAATCTTTAAACATGTTACTAATGATAGCATCTGAAATACTTTATCAGTAGTACAGAGTTGTGGAAATCAACTGATTTTTTTTCAACTTGGCCAATGATAAAAAGTATATATATGGCCTTTTAACTTATGGAAATATTTTCAGGCAACACATTAAATGATTTTAAGCACTTATTCCTTTCATTTCAGCAAAATAAATGTTGTTCAGTATTCACTATTCATAAGAAAATAACAAATACATTGCAGTAGAGCATATATTCTTTCCATATACAAAAATGAATATTTTTTGTATTTCACTTCATTAATTGAAAGTGAATACAGGTTGAACTTCTTTAGTCTGGCACACTCTCTGATCCAGCAACATGCGTGGGTTTGCATGATTTTAGTCCACACATCATGGGTGTGGCCAAGTTATCCATGATCCCATAAGGTTTGTTTAGTCATAGTCCTGGCTCTCAGTGTTCTGTGCTGTTATTTAGCTCTAATTTACTCCTAAATGTGCCATTGTTATTTTATGAAGATTATTCTTTGGGGTGGCTGGTGTAAGGAAACAAAGCAATAAGACTGCAGAATGAAATATTTTGCATTGGAATTGTGTATGTTTTCAGTATATCAATCTTTAAGCAGACATAAACAAAAATATATAATGAGATTGACACTGCCAATTCCTGCCCTCAGACAAACCTCTTATCTCCCACTCAAATAAACAGGTGCACATGCATATTTGAATTCAATCCGTAATGTGTTTAAAATAACTGGAGGTTGAGTGGGACCAATGGTTAAAGAACCATAAACATTTTAATACTTGCCCAATTTAAAGTGATTATCAATAATATAACATTTAATACAAAATAATCCCATTTTAAATTTAGCATCATAGCAAACTGGATATGTGATTATGTCTCCCTCTGACTGGCTTGTAGTGTACTCATGTGCTACTACTACTACTGTAGCATAGGTGGTAGACTCACATTTCTGGAGCTGAAGCTGCTGGGTTTGATACCTAGTGATGGATCTTGTTGTAGTTATGTACGTGTCTGATATGCAGCCAGTTAGGAAATGTGATTCCATACACAATTCATGTTAGGGAAATTAAAATGCATTTATGTAATCATGTAACTGCTGAAAATATCAGCAATTATATGTGGGGATGGGGGGGGGGGGAAGTGCATGCAATTGTTGCCTCTGTATCAGAGGCAACAGTACACTAGCTTAAGATAGCTCCGTGCATGTACTGGTTCCCAGGCTTATTGGTTAACTGAGCAAATGGTTACACTTTTGCATCCCTAATTCATATCACTTGGTACAGCTACTTTGTGTCCTTATATCAAGTAGTTGATACTTATGAATGTTTGCTTAGAGGAAACTTTGTTTTGGGCAGTGCATTTTAGAGGCTTAAAATGTGATGATCGTTCATACTTGGATATAAATATTATGTAGAAACCTTTATCACTGACTTTGTCAGAATGGTGATCTTTTAAATTGTTTGCAAATTTTTTTTACCTATAATACATAAATAAAAGTCTAAAGTACTGATGTACTGAATGTGGTTGACCCATTACATTGTTTCACTGGCTCTTATGAGTCATGCATAGTGCTATAAGAGAGACAGAGATTAAGCAGTGAAGTTCATGTGGTGATGCAATAATTAATTATACCTGTTTAGTGTAGTGAACAAAATGTAATTTGCTCCTAAGTTGTCCATTAATAAACCTACGTAGTGTGAAGTATGTTACTTGACTGTAAAATGGACATCCTCTTGAAAGTAGGGGAACATTGGGGAGGGGATGAAGTCAATGGAACCAAAGCATTTCTACCCTTGCTGAGAGCTGCAACAATGTGCAGTGTGCGTAGTAGTAGCTCGGAAACTGCTTGCTGGTTGGGTCAGGTATGACATTAGCTACAAATGGGTTTGGCGGTTGTATTTCCTGCTGATTCTATTAATGGCAGAAAACATGGTTGGACAAATATTTGAATAACATTCATGATTGTCTCATTAAATGTACATTTTTATGCTAATTGGGAAATCAGATAATTTTGTCTATCCGGTGCACATCAGATCTAGATGAAAAATTAATATGCAGGGCATCCCTGCTATAAGTCGCCTTGGTATACCTCCATTCTGCACTAAAGTCATTGGTGCTTGTAGGAACTGTTGCATTATAAGTACTTCCATTCCCCATTCTTAAGTCAAGAACCCCTTCCCCCCCCCAAAAAAACCCAAATGGAAATCAATTGTGGGGGAATAAATTCCCTGCGTTTAAGTTATTTTGCTGTAATTCTAAGTTTTTGTTTTTAATTTATCTTGGACTTATAGTGAGGGCGGCCTGTAAACACTTTCTTAAAAAACCTGGGATTTAGATCTCATTTGGGCTAATCGCAGTTTAGTTATTGCTGATTGTGCCGTCACATTTGGGGGAAATATTTTGCCTGTCTTCATTGCCTTTAATTTTGTGATTTGGAATTCTTTTATTTTGTTATAGAATATGTGAAGTCTTTTTCTTTCTTTTTCTTTTTTTTTTTTTTGGCAGTGTTTTAGAGCACTTTGCTGCAAGGGACCACCACCTCCACGACCTGAATATGACTTGGTTTGCATAGGTCTCACTGGTTCTGGCAAGACAAGTCTACTGTCACAGCTTTGCAGTGAAAGCCCAGAAAATATAGTGCCTACAACAGGTATGTGCTGCTGTCAGGAAGTTTTTTTTTTTTTTTTTTTTTTTTCAAGCAAAAGTAATGTTTCTAATTTTCAGTTAAATAATGCATTAGGTTTATTCCTTAAAATAATCAAAATAAAAATAAAATGATCAGGTTTTAAATATGTTTCCTATTAATTCAAGTGCACGCACTGGAAAAGGAATACAAGAACTAAACTATAATATGAAGAATAAAGCTAATTCTTGATTTTTGTAGCTCAGAAATTTAGATTTTACAAAATTTTATAAAGTTTGATAAAAATATATCAGGAAGCAGTTATCCAAGCGGAACATACATATTTCCTTGGCCACTTCTTGGTTAGTTACATGTTCATTGTACTACTTTGTACATTTTGTTTGAAAAGTGTGTGTCTTGTCATGTTTTTGTTTAAAGATGAATGGCTACACTAACTAGGTTAGGTTTAAAGTATCTGCTGAAGGCTCTGTAGATTTTCTACATAGCAACTCATTTTAAAAATCTTTTTAACAGTGTTTTGAACTGAGTAATCAGTTCAAAGGTGGGTTGCTCTTGGAAAACTTAGTGAGATTGTATGCTTTTATGAAAATTTCCCAGGAAACAATCTGGTGCATTTTAAGTCAGAGGAGTGCTCTTCTGTAACATTGGTGGTATATCTAAATTGTTAATTTCTAAAGGTCCTGCCTCCTGTGGATTTTTTCCGTAGTCACCAAAATGGAAGAAACAAACCTTTTGAAGTTTTATTCCTGAAGGGGCTTTGCTACATAGGCAAAAAGTGAGGGGGAAAAGGTGATAGTAAATGGGGTGAGATGAAGAAACTAGAGGACACACATTAAGACACAGGTCCTTCCAAAGTTCATCACAGCAGCACCATGGAATGTGTAAATAAGAAAGAACTTAGGGTATGTCTACACTAGCCCCCTAGTTCGAACTAGGGAGACTTATGAGGTTGACTGAAATTGCTAATGAAGCACAGGATTTAAATATCCCACGCTTGATTAGCATGTTCCCGGCCGGTCGCCATTTTGGAAACTGCCTAACCCGAAGTAACTGCCCGTGTCTACACACGGCAGAGAAGCGGGATTCCGAGATAAACCCCTTAGTTCAAATTAACTGTTAAACCTCATTCCATGAGGAGTAACAGTTAATTCGAACTAAGGGGTTTATCTTGGAATCCCACTTCTCTGCCGTGTGTAGACGCGGGCAGTTACTTCAGGCTAGTCTGCTTCCAAAATGTCGACCGGCTGGGAATATGCTAATCAAGTGGGGATATTTAAATCCCGCACTGCATTAGCAATTTTGGTCTCCCTCTTTAGCCTCCCTAGTTTGAACTGGGGGCTAGTGTAGCTCTACCCATAATCAATGGTCAATATTTATTTCTGGGTACAGCTCTCTCTCTCTCTCTCTCTCTCTCTCTCTCTTTGGTCAGTAGAGGAAAGAAATGGAGCAGAGACAAGTTTAGATCAGAGAGAAATTCTGCAAACTGCAGTTTACGTATCTTTTTCTGCTTTTTTTCCAGAAGAGGCTTTTCCAAAATTTGGCCCATCTACACGGGGGGAAATTTTGGAAAAACCTCCTCTTTTGGAACATCCCTTCTTCCTCATACAATGAGGAATACAGGGATGCTGAAAGAATGTGTCTGCTTTTTCAGAAACTGTTGTGAAAAAGTGGACACATTCCCTGGACATGGAAGAGTTTTTCCAAGAATCAGTATCCTGGAAAAGCTCTGTGGCGGAGACATAGCCAGGATGAAAAAGGAGTTAAATACGAAGACACAGAACTAAAACTTATAAATGTACCTATACCAGTGCAAGAAGCTTAAACACAAAGATAGGAGAACCAGAATGACTGGCAATGAGAAATGATTGAGAGTCACTAGGTATTAACGAAAAATGTTGAAATGACAAAAGTACATACCAAGGTATAAAATTAAAGAGGAGAAATTAAATCATAGAGGAGAGAGAGAGTAATCTTGTAATTTTTTTTTTTGTGAGCCTAATGATTGAGTAAAGTTGATTTGTTAGCATAATAGGGAATGTGTGCGTGATGACAGGGTTTGTATAAGAGGTTCGCGTAAATAAGTTTACACTATATTCCATACATGTGGTTTTGAGTTTTGCATTCTTGTCCTTCAGTGGCCTTAGCTGGTTTTCATGGTATGTTCAATATCCTCATATTTGCTTGCTTTTCAACTGTATTTAAATTTAAAACTGACTCAAGGTAATACGATTTCTTACACAATGTGTACTTAACCCATGGAATTACTTGCCATTACATTTGTATCATATAGAATTTTAAAAGGACAAAATTGTCCTGGTTCAGGGCATAAACCAACATTCAGGTCACGCGGTTAGGAACAAACTTGCTGTAATGTCATAATTGCTTCCTGTAAGGTTTCGTACATCCTCCTCTGAAGCATCTGTAATTGGCCACTGTCAGAACCTGAGTTCCAGAAGTGATTGCGGTCTGTCATAGTATGTCAGTTCCTCTGTTCTGTTCAGTAACCAATACAGAACTGGACTGACAAAGCAGCCCTTAGAATTGTACCTGAATTGTACCTTAGAATTGTACCTGACCAAACCATTTCAGAGATACTGTTTGTGCTGTGCTAGAAGTTAAGATCCTCAAACTTCTCTTCCTCAGCTTCATGATGGGCTGCTTTCCCCTTCCAATCCATTTTATCCGATCACTTAGTCCCTCTCATAACAAGTACCTGAACTGGATATTTGCCATATTAATCTAATGACCCTCACCTACTGTGGGAGAAGCAATTCTCTCGTCTGGTAACAAAGGAAAAATTTCTCCTCAACCCCTAAGGAAAAAGAGAAACTAACATAATACCTACGGTAGCTCTATTTCATGGATGGGGATGGTAGATGTTTGCCCAGCCTCAGTGTGTGTTGCATGTCAACAACTGAGGTGTCTCCCAATATCCAGGGCCACCCTCTGTAAGAGTCCTGTTTTATCTCACCGCTGCCCAGATGCTGTGTATATGTATCTTGGATACTTTGCCCCAATTTCTTCAATTTTTGCAGGGATTTAGCTGCAGCAACATTGGGTTGTGACCCAATTTCCATTGGAATATTGGCCACCCTGGGCCATGCCTCAGTTCCCCAGATTTGGTTCTCAATATCTGCTGGGAGCTTGGTCATAGCAACCCTGTCTTTTTTCCTAGTGTTGGTCCCCAGTTTATGCTGGAATCTTGGCTGCAGACATGCTCTGAATTGTGCCTCATTTTTTCCAAATGTTGTTCCCAGTTTCAACTGGACTATTCACATTTTGTTGTGGTATGGGGCAGTATGTAAGCAACTAGTCAACTACTTGATAAGCATAAGCTTATCGGATAGCCGAGTAGTGACTCAACTAGTTGCTTCTCCCCCTTCGCCCCCCCCCCCTCCTGCTGCCTCTACCTATCAGAGGCAGAAAGGTGGGGGAGCAGGAGCTAGTGCTGGGAGAAGCCAGCTTAAAACTGGTTCCTCCTATCATTTTCTCCAAGGGGGGCAGGAGAGGCAGAGGCGTAGTGGGGGACCAGGCATGAGCCAGGAATAAGCTGATTTCCGGCTTGCACCTGGTCCCAGATGCTATGCTTCTGCTTTTTCATGGGCAGCTGCCTATGGTGGCAGATTCTCCCTAGATGGTAGGAGGCAACTGGGCCTAATAGGGCAAGCATTGGGGCCCATTGTGATGGGTTGCAGTGCTACTCATTTATACTTGGCCAGGCCAAACCTGAGTCAGTGATGATGATCCTGATGCCTGGTTAGTTGGATTGTCAACTAGTCGCTTACGTCCATATTGCAGCCATCTAGAATACATACTGCTCATGTCTCTGACAGGGTTATAATTTATGCTACATCATTTATTAACCTTAATATTAATAGTGAACAAGAAAATCTTGCTTTAAGTAAAACAAGGTATGCAGTTTAACTTATTTTCCTTGAGTCTACATGTATGTTAAAAATCTTAGGATGCTTACCTCATATTATTGATGATGATGCAAAGCTTCACTGTCAGTGAAAAATTTTACAGGGGTTGCCAAAAATATGCAAATTCTATCAATTTCTGTTTTTTCGATTTGCATCCACAAACCATGGTTAAGGAAGAATGTGGAAGATGGGGTAATGCTTCATCACACAAATTATTAGCAGAAAGGAATTTCTGTGGCTGTTAATAAATCTCTAATTAAAGGAAATTTATGCTGACAACCTTATAGGTAGAGCCTTACCAAATTCACGGCTGTGAAAAATGTGTCAGACTATGAAATCTGATCTCCCCAGTGAAATCTGGCTGTTGTAGGGGAAACCAGATTTCATAAAGCTGAGCAGCTCGAGAGAGGCATCTGCTGACTAGGAACCCAGCTTTGAGGGTAGCATCACCAGCAGTAGCAAAGAAGTGCAGATAGCATGGTATGGGGTAGGGATGTGAATGGTGGGAAGGGCCTGATTAGATCCACCGCTGGGAACCTCCCTAGCTGCAGAAAGCTTTGCATCTGCTACCTGGAAGCTCCGCTCTGAAGGTAGTACTGGGTGCTAACAGAAGTGAGGGTGGCATTGCCATCTTACTTTTGTGCTGCTGCTGTTGGTGGCACTGCCTTCAGAGATGGGGACTCAGGCAATAGCTGCACTTTGGCTGTTGCGCTGTGAAGGCAGCAGTGCAGAAGTAAGAGTGGGAATTCTAAAACACACACACACACACCCCTACCTTTTTGGTTTTGGGTCTCTATGGTTATAACACTGAAATTTCACATTTAAATATCTGAAATCATTAAATTTCATATGACTGTGAAATTAGCCAAAATGTACCGTGAATTTGGTAGGGTCCTATATATAGGCCTACTTGTATTCATAGTCTTCTGTCCAATCTATATTTAATGTGATTGAGTAGCCTATCTAAAATCACTGAACATAATCATTTTAATGGATACAATCTATTTCAAAATGTCCTTTCAAATAAGTTACTAACACTCTGTTTCTAATTTTAGGTTTTAGCATAAAAGCAGTGCCATTCCAGAATGCCATCTTGAATGTAAAAGAACTTGGAGGTATAACAATTTTAATCACTTGCATATCTGATAGGTATTTTACTTGCATTTCAGTGTGTAAAGGTACAGTATCGTAGTCTCAGATTAGAACACCTCTACTTGATAACTTCACTATGGGCACCTTAAATAGGGAGTTGGTAAAAGATAGGAGCCCTGGAATATTTAAGATTTCTGCTTGTTTTGTCATAATTATTTTAAATGTCAGAATAATGGGAAAGTGTGACTGATGTTAATTTATAAATTAATGTCAAAGCATCGTAACTTGAAGAATATGCAACAGATTTTCATAAAATAAATTGGATTATACTGCATGTTATGTCGTTTAATCTCTTGAACCCTAAAAATGAGTGCACATTGTATAAATGTAATACATTTTGGGCCAACTTGTAGCCTTGCTAGAATAGCAACACAGGAAGGTATTTTCTTATCCTCCTTACTTGCTACTTGCATCACAGATGATAATGTATAAGAGGAAGCATTCACAGCAGAATCTACATTTGAGTCTTCACTCTAGAAATAGTCCTCTCCTGGACTACAGAGTCCAGAAACAGGGAGGTCTGGCACTGGGTCACAAGTGCTATAGGGGGCACCAACGACTCAGCCGGAAGCGTGTGTGTGTGGGTGGGTGGTAGGGAGGAATGGGCAGCACAGCGTGGAGCTCTGGCCTCAGCAGCAGCCGTGGAGCCCCAGCCCTAGCTGTGGCCGGGGAGTTCTGGCCCCAGCTGCAGAGCTCCAGCCTCAGCCACGGAGCCAGACAGCTCTGGAGCCCCAGCCCCAGAGCCAGGTGGCTGCAGAGTTCTGCACCGGCTACAGAGCTCTGGCCCTAGCCGCAGAGCAAGACGGCTATGGAGCTCTGCTCTGGCTGTGGAGCTCCAGCTGTGGCACTCCAGTCTTGGCAGCAGCAGGACTGGTGGCATTGAGAGAGCCCTGGGGGACTGAGGCAGCAGTGGGGTTAAGTTGGTGCCCTAACCCGGTGGCAGCCTGGGTAAGGAGAAGAGGGACCTCCCCAGTTTGGCATATCCCCTCGTTTGGGGGTGCCAGCGACTATTCGGCTGAGCAATTCTTTACTTTGTGATGTTGTGAAAAATCACTTGGGGCCAAATTTTAGAGTCTAAATGTAGTCTGTTAAAGCTAGATGTCAGGTAACTAATTACTGATTAAAACTAGAGGCCTCCAGTACCCAGCCTGATTTTTAATTTAAGTATTTTTAATACTTTTCAAAGTGGGAGGGATGTTCTCTGTTGGACTGTGGTTAAGATTCTTCTAAGGGGAAGGAGGGGTTTTTGGAGAGCTACAAGTTAAGGCCTCACTTGGAAAGAGATGTATGGCAGCTGTTAAATATGTTTATATTTTCTGAAGAAGTAACATGAAGACTGGAACACCTTTGACTTCATTGTAGTGCGTCAGTGTGTTGATCCTGTCAGGCAATGTTGGCCGCTGATATTTTTCTCTTTCCTATGTTTGTGTATAGGAGGAGAATTGCTATATGCAGTAGACTACACCGTTTCTGTATTGGTATAAACAATGTACAGAAATAAATCTTATCAGTTTAGTTTTTGTAACTTCTTTTTCTCTGCTAAACTTTGTTCTGGAATTTCTGCTGTTGGTGTTGAGGGAGAGGGGCCTGTATTAGGTTAGTTTTGTTATATCCGTTTCCTCCCCCCCCCCCCCCCCCCCCCCTCCAGCATTAATATGTTGTGGCTGAGTTTTGTTTTCTGTACTATAGCAGTCTTGTCTGGGCAGCTGATGTTGAGAATCTGGAGAGGCTGAAAGGAATCTGTCTTCAAAGGTTCATTATTCATTGCTGCATGTCAATCAAAAGGGAAAAGTTCCGTTTAGATTTTAATTTGTGATGTACTCAATTAATTTAAAAATAGCTTTGCAAATTTAGCCTTTAGAACATTGAAAACCTTGTCCACTTGCCTGAGCATAGTGGAGTTTTTTTTAAATACTTTAAGGACTGACTGTTAAAACTCATACTCTTTTTAGGTTTCTTCTTTCAGCAGCCAAGCAGTTATGTGAAACAGATGCTGATTGTGTACTATTCCTTTTGTTTAGCTGAAGGAATACTCCTCCTTGTAGTGGAAGGTGGGGCATGTTTGTACTATGCTAGTTACCTCCTGGAGCTGCTTATACAGCCAGGTTTGTGTTTCTCTGTTTCTGTAGAATTATACAAATAAAATGTTATTTACATCATATAGAAAACACAGCCACTTGCATATTGTCGGTTCTTGGTCTCGTTAATTCTTCATCATTCTCTAGTATTTACTTGGGATTGCGCAAAGCTTGCAGTACTCTGTTGCAGACATTTTCCATTTATCAAACACTCCTTTTTAGATTCTTAAAAACAATAAAAAAGTGAATTAACATGTTAAATTTTCTGATTATTTGACTCCTGGTGTATCCTGACTTCTTGCATCATGTAAATGAACAGAATAGTTTTGTATTTTTGCATTGAATCTGATTTTTTTTAAAATCTAATTTCTCAGTTTTTTGTTTTAAAAATAAGATTCTGAATCAGTAAGAAAATCAGTGGAGACTATAAAATCACAAATACTTGAAAAGCCATTCTTCCTTCGTTTGCCTGCCAAGTTCAGTGTCCAGAGTTAAGTTTCCCTTTTGACATGGCAAATGTGTAATTCTTTTAGTTAAATTTCAAGGTAATAAGTTTTGAATTTGAGTAAATATCTAATCAAAGAAACAGATTCTATCTACTCAATAAATTTTTACATACCCTTCTTGAGTCTCTGGGTTAAGGTATTTTTACTGTGCAAATATAAATAGTCTTTTCTCACTTAACTTAGGCACACCATGAAGTAGAGGAGTTGGAGGTCCAACATACCCCTAGCATGGTATTATAAGCAGGAACTGCACCTGATTGAATTTGAAATGTGGGAGATGGGAGAATGAAGATGTGTGAAGAGACTGGAAAAATGTCAAGGCAGAAGCTGAGTTTGGCTGCTTAAAATTTTTAAAAAATGAATTTGGTGATGGATTAAACTGAGTTCCTGGGTTTATCCGAAGTACAGTTACTACAGGGGAACACCAATGCCAAGCTCCTTTTTATTGTCTGACCAAGAAGCTTTATTCAGAATTTGAAGACACCATGTTTAGAGTGATAGTAATTTAGTCAGTGTGATCCTTTGGTTATTGGCTTCATGATATTACCAAAATTAGTGCTAGTTATTGCTGGCCTCTGAGACATCAATACTTACAGGGAATTAAATCAGGATTATAAACCCATTTCAGAATAATCACATCTAATTAAGGTTTATATCATGTAGTCATGTAAGTTTGGAGACCAGAAGAAGCAAATATCCTCTTTTAATTCACCATACTGTAAAGTGAGGGTTGAAAACTGTGGTCAAATATTTATAATTTCTGGACTGGGATGGATTTGAAGGATTAATTAGAGGTGGAAAGTTCTAGGCCTTTTTCAATTCCTCTTGATTGTCAAATTGTGGCTGAAGACGGTTTTCACTATTGGCAAATTCTAAACCTCTTCCAGCAATGGTTCAACGCAAGTCTTGCACCACATTTCTGGAGTTCTGCTCCTTGCTTCATCTGTGTGTTTTTCAGGAAATATCTCAGTGAAATCATAGAGCTTTGAAATATTGTGGCCATTCAAGAAATGAAGTTGAGATGTAGTAACAAATTTTAGATAGAGGACCGGCAAGAGTTTTTACAATAAGATTACATGGCTGATTTAATTTTGGAAGTTCATTTGTTGTTTACTCCTTATTGACAATGAAGGAGTATGAAGGAGAGGTTTGAGGAACAGTAAAGAATGAGTAGCTTGTTGAATTATAATTAAGAGGCTATTCCATGTGTAGGAAGCAGTTTAGAAAAAGTAATTGCTATAGAAGATGTGGATCAATCAAGGCGAACATCATCAGAGGATATAGGAGATGAGTACTACTACAAGAATAGATTGAAACATTGAGGATGGAGTTATGCTTTTTTAAGAAAGTACAAGAATTTCTTAACTGTTGAATGATCAAGTCTGCTAGGATGCTCATTGCTTGAAAATCCCAAATTCTTTAACATTGCATCCTTATCGGTGTACACTAGGAGGAGATTATATCAACTTTAATGGTCTATAATGGTTTCCTGGTCAATTTCTAGGAACTTGTTCCTAAATCACAAAATACATGTACTTAAATTTCCTAAAAAGTACTCAAGCCACCCATTACATTACCAGGCTGGGTGGTCCTGTATCACAAGTGGTGTTTGGCAGCATTGAAGGTTAAGTGTTAAAGACTATTTACTGTTGTTTGGCAAACCCTGATCCTTCTTTGAAAGGCTTCCACTTCTCATGGTATTTTGTCCTACAACATATTGTGGAGCTTTTTCTATGCCCGGGATGTTCTTACATCCTCTTCATCTTGGCTATAATGGCCAGAGCAGGCCTAACCTAATAATCTCTGTTTCTTCTGACTTCCTGCAGCAGTGAGACAGAATCCTTGCAACTGTCCACTTCTCTGAAAACTGTGAAACTTTGCTAGTCTTGGAACTCAAAGATGAGGGGCAAGGGAAATGATACTGTTGGCAACCATAAGAATGGATTTTATAGGAGCTATGTAAGTTTCTTCACCATCAAGAGCTTGCTTAACATAGGGGAGATTTAAGACCATGTTAGACCATATCAAGCAGCTGCAAGCTCAACTAAAAACATCTGAAACAGTATGTGTCTTGCTTTTGTGTCATAGGCTCATAGAACTGGAAGGGACCTCGAGAGTTCATCGAGTCAAGTCCCTGCCCTCATGGCAGGTCCCAGAATCATCTAAACCATCCCTGCTCTTGAATATCTCCAGAGATGGAGATTCCACAACCTTCCTAGGCAATTTATTCCAGCGTTTAAACACCCTGACAGTTAGAAAGTTTTTCCTAATGTCCAACCTAAATTTCACTTGCTGAAGTTTAAGCTCATTGCTTTTTGTCCTATTCTCAGAGGCCAAGGAAAACAATGTTTCTCCCCCCTATTTGTGACACTCTTTTAGATACTTAAAAACTGGTATCATGTCCCCTCTCAGTCTTCTCCTTTCCAAACTAAAGCCCAGTTCTTTTAGTCTTCCCTCATAGCTCATGTTGTCTAGACCTTTAAGCATTCCTGTTGCTTTTCTCTGGACTTTCTCCAATTTCTCCACATCTTTCTTGAAATGTGGTTCCCAGAACTGGACATAGTACTCCAACTGAGATCTAATCATATGACTTCCTGCATGTGCAAGGCTGGAGGAGACCTTGATAGATCACGCAGTGCATCTCCCTGTGCAGAGGCAGGACAAAGTATATCGAGATCATCCTTAACATATATGACGGATAAGAGGAGTGCTGGCCGACACTCGGTGACTAAAGGGTTAAACTCCGGTAGCTAGCAAGAGTGTTGGCAGGGGGCCAGACGAGCCAATGGGATACAGCGCTGAAATTTGAATTGGATACAGATATCTGGTCTGCTCTTCCTTTGTTGGATTCTAAGTTAAGGGCTGGAGGGAGAGATTCAGTAATCAGAATTACCATGCCTATAAGAAACATTGGACATGGGAGTGAACTGGGTCTTGAAGTATGGATCAGCATGGATCATGAGGAGAGGGGAACAAGTATATTTAGTCATGATCAGGGTATTTTTCTTTTTGGTTATTTGGTTAAACTTCTTTGTGTGAACCTATGACTTCTCTCCGCTATTCACTATCTAGCATTATCTCGGTGTTTTAATTTGTTTCACTTACTTGCTAAGTGTTACAGAGCAACTACGTATGCTTTATCAAGTATATCTTTTTATTTTGCTAATAAAATCACCCTTTTTAAGATGTTGATTTGAGTCTTGTGTCCTGGAAAGAATCATGAGGTCTGTGTGTGTGTATGCATGCTTCTAAGAGGTCAGCTATCAGAGACTGCAGTTGTTTTCTCTTTGTTTTCAAGTGCTCTTGTGGTAAAGGAGCTTCTCCCTCTAGAGGAAGTCTAAGTGCTTTCTTCCTGGGCTCAAGAAGAAAGGGGTTTTTCTTTTATTTCACTTGGTGGTGGCAGCTACCCCCAAAAAAGTCAGTGAATCTGACTCTGGGGGAGTTTTTGTAAGCAGACTCTATAGAGGCAAGGTATTTAAGGTCTCTGGTGGGCCCCATCTTCTGGACTCAGAGTGCCTTGTTCTTAAAAACCTCTGACAGGACTCCACAACCTCCAGTGATAGCATATTACATATCCTTATAGTTGGAAAGTTTTTTCTAATACCGAACCTAAATCTCCCTTGCTGCAGCTTAAGCTGATTATTTTATGTACTACCTTTAGTGGAACACTTGATCACTGTCCTATTTATAATAGCCCTTACCAAATTTGATGTCTTCTAGTCTTTTTCTCCCAAGACTAAATATTCCCTCAGTGTGCCAGATTTCACCTGCACGCCATGCAAATCTTTGTATTTATACAGGAAACATCAACTAAATGTAATTCCACAAAGACAAAAACGAGGTGCTATGCTTAGGGAGGGGAAAAAACAAATACAGAATGGGGGATAACTGGTTGGTGGTAGCAACACTGTGGACAAGGATATGGGAGTTGTGATGAATCACAACCTAACATAAGTCCGCAAAGCAATGCTCTTGTGGGGAAAAAAGGCAAATGTAATTTTTGGTTGCATTAACAAAGGTATAGTATGCAAGCCAGGAAAAGTGATAGTATAACTCTACTAAGTACTGGTTAGGCTTCAGCTGGAGTACTGTGTCCAATCTTTGGTTACCAATGTATAGAGAGTGTGTAGAGACATGGGAAAGGATCCAAAGGCAAGTGAGAGAGATAATCAAAGGCAAGGAAGGATGAAGGAAGTATGCGTGCGTGTGCATGTGCATGTGCGTGCGTGCGCTTACTTTGGGAAAAGAGACTCAAGGTTTATGGACTCTCAAAGAGACTTGCTTCCACATAAATGTCCTAGAACTTAGCAATTTGCCTAGTTTTCACAACATTCCGACCTCTGCAAACTAGCTGCTCATCATGGGAGGTGGTGTCTGTCACCAAATCTCATCAGTGGTTCTACATCTACCTGGCTTGCAGAACATAGATAGGAAATTCTTAGACAACCACAAATAGGTTGTTAAGGGCTCTGCCCTCTTCCATAAGTGGAAATAACCAACTATGGGTCTGTCCACTATAGATCAGAATGAGAAATATCTATGTTTTGTTCAAGGAGGGTGGAGGGTGAACAGAGCTTTCATGGGTATAACCCACTACTTAAGCTCATCTGAAGAAGTAGGTTTTGCCCATGAAAGCTCAAACTGTATATATTTTTGTTAGTCTCTAAGTTGCCACAGGACTACTCATTGTTTTTAAAGTTATAGACTAACATGGCTACCCCTCTGAGACCTTTAAGCACAGAACACTGAGAGCCAGGACATGCTGTAAACAAACTTTATTGGACCATAGGAAATGTCTTGGTACTAAAATCAGGCTAGACCCTGGATGTTGCCAGACGTGCATGTGCCGGACTAGAGAGGTTCAACCTGTGCTGCAAGGTGAGGCAGAAGCAGTGTTTTGTAATGTTCACAACAGTAGTGAACAGCTGAGTGGAGTCTATGCTTACTGGGATTTGACGTGTGGCTGTACCACTCTTTTGGAAAAAAAAAGGTAGAAAATGTTATGGGTTCCATTTGAAATCGGGGGAGAGAGGGAAAACATTTCATCATGGGACATTGAAGCCATAGTCCCAGTCCCCTCTGTGAGAACATTTTGGTCTCATGAGGCATTGATGCAAGTGCTGCCAGTGAGGAAGTTCTCCACTGACACAAGGAATGTGATATGGCTATGTGGCAACAGCTTACTACTGCAGCAGCTAGATGTTGACTTAACTGTCTTTATTGTAGGGTATGTCTACACTTGCACACTCTTTCGAGAGAGACATGCAAATGAAGACATTCGAAATTGCAAAGGAAGCTGGGATTTAAATATCCCATGCTTCATTTGCATATTCGCATTATGGCACTATTTCGAAATAGCGCTATTTCGAAATAACAGACGCTGTTAAGACAGGGTTATTTTGAGAGAAAACCCTTCTCTTGAAATAACCCTTATTCCTCTCATAATGAGGTTTACCAGTTATTTCGAGAGAAGGGTTTTCTATCAAAATAACCGCATCTTAACAGCGTCTGTTATTTTGAAATAGCGCCATAAAGCGAATATGCAAATAAAGCGTGAGATATTTAAATCCCGGCTTCATTTGCAATTTCAAATGTCTTCATTTGCATCCTTCTCTCAAAAAAGGGTGTAAGTGTAAATATACCTGTAGATATGCCTTCTGAATGTTTCCTTCTGGGGAAAAGTCTGATTTATCCCCGTGACATCTAGTACACAGCTGCGGTGGTGCCACCTAAATTGCAATGCTAGGAGAAGGCAACATCAATCTGTTAGTATGAAGAAGCCAGGAAGCAGAAGTCTTGGGAATCTTTATCCAGAAATAAACTCAAGAAAGGAAAGGCTGAAGAGTGGTGGAGGTAGGCAAGTGCATAGTATAGGCCAGCATGTAATGTAAAACTCATGTCTCAGGTTCCCGTTCTGTGTCCTCTCTGCTCCTGGTCACACAAATATTAGCTCAGAAAGATTGCACTGATTTTTTTGTGGCAACTCAGTATACCTGGAAATGACACTGAAGGGCATGTGGAAAAGTTGCAGTGCTTTGCAACACTGAATCCCTTTGCAAGCAGAGCAAAATGATTTATGAGATGTTGATATGGAACAGTAATAGTGTTTCAGTATAACCACACTTTCCATCAACATGCTGTGCAACCTATATTCTTCCTAAAATATGGGAAAATCATAGAGGCAACAGTGCAGAGTGGCAGGTGAGAGATTTTTAAACTGGCTCGCCGCATAGACTGGCACCCACCTACCATCCTGTGTTGCTGCCTCTGTATCGGTATCCAGTGTATTGATTCTGCTTCTTTTATCAGAGGCAGCAGTGCTGGGTGGCAGGTGGCTCCCCTGCGTGCTTTTGATTTAAAATTGTATCAGCAAGCTGGAACTGAGCCAGGCTGCTAGTATGAGTTTTAAATGCAGAGTACGTGGAGGAAGGTGTCATGGTTAACTAGGATCATTAACCAATAATGGTTTAACTGATAAACAAATTGCTTATCCAACTAGCCACTAACATCCCTACCCCGAGCTACTTCCCCCTCCCCCTGAGGCCTGTAGAGCATCTTGTACTCGTACTGTTGTTCTCTTTTAATGATTGTCCCAGACTGATGAGAAGGATTAGTACATGCCTCTAAGAACTTGTACTCAGACTGGTAACAGGACTGAGATTTTGTTGCTGGAGGTCCAATCATATAGTGTTCTGCTGAAGGGGGTGGAGCTCTTGGGGGGCATTACATGTTGACAGCGCAGACTGTGTCAGACATTTCTGTGTCAATTGTTTTCATGGAACCATTCCACTAATTAAATATACAATTACAAAATAAATCCTAGTCTTTGTTTTTTATTTTTAAATAATCAATTTTTTTCAGGGTAGCATCGGACAGTTGCATGGCACTTCACTTATATTAGAAAATCAGATCCCTTCCACAGAAAGTGTACAAATGAATGAAACAGAACACGTTAGTACAACAGAATGCCTGTTTACAAACTGAAACAAAAAACAGGACTAGACTAACACGGCTACATCTCTATTACTGTTTACAAACTAATTGCTGTTGAAAAGTTCATACAATTGACAGTATATATGGTGCCTAAGTTACAGTATGGTACACTGCATCACTTTATTCTTGTTCTTTAAACTACCCACTGAAAAGTGACTTCCAGTGCATTGGAATGAAAAGAGATTGATTTGTTCTTCATCAACATCACTCTCATGTGTGTATTTTCTTCTCCCTTGGGAAGAATTGTTCTTAAACCTGGTCATTTATAGATTGGTGCTCATAACATCAGAATTATCCTGGAATGATGGGTGCACTCACCTCTTGTGAGTGCTTTCTGTCGGCTAGGTGCGAAACTGCATAGCACACACGTTGCTCATGATGCCTCTTGTTGGCTGTTGCCCTTGTTAGATGGGTCTTCAGTGGCTTAGCCCTCCAGCTATGTCACTCATTTAATGGATGGATGCTTTTTGGGGAAAAAGGTCCAGCAGGGCTCCCCTCCCCCCCCCCCCCCCCGTTCCCTTGATAATGTCTATAGCCCTATCTCTGGGCTAGCTCTCAGTTACTTCTGCGAAAGCTGTAAGTCTATGCCTGACCTATTACAGAACAATGTTCCTTCTGCTTTCTCCTTGGAGACTTTGTCTTCATTGTTCTTATTGCCGCATCTGTCTGGCCAGGCCACTCCAAGTTCAGTCCCTCTCTGAGGTAACACAGTTCAACAAAGGCTTGGCCCTCTGCAGGGTCTTCAACCCCAGCCTTGGGCCTGTTTAACCTCCCAGAGCTTGAACTTTTAATGAAGTGTCTTATTCCCTTCTTGGGGCTTAGGATTTTGCCTGTGATGGGAGGAGGGTCGGGGGACCCATGCCTGCCCACTACTCAGGATCCCAACCCAGGGACCTTGTAGACAGCAGGCACATAATGTTCCTTTACTTGGTTGCTGCTGCTGTTCCCTGGGCTGTTTAGTCACTCAGTGCCATCACCTTCTTGGGTTCTCTGTGTTCCCTGCTTGAGCAGGAACTCTCCCAGCCCTCCTTGCTGGGAGTGTTCTGTCCTATCAAGCATCAACTTTCCCACGTCTCCTTGACTGAAGAGTTTGTCCGCCTTCCAGGACTTCCTCATCCTTCTGTTCCCAGACAGGATCTGACCTACTCAGGCCCTAAAACTCCTTTTAACTTAGCTTGCTGCACTGTGGCTGCTTCCCTGAAGCCTTTCTAGGCAGTCCTGAAGGACATACCATCATTGCCCCTTTTCTGGGTCACGGTGTGGTAGGCCCATAAGGCCTCCAGCAGGGGGACTCAAAGGGATCAGTAGACACAGTCACAGGATGAGACTCTCGAGCTGCGGTAAGAGGATCAAGTGGAAAAAGAAGAAAAGGGAGCATTATTTGTAAGTGGAAAGCTGTGGGAATCGGTGGCACTGAAACAGGCTTAGAGATTGATGGTTAGCTAATTAAGAGGAAACAGCAAAAGGGCAACCCAATTCTGCCCTGATTTAAAAATACTATTCTTGATTTCAGAGGTTTACCCAGAATGTATAGTAGACACAAAAATTGTCCTATTGCTTTAATCCATTCTAAATGATAGTGTTATCTGGTCGGAAAATTTGATATATTTAACTTTCCCTGTTTATTAATTAGTTTTCATTATTGTTTTGAAAGGGGCTGACACTATTAGGAAGTACTGGAGTCGTTACTACCAAGGATCCCAAGGGGTAATATTTGTATTAGACAGTGCCTCCTCAGAAGATGATCTAGAAACGGCGAGGAATGAACTGCATTCTGCTCTTCAGCACCCACAGTTATGTATTCTGCCATTTCTAATACTGGCCAATCATCAAGACAAGCCAGCAGCTCGCTCAGTACAAGAGGTATGTTAATATGGCAGCATTTTGTTGGTCTGCACACTGCAATAGAAAACACATCATTATTCAAGTGCATTTTATGCTGATCACACTATATTTTTAGTCTTCTTGGAGAGCAGAACCTGTAAGAACTGGATATGAATTCTCCTTCTTTCACCTTCTTTTGCTTAAGGGAGAAAAGATGTTTCAGACTGCTTTTACCAAAAGCTATGGGAGAGTGTTTTTTGTTTTGCTTGTTGTTTGTTAGCTATTATTTTTCTCTTGATTTTTGTTTTTAACCTCCTTAGCACTATCCCCATTATCTTAGACTTTGCCATTGCTTAAAGCAATATATAATGCTTGCAACCATGTGTAGCTTTTATGTAAAAGCTTTTTTTATCTGCTACCCACTGATATGGGAGTAAAGTTGTAATTCTTATTCTGAACTCATTAAATCTGTTTTGTATTGCCTAATCTAAGATGTGATATCCTTGCCTAATTTGCAGTGATCACGCAGCAAATCCTATAATTGTTCCAGTCAAATTCAGCACTCAGTAATATTAGCAGTTGTTGAAAAAATGTTTATATTTTAGTTATCTTGTGTACTGTCTTACAGCAACAGTGTCGAGTAATGGTTTTTATTCCCAAACTAAATTTTTAAGAGTGAGTTTATAGTTATACTGAAATGCAACCAGCCGTGCAATCATCTTCTTTGTGTAAGAGAGAGTTAAGGCATTCTGCATGGTAAAAGGTTTGTGACAAGAACTGTTTGTCTTATGAATGATGGTTTTCATTACAATGAAGTCAAATCTGCTTTAGCATTATGTTTGGGTTATTTTGCTGTCATATTAAAAAAAATCTTACTTTTTACATATTATTTTTTCAAAAATAATATAAGCTTCAAGAATATTGATGCAGGCGAATGCAAAAGCCCTTCATCCATACCACTCCAGCTACTATTTGTGCATCATAGTATGTATGTTCATTCTGTACTACTCCAACACTTATGTAACATGTCTTCTCAGTTAGCCAAGTGGAATGGAGAATATGAATGTTGTTTGAGTGAGTGTCAGGCAAATGGTATAGTTTTAAATGTAAACAATGTCTGGGGATGTAATGCCACTTTTAAGATGAAGTGTTGAGAATAAATAAGCCTTAGGTAATTGAAGCTGCACTGTAAAAACACTTGAAATTTATTCAAAAATCAAGCTTTAAGGTACTCTCTGAAATTGGTATTAGTATTTTATATATTAATGGATATCTATAGAAAGATAAACCGAGCCAGACAATCTTACAAGCTCTGGAAGATGTAGTGAGATAATGGCTGATTCAGGTATAGAATTTAGGTGACAACTGAATGAGCGTTTATATGATTGTGGGGCAATATTTTTAATGACTGCCTAATGTTAAGCAACTTATTTCGGTGTACCTGATTATTCAGAAGTGCCAAGAACACTGGATTCAACAGTAAAATGTTTGTTTCCTAAACCCTGTTATCTTTAAAATGGCACCATATCCCCAGGCCAGTTGCCCTCCTTGGCATCACTGGTACCAACTGCCATGCAACAGACTATAACAGCGCTACCACCACTGTCATAGAAGCAGCCATCAGCACTCTTAACACTGCTGGTGACTGCCTCCATACTGAGGCTGTAGCACCATAAAGATTGGTGCCAGCAATTTACTTCCCATGCGGATTTAGCTATCACCTTGGTTCTGAGAACTCTGCTCTTCAGTACCAATGGTACCCCTATCCACTGGGGACCCAGCAGAATATTGACTTCGTCCAGCTCTGTTCCCTCCCTTTCCAGCGATGCTGAAGATGACAAAGTAGTGATCAGTTTTTCATCTACTCTCCAAAGCAGGAACCACAACCACTGCAGTTACCAGTACAAGTATGCCAGCCATTCCCATGGCTTCCACCTATTCCTCTGCTGTCTGCTTGGCTGGAATGGGACCCATGGTCCATGTATAGAGCCCAACAGTCTGCTCCTTCCATGCCCTAAGCAACAGACTCTCAGCCACCTTCACCAGCCATCCAGCCTCCATGTGAAGTGCCCTGATATAACATAGATGATGCCCCTGAGTCAGATACCATGCCCCCTACACACTTGTCATCATCCTCTGCAGATGAAACAGTCATGCCCCACCCTCAGCTGCCTGGGATGTTTTTAAATCTTTTCAAGACCTCTTCAAGAGGGTGGCAGGCTTTCTGGATATTTCACTGGCTGACTTGCCAGAAACCCAGCACAAATTTAACAGACGTTCTCCAAGCATCTCCATCTGCCAAAGTTGCTTCACCTATCAATGAGGCATTATGGATCCTGCCAGGATAATTTGGCAAACTCTAGCAACTATTTCACTCATTTGAAGGGTGGATTGCAAATAAGTCTCAGCAAAGTGAGTGGATTTCTAATTCTCTCATCCAGACCCAAACTCCATAGTAGTTGATGCTGTACATCAGCATGGCAGATACACACAATATAAGACAACACTTTATGACAAAGATTGGAAGAGGCTTGATATATTCAGTATAAAATCACTCAGCCTCATTACAATTCTGTATCTCCAAATATTTAGGTTTGTTGTCTAAAAACACCAATAACCTTTTGAAAAGATGAAAACTTAATTTATCATTTACCAGACGATACAAAAGAACAATATGAAGCCAGAATAACAGAGGGATACCTCATTGCAAAAACAGCCTTACAGACATCACTTGATTCTGCAGACGCTGCAGCCAGATCCTTGGAACAGCAATGCACAGGACACTGTGGCTTCACCTCTCCAGTTTCTCAAAGGAAATACAAAAAACAGTTGATCTTCCATTTGAGGGACAAAGGCCTCAAATCTTTACCCGTAAGGACTCATTGGCAATCTTCAAAACATTAGGCATGTATGTTCTCCAAGCAAGAGAGAAACAAGGCTGATATTACATCTACCATTTCTGCCCAGCTGCCTGTTCCCAGAAACAATGGGAATGCAACCTGCACTGCAGACAAAAGTAGCCATGCAGACACCAAACTCACAAGCAGTCAACATTATTCCAACCCTCACTTCCTGCCAGTCATTTTTGAAATACTGTTCAAGAATTCCATACTACTTTTCCAACAGGACAACCAACAATACCACAGCACTTTTATGGATTGGCTCCTTCCCTATTACCATGTCTGGAGACACATCACAACAGACAAGTGGGTGCTAGCAATAATTCTACAAAGCTATTTTATCCCTTTTCTGTCTAGTCCATCTATCCAGTAACCTTCCCCAGCACTTTTCATTGACCCTTCCCAAGAGATTCTTTTACATCGAGAGAGAGCACCTTCTTGTATTAGGAACAATAGAAGAAGTTTCAGCACAGCAGAAAGAGATGGGATTTTATTCCTGCTCCAAAAAGAGCAATGGATGGTGGCCCATTTTGGATCTATGTCAATTAAACATCCATAAAGCGACAACACTTCAAAATGGCTGTGTTGGTAGACATAGTCCAGCTCTACAGAAAGGAGATTGGATGTTGTCCCTCAATCTATGGGATGCATACTTTCATATTATAATCGATCCATCATACAGGGGATTCCTATGCTTTATCCTCCATGGCCACTATGACCAGTACTGTGTACTATCCTTCAGCCTAGCCATGTGTCTTCTTAAAGGTGCTTCAGAGTTGCACTCTGTGTAGATAAGGAACAGAGGGGCGGTTGACAGCGCACAAAGGTTCAGTGCTCGCTGTGTTGCGTGTGTGTGCCACCACTCAGGGTTCTGCTGCCGTAAATTTCTGATTATATGTGCAGGGCACTGAAACACCTACAGTCGAGCACCCAGAGGAACAACCATCTCGAAGGACATCAGTTACTGCACATGTTTCATGTGGAAGATTTTCATATTTCTACAATGGAAGAAAAACCAGGAAAAAGTATTGATCTTTAACAGTTTATAATACAGATTTTGTGTATAGGATTTTTTATCAACATTGTTTCAATAGTGTAGTAAAATATGTTCAGTCATTTAAACAAGATATTAAGATACTATACTTTAGTTTTTACATAAAGAAGGAAGTTGAATTAACTTTGTTAAAAGTCCCCGTCCCCCCCCACGTTTTCTTATAATCACTTTAATGCTTCAAATATATCATTTTAATACAATGTGGAGTGCATCTTTTTCTTAGGTACACATCCATACTGCACCTTCTATCGATGCTTTTAATAAATGCTGCTACTTGAAAATGCTTATAGATGACATTTTTGCAAAAAATGAGTCTTTATGCTGTTTCTGTATTCTGTAATAAAGCTTATTTAGCTTTACAGTGAGTTTCAGAAGCAGATCCCCTCCTACAGTTGGATATTTGTGGGCATGCCTGCAATTTCAATTAATTTTCTGCTGAATAGTTGACTTTACAGAAGAATAATGGAACACTAATTGAATGAGTATATTGGTTAATTTAAGGTGACAATAAGACATAAAGGCTTATAGGCTTATCAGTCACTTGTTCCCGAGACACTTTATCTGCTTAGTGAATCTAAAATGCAGACATCACACAATGAATTACGTAGCTGTTGAAACAGAGGGATTTACTCCTTCCTTATGAAATTTGTGTTACTTTTAGTAGTGATTTTGGAAAAATCTAAACTAAAGGAGATGGGATGCTGAATTATCATTAGATCATTTCAAAAGGGTAATTTTAAAGTACATTTTAAATTCATATTTAAAAATAAAGGAAATGTAAGTATCCAATAATATGAATGTTTATTTAAACTCTTATCTTGCTCTTAATGCAGTTATACACTAATCTTAAGTATAAGTCATGGAGCAAAGGCAGTAAATTGAGGTTTCTAAGGACAAGTGGAGTCTTGTAGACTGCATAGTTTCCCTTTCTGTAATATACCTAAAAGTACTACTTGCAGTGTAATTAAACAAAATGTTTAAGAATTGAATGATGTACAGTGGAAATTATGAACAAATATTTATCTTCAGCAAAAAATCTTTAAAAAACTGTACAAGAGCCAAGCAATTTCAGCAACAGATGTTTGTTTTATTCACTTTGGGGAGATGAAGTTGCTAGAGACTTCCAACATGTTAAGTTTCCTTTTATTAAACATTTTTCTCCACACACTCCAGACAAAAGCAACCTTGCACAAAGTGAATGTCCATAGTGTTAAAAAGCAAAGCTATGAGAATCTGTAGACTTGTACAGTAGGTCTCTTATATTGAAATGTAATTGTTCCTAATTTGTCTTACATCCCCCACAGGAGAACATACTTAAGTTCTGAAGTTATCTAAGAGATCTGGGGAAATTTTATGAGATAGTAGCCAATAAAAGTAGTCCTGTTTTTCCCTTATTCAGTTGCTAATTGTAGCTGTTTCACTTTCTGGCTTGTACAAATCAAAATTTTCATGAAAAATTGGACATTTCATCATATAAACAATAAATTAAGTTGACATTTTAAAAACAGTTCCTCTCTTTTTGGATTTTCAGCTGTCTGCTTATATGCTATTTATGCCCTTTTGCAATATCAAAGATAGGAACAGACATCTCAGTGTTTTTCAGATAGCTACTGATTGGTTTTAAAAATTAATTGAAACTGAACAATGTGGGAATAAAGACAGAGTATATAGTGCTTCCTGAACCATCAAATAAGTTTCATTAAGATTATATTGTACACATCACAGGATAACCCATCTCTTAAATTAAGATCTCAAGCATTAACTTTATAAATAATTAGTTGCATAGGGATCAGCTTTTACTAATTTTTAACAAACTGCATTGAGAATATGCCTTAATTAGGAAATGTTAACATTTACGGTTTAAAATAATGGAAGATACTTACCTAACACAGTAAGTGGAAGGGTAGTTCAGTAACATAGATATTAAAAATATTGTTAAATAAATTTAAAATTTAATTTAAATAAATTAATAGCCTATATATTTCCAGAGCAGTTTGCTTAGTTAGCATACTCTCCCCCTCCCCCCGTATAAGCCTTATTGGTGAGGGAAGATGTTTATAGTGTTTATTATTTTTGATTATATACAAATGTTCTTGATTGTTCGATTTTCAGATTTTTGTAATTCAGCTCAGAAGTAATAGGATGCTGTGTTTAGTATTTGTCATGCTCTTATCCTCTTTCTGAACTTCTGTGACATCAAAGTTGTTGGTGAAATTGTGTAGTTGCTGTTGCTTCAGTTTTGCCCACCAGAGTTTTGTGGAGAAGCCGTTTCTGTCATGGGAAATGTGTGCCCTTTTGCACCACCTACGGGATGAGGGTGGCTCTACAGGAATACCCTATCTTCCCCCCCCCTCCCTCAAGGAGGGTCTCTCCAACTCCTTCCCACACCTTTATGTTCAGGAAATGTGGCTCAGCCCTCTGGCCGAGTGACAAACAGAACATCACTCTTTCTGGAGTAGCAAAAGTGGAACCAAAAAAGTCCCAACCAACAAAAATGTCCTTCTCTTCAGCCTACCTTCTGAGTGCTGTTTCCCAGCCCCTTTCTTAGGGGCTCACTGTGAAAGTCTTCTTTGGCTCCAGGATAGAGTCCTTTGAGTACAGTTCTTAGCTCCTTTTGGGCTCTCTTCATTGTTTCCATCTGTCTTCCAGGATAGTTCCCATAGAGTTCCCAGCTTCCTATGGACCTTGGCTCAGGTCCTACCACAGGACCTTGCCTGGTCTGTGTATTTCCATTCCTAGACCTATATATCTTTGTAAAAAGTCTGGAAATCCATTAAGCTATCACCCCGCTCTCCTTAATCCCATCCCCCCCCCTTAAACTAGGAAGCAGCTAAGAATTATGATACCGGTAGGTTGGTTCACTCTTTCTGTAAAGTAACCCTGTGCCAGTTACCAAAACGAAAGCTGTACTATGGTAGAAAATATGAAGTAATGAAGCATATAAGAATTTAGGCCAGTTCTTTAGTTATCTGAATGCTGATGTCCTATGCATTTAGATAAACAGTTGACTAATAATGTCAATTGTAAATTGCTAATGTAAATCACTGAAGGTTTCAAGCAGTTTAAATTCTCTTTGTGCAGAATAGTAAAACATTTGATTTGATATATTTACAGAATGGTAATTGTATTATATGAACAGTCTGAAAGTCTGAGTAAATTTTCAAATAATGCACAAATTGGATTTTATTCTTTTGAGTGCTTGCTTATGTCCATTGCAATGTAGGTACCATCTCTGAAAGTTTTCCCCCTCTGTTACCCATCAGGTGTGCTGCTTGGAGTGGAGCCCTCATAGTGCAGTATATAGGAACATTCTGACCCACTGTCCCCTTAGTTCCTACTTACTGCCCATGATGGTCACTGAAACATTGATGGTCTCTTGTGCTTGCAAGTGTTCTGCTCAGTGGACTTCTGTAAATCAAATTGTACATAGTTATTACATTAAATCATAGGGCCACAGTTAAATAGTACAGAAATAGGTTTTCTGCTCTGCTCTAGCTGACCCCATACTCTCAGGGCATGCCTTGATTCCAGGGCTTCAAACATGTGGCATGACACAAACCAATGCTGGTAAGTGGCCCACATGATAGTTGCCTTGAAGAGATGCGTGTGTGGGAGCAGTGTTGTGTCTGTAGGAACCTTAGATCTAGGACCAAGAAGGAGAGGGACAATAGGCTAACGTTCCTCCTGATGGAGGTGGCACTTCATTCCCCATTAGAGCTACAATGTCAGTCAGGAATGTTCAGTGTTGCTGGCAGAGGCGCAGGTGTGTTTCATCTCGCTGGCACACAGAAAATGCAAAAGATTCCTAGTTGCACCATTCTTCCCTGATGCACAAGAAAACAGCCTTGGCACAGACTCCTCAGCACCACTCACCATTGCTGATGCTAAAGAAGAAACAATGCAAGGCTATGAAATACCTACATAGTGCAGAACATCATTGACTGGGTCTGGGAAGGGCACTGTGTAGTCCAGTGCTAGTATTCACCCCAGGGAGAGAGAGCGCCATTGTGGAAATTTAGCCTTTGCTTTACCATCTGTGCCAGAGGCATTCCAGATGGTGAAGGACATGCTGTTCTGATTTGAGTGATGTCCCTGTGGGTGCTCCACTCTAGCTGTTGGTGCATATCTATGCTGGTGATCAGAGATCTTTTCTAGCAATTTCATGCCATGACACTCATGTGCAGTAATGTCCCCTTGCACTGTTAGTGTCTGTTGATTGTGCACATGATGCAGTGCTTTAGTTCCTTCTCTACTGTCTTTGGCAGCAGATAGAGCTTCTTGGCCTAAAACAGTGTTTCCCAAATGGTGCTCCGCGGAACCCTGGGGTTCTGCGAAGCGAACGTAAGGGTTCCGCGAGAACCCGAACGCTCCCCTCCCCCGCCCATAAAGAGACAGAGGAGCCCAGTGCGCAAAGACGCTGGCTCCTTCCCCGCTTCCCCTTCAGACATCTCCCGTGTCCCCCGCTGCCGCTCTGCTTTTACCACCGGACCTAGCAGCAGCAACAGTTGCTTGTCCCACTTCTGCCCGATCAACCCAAGATCCCTCTCCCACGTCCCCCGCTGCCGCTCTGCTTTTACCACCGGAAAAAGCATCTTATTACTACCAATTGTGGTGTACTGGCAGTCTGTGTGTGTTTGGGTGTGATTTTTTTTTTTTTTAACTCGATAAACTTAATCCCTGGTTAGGGGGTTCCTTGAAATTTTTCTGAGTTTGAAAGGGTTCCGTGGTCAAAAAAAATTGGGAAACACTGGCGTAAAATGACAAAACAGTTTGAAAAGTTCCTCAGTTTTCACCCTTTTCCATGCTTTCAGTCCCTTCTTCCCTGTTTTTTTGTCAAAGAAAAAAACCCCCAAAAACAAACAAAAAAAGAATTCCCTTTTAAAAAAAAGTTTGTTTTCCTGTGTTTTCTCCCCAGTTCGATATGACTGGTTCATCAGGATTCAGAGGGTGTGGTTCATGCAGAGGCTCCATGCCCACCTCTGACAATCACTCCTCCTGTATAAAATGCCTGGGAGAAGTCAATTTATTCCAGAAGTGCCTGCACTGTTCCAATCTTACAGAATGGGCAAGATGTGAATAAGCAAATAAGCTAAAGATCTTTCTGTATGAGAAAACGCTTCAATGAACTTGAGGACTCTCTCTCTTCAGCGAAAACCCAAGAGAGAGAGAGAAAACTTCAACTTCAGAAAAGACGTGACCCCCTTGTCCCTGATGGGACAAAGGCCAGGACATCCCCAGCCAGATCTCTGTTCCCGATACCAAACTTTTCCAGAGCCAGCACTGCTGATAAGACCAGCACTGTGCCGGCAAAACATAGTGCACCAGACACATGTGCACGTTCTGAATGGAGGCACAAATCCTCAGTACTGACATTGGCACCAATAGCACTGTTGCTGGACATGGCACCGAGGACCATGACAATACTGGTACTAAAGACTGCGCCAAAGCCTACCCATGCCAACACGCTGCCTCTGAGGGCACTGACGCTGATGCAGCCTCTGGTACCACCAGCAGCACCTACTAAAGCAACACTGTACAAATGTGAACAAATCAGATTCTTGTCCCAACAGTCCTCACCAACACACAGATGTCTTCCCTGGGAGTCACATTCATCCTTGTCAACATGGGGACATGCCAGGACCTCGAGTGGAGCACCCACTCTAAGAACCCTTGTTACTGCACAAGGTGAGTAACTCTTCCTTCTAATGCCACTAACCCCAGCATGGTGTGAATTGTCAGAAGCACTGGTAATATATGGGCTACTCTAGTCTATGAAAGACAAACCAGCAATGATGTGGTGGTAGCACTCTTCCTTCATCAGATCACCACTTGTTGGCGCTGAACAGCATTATGCCACCATGACTGACCAGCAGTGATTCTCCTGAATGAGACATAGCGGCTGAATCTTATAATTCACCAAGGAGAGCTCTGATCCAGCTGCAGGTACAAAGCACTGGACATTGGTGGCAACAAAACCATGGCCGCCATCTCAATGGCAGGTGCCAATGATTGTCCAATATGGAACTCTTAGATGCTCCATCAGTTTCTGAGACCCCAGTTGAGATGTTGTATATTCAGTGCCTTCAGAAGGATGACCTTCCCAGTCACCCACCTCAGAATGGGTGTCAATGCCTGGTGCCAAGATTCGTCCTAATGGATGGGATGGGATATCCCTTTATAAGATTCACCAGAGGAAGAAGTGGTGCAGGAGCCTCTGATGATACAAGCCTTGTCATCTTCCACCCTCTGGATGAGGTGTTGATGGGAACAACCGTGGTGCGCACTATGGACAACTGCAGGACACGTTAGGATCTTCTGCACAGAGTGGCCCAAAATTTGGGCATAAAAGCAGAAGAGATTGCTGACTCCTCTCACTACCTGGTAGACCTATTGGCACCCTCAGGACTATCACAGGTAACTTTGATGCTAAATGAGGCTATTATACAGCAATTAAAGGCTCTCTGGCAAACTCTTGCATCTCTCCAGCTAACAAGTGATGGAGTGAAAATATTTCATTTCCCCTCCAAGGACTGAGTTCCTATATTCTTATCCACCAGTTACCTCATTGGTCATCTCAGCAGCAAATGAGAGGGAGAGAAGAAAAATGTGACCTATCAATGAATGCTAAAAATACCAACAAATTGGGTTTGACAAAAAAAGTATATTTGATGGGAGGCATCTAAGTGAGAATAGCTAACTGTCAGGTTCTTTTAATACAATACAGGTTCAGCTCTGTCATCCATGCAGAAATTCAAGGAGCTATTATCTCTGGAATCCAGGAGAGAGTTCACAGCCTTAGTTGAGGAGGGGAAGTCCGCAATCAAGGTGTCACTCCCAAGTGGTTCTGGACACAGAGTCCATGGCCTCAATAGTCATTGAGATGATGTTCCTGGCTACAGGAATTGGGACTCCAGTATGAGGCTGAACAGACCATTGAAGATGTAAGATTTGAGTAGGGCTTTCTTTTCATGGAGGAAACTGACTAAAAGCTTCACATTTGAAAAGATTAAAGTGTTACTTTGAAGTCCTTAGGCCTACATGTGCCCCACAAAGAAGCATTATAAATCACAACCATTGGTCCAGTTCTATCCTCCACAACAGCAAAAAAGATGGGACTTCAACAGGAAGTAGAATAGGGGCTACGTGAGATGCCCTTCACCCCACACTGCATCAGCTCAGGTGACTGTGCCCTCAAGACATGTCAGATTTTGAGGGTACACATGAGGACAATATACCAAAATGGTGTTTGGAGCCTGTCTCCTCTTCATTCATGGACTGGTTGCCCAACTTTTATTGGGCATGGACTGTTGGATATTACAAACGGTAGAAGTGGACTAGATTCTGCAATTCACTGGTTCCCCTCCTTCCCACCCTACCTTCCCATCCCTCTTCAGATTTCTCCTTCTCACAAGAGACTTCTGGCCTAAGACTTCTGGTCAGTTCAATAGGAAGGAGCAGTGGAGGAGGTACTTGTCTAGAGCTAAGGAGCAGAGGTTTCTACTCTTGCTACTTATTGATTTAAAAAAAAAAAAACCTACTGCGACCTCAGACCAATGTGAGGGGAGTAGGAAACCATCAACTAAAGCCATGTGTCTGGTAAAATGGAAGAGATGTTATATCTGGTGGCTTTAGAAGGGGGTGGGATGTCTAACCTGATGAATCCTCTCTGCTCTTTATCTTGGATTGCCTAATTCACTCTCTAATAGTCCATCTGGCCACTAGCTCTGTTTTACCCACTCTGTAAGTGGTCAGTCAGTATTCCCAGATCATATCTGTAAATGATTCCTATAAGTGTTGGAGCAGTTATAGCCACAAGCCTCTGTCTCGTTGGGACCTTAACCTGGTACAAAAAGATTGGACCTCCATTTGAACCACTGGTAACTGCTCGTTGCTGTGTCTGTTCTAGAAGATGTTTTTCCTAGTGGCTCTCACCTCTGCTAGAAAGGTCTCCAAGATACAGGCTCTTGTCTGTGAGCCACCAGACCGTCTTCAAGGACAAGGTGCAGCTATGAACCCACCCTTTTGTTCTCCAGAAAGTGGTCTCTCAATCTGTGGTAATCAGTACATTTTTTTCTCCTGCTGTCACCCAACAAGCCAAAGATGATGCAGGCTTTGGTAAAGCAGTGCTTTGGCATTCAAATGAACTCCAATCCCCCTCCCATGAAATAATCTATATTGGAAGGGACATCAGCAAGCACTCATGAAAAAAACTACTACTAACCTTTAACTGCTGCTTTTGAGATGTGTTGCTCATGTTCATTTCAAAACCCACACTACTACCCCTCTGTTGGAATTCCTGAAAGAAGGAGTTAGATCAGAAGGTTCCTATATACTGTGCTATGAGGGTGTCACTGAGGGAAAATCTGGTGCTTGTACACGCATGTGCACACCTACATTGGAATAGACACAAGCAAAACATCTCAAAGAACAAGTTATTAACCTTTTTTTAAATATCAGTTGCAGGGGTGCATGAAAAATTATGAGACGGCAGTGAGCTGATAATGTTTAATTTTAATGTTTTAATTTTTTATTTTGTATGTACATCGCCTGTAGCTATTGGAAACTCAGAAGAAAGATTTTATTTTTAACTAATACTTGAGGAATTATGATAGCATGATTAGAAATGTCTGAGTTACAAATAACGCTTTTGGGAGCATGTATGAAAAAACCCGCTTCCATGTTTATATAAAGGACTGACCTATTACCTTAAATGAGAAAATATTTTTAGACTGTTCAGTGGGTAGTATTACATTCAACTTTCTGCTGGCAGAGAAGCAGAAGTTGGCTCTCATTCTGTGAAAAGACACTCCACTAAGGTAAGAACTGGCCATTAGGCTGCTAATTACTCCCTTGGGCTATACCCACAAATAATTTCCCTGTAAGTAATGCCATCTGGATATCTTTGGTGTCTTTTCTTCAAGAAAACTCTCTGTCCCCATTGTGTGCTGGTTACACTCAACATCTTTGGAAGATCTTTGTGTCACAAGAAAGTTAATACCTAGAAGTTGGCACTTTGCCTAGTGATTTTACTGTTGGAGCTAGTCACATGGGACTCGATGACTTGTTTGTTATGCAGTGCAGAGCAGTGGCTTCAGTTTTTCACTACCAGTCCATCTTTCTGTAGAGGTGTGCCTCTCTCTAATATTGTGAAGAAAATCAGTTTTTTAGTTGAAGTCCTACCAACTGATCATCAATTGAAATTTACCATAAACACCAGTATGAAAGGGTGGTGAGCTGCTTTGAATAACAGCTTGACCTAAGGAAATTAAACTCCAGAGAAAACATGCACCATTAGCCGCATGCAGATGTGACCGCTATTCTGCTGTGCTAGAACATTGTAAACTAATGGTGGGTTAAACTGTAATTGAGCAAATGATCTTCCAGCAATAGCTGACATAAAAAACAAAGCAGGATGAAAACTGAAGTCTTCACTGCAGAAGATGAAGTGGTTTTACACTGGGCAGGGCTGCATAGTCAGTTTGCCTATCCAAGATCCTAAAATTGAGTTCAGGCAAGACTGAGGTGATGCTGGTGGGAGAGGAAAGCACTTTATGGAACTTGGTTCTCTCTAAAGTTTTTCTTGGTGTGGGAAAGATATCCACTTGGAGGTGGAGTTAGTTTACCACATCAGATGCCCAGGGACTACTCACTGCTATGCCCAAATAGATACAGCAGATGACTGGAATACTGAACACTTATTCTGTTGGAGGCACTCACTTTTGTCTCCCTTCTTTCCTTAATTCAGATGAAGCACTTACTTGTAGCAGTTAGAAAGAAGGAGGTTTTACATCATTTCAAATATGTATAAAGGGACCAAATACTGAAGCGATGGGCATAAGTATAAGAACCTGGCTGGCAAAGGTATAAGAAGCTCATTGGATTCAATAAGCAAATACTGTACTAGCAGATATAATCCCCAAAGCAAACAAAACCTCATCAACCTACCAGGTCCCTAAATTACTGGTCAAAAATTGGGCCTTAGAAGGCATCTAGAAAGTTGATGTACAGCATTGGACAGATGTAGGGAAAGCAAATTCCAAAATGGAACATTTTTTACAGAGAATCTTCTGTATGCAGCTCCTTCCCACTTTCAGTGAATGAGCTCCACACACCTGTGGCAACATAACACAAAAAGACGGTCCATGTAGGTCTTAATAGGTTAAAAGCAACCCTTGTATATCAACGGAGTTAAATATTGTTGTGCAATTCAAATCCCTAAGGCTATGTCTATGCTGCAGAGCTTTTCCAGGATACTGGAGGTACTTTGGAAAAGCTCTGCCTCCTCCTAGGAATGCTTCTGCTTTTTCAGAACAGTTTCTGAAAAAGCGGACGTGTTCTTTTGGCATCCCTGTATTCCTCACTGTATGAGGAAGAAGAGATGTTCTGAAAGAGGAGGTTTTTCCTAAATTTGGCCCCATGTAGATGAGCCAAATTTTGGAAAAGCCTCTTCCAAAAAAAAAAAAAAAGCAGAAAAAGATATGCAAATTGCGGTTTGCAATTTGCATATCTTTTTCCGACTTTTCTTTGCAGCCTAGACATAGCCTAAGTATTGATGCTGTGGGTTTCTGGCATGAGTTAATAAAGCCATTTATCCAATTACACTTGTTTTAAAGACACACACAAACTGTTATTTTTTGAGATTTCAGAATAGTGCAAGAAGCTTATATAGAAGTTAAGGGTTCAATGGTTTTTATTTGTTCTGGATATGTTGGGATTTTCAGGTCTTTGGACAGCAATCCTACTTAAAGAATCATGTACATGTATAGCTCTTACACAAATGCTTAATGAAACAGGGTACGGTATCTTGCAGCTTCATCCATCAGATAAACTTGTAGCTCCACGCAGAGGAAGAAACAGTCTTCTCAGTGATGGATATGAGCACAATCCTTGCATAGTTAGCAGAAGAATAAATAGGAAGCGGTATAGAGAAGAACATTTAATTTAGGCTGTTTTAATTGCCCAGTAAGCCAAGTGATTTGACACCTGGGTCTGTACACCCTGATTAGCCTGGCTCAGGTGCCAGCATCTCTAGTGGAAAACCCCACTCAAGTTACTGTGACTTCTCTGTTTCTGTGCTCTTGTTTGCAACATGTCTGTAGTATATCTCATGATACTTTGTGAAGCAGTACTCTTGGATTTGTCCCTGTTATTTGCAGGAGAACTTGTCTGCAGTTGTTAAAAGAGCAATTAATGAGTGAGTCTCAGTGCAAAGCAGGCAGGTTTCAGCTCAAGTTAAAGAGGAGTCCAATTCTCACTCTCCTCTCCAGCCACATAAGTCTGAACTTGAAAGCACCTGAGTTCGGAAAACTGAGTTCGGAAAATATGAATGATAGGAGAGAGCTAAGGCTAATATCCAGATGGGAGCTAAGATTAAGTGTGAAGGAAAGACTTAGCTTAATGCTATAGAACATACCTATAACTCTTTGAAGATCTCAAACTGCAAAATTTCAGATCTTGGGGAAAAAAACTTTTTTCAACCTTTACATTAATGTGACTAATTTAGATAGTTTAGTCAACCCGTATCTCCATCAAGAGCATATTGAAGGAAGCTGTGATAGAAAAGAAAAGACTAATATGATGTTAGAAGAAATCAGAATGTTGCTAATGAAGGATAAATAAATGAAATTAACTAGAAAGCTGATGTAAGATTTGACACTGAGCTGTGCAAAACCTCTTTATAATAAAGTGATGTAAGAAATCCAGGCAGTTAACATGAAGCAACTTCAGATTTATTTCCATTCTGTTAAGTTTTTAGGACGAAACAAAGCTAGGATTTTATTTCCGGGAGATGTGGTTTCATTAAATCAAAAGATAACATCAGAATTGCTGACACTAATTAGATAAGTAGTGCAGCTTGCTAATAATTGGTCAGTACTTCTGTACAATCTTGTCAAACTTCTGAAGAATAAATTTCTGCTTCTGCTATAGATGAAGAAATAAAGGTTTTCAAGAGTCTGAATTGAAGGAAAGTTTACAACAAATTTCACTGGCCTTCCTAAATATAGATGGAAAAAATCTATAGTTTGTAGAATGCTTCTAAAAGGTGTTTGTAATATGTAATAGACAGAACTGGAGAGCAGAAAAACTACAATATCTTAGATATAGACATTTTAGAATGGCCTATTAAATCTACTATGCAA
The DNA here is from genome assembly GCF_052426305.1 of Pelodiscus sinensis. Taxonomy (NCBI): domain Eukaryota; kingdom Metazoa; phylum Chordata; order Testudines; family Trionychidae; genus Pelodiscus; species Pelodiscus sinensis. Next base: position 98,956,275 of record NC_143057.1, read on the forward strand.
CATTGAACAGTTAAATAAAATAAGATTCGGACTTGTGCTTACAGCACAGATGAACTATGACTAGCCAAGGAAACAACTTTCAGAATGAAACATCACATTAAAACACGTGTGCTTTGGGGGAAATCCTGAAGATCACTGATACATACTGTCTTCTAAAGTTACTTATTGTGACTATAAAAACATGGCATGTTGTTTGCAAATGCATCTTCTCTCTCTCTCTCTCTCTCTCTCTCTGTGTGTGTGTGTGTGTGTGTGTGGGTGGGGGGGGGGGGCAGTAGCCCAGCTAAGAATTTTTTTCTTCTGTATGCAAATCACAGTATGATTCACATGCTCCTGTACACTTAATTTATGGAAGCAGAGTTTATAGAAATTAAACTTGGATAAATATCAAAGGAAAAAGATTAAATCAACAGAATTATGGAAGACTGTGTCCCTAATTCTTTAAATATGGAAACTTTAGAAAATATGCTAAAAGAATTAGTGATGAAAAGATAATCCATATATCTATACATTTATATCTCCTGTCTTGCTTTGCAAGCAAAAGAAATATATCATTTGAAAGGTAGGAGTGGTGACTATAGGTGATAGTGAATACAAAGACAAGAATATGAAGAATAAACATAAAAAATTTGAATCTGGCTAGTGAACATTTAGAATGGTTTCAGAGATTATTTAAAAAAATCTTTGAATCTATTTGAAGATTAAGATATTCTGTAAATGGATCTTCCATTAAATATTCCTGTTTAACATTTGTGTTTTAGCTTCAAAAGTCATCACAGCACGAAGACACAAGCAGAACAGAGAAATATTGAAATTTTTAAATCCATAATTTTGTGTCTGTCTAAAAGATGTTCTGGGTTCAACCACAAGTAATGGGATTTGATGGAGGAATTATAGGATTAAAATTACTGGCTTGTTTTATGAAAATCATATTAGATGATCACAATGGCTCCATCTGCCTTAAAACTTGTGAATCTACAAACCTGAGGAGAATCTGAGTGCTCAAAAATTGAGACAACCAACTTGTATAGGAGATTACATGCTTATTCTAAACTAAGTAAATATTTTAATGTAAAGTTGAACATAGTAGTGGCTACACAATTGCCTTCTAAAGAATTGTACAGCAATTTAAAACAAGTCTCTTGGTAAAATTGGAAACATTCACAATAGTAAATGAGGTTTTATCTCTAGTTATGAGAAGTATGAGAGCACCTCTATCCTATAGAAGCAGATAAACAATATTAAATCTGTCTTCACACCGTGTGTGTGTGTGTATAGATATGGGGGGAGGGGAAACACACTTTCTAAACTGTAAGAGCTAGGGCCACCAAGCTTGGTATGGAGCTTGCTCTTCTCCTAACTTAAAGCAAAGCCAGGGTTTGGTTGTGCCAGGGCAACTGAAAGTGCCAGGAAGGGGACCTGTTTTCCATACCACGGAAAGGCAGGGGCTGAGCTGTTCGGAGGGATGCAATACTGAGAGCGGCCACTGAGGGCAACGAGCCAACAAGGGAGAGAGATCCTGCAGGGTGTCCGCTGGGGACAGCTGCAGCACCAGTGGAGCGGCCAGCAGGGCTAAAACTCTGCCATCTTGCCTGCTAGCATAGCAGGGGGCACGTCTATACTGCAGGCCTAAAGCCAAAATAAGCTACGCAACTTGAGCTACATCAATTGCATGGCTTAAGTCAAAATAGCTTATTTCAGCTTTTGCCGCTGTCTAGACAGCAGGAAGTCCAACTTAGAGCGCTCTTCCTTTGACTTCACTTACTCCTTGTGAAATGAGGGTTACAGGAGTCGGAGTAAGAAGTCCTCCAGCTCAACATTATTTCGATATTATGTTTAGAGGACTATTTCTGTGTAGACGCTGACTGAGTTATTCCAAAATAATACTGCTGTGTAGATATCACTCACGTAAGAAGCCCGCTGCCCCAAATATCTCTCTCCTCCCCCCCAACCCCAGCCCTTGGCTGCAGCGCCAGATGGCGGAGAGAAAAAGACCCTGGCAGCCGCGGAAGTTGTGGGGAGAGAAGAAGCCCATGCCAAATGGTAACCTAAGCCCTGAGCCCCTTCCCCACCTCCCCAACCCTCACTCTCACCCTCTCTGCCCCAGCCTCCTGCACTGCCCCCTCCCCACTACCCCCAAGGTCCTGCCCTGAAGGACCCAAACAATGCCGAGCAAGTCTTCTAGTATTAGAATATGTAATTATCTCTATCAGTTTCCATTCATTTTTGGTATTGCCTAATGTGACTTCTCTGTTGGGTGATTATTTTTTTCTTTGTTTGAAATTGCCTCATAATTATTTTGACTCTAATATTGCATGAGCAAAAAAATCTGTAGGAATGTCTAGTTTCAGAAGTTTTCTCTTCTTTCTACTAAAAAAACAAATAAAAAACAAACAAAAAACCCCAACTCTGTATGCTAGACTGTAAACATCAGTTGTATAGCTTCATAAAAGACAGTACTTAATACCTAACTATCTTCTAATTCTAATAGCTGAAGATGGCAATTTAAAAAAAAAATTCACAGGATTATTGATTTAAAAAAAAGAGAAATAGTGGAAAACTTTCATTTTTTGACCCATCAGTTAAATGCTCAATTTGTGAAGCTAAACATTTAATGTTGACTGACTACTCATTTGTCAGAATCCACTGAAATTTGTGGTGACCAAGTCACCACTACTTAATGGCATTCAATTTCACATGTGAAATAAATTTGTACTGTCAATTCAGTTCCTGGTATTCAGATACCCTCACACAAAAACATTAAAAGCAACATCCTAATTGGTAGCCTACAAAGAGGGCATGTCTAGACTACATGGCTCTGTCGCCAGAGCCATGTAGATTAGTTTACTAGACATACCCAAATGAAGTGGCGATTAAAATAATCGCCGCTTCATTTAAATTAAAATGGCTGCCACTCTGAGTCGATCAGCTGTTTGTCGGCTCAGTGCACTAGTCTGGACGCTCCGCGGTTCACATCAAAGGCATTTGTCGACCGCCCCGTTATGCAGATGAGGTTTACCGGGCCGGTCGACAAATGCCTTTGATGTTGACCGCAGAGCGTCTAGACTAGTGCGCTGAGCCGACAAACAGCTGATCGGCTCAGCGCGGCAGCCATTTTAATTTAAATGAAGCGGCAATTATTTAAATCGCCGCTTCATGTGGGTATATCTGTTAAACTAATCTACATGGCTCTGGCAATAGAGCCATGTAGTCTAGACATACCCAGAGAGCCCAAGCAAGAATTGTCCGTGAAGGCTAAATTGTCCTTTCATATGTAATATTGGTGCTTCAAGGTAGATTTGAGTTATATTCATGCAGTTGTATGTAGAACCTTTATTGACTACTTTGGCTGTAGCTAAATAAAATACTTGAGTAACTAAAAGTATTAGTCTGGCAACTTTATGAATATTAATAGGAAGAGTGTTCTGCTGCACAGTTATATGGTTTTTTTGTGACTGTTCAAAGATTTTGTAGTTCTGTTCCAATTAGTTCTTCATTTTTTGAGCAACAACTAGATTGGACTGAATTGTACTGAACGTGAGATTGAGGGCAGTGTTTGTCCATTATTTCTCCTGAAACTTAATATATCTAGTGTATTAATGGCAATGTGATACAGAAATAGGAAATCATTCTCCCATCTCATTCCTACAATAAACAGTGATTCAGCATCAGACACAGACATACACCCTGAAAGAAACGTGACTTATCTACTGTCTAGCATCTGGGAACAGTCTTCTTTATAAGACCAGAAGCAGAGTTATGAATATAATTAAATTATGTTAATGATGATTTGCTAATACTGTAGCATATCGTTATTCATGCTGCAATCTGTATAAGCATAAAAATATCCTCCAGATAAATGTTTAGAGAGGCTGTTACTACTGTGTGACATGAAACAGTACACTTCCATGGGCTAATGAAATTTGAAATATAGCTTACATTTAAGATAGGAAAGAATGATGAGTGTTGGATCTTCTGAATAAACTTGAAAACAGGTAAAATACATGAGGCTTTTTAGTATTTGATCAGTTTTCAGACAATACGAGATGTAGCCTGTAATATTAAATATATTGATTATGGGCTGAAAAGTGGCTATCAGTCCTCAAATGACTGATTTTAAATACAGTACTACCAATTTTGTTTGTGTTGTCTAAAACTGTTACTTACAAGCCTATAAAATATTTTTCTAACCAGTATTTTTTAAAAAATAGTTAACTAAATCTGCATTATTTCAGGTTAGCTTTACCTAAGACAATCTTCAAAATGCTTTTGACATGCTAAGCACAACAACATAATTTAGAAGTGCTTTGGTTGAAGTAATTTGTACACTTGTCTGTCAACATCTGTTTTGCAAACATTCCTTGTTTTCCTTAGTTACTGAAGTTATGAATGTGTCCTAAAGTGAAGTTGCATGACACAGAAAACATGTCATTAACATTTGGGAACATATATCATATCCAGATATAAATGACTTATGTAACTGTAGTGTATATATAAGTTAAAGCCCTTGTAAATTTAATATAAATTAATTAGAAGTGGAGGTATTAAAAACTGAGACTCTGATACATTGGTGTAGAACTGCAGTTATGAAGCAGGCCCTAAATGTGTTAGTAAAATTTCTCCTTTTCTTTCTAATGGCCTTCCCATCCATTCACATGGAGTAGGATAATAGGGATCATAAAACATTACTACTCAATTGGGAGGGGTCTCAAATTATAGAAAAATAGATATGGGAAAAACTGTTATTCTAGATCAGGGATGGGCAAAAGGGCCTCCGCGGGCCAGATCTGGCTCACCAAGCAGGTGGATCTGGCCTGCAGAGGCCCTGCTGCTTCCTCACCCCCAGGCCAATTAGGGCCTGGGGATGGGGGAGTGCCCGAAGCCTTTACCCACCCTGTCAGGAGCATGTGGCGCTTTGAAGCGCTGTGTGCTGCTCGAAGGGCGGGGGGGAGAGTGGAGGAGGCTTCATGTGCTTCCTCCACCCCCAGGCCAATCAGGGCCTAGGGGCAGGGGTGCTGTGTGAGGCTTCCTTTACCCTGACTCGGCCCTGCGAGGAGTCCGTGGCACTTCAGAGTGCCACGTGTGCCTCACAGGGCGGGAGGAGGCTTCCTGCACTCCCCCTTTTGGAGAGTACGTAATTTTGCCAACTGATACCTTTGTTTTAATTGATAAAACATGAATTGTTATTTCTTCAGTTGCTGTGCCAAATATGTAGGAAACAAAATTTAGCTAAGATATTGAGCGAGCTAAGATATTGAGCGAGACACTCTTAAATAATTCAAAGGAGATTTCTGACTATTTAGCATGTAGAGATTTGTGCCCAGACTTCATTTTGTTTTGTCTGTGCCACTGTTCAAAAATCTGAGTGACTGGACACAATTAATCTCTTATGTCAGTTTTAGTCTCTTAGATCAGCCTTATGATTTGGATATTTTTTCCTTTACAAAAGGACTTTATTTTTCCCAATTCCTTGTCATTGAATTGGCATATTTAAAAATAAAAACTGATTACTAGAATAGTTGCATATTTCTTCACATGCTATTTCTGTTTCATGTGTAAGCAGAGTTCATATGACTTTGTATGATTTTTTTCCCCCATTGAGATTCCTCCCTATACTACCAATAATTTAAAGCATCATAAAATTCATGTATTGTTTTTTGTTTAATTACCTAATATGTGAAATATTTGTCAGAGGCAGTCCCTCTGTGGTGGTAGAGATATCAAAAAATATTTTCTGAAGTTATCTGTCTTGGCTATGTTTGTTTTGTGAAGGGAGTAGTCTTGGGTTTGCTGAATTCTCAGTCTTAACACTTTAAAAACAGTTGTTTCATGTTAAAATGAAAGTAGCATGTTGTTGTCAAGAGGAAGAAACGTGTAGTATCTTTGGATTCTGATGTATTATACAGAAGGCTGTTTTTTAACAAAAAAGCCCCCCCCCCCCCTTCCTTCACCATTCTCAGTCTCTTTTGATCATTGATCTGGGTGACCCCATGCTCAGGGGTTTTTTCTTCATTTGACATGGACAGATTTTTGAAGTATAGCTCTCCTTTGGGAACCTCAGGCAGTTCCACTTGACTAACCTGTGATCTAATGAGCAGTAATGTGGGGTTACAGTGACCATTTTGTTTGCTTTGAGGGAGGATGGCTAGACAGAGAGTGGGAGAGAGGCGGTGTCTGTGGAGAAAAGTGATGCAGGGTGATCGAACAGTGTGAAAAAGACTTGTTAGCCCACATTAGTGTGCCTGATTTACTTCACAACAGGTCAGGAAAGGCCAAAGGCAGGATTGTCATTAAATTGCAAAGTTGAAAACCGCAGTATTGAAAAGTATTCAGATTTCTGAAAGTTGTAAATTAGAAAGTTTGTGTGATTCATGCTGAATTTGCTGAGAAGATATACTGCAGTACCAGCTTCTTTAAAACTTGAAAGGTATATTATAAAATCATGCTATAAATATAAAAAGAAAAACAGCTTTTTAAAGTACTTTCATGGTTGACTGTTTTACAATGAGCCTGGGTGCGATAGAAAGGCCAAACACTAACAAGGTCGTTGCACTTTCTTTATGAGCTCTGTGGACCCCTTAATTATGTGCCCGTGCTTCTTATTTTGTGATCTTTAGGGTGTGTGCGTGGGGGAGTGCATGCGTGTGTATAATATATAAATAATATATAAAAACTTCTAGGACAAGCAAACCTGTAGATTTAGACTGCAGTACATTGTGATTTCTTAAATCTACTTTTTTATAACAGCCCTTGAGAAAACATTAAATACCAGTATCAATGCTATTTGGTTTCTAAATAAATACTAACAAATTATAAAGATTAACAGAAGAGATATAATTGGAATATTTTATTGAAGAAGTGTCATTGCTCCTGAAAAGTGAATGTTCCATCATACCACTTCAATTTACTGGACAGTGAACTCTTACTAAGCTTTCTATAAGACAGGCTAAAAAAGTCCATCGTATTTTTAATTAGTACTCATAACTGCTTTTGCTGACTACTACTTAAAAGTAAAAAGGAAAGTTGGAGCTAATTTGTCTTGCTTATCCCTTTTATGTATGTATATATATATATAAATTTCATTTGAAGTTAATTGGTGATGGTCTGAACTGCTTTGGTTTGAGAAGTAGAATTATCATGTGGAATATCCTTTTAATCATTGCATTGATAGCCTTCAACTCATAGGAAAGTCCTGTCATTGCTATTTCTGACCCAGCTGGCGTTAGTAAAATTGCAGTGCAGCCTTTTAGCTATATTATTGTTGTGCATTGAAGCATTAGGTAATAAAACAAATGGGTGGTCTTAGCAGTAAGGTACTTTTGTGTGTCTGCTACTAGAAGTTTCGCTAATTGATTCTTACTCCTGCTTGCTTTCAAAAACAGTTTTACACAATTGGCATACAATTTCATTAACTTCTAGACTTTACTGTAAGGAACAAGATACCATGGCTTGCTGTTTCCATTGTTCTCTTTTTGTTAAGTTTTTAGTAAATATACAATATGAAATTCTTGGGATAGGTGATGCTAGATTTTAGGAGCTCTACCTGCTCTTTTTATTCAGTCAAATGGTTCCATTGATATTTAATTAGACTATTCACTTGAGTAAGAGAAGCAGAAAATGAATGTTGAACAGTGGAGTTTGCCAGGCTAATTACTGAAAATTTGCTTTCAGTTACACTTGGTAGTCAGTTATTAAACGTAGTGAAATATATAATGCCGGAGTATTTTCACTTTTATCTTTATTTTTGTTTGTAATGCCATCAGTTTGCAGTATACTTTAGAGTTATGATCCTAGCCTTGACTAACTTAAATTACAGTTGCACCTCACAGTTCCACTGTACTTTGCTTGCCATGGACACTTTTTAATTATCTTCACTGATTTTTCCTAGCGTTTTGAAGGTATACAGCTCATCAGTGATTTGTTTATGAATTAATAGGAGAGTCCTTTTAGCATTAAAAGCCAAAATACAAATCTATGTGTATTTTTGAAGGTATTATGGTCCTCATTTATATCATTTTTTCTGAATTTGGTTGTAGTTTGAATATTTATGTAAAATTAATCCAATACTGTACTGAATAGTTGAAATAGCTTTGTAATTTGACTGTCTTTCTATGTAGCTGTAGGTCATAGTAATCGATGGAAACTTATAAGGGTCTACAATGATGGCAAAATGTTTTTAAAAATTGCAATACTGAAACAAAACACACTTAATTAGCTCTCCCAACCTCCTAAAGAACTCTGTGCAGTATACTTGCATTCTGCTCATTAAGTGTTCTATTTGGTTGATTTTAATTATTCATTCTGAATTAAGTATTCTGCTCCATGCTTTGTGCTACTGGGCATTTGGTCAATCAGAAGAGAATTATGAAATCTCATCACACTAATTTTTTTGGGTGAGTTAAGAACTATGTACGTGGAGTGATATTTCAAAATTGGCTTAAAGCCCAAATCATTGAATCGCTCGATAAGTGAATATACTGATATTCCCAAGCCCTGTACACTGAGTGTATCTTAAAGGGTGCATATTATTAATCATCACATAAAAAGGCCAAGGCAAAATCAGCTAGGTCCCTGCCTTGCTCCCTGAGCCCAGAACAGGTGCCCTCACTATCAGCACCGATACCTTTGCGTTCATTGGCACTGCAGGAATCCTCACTGATATAGCACTGCCCTGCACGTAAACATGACTACAAAGTGCTGGTACCGACCTCAAGACCATGTGATGATTCCCAGAGACAAAACTCTTGCTCTCCATTATTGGCCCCATGTTCTTCTCGTTCACTTACACTGTTGCACTACAGCGATTACAAAGATGACCACAGGAGTGTTTTTTCTTAACACTCCTCCTGACAAGTCCGAACACTGCTCATGACAGACATCGATCATGACCTTCGCACCATCCTCCGTGGTATCTAGACTGGCCATATCACCCTGGCTGCCCTATATGCTGGTCCCCTTGCCACCAGTGGACACCAAGACACCGCTCAGCAGCACCAACAACTTCTGACCATAGATCAGTTCCAACATCTACTCCCTCATAGTTTCCCTTATCCATCAGAGGATTTGGAGACAGAGCAATGGCATATTATTGATACCGTCAACCCTAACCAGTGAGGCCCTTCCCCAACTGATAAATCATCGTCTTCACCCGATGGGGCCATTATCCCATATGATACACCTTCAACTGATGACCTGAAAAAATTTCAGGACCTTTTCGAGAGAATTGCCACCAGTTAAGAGGTCAGTCTATCGGAGCTTCCAGAGAAGCAATATAGGCTTTTAAAGAACTTGAAACCTTCCACAAAAGCAAATATTGCACTTAAGATTGATGAAGCTATCATGGAAGCATCTGATGACATGTGGCAAACTCCAGCCTTAGCCCTGCCTATAAACAAACCAAAGATCTAAGAACCCACAGTACAAGCCCCCTAGCCATGAGAAAGAGCTTAAATGTCTCTACTTGTATGGTAGGAAGATGTACTTGTCCTCTATCTTGCAACTTTGCATAGTGAATTACGTGCTACTTGCTAATCATGACTTTGATAAGCTATCCCAAGTTGCAGCATCTTCCTGATGACAAGCGCCCATCCTAAAGTTTGTGGTCCAGGAAGGGTACACCATTTCTTGCATGGCACTACATATGGCCTTGGATACTGCTGATACGGTGGCAAGAGCACCAACTACATCAGTAGTAATAGATGAACTTCCTGGCTATGGGCGACAGGTCCCAAAAGAGCTGCAATTCAAAGTTGAGGGTCTACCATCTGATAAGGACAAACATTTTGTGGCAAGAACCGATGAGGTTCTTCACTTGAGTAAGGATTCTCACACCACACTGCAGGATGTATATACCCCCTTACTGCAGAACATGCTACAACAGGCAGAAAGATTTCTCATATGCTAGACAGCAGCAAAGACCCTTTGACCAGAATTGTTCCAGAGATAGAAACCAACGTCTATGAGCCCCTAACACTCGCTCATCCATTAAATAGACCCCCAGGCAGCAGGTTTGAGGCTTTGATTGGGGCCTGCATGACTTCTCCATTCCGCCAGTGCCTCTCAACATCACGATTTTTCATCACTGTTTGTATCCTTTCTACAACCAATGGGTAGCAATTAGTATAGACTGTTGAGTTTTAGAAATCATAAAACATGGATATTCCATTTCCCTTACATTGGTTCCACCAACTTCCCCATTCACCTCACCCCTCCTCAGGGACTCCTCACAAAGCATTGTTATGGCAGGAAGTGGGACATCTACATATAGGAGCTGCTTTGTGGGTACTAGAGTGACACCATGGCAGGGGTTTTTACTCAAATTATTTCCTCACACAGAAAATAACAGGTGGTTAGAGACCCATACTTGATCTCCGTCACTTAAACAAATACCTCTGTAAGCAGTGGTTTGAGATGATTACACTCGCGTCCATCATTCTGGCACTGGACAAAGGATACTGGTTTGCAGCCCTCGTCCTGCAAGACTTACTTCCACATAACCAGACATCCAGCTCACAGATGCTTCCTCTGTTTTATGGTCGCTTCAGAACACTTTCAATACTATGTCCTGCCTTTTGGTCTTTCCTCTGCCCCCAGAGTCTTTTCAAAGGTTCTGGCGACACATCTACATCACAATGGAATTATGATTTTTCCTTACCTAGATTGCCACCACGTAAGAGGCCCCTCTCCACAAGCAACATAAGACCTGCTCCTTTTTTCCAAGAGCCTTTTCGAATCTCTTAGCTGCATCATAAGCGAGTAAAAGTCCACATGCATCCCACACAATCGCTAGAGTTCATAGGTGCTCTTCTGGATTCCACCAGGCCACGAGCATATCTCTTTATCCAGCATTTCAAAGCCATAAAAAGCCTGGCTTTGATTATGAGGGTCAGTCTCAGTCACAATACTAACCTGCCTCTGCCTGATAGGCCATATGGCTGCTACCACATATGTCGTCAGATATGCACACTTGCACTTTTGCTGCCTTCAGAATTGGCTGGCATTAGTTTATGCCCCATCCAAAAGGTGCCTATTCCTCCAAAAGTTCTCCTCTCTTTATGAAGGTGGACTGATCCAAAGAACCTTCCTGCTGATGTTCCATTCCACCAGAACCAGCCTTCCATGCAAATTACCATGGTTGCCTTTCTCCTGGGGTTGGGCACACATATGGAGCACCACTTCCCCAGGACAGATGGTCAGCTCATGAATCTCACCTGTATATCAATCTTCTAGAACTCCGTGCTGTGAGCAACGCTTGCAGATTCGGGGCCCTGTTTTTATGCATGCTCACCGACAATGTCACCACCATGTTTTATATCAATTGACAAGAGGGCACCCGTTCTCCATTCCTCTGTGCAGAGGCTGTTTGTTATGGAACTGGTGCATCCAGAACATCAACCTGGTCATATCGTATCTTCTGGGAATCAGCAGTACAACTGCAGATGCTCTCAGTCATCACTTTCTACTGGGCCTATTTCAATGCTGGGGCGGGAGGGCGGTTCCGACAGTGGATTTGTTTGCGGCACATCAGAACACCAGCTGCCCCCAATAGTACTCACTGGATGATGCCTTCCTCATCACATGGAAGGCTTGACTATACTACGCATTTCCCCCCAGTCCTACTCCATACCCAGGGTTAACCTGAAGATTGAGTCAGACAAGGCCACAATAATTCTTGTAGCAGAAAAGTTGGTCCAGTGAAAGATATTGCTTCACCCACCTTGTCTCATTTGTATTCTGAAACCAGCACATCCAGAAGAACACTGCCGAAAAATAGTTTGTAGAATAGTTGATGACGAAATGTGTGACCAGTTGTGCCAACAGCCTCCAGGGGCCCCGAATAAGGTGGGGAAGGGGGAGCTTCTGTTCCTGGCAGGGGTGGATCCTCAGGTGGAAGGGGTATGGCTGTGGCAGTCAGCCCTGAGTACCATGGAGAATGCACCACACCAGGCCCTGGCAGCCCTCAGTCCCTAAGACTATGTACTTCACTCTCTAAATGGAAACATAGACAAGGTGCGGTGCTGTGGCTTGCCTATGGTCATGCAGCAGAGCAATAGCAGAACTGAGACTAGAGAAGGTGTCTCAGAATAGTATCTGAGGATAGTTATGTACTTTTTTGGAAAAGTGCAAGATTCATCATTGTTTTTATTATTCTGCTCCCCTCTAGTCAGATTTCCTTCCCTCAATGTTCATAAGAGTACACTTTTATTATCAAATGCTGCATAAAATTAACAAACAAGTTGTAACTAAGGCAAAAAGCAAGGCAATTTCAAATGCAGCCTTTGTCTTTTGCTTGCTTTGTTGTGTTGAAGCAATTTTGCACATGTTCCAGTTGAGATTTTTCTTGGGTCCTCTGCCGTACTGAAGATGCACTAAGTATATTTCTCAGTATCTTTTTTGTGTGGTTGTATTGACATTTTTATTTTGATATGTTCTGTGTAAGTAGAACCTAATTTCATGTTGGGAGAGAATTACTTGGGGGAGTGGGTTGTAAATTCCAAATAAGGGCACTGGAAGATCCAGCTGTTTCACTGTTGCATCATCTGTATATCTTAGGTGCTTTCTGGCCTCTATTCTAGGGCTGTGTCTAGACTGGCCACTTTTTCCGGAAAAGCAAATGCTTTTCCAGAAAAACTTGCCAGCTGTCTACACTGGCCGCTTGAATTTCCGCAAAAGCACTGACGATCTCATGTAAGATTGTCAGTGTTTTTGCAGAAATACTATGCTGCTTCCATTCAGGCAAAAGTCTTTGCCAGTGTAGACAGCAGAGATTTGTTTTCCTCAAAAAAGCCCCAATCGCGAAAATGGGGATCGGGGATTTTTTGCGGAAAAGCGCGTCTAGATTGGCACGGATGCTTTTCCGGAAAAAGTGCTTTTGCGGGAAAGCATCCGTGCCCATCTGGACGCTCTTTTCCGCAAATACTTTTAATGGAAAACTTTTCCGTTAAAAGCATTTCCGGAAAATCATGCCAGTCTAGATGTAGTCTCGTTGTATTTGCGTGTATCATATTTTCTAATCATCAGAGGAGTGACTTTCTGAAACAGTGTTCCAAGTGTAAACTGGAGTCAAAAAAACCTAACTGGCTTCAAGACTGAGCTTGGTAGAGTTATGGAAGGTATGGTGTGATGAGACTACCCTACTGACATGTAGCTGATTTGCAACTGCTAGCAGTAAACTTTTGCTATAGCCCTAGGACATTAGATAAGGAGAGCTTTGAATTACCAAAAAGAATTCTTTTCTAGGTGGGTATCTGGCTCAGGGTCTAAGTGATTTGCCATATTTTGGCTTGGGAAGAAAAATTTCCCCTGAGTCAGACTGGCAGAGATCCTGCAAGTTTGCCTTCTTTTGGAACATGAGACATGGGTCACTTGTAAACTGCTGTAATGGTGGATTCTGTATGAGGTGGATTCATTCCAGAACTTCAGTAATTCAGACAGATGTTTTGGGTCTATCACAGGAGTTGGATAGGTGAGGTTCTGTGGCCTACAGTGTGCTGGAGGTCAGACTAAAAGACCATGATGGTCCCTTTAGGCATAATGTCTGAGTCAAATCTTAATATATTTACTCTCCACAACTCATTCAACATCTCTGTGCTTTTGAATTGCCTGGATCTTGACAAGTGATCTTCAAAGGACTGTGGAATGGATCATGGAAGCACTTGTAAACACATCACTGCATTGAAATACTGTCAATATTCTTTTTTTATGTTGGGAAAATTCAGTTTTTAAATGAATTTATTTTAGTCAGTGAGTAAAAATGGTTATATTTGGAGGTATGTTTCTATTTAGCCTAATTGAAAATTAAAGCTAGGTGACCACCCAGCATTTGGGAGGGAAATACATTATTCAAAGAAAATATTAATGAGATAATTCAATATGTAATATTCTGCCACCTGTAGAACTGGTCAAATTCTGCAGAAATTATCAAGTGAATCACAGTATTTATTCAGTATTTTCTACTGATTGTACTGAAAATACATCATGATTTAAATAGCTTTCTGTAAATTAGCTTTTAAACTGTGGTTCTAGACTTAGATTTTGCATTTGTACGTCAATCTCGAAATTGGTGCAGTTTTTACTGCAAAGTTATTATCTGTTTGGTAATGTATAATAGTAATGTAAATTTAACTATAGCAGTGTGAATGATGCTTCTTTAATTCCTAGACTTTAGCAACTTTTAGCATTTAGGAAAGACTTGCTGACTAGTCTGATATTAGTTTGGATTGTTCAGTGGGTTTTTGTTCTTTTCTGTATCATTTTGAAATAAATCCATCAGTCATGATGTCTCATATTGAAGTGTAATGCCTCAGTTATAAGCATGCAGATAACACAAATCGGGAAATACATTCAAAATGTTTTCTGCACAATGGCACACAGCACATCTTTTTTCCACTTTAATACAAATAAATATAATTATCCTATTCATTTTGTGCTCTGATGACATTTTAAGTATGGTCACTTTCATTTTTTCCCCTTAAAGGGCATGATCCAAAGTCTGTAGAAGGCAGTGGCAGTTTTCAATAGATTTTAATGGGCTTTGGCTAAGGTATGGATTTAATTTCCTCAGTTTGTGTGGCTCTTTCATATTGAAGTGGATAGAGAGAAATTTTGTTTTAAATCCACAAAAAGTGGCATGGGGATTTCAGGGAAGATATAGAATGTGACTCTGTTTTTATCTTGTTTATTTTTATTTGCTAGAGTTTAGGCTGAAAGTCCATTTAATTCATGAACTTGTTGATTACACAGTATTAATTATATGCAGGTGTAATATTCCCATTCAATGGATTTTGAGCATCTGAAATGTCAATACATAACTGTTAAATGTACAAACTTAAATATTGTTCCCCTCCTGCCTCATTGAGTTTACATGATACATAATTCTCTACATTATTTTAATATGAAGCATCTGTTATAGAAATATTACTTGTTACATTGGTCTTTATAGTCTTGATATAAATTATATTAATTTTCCAAATTGGACTTGTACATGTAAAAATATACAGTGTACTTCTTGTTTGGACATTGATCTATTAGCATTTATCTAGTACTGACTGACTTACAGTGTTTAAGATTTTCCTAGTACATTTATGCTAGTCTGCATAATGACATTGCTTGCATATTGGTGTTGCTGCAGAATGGGGAATGTCACTGTTTTGGTTCTTTTAATGGAGAAAATGTACTGTCTAGTGTGTTAAGTACTGTGTTTTTAGTGGACTCAAAAGGAAAGCTTTAAACATGAATCAGAAACTTCCAGTGCCCTACAGAGAAGATCTTAATTGTTTGTTCCATCGCTTGTTCTGCTCTCAGTACAGAACAGTGTGCATCTTTAGGAGTTAAGTTTAAATAAGATTTGTTATAATTGGTATAAAGTACTGTTGCTAAAAGTATGGCACATATTAAAGGAATTTGCAGATGAGCTCCACAAAGTGCTCAGCAAGAAGCCTGTGTAGCCCTATAGAAATCCAGGAAAACTCCTGCCAGAACTCCTGCCAAGCATGATAGGCTTCCACAAATTCAACACTTTTCAGCTCATAGCAATCTGGACAACTTATCTGCTTGTCCCTTCAATAGAGATGGACAAGAGTGGGGCAGTCAGCTTGCAGCGTCAATCACTGTTGCAGTGTCAATCACGATTATTGTGAGTTCAGTTAGATGACTACTCTGTAGTTTTCAAAGATATTGAAAAATGTTTTCTCCTTTGTGGTTCTGGTTGGTGGGACTGATATGAAGATATGTCTCGTCACTACAGCCATGATTGCTGTTCTGACAACCTAATTTCTGGTGGAAAAGGGAGCTATAGTTCCCACTTAACAACTTTCTGCTGAAAATGCCTTTCTGAGAGGCAGATCTGGTAGTCTTTGAGCTGCTGATGAGCATCTTTCTCTGATTTTAATATGGGTCCTAGGAAACTGTAACCTCTTGCAGGCCACTTGGTGGGGTCACCCACCCTTTGCAAAAGAAAAGTGGTACAAATGACAGAAGTAGTTGTGGGAAACCTTAAGTTTTAGAGGTTCATATAGTAACATTTAAACTTTTGGTATTACCTTAAATATAATATTCTATGTTAATCATGAAACAACATCAAAATTGTGCCCTGGCCCTTCTTTCCAGGAATCAAGGAGGTCAGAAGCAGACATTTTGAGTATGCACTCAAGTACAGCATCCCACTCTTTTCTCAACTGCCAGCCCACTGAAAGCAGTGGGTTTGGTTTTGGCAGACCTCATTACTTCGAGCACCCAACTATCTTCTGGCTACACTTTGCAGTTTGTGGTCAACCCACCCTCCCATCTCATTTCCTGGTCCCTCTTCAGGGTTCTTTCTTGTCCAAGAGGTTAAGAATCTCCTGTACCTGTAAGTGGTGGAGGCGAAATGAAAAAGGTTCTACTCCCAGTGCTTCCTAATCCCCCAAAACAAAAGGGGGTCTAAACAAATCTCTCAAGAAGTTAATTTTGCATGGTCTCCTTGACCCCTGTAATCTTCTCCCTGGATCAGAGAGACTGGTACAGCCTTATCCTCTATTTTGTGCTAGGTCAGTGCCATTGCCAATTCATAGCCATTTGGTCTCTTATCAGTCCCAAGAGAATTCATAAGGTGCATAGTGACAGGGGTATCAGTTTACCAGTTCTTCAGTAACTAGCTAATAAACTGCCAGTCCTGGGTCTGATTTGCAGTGGCATCTCGATCTGGTTTACTCAGTCTGTTGTGACCTGGAGCTATTCATATATGAGAACAAGTCAACACTAATTCCAGTGCAACGCATACAGTTAATTGAAGCAGTTCTCACCTCTATTCAAGCCAGTCTTCCTCCCTGTGTCTCAGTTCTAAGTCGTAGCAGACCTCATCTCGGGCATGCAAGCCCACCTTCTTCCACATGTTCTTGTTGGGCCTCACGGCTGCCTGCACTTATGTGGTGTGGCATGCCTGATTCCGCCTTAGGCCCATTCAGGCATGGCTCGTTTCAGTCCACATCCCCAAAAGACACAACACGGACCATGTGGCTAGGGCCCTGGAACACATACTGTTGTCATTCACATTGTGACAGAAATCTGACTGGTATTAAAGGGAATTCCCTTCACAGCTCTGTCCCTATCAGTGATCCTTGTCTCTAATGCCTTGGACCTGGGGTAGGGAGCCCCTGGGCGATCTCAGTACACAGTCATTGATTGTAACTTGATTGTTCCCTAAGCTCTGTACATCAATACAAGGACTCTCAGAGCAATTCACCTGGCCTGCCAAGCCTTCCTACTTCACATAGAAAGCAGGGCAGTTCCGGTCCTGAGGGACAACACAGCAACTATGACAACAAGCAAGGCAGAGCCAGATTGTCTGCCCTTTGCCAAGAAGCACTGAGGCTCTGGGACTTCTGTGTTCAATATAACATCCATCTCATGGCTACACATCTTCCCAGAGCCAAAAATACTTTGGCAGATTGCCTTAGCAGAACCGTCTCCTCTCACCAGGAGTGGGCCCTCCATCTGTACATGATCGGCATCATCTTTCAGAGGGGAGGGACTCCCCAGGTGGAACTATTTGCATCCAGGCAGAATAGGAAATGCCAAATTTTTCTGATTGAGTCCATGGATCGACAGAGGCTCCCTCTTGGAAGCTTCTCTGCTTCCATAGTTGGGAGCTTGTACGCCTTTCCCCTCACTGCCGTTAATTCAAAGGGTGCTGAAGATCAAACAGGATAGGGCAAAGGTACCCTCATAGTACTTGCTTGGCTTCACAAGCGCTGGTTTGGCATACTTCTGGACCTCTTCCTGGCTGCTTTGTTATTGCTGTGGCTGAGGCTGTACCTGCTGTCCCAAAACCATGACAGTATTCTCTGTCTGAACCTGAAGGGCTACGTCTAGACTGGCCACAAATTCCGGAAAAGGGATGCAAATCAGGTAAGTCAGGATAGGGAAATCCGCGGAGGATTTAAATATCCCCTGCGGATTTAAATAAACATGTCCGCCGCTTTTTTTCCGGCTTGGGGAAAAGTTGGAAAAAAAGCGTCTAGACTGGCGCGATCCTCCGGAATAAAGCCCTTTTCCGGAGGATCTCTTATTCCTACTTGAAAGAGATCCTCCGGAAAAGGGCTTTATTCCAGAGGATCGCGCCAGTCTAGACGCTTTTTTTCCGGCTTTTCCCCAAGCCGGAAAAAAAGCGGCGGACATGTTTATTTAAATCCGCAGGGGATATTTAAATCCCCCGCGGATTTCCCTGTGCTGATTTACCTGATTTGCAGCCCTTTTCCGGAATTTGTGGCCAGTCTAGACATAGCCGAGGTGTTGCACCTGACAGCTTGGCTGCCTCATGCTTAAATGCAGAGGAACAAGAGCACTCTGCCAGTGCCTAACAGGTTGGGCAGTAGAAAGCCCTCCACTAGAGCAGCCTACGTGGGCCAAATAGAAGCAGTTCACTTGTCTCACTTCAGATAAAGGCATTCAACCCAAGTGGGTCCTGAATCTTGTGCTATTGCTGTTCTTTGATCCTCTGGCTTCCTGCTCTCCTCTTCCCCTTTCCCGTAAGGTCACATTCTTGGTTGCAATAGCGCTATTGGCAGCTTCCTGGCAGCTTCCTGGCCCAAGTGCCTATCTAGGACATCTGTTAGGGCAACTGGGTCCTTTCCTTGCATTTGTTATAGACTTCCTTTTCAACCTTGGAGAATCACTTGATACCAGCGCTTCAGTGTAACCATCTCTAAAACAGTGATAATAGTTCACTGTACCATTGAGACTTTAATCTTGTAAAAACTTAGACCAAGTAAGCCAAGAAGAGAGATGTTAGTTTTTGTGCCAAAAAAATCTTTAGAGATTCCACTAGAGAAATGAAATTTTATAAACCTCTAACAGGGTATTATAAATAATGGCTGAAAAACTTTATGAAACTTAAATATTTTTCTCCTAAACAGGAGTAATGCTATACTAATAGCTTTAGAAATTTCAATGCATAGCATGATCAAATCAACATAGACCAAAGAAGCAGTATTGCTTCATGTTTAGTAAATATATTTCTTTGGGCATTTGTGGTAATAAAGAGTATTTGTTTAGGCCCATATATGTGTCTTTTAAGAATAATTAATTGACAAGAAAAAAAACAAGAGATTCACTAATACATTTAGAAGACTTCCTTTTGATTGTTTTCAAAGAAAGAAAGAACAATAGAGGTCCCCCTCTGCTGGTAGAGAGTTTAATGTTCAAGTGATTATAACATACCTGGATATTAATCTAAAGTGGGTTGAGTCAGATCATACTTATACAATAAAACAAGCTAATGATGCATTATATTAAATATTAGAAATGTACTGTAGATCAGTTTTAAGTGAAATAACCTTAATTTCTAGAGTCAGGTTCCTTATCTACACATTCTAAACCTGAAAATTTAATAATTCCTGTTAAACACCCAGTAAAACATTTAAAGCGGGTACATAACATTTTACCTGGAAAAGTAATCATTTTTCCAAGTTGTGACATAATCATACCTGACCTAAAATACTACTATGCAATTTTATTTTACTCATTTCATTTCTGTTTGGGGATTTTGTGTTGGTAGGCAACCATTAGTGCTTCATTCTTTTCAATGACTGACCTCAGAAGAATTTAACAATCTAGTAGGATATGTTTGCACATGTGTCTGGCAAGAAACATTCTCAAATGTTTCCTTACAGCTCTGCACTACATCGTATGATTTTCTGCATGTGCCTTTTTCTTCCCGAAAAAAATAATCTTGTTTAGTGGAGCTGGACAAGATGTGGGCTTACTTAAAGAAACAGTTATTAAAATAAAACTCAAAACATTACTAGACAGTCCTGCAAAATAATACAAAGGGTATGAAATGAAGAGAAGTTTGAATAAATGAATGCAAGTAAATTAGCAGGACTGGTTTAAGGTGTGGGAGTTGAGTTTTACAGTAGACTGACTTTACTGCATTGATTAGTTAGTGTTATTTTACAAGATAGTAGTTTATTTCTTTTGGACTTTTCACTTAGGATGTGATTTTTTTTTTTAAAAGCATAATATTTGGTAGTTTGAGTAGCATTCTGCTATCATGTCATATCCATATTAGTAGCTTCTCTAAAAAATTCAAATAGCAATATCATGGGATAGTCATAAAGTCTCGAAGAAAAAAATGTAATAAGCCATCAGCATTTCATAGATTTGGCTAAAAGATTAGCAGCTAGAGCACACTGCTTTTAGTAGACTGGCTTGATTTTTCTGGGATCACTTCAGTTAGGCGTCAATGAGAAGCACTGGCCGTTTGCTATTGAAAAGCCTGTATCTCTCTCTGTACAGCTACTTTGGGCACTGACACTGAGAGTAAGATATGAAGGAGAGGGCTTTTTGGAAGATTGTAAGTAAACTGTTCGTTTTCAGAAATTGGAAAAGTAGTAGAAAAGAGTGAGTTCTAAGGTAAGCTGGGGGAAGAAAGCTTTGTTGTGTAAGTAAATGTTGAGAACTCCCACATGAAGTCCTTCAGCATGTGTGCATCTGTCATGACAGTGTGGTAAATTCTCTTCCTTTGACAGCCACAGTATACTGCATTCACATTTCCCGGAAATGTGATTGCTTTTTTGATACACATTCTGCTTTTGCCTGATAGGGACTCCTCATGCTGTCTTTTGTTTTCTATTCTCCTCTCATATTTTTTTCTGATTTTTTAATTTTTTTTTATTTTGGTATGTTCTGTTTGGGGTTCCTATTTATTTTTTGAACCCAAATTGTTCTGCTTTTGGTCCCTCTTTCTCTCTGTCTTTGAATGAATAATCAATGACAAAATTAAAAAGAAGACTTGAAATGATACTGTGAACACATGTTAATTAATGTTGGAAGACCTCTGTTTTTGTCTGATTCTTTTCCTTTCAAGTAAGTGATATTTTATGAATGGAAAAAATGTACACATTTTCATCTGATAATGAGTGTCAGTGATTAGAAAGCATTGCTTTTTTTTCGGACTTCATTTTTAGTGAAATGACAGTTAGCTTTGCATAACTTAGTACTGCAAATCGCGTAATGACTTACTCATACCAATAGCTGAAGTTCAATTTGAACTCTCTTACTTATATTGATTTT
The DNA here is from genome assembly GCF_052426305.1 of Pelodiscus sinensis. Taxonomy (NCBI): domain Eukaryota; kingdom Metazoa; phylum Chordata; order Testudines; family Trionychidae; genus Pelodiscus; species Pelodiscus sinensis. The sequence continues at coordinate 98,977,326 of NC_143057.1, forward strand.
GCACTGGGCATTAAATGCTATGGATAAACATTGTATCCTAGACTTTCTTTATGTTAAGAAGAAAATTCTTTTGACAACTGTAGTAAAGAATGAGATGTAGTTATTGATGGACAAAAATAAATGTACGAAGTCTTTCCTTATGTAAATCATTGTGGCTAATGGAGCCATGTCCATTTACACTAGTAGGTGATCTGTCCCAAATAACTTTAGCCTAATATCCAAAGCTATTTTATTGTGTTTTATGAAGAGGAGAGAGGGGAAAAAAAGTGCCTCACCGTTATCAATTCTGACTGTTCTCTATAGATCACATGCCAAGGATTTTGGTGGTACAGGTTGAACCTATCTAGTCCAATAACATCCATGGTCTGGCATGATTTTAGCTAGTTGAATGTCCACTTATCAGGGGTGTGGCAGAGTTTCCCATGGTCCCATAAAGTTTGTTTATGGCCACCAGTCCTGGCTCTCAGTGTTCTGTGCTTTATTTAGCTCTAATTTACCCCTAAATGTCTTCTAAGAGCCCAGCAAGCAGCGGAAGTCTTGGTAATGCTGCTAGACCATATTGACTTCCCCTGGCTGGACAAGTTTCCCCTGGCAAATTCTCTGGTTTGCTACTGGTCAGGTCTTGAGTAGGGATGTTAAAATATGTATTTTCAGATTAAAATGTAACTGCTATAAGTTTCAGTGGTTACATGTTTACACTTGGGGAGAGACACTGGCTTTTGCAACTTTTTTTTTTTAAACAAAAAATAGTTAATTTTGTGTGTGCAATTTTCTAAGTGTTTTTTTTTAAAGGTAAAAATAAATTCTGTTGTGGAAGAAAAGCAGTCTCCAAATCAGTACCTGTATTGTATTTGGAGCCTTCAGTGCTGTGCATCTACGGCCAGAGTGCATGAGCTTTTAGCTCAGAGAAGGGATGGGCTTCTGGTGTTTGTTCTGTTGTCCTCACCTTGGGAAATTGTGGGCTCCATCTGAAGGCCCTGAGCAGAAATATGAGATACTGAAGCGGTGTTTTTGATCAGCCCAACCTTGTTTGGCTGTCTACCTGCTCTTGTCATGACAGGTGCTCCATCAGCTCCCAACATTCCCAGCACAGGATTACGCTGCTGACACTGATTTAGCCTGGACATTTGTCTTGCTCTTCAGAATGATCATTTTCTGCTATTATTTTGATATTTTGAAAGTCCAAACAGGTCTATGTCAATTTGAAATTTAATAGGATAAAGAAAAGGCACTTTAATAACCCTAGCATTCATCTGTCTCAACAATGGCAGTGAGCTTCTCCCCCTCATCCTGCAAAAAAAGTTTACACTAAAGGAAATGTTGGGCAACATCAGTATAGGGGTTGCTATATGTTTGCATGGAATTAGTTGCTTCTACGGGGCTAGTTTGTTTAAAAAAGTGTAAAGGCTTTTAACCATAAAGATATTTCAGCACATTGTCTTCTAAATGTTAGTTTATATAAATTTTTCTGGAGGGATTTTTGGCTATTACTCATTGCCACTATGTGAGAGAGAGCTCTGACTTTCTAAATATAACTATTGGTCACTAAAGGAAGTTTTAACTCATATCACTTTCATTTATGAAGACTTTCTCTTACATTGTCTGTCTTTTGGGTTTAAATGATGATATAGCATTAATATTCAGGGTTGTGCCTAAATTTCACGATAAATTACATACTGTAGACTTACTGAGCAGTTTAAAGATATATTATGGTAACTTATGAATATTTTCTTTTTAAAAATGGTATGATTTTGAGTTTAAAGGATTACTGTTTTTTGACAGAAAAAGTAAGGTAGCGATAAACTCTTTATTTGCTTATAGGCGCTCGCCTTAATTTTCAATAAAAGACTTTGAAGAATTTACAACAGAGAAGTGACACGCATAAATAGGTTTAGCTTGAGTATGAATAGAGTAATTAATACAATGTTTTTCCTTATATAAAAGTTAGGCAGAGAACTGGAAGAATTGTTCTGGTAAACAGTTAGAGAGCAGTGATGTGAAACTAGACAAAGGAAAGGGTTATTAAACATTTGGCTGGAGAAGAAAATTTTGATGTAAGAAGTTAAAATATTACAGTAGTTTTCAAATTCAGTTGTGCAGGTTTTGTCTAAGGAGACATTCAAAGGTGGTTCTTCCAAGGACTTCATTGCCAATCTTGTAGAAACTGCAGTAGAGGGACAGACAGCAAAGTCTTATCTTCAACATCTTAAAATATTAGTGAATATAGTGTTTATGAAAGTGCCAGAATAGGAATTCAGGAGACTGAAACTATGCTTTATCCATAGAACAGTCACAAACTAGATAGCAGTATTGCAGACTTCTCCATTCTACACTGTTGACACATTGTAAATCTGGTTGAACTACCTCTGTGGATGGGGCTGGAAGGGGACTTCATTGTCTATGCCAGCCTTTGTTCGATGTGCTCAGACTGCAATTAAGATGAGCAGCTGTGTTAGGGCTTGGACTAAATTCACCAATTTGTTTAAGGAAACAACCATCCTGGGTTAACTGCCTTCAAGCTCTGATGCCATAGGTTTCATCTACTACTACTATGAGGTACTTTGGTTTTGCCCATGATTATTAGACATGGGATGACCTATTTCCTGTGTCAAATTATATATAAATGTAAATATTTACTACTGCGAGTTAAAGTAGGGTGTCAACTTTTCTCTAATAATAAATTCTTTTGATTCCGATAACAATTTTCAGCTAAATTTTGAGGTTGTCTATTAAAATGTTGAGCACATATTTTTATGCTAGACTTGCTAGATTTTAATGTACTATACTATGAACTGTAAAGTTGACTTCAAATTATGAATATTTTAATATGCGTGGTGAGGTCACAGTTCTTTGGATTTATGCAGCCTTTGGTTGTTTGAGCAATGCATTTTATCACCTGTGTGCCTTCTGCAGAGCTGAAAAGTTTATGGAGAAATAGAAAATATGACTGAGTCTTTGACATTTTTTAAATAAATGTACATCTCGTTAATGACAAATTGCTAATCTTGGTTTTAGACACCGAGCTGTGTTTTTTGCTAGAAGTAATCCAGATGTGCATAATTTATCTGGCTGCCGTATGTGCACTGACATGTCTTTCTGTAATCAACTGTTCAGTATTGTTAAACAGTTAAATGTTCTTTATCAACAAACTTTCTGAATTGTACTAATTCTATAAGTTACTTAAAATAGTTAAAGTTTAACTGAAGAAACTATCTTCAGATTGAGTGGTGACCAAGACTAATGAATGTTTAGAAAAATCACTGACAAACAGCAGTACAACTTCTAAACCATTTAAGTTTTGTTATTCAGATAAACAGAATACATGTTTTACATAATCTCATTATGATGGAATACAGACCTGTATCATAACAGCATAAAGGAAATTGCTAAGAGGTTAATATTGAATTTATTGGACAAATTGATTTTTGATAATAGAAAATTAGTTTAATTTGATAACCAAACATGTCTTGGCAGAAGTATGGAAAGAGCTGTTAAAGGACACTTGTCATTTAAATCTATAAAAAATATTAGTGGAAAGAATTACACTATTAGTTTAAAAGTTTCAAAGGGGAGTAGCCCAGTTAGTCTATAACAGGAAAAACTTAAAAAACAACGAAATGTCTAATAGCACCTTAAAGACTACCAAAACATGTAGATGGTATCATGAGCTTCTTCAGATGACTGGCATATTAGAAGTCCAGATCCAAGAATAAATAAGGGAAAAGATGGGGAAAAGAAACAGCAATTAGATTAAGTCGTTACAAGAGGCTGATAAGAACAAACAATGGAGGTGCCAATTGTTCTTATCAGCCTCTTGTAACTACTTGAACAGTCTACTCACTATCTCTCCTCCCCCCCCCCTTCCACCCACTGTTCCCTTATTTATTCTTGGATTTGGACTTCTAATACTCCTCATCTGCAGAAGTGGGTTGTGCCCATGAAAGCACATGATACCATCTACATGTTTTATTAGTCTGTAAGGTGCTACTAGACTTTTCGTTGTTTAAGTTTTTACTATTAGTTTACTGCTTGTTTTGCTTGCTATGCAGCAGTCTTTACAAATCATTGATTTGATTTGATATATTTTTGGCTGCATGAACTGAGCTGAAGCTTCCCAAGCAAGCATGGCATTTACAACTTCAGAAGTTGTTTTTCTAAATAACATATTTAAAAAACCCACCTACGTATTTCCTGTTGTACTACTAGTGCTGCTGTAATGTTGCTCTGTCATTCAATGATCACATTGAGCCACATCGGATAGTTTCTCACCATGATCTAGACTAGAAGAATGTGCTGGTGATATTGTGGACTGAAATTGACTAACAGTATCTGGATTCTAAGTTTCCTCTCTGAGAAAAGATTGTCTGACTTTAGTGGGCTCCCTGCTGCACATTATGCCTACCATTATAAATACATATCCTGCGGTACTCAGGTCCTCTGTTGTAGTAGTATGCATAAGTTGGTGCACTCTCCCCAGCAGTTGTTTAACCTGAAGTATGGTCAGCAGCACTTCTTTATTTAACATCCTGGGAGGAGTCATGACCTGTACTAATGGCCGATATTTTGTATGACTTAAAGATAGGAATGTGTTTGTCCCATTGGTCACTCTCCACTCTATTGGAAGCCCTGACTGTGTTAGTTACTTTTATTATTTGTGCTACCATTGTGCTAGGTGCAGTGTACACACAGAAAAAAGACTGTCCTTGTCCCCCACCAGTTTGTAATTTAAGAATATAAGAAAAGATAACTGACATACAGGCAAGTACATGGAAACAATGAGTTAATACTGATTTCAGCATACCAGCAGTCTTACTTGTGCAATGCCCTTCCTTTGGCATGACGAGACAAGAGACAGGAGTCACTGGATGTGATTTAATTAGACCACAATTTTATTCTTAAATGTCTGGGAGTACTAGGCAAATAGAAATGTACTGTACAAATAATTTTAAAATCATTTTAACATGTACATCTGTGGCAGGGCTTCTGTGAGCCCTCCCCCAACCCACTACTGGGACTTACCATCCCTCCTGCTTTGCATGAGGATTATCAAGGGACTATATAGGAGGGGACATTTGGCTTCTTCCCTCTTATACTGTGCATTGGAGCCCCCCTCCATTTCCTCACCTTAAAATGGATTGGGAAAGGATTTAATCTGATGACCGTATCACTTCCCTATGGAGTACCTATACTGGATATTTGCCAGAAGAAAGTGCCAGCAATTAATTTGACTTCCTTCTCCCAGCTGGATTCCCAGACATCTAATGTTCCTTTAATATCAGCCAAAAACATTAGCTCCCAAGTCTTGACAGAAAGACCTCATCCTGCCTGAATAATTTTGGTGCCCCATATGCTATCTCTGGATGCAAAATTACCAACACACTATGGCCCCCAGGAATTTGTTCAATTCCCCATTCATGTACTTCCTAACCTTGTCAATCCACGGTGGGCTTGCAGCTCCCTGTCATGCCCTGTATTGCAGCATATCACAGCACACAATATCTTCCCCAGGTCCCTCTTAGCTCTGATCATTGTCTACCCTTCTGCAAATTCCCGAAGTGTTTTTCATGAGATGAAACAAGTATATCTGGTGCCCATTCACAGTCACCCAAAGCATACAGGACAGTAAGTGAGTTTATGGTACAAATTAAATATGAGACCAGTTCTCACTACTAAGTTGAAGATATGAAATGGGAAATAGTCAATGGTGTTTTCACTTCACAAAATAACAGTGATTCTTGGTCTTGCTATGAAATTTGTTACAAGGGCACTTTTACAGAAGCCCTGGAAAAATCTAGCTTTCCTTTTTATCAGAGCCAACGTCGTCATAAAACTTAACATTGTATGCCGATGAAAAAAAATTAAAATGGGTCTAAGTATAAAAAAAGTTTGTATCTGATTGAATTACAGCAGAGAGTTTGAAGGTGTGCGGATCTGGGGTTCTTTCCGTTCACCACAGAAGAAGGGCGGAAAAGTCTGATTGAACAAATAGTTATTTGTGCTTGAAAAGACAGCTTTTTTAAAAAGTAGAAGTAGAATTGCAATTATATTTTCTTTGCTTTCCACAAATCCTGGGGATATTTTAGTTTGTGTTCCTAATAGCTTGTCTGTATAAGAAAATTAATCCAAAATGATGGAGTGTGTGAATTTAAATTAGATTAACTCCATGGTGGATGCTCTGGAATACGAAAAATTCAGTTTAATTCCATACTTTGGGAATAAATTACTCTTATTCCAGAATAAGTGTGTTCATATCTCCCAAAAAAACCAGAAATATATAGTTAATCATATTTACCCTAAAAAGTTTCTTTGGGTAGCTTTACAAATTCGCAGTAAGCTTTCTTTTTCTAGAGTCCTAACAATAGTAAGTATCAGGTTCTAAAAGCTCTTTGTTCTCTGTGGTTACTTATTCCTTGTATGGGCTGTATTTCCTACCCTTACAATAGAATTATGCTCTAGAATCCAAGTTTTTGTTTTTTAAAATTAGTTCCTAGTACTGATGCTCCAGAACTGAGGACACCCTTAGAAATGTATCTAGAATATAATCAGTGCAGAGATTCCGTCCCACATTTGCACAGATCTTAAAATAGCTCTGAAAGATGTGAACTGCCCATTCATTTCAATGAATGATTAACACTAAAACTTTAGGATATCAATACAGATGTCAATGTTAACTGTTTCACTGCCTGTCACTTAGCAGAAACATGTCATGTTATTCTCTTGATCGCTTCTAATGCAGTTAGTCTGTCATTATAAGCATATGTAGAATATAGGAAAGGCTGAAATAGTGAATTTACTACTAATTACTGTATATAACACAGGGATTACTATGTAGATTATATTTGTTAGCAAATCAGATTTTTTTTCAGCTATACATGAGTACTCAAAGTTGAGCAGTAGAAATTATGTATTCTTTTGTAATGGCTCTTATGTCTCTTATTACTGTCAGTAAATGATTATTTAATAAACTAGAACTGAGTCCAATTGCCCAGAATGAAATTGTCTCGGTCAACAAAATAGTCCCCTTTTAAAAAAAAAAATCTTTTTTGTACACTTTGTTAAAATAGGCAAGACTTTAATATACAACAGATTGAAAGGTCTAATGGTATAAAATGTTAAATGTGATTTGAAAATTGAAAACAACTACTTCTGAAACTTTAATCTTTAGGATTCTAAATGTCTGGGCTAGTGTGGAATGGTAGGTTTGCCAAGACTTGTTGCAAACACTATAGAATAGCACTAATAAACCTTGTTCAGTAAGTTTAAAAGAACATGGTGAACCATATGACAGGTTCTCAAGAATACTTCTGTCAGGAGCCAAATTTTCTGTAATAGACCCCTTTTAAAATGTTGGTTTATGTGAGAAACTGGCACTATCTAGGGATTTTCCCCTTTCAAATTACAGAAGGCAGATGAATTTATTAAAAAATCTTCTTTGGTATAGATTATTGTACTGTGAAGGATACAATATATAGACATTATTGTAACTTTGCAGCTACACTCTCGTTCATGCCTATAGGCAAGATACGTTTATATACTTACAGTAGTGTAGTCTTTAATCAGATATGTTAGTGAGAGAAGTTTAGATCATGAGGTAAGCAGTTTTTAATCAGATTATACAACATGTGTAGATTTTGCTGGATCTGCTTTTATCATGAGAAAGATAACTGAAAAGAAAACTATAAAAAATGTCCATTCTTGTATCCACTTTCCCTTCCCTATTAAGTGTGTGACTAGTTCCACTTAAGTAATATACAGTATTTCTATGTGATACACAGTCCATTAAATATTGCTCACTAGATTATGGAGGAAAGAACAGATCCAGAGGTTTGGAAAATTATATCCCACAAAGAAATAGAAAAATGGCAAGAGGAATGAAAGGTACATAAATAACATGTAATTCTAGTAAATTGTAAGTTGATTTGTAAATTGTTTGCAAAACTGATATTTGATAAGATGCTCCTTTCTTATGCATACTGTATATTGAGAAAAGGGTCTTTAAGTTTATCTCTGGGTCTAAATAGATGTCCTGTTGGTATTAATTTATGGGGCGATGGAATGATTTGTGCTCTTGTAGTAGAATTCTCTGGTTATAGTGCAGTGATGACTTGCACAGATATTCAGAAACTGGCACTTCAAGCAAAGTATTGTGCAAATTTAGTACCTGTGAAATAAGACAGTAGAGCTCTTGAGACTGAAATCTTCTATCAGCATGCTCATAAGGAAAACATTTCTTGGAGAAAATGGCTGCTGTACTCTGACAGCCACCTTTAGAACAGAAAAGTCCACTCGAGTCCTGGCCTTTCTTCAGAGATTCCCAACTATTATATTTGTTTCTTTAATGATGCAGACATCTTTTTCACTTAGAACTTGGAGACATCTATTGCACATAGCACATGTACCGGAATTTATTTTAGGAAGAGCAAAATATGCATTAAATAGTCATTTCTTACCTCCCTATCACCACCACCAAAAACAACAGCAGCAGCAACAACAAAACACACACACACACACACACACGCGCGCGCGCTCTCTTTAGTCAAATGAGTAGTCTTGCTGACTTTTTTTGTGCAGATGAACAATATTTGTCCCTAAAATGAAATTACAGATATACACAAAATGGTTGTTTGACCATTTCCAGAATGAATGCAGTCCTGAAGTTTTCAAGTCCATTGAAGCACTGAAGTAAATTGCATATTCAGGAAGTATGGAGAATCAGGGTACGTCTATACTAGCTCCCTAGATCAAATTAGCTGGTAAACCTCATTGCAGGAGGAATACCAGCTAATTCAAGTTAGGGCTTTAAATCGGAATCCCGTTTCCCTGCCGCGTGTAGACACAGGCAGTTACTTCGGGTTAGTTAATTTCAGGATCAGAAAGTTCTGTAGCTAGAAAGTCTACAAAATAAATTTTGTAGGAGTCTCTAATTAGAATATTTTCAGTACACCGTTATATTTTTCCCCTGTGTAATACTTTCTTGGACCAAACAAATTCATGTTTAGATACCATTTCTCTAACCTTTGGATCTCCACATAAATTTGCATGCATGGTTGGAGAATGATACAGAGCACAAATATTAGGACCACTAGTAATATTCCTGACTTTTCTGCCTTTTTTTTAAACCCCATGCTCCCCTAGTTAATTGGTGTCCCATTCTTCCTCATTTCTACCTTTTACCATTTCTCTCCCCTTTTTTCCTGTCTTTTCTGTCTTTCCTTATTTGATTTTTCATTTTTTTTGTTGCAGAAATTTAGAATTGGAATAAGCACCCATGCAGTACCAATTTGTCAAGGACAGATCCAGAGAGAAACTTACGTAGCACCCTTGTTAGTTCTCACTTGGGTGTAAAGTGCTATTCTTTAAGGAGTGTCCCTGAGGGGGCTACACTGTACCTTGGCACCCCTGCACTTATAATCAGAACTTTTTAGCAGCAGTATCTTGGGTGTGTGTCCATTCATGCGCACATGCTGTCAACTGTTCCTCAGTTCCTTCCTAACAGCCTCAGGCTTGGTTGGAACTCAGCAGTGGTCTATTCTTCTTACCATATAAGAGTTAGAGGTTTTTCCCCTAGTTAACTCAGATGCCTTTCCTTCCTTCCCTTTTCCTGTTTCTTAAAAAAAAGAGGGGGCGGGGAGGGAGTTCCCCTTTCTTTCCTTATTCCTTTCCCAGTTAGTAATGCTAGGCTCTCCTGGGTTCAAGAGATGCCTTCCTTGCAGGATGTCCATTCCAATATCAGATGGACTTGCCCAATGTATCCAGTGTCTGAGGCAAGGTCATTCCCCACAAAAATGCCACATTTCAAAAAGCTTTCCTCCAGGTCCCTAAAATCCAGGGATCTGCAACTTAAGCTCCTAATGATGGAGAAGACACTGAGACCAGCATCAGAATCAGTATCACAAGCCTCTACACCCCAAACATCTCCCACAACAGCTTCGGTTCAGGGGGCATCAGTACCACAGGAGCCTTATGCTAAGTAGACCTTGAAGAGGAAGCACTCCTACCACTGAAAGACTTGCAAAAAGATATCTGCTCAACAGAACCCTTTCAAGGCACCGATGGCACAAGCTTCAGGGGATGCACAGGTTCCAGGCACATCTGGCGTGGACAAGTCCTGAGGGGCAGTGATGATCAAGGAAGCACACCCTGCGGACTCAGCACCAAAACCAAAAAAGACAACATCTGTACCACTGGTACCGACCACATCAGCACTAGAACAAGTGGCACCTAAACGAGCACACCGCACGGGAGGTAAGGTCTGCTTAGCTCCATTGGCACAGACCCTGTCTAAGATGGTACTGGGGATGCATACCGAGACCTCTCAGGTACTGATGGCAACCAAGACTTGCCAGCATGACAACTCCATATTGCCACAGCTTACCCAGGCAACCACATTGTTGGTAATGGTGTTTCTGCCATTGTGCCCATTGACCACACAACAGGAACTGGCAGTCACGTCAGTGCTGGGGACTCCATTATTTGGAACTGACGCCACTCCTACTCTTGAGGGACTATACAGGCTTTCCACCCCCTCTAGATAAACTCCACCCTTTGAGTGAGGACGAGCATGACAAGGAGATCTTTCTCTTCTCACCATTCTTCACCTAAACCTGTCTCAAAGTTACAACAGCAGTAGCACCAGAGCTAAGCCCAGATGTGGCAGCCTTTCCTCTGGTTCCTGCCCATACCTTTTCCTCGGTCGTGACAAGGAGGGGATCCTTAGAGCCCTTTTAGAGCCCAGATGACAGACTACCAGACTACTTCACAGAGCAAACCATAGTCAGTGGCCCCAAAGCCTGCAGTATCCACAAGATCTGACACCACCCAGGTGGATGTGGAAGACCTGAAGGAGGCGCAAGAGGAGAAGACTCTCCCTCCTTCTCACCTCTCTTCCTCCTAGCCCAACAAGTCTATAATGTCCCCACTGCCAACAGCTGGGGATGACTTCAGGTCCTTCTGGGAATTATACAAAAGGGTGGCAGATTCGCTGGACATCTCTCTAGTGGAAGTCCCTGAAATCCAGCATAAATTTACCAACGTTCTGCAGGCCTCCACTTAATCTAAAATAGCCCTCCCAATAAATGAGGCCATTCTGGATCCAGCAAAAATCATTTGGCAGTCTCTAGTCTCTATTTCTCCAACATCCCAGAGGGCTGACAGAAAATACTATGTGCCAGCCAAAGGCGTAGAGTTCCTGTTCATCCACCCAGCTCCCAACTCCTTTGTGGTTGAAGTGACTTACACCAGGGGCAAAAAGACCTACTTCAAATCCATGTCATATGACAAGGACTGGAAGAGGCTTTATATTTTGGGCCACAAGGCCAATTCATCTGCATTTCTGTAATTAGAATTGTGAATTATTTGGCCCTACCATCGAAGTACATTTACAACCTCTTTGACAAAATGAAAAATGTTATTGAACATCTCCTAGAGGAATATAAGCCTCATTCCCATCTGGAAGAAAGGTCGTTCATAGCCAAGATGGCATTGCAGGCCTCTCTGGATTCAGTGGACATTGCATCATGTTCCTTGGCGACGTCAGTTGACATACACAGGAGCTCTTGGTTGCCCCTCTCAGATTTTCTTAGAGAAGTGCAAAATACAGTTAACTTTGAAGGTCAAAAATCGATTTCTACAACCATAGATGCATCTCTGCACACACTGAAAGATTCCAGGACTACACTTAAGACTTTAGGCATGTATGTCCCTCTAAACTGCCTCTAAAACTCCCTGTGATAGATCATCCTCATACACCTCACAACAGAGAGGCTGTGACCTAAGGTGACATTGGAGACAGCCTCAGGACCAATCTACCATGTCCCAGCCTGAAAACTCCAGACAGGCATTTTGAGGTTGGTTGGGGGTTCAACATTAGCTCCTAATGGTAGCCAGCACCACTACAGTTTGCACCCCTTCAGATAGATGGGCTTTGGAGATAATCTCCAAGGGTTATACTATCCCTTTTCTCTCCTTCCCTCCAACTCAATCTCCTTCCCTGTCCCTCTTCAGGTACTCCTCTCATGAGACTCTCCTTAAACAGGAGATAGACAAGCTTCTCACAATGGGGGCAACAGAACCAGGGCCACCACCACAAAGGGAAAAGAGCTTTTATTCCCAAAACTTCTTGACTCAAAAAAACAAAACAAACAAAAAAAAAAAAACCAAAACAAAAAACAAAAAAACCCCCAGGAGATTGGAGATACCTTAAAAAAAAAAAACCCACTTCATCTTGGTAATGCTTCACTATGTCATCCCTCAACCTGCACAGAAATCCCACCTGACTCCTACCCAGGAGTTGGAATGCATAGGCGCAGTGCTGGATTGCGACTAAGCACAAGCCAGACTTCCATTGCAACTTTTCCAAGTCTTAGCCCTATTGGTCCAAACAGTCGTCAACAGCCCCACAATCTCGGCCACTAGTCAGCTACAATATATATGATCCCGGATACCTGATTACACATTCATTGCTTTCAAGCATGGCTCCATAGCTGTTTTCGGCCATGCAAGCACATCTGCACAAAATCCTGAGCCCTCCAAAAAGGGTAAAGGAATCTCTTCAGTGCTGGTTGCAGCCTAACCACCTCTGCAAGGGAGAACCATTCCAACATCATCTTCACTCCATCACAATAACCACAGATGCTTCTCTGGAAAGGTGGGATGCATACCTGAACCAACACAACATTCAGGGAACGTGGTCTTCATCAGAGTCAGCACTTGACATTAATATTTTACAGCTCCAAGTGGTCAGAGAAGCCTGTGAATATTTTCTCCCCCTGATTCTCAAAGAATCAGTGCAAATGCTCACAGACATGACATGCATGTTTTGTATAAATCATTCAGGGGGATCCAGGTCTTACCACCTTTGCAAAGAAATGTATTGTGGCACTGGTGCATCCAGCATCATGTGAGCATTTTGGCTGTCTATCTGGAGGATAGCAAAATATGATGGCAGACCATCCGAGCCAAAATTTTCATAGAAATGAGAGTGGAGATCCACCCTGAAGTCCCACATTCTGTGTTTCAAAAGTGGGGTTTTCCAGACATAGACTTGTGTGAAATGCCCCAAGTACTGTTCCAGAGCAGGTCTGGGTGAGAACAGTCTGGGCAATGCTCTGTTGTTCAACTGGGCAAACTAGCCTATGCTATTCTGCCCCATCACTACTCAACAAGGTCATCCAGAAAACAAAACAGGACAGGGCCCAAGTCATATAGATAGCACCAGCATGTCCAAGTCATATTGATAGCACCAGGCAGACCAGATGTCGATTGCTCCCCCGCTTCATCTTCCACAGCTCCTGAATATCCTGTCACAGGTCGAGGGATGGATTCTTCACCCAGACGTTCAAAGATTACACTTTAAAGCCTGGCTTCTTCAAGGCTGACGACATCCAACCTCACCTATTTAGAAGAGGTCCATCACTTAATTATGAATAGTTACATAACAAGCACCAGGAAAACATATGCTCAAAAATGGCATCATTTCGTTATTTGGGCCACTCACACTGCACTGTGGCCAAGAATGCTAGATTACCTCCTTTCCTTGAAGAAGTAGAGCCTATCAAACTCATCAGTCAAAGTTCTCTTGGCGAGCTCGCCATGCTCATGGCTGACCCTCTTTTTACAGAATTTTATAAGGACAAAGCGGTGCTTCAGACCTTGCCTGAAATTCCTTCCCAAAGTGGTTTTTCAGTTCCACATTAACAAGCCTTTGTACTTGCCTGTCTTCTACCCGCAGCCTCACCCAGACGCCAATGATGCTCATGTCGATTCCTTAGACATCTGTCATACCATTGCCTTTTACCTTGAAAGTACAAAACAATGTAGACATTCTCCCAGGCTCGCTCTTTCCATAGCAGATCATTTCAAAGGTCAGGCCATTTCCAAACAAAGACTCTTTAGGTGGATAATAAATTGCATCAGAATGTGTTACTCAATCAACAAAGTACCACCCCCAGATCAAGTAGGAGCTCACTCTACTAGAGCAGTAGCTGCCTCTACAGCTTGTCTTCAGTGTCCCTGTTACTAACATTTGTAGGGCTGCAACATGGTCCTCAACACATACCTTCACAAAACATTACGCTATAGAAAGGTATCAGTACACAGCATTTGGTGTGGCATTTCTCTCTGCCTCTCACAATACAGATCCAAAGCCACTCCTTCCAAATACTCATGGCACTGCTCCGTAGTCACTTAGTCACATGCCCACAGGAACTCTCCTGGAAGAAGAAAAAAGAGGTTACTCACCTTAGGCAGTAACTGTTCTTCGAGATGGGTGTCCCTGTGAGTGCTCCACAGTCCTCCCTCCTCCCCTCTGCTTCAGAGTTTTAACATCTCTTTGTGGTAGAGAAGGAACTGAGGGACTGTGGTTGATGGCATTCGTGGGTTGGCACACTTGCTACAGCACGAGCGACACCGCACAAACTCACAGACACCCAGGGTACTGCTGCTAAAAAGCTCTAATTATAAGCACTGGGGTGCTGGGACACCTACCGTGGAGTGCCCACAGGGACACCCATCTTGAACACCAGTTACTGCACAATGTGATTACCCTCTTTTTTTCTGCTAGTGTGCTGCTGAGAGTGATTTTCAGATGCCCTTTCTGGGGCTGGGCAGTGTTATGAGGTATAGCTAAAAGCTCCTCAGACTCTTAACAAATGTTTTAGGGGGAAAACTATCCAATTATTCAGTTTTACAAAAGTGGTTTATAAACTTAAAGCTTTATCATAGCCATTGTGAAAGATACATCTTACCTGTTAAGAATAGCTAATAACTTGTTTGTTCTTATTTAGATTTATTATTTTGTATTATTATTAATTAGAAAAGGAGTAGGCAGGGGCAAAGTGCTACCGAAGTCTACTAAAACCTCCTTGATAACCCCATTAAAGAGAAATATTCCAGTTTTATAACTAAATGGATGGCATCACAGATACCACCTTTTGTGCTTTAAATTAATAATAAAAAGGTTTTAAACACCTCCCAGTTTAGCTTTTTTAAAATAAAAAAGTGCAAGACACAGAAGTGCAACTGTTTGCAATCCAGCAGAGTTTCAAAGACCTAGAAACTGTAGTACAGTATCTTCTATTTTCCCCTTCTATTTATTCTTTTCTCTGGACAATAGAAGTTCAGGCCCCCCCCCCCCCCCCCAACAAATTCTGGCATCCTTTAGTCACTTATCATAGAAGGTCTGCACTAAATTTCCCTAGAGGCAGTTTCTCAAAACCCTAGTTCCTCTGTGGACTCAACAAAAACCTGGAGAATAGATCAGTCAGGTAACCCTTTTCTACCAAATGCGACAATATCAAACAGTCCATACCCATTTGAAGCAGAACACACCCTTCCTACAGAACCTCTTAAGTGGTGGTGATTTCAAGACTGAATTTCTCCTAGGGAGATGGAGTTAAAGACACACCTTCAGATTCATCTCAGTGAGTTATTGAGGGATCAAAAAAGCCTTTTTTTTTCAATCTATATATGATACAACAGAACCAAGAAGCTCTAGTCATGGACCTCCAAAGAGTTTACAATTTAAGACAAGAGACAATAGCTAGATATAGAGAGGGAAGTGCAAGAAAAAAATGAAACAATATTGGACAGTTATGTCTGCAGTGGTCTCAGCACAATAGAATCCTAACTGTTACGTTTTGTCATTAACATTAATAGCAAAGGCAATTTTTAAATAATTAGCTTTGCTCATGTTTACAGGGAGTTCTTCCCATGTGTGAGAGGCAGCACAGGTGAAAGCATGAAGGTAAAAATTAAGTAAACAATGGAGGCTGGCATCATGCAACCATGGAAGTAGGATCTGATCTCTTGATACTGAATGAGAAGATGGGTGGGGTGGAGACATCAGGAACTTTTTAATAATAATGGAGATTGCCTATCTCCTAGAACTAGAAGGGACCTTGAAAAGTCATTGAGTCCAGTCCCCTGTCTTCACAGGAGGACCAAGTCCCATCCCTGACAAAATTTTACCCTAAATCCCCTCTGCAAGGATTGAACTCACAACCCTAGGTTTAGCAGGCCAATGCTCAAACCACTGAGCTATTCCTCCCTCTAAAATTCACTTGAAGGTGAATTTAAAAAAGTTTGTTTGAGTAATAGGGGTGGAGCCAATGGAAGGATATGAAGAGAAGGGTGACACAAGACACCAAGAAAATGATCTTTGCAGCAACAACATGAATAGATGTAAGTGGGGAAAGGTTGCATATGTCAAGAACTTTAGCACTATAATATTTTTTTCTCTGACCCATTCCATATGCACCTTTAACGTTAGTTTGCTGCTTTCATTTTTGCTAAACCTTGGAACAAAGGTCTTCATTGAGCTGTCCACGTTGCTGCTTGGGTCTTTTTTTGTGAGTTGATAGTAAGTTTAGAAGCAAGTCATGTATACGAATAATTACAATTATTGCCATCATACAGAAATTTGATTTTACTACGTGCTGAATTAAACTGACATCATATTGCCATTTCACCCAGTCCGTCTGAATAGCCTAAATCTTTTTTTTTTTTTATCTCTAATGCAAAATTTGCCAACTCACTGCTCATCCTTTCCCAGGCCACTACTAAATAATTTAATAATTAACAAATAATTCAAGATCGTATTGCCATTCATATTCACACAGGACAGAGTTGCAGTTGCACATTCAAGTTTAATATTGGCAATTCTTGACTTCTGTGTACTTAACTGTTGATTCTTGGTTTTGGGGGTTTTTTGTATTCATGCTAAATGGATATTTTCTTCTTGGCTCATCAGGGACTGATGATTATATTTGTATTCAGAAAAAAGGCATGCTGTTTCCAAAGTGTTGATATAATAGGTTCATGACATTGTTATTTCTTCATGCTGTCATTTGAAAAGTAAAATACTTCTGTTGTCTGAGTGCAGGATTTGGTAAAGCATTAGCACAGCAGTAACCTACCCCGATACTTAGTCCGGCAAAGCAGTCTAGCTTCCAAGAGGAAAAGAGTTCTGAAAGGTCATAATAGGGTCAAAATAACCTAAATATTGGTATTCCAGTTGTATTTGAATGTCTCCCCCTACATTGTGTTTTTTTCTTAGATGCAGAAAATATAAAAATGATGAAATGTGGAGAGCTGCCTTAGATTTCTGTGGATATTCTCTGAAATGGAGTTAGTGAAATTACTTCTCGGAAAGCTCTCTATGATTACTGCTAGAGTCAGGAAAATGCACTGATTGGAGTTCTAATTTTTCTTGGCAGCCTCTGGGAGGACAATTGAAGGTGGAAAACCATCATCATTAGTACTTTTTAAAAACAATTTTTTGGTGGATAAGATGAGCTCAACAGTCCTAATTTTGTAGCCACAATAAGCCTATGTTGTGTTTGCAAATCTTGGTATATAATAACATAAGGTGGCCAAAGTCTGTAAGGGCAATCATTGGGAGAGCGGGGGGAGAGGCATTATTAGTGTTAAACTAATCTAGTTTGCTGTCATCCAGCATCATTGCAAATACAGGTGTCATGTGATGTGATGGGCAGCCTGCGAAAAGCTAATGGACTCTGATCTTGGTTAATTAGTGCAAGTAAATCTTATAATGAAGCTTTGAAGAGAGCACCTGAAATAGATAAAAGCTGAGGCTTTACTCAGTGTCAGGGTCTTGATGTTAATTATTGAGTCCTATGACCCAAGAGAAGAAGGCTCACCGATAAAGAGGTTCTGTACTAGGAAATTTGACTAAATGGTATTTTTGCACTTTGTGAATCATATCACCTATCTTCTTTATGCTATTGATACATTTCAACATATATAGGTAATATAAAAATTAACAGAACAAAAACTGGAAAGATGCAAGTGATGCTATGCTGTCCTTTAGACTCAGTTTTAAGAAAATAATCCCATTTTTCTAATGCAACTCAGATTTTCAGATTAGTTCCCTGGAATTTTCGATTAATACAATGAATAAGTAAAGGTGTGTCACTTGATCTTCTGCCACTGAAAATTAGAGATTTACCTGTGCCACAAAATTCATAGGCATTAGTATCTTAGATTTTGAGTGAAGTCCATCTCTAATATTAAAAATTAAAAAAAATATGGAATGAGTCAAAATTATTTGCAAATTGAGGTCTCAATCAACCGTTGTTCCTTCCTTTTCCTGTATTATTTGTTACTGTTTAAGTCTCTAAACTGCTTGTTCCAAGTTTTATAAATGTCAACTACCATGTGAACATCAAGGTTTCCTTAATATGGTACAATAACTAAAAATCAGTAACCATTGAGAATTTGACATTTTAAAACCTCTATTTTTAATATCTATTATGTAGAAAATTATATGTCAAACTTACCTGAGGTAAATTCAGAAGAATTTGATGAGTGAGATTTTCCAGAAATGTAACAAGTCTGGGGGGATACATCCTGGGTTTTAGAATATGAACTGAAAAGATGGTAGGTCAACTACACTCTGGAAATACCTGATACATATTGTGTGCTGCCCTTGACCTAGTGATTTGAAACGGAAATTTCTTTTCTTTCTCTAGTGCCTTATTTATCAGGGTTTAATTGGTGCGCACCAGACTGCAAAAGATTAACCCTGTGGTTCTGAAGTGAAAAATATTGACAGTGGCATTCTGTTCAGACTCAAGCTTTTGCTAAAAGGGACTGACTTCGTTAGATTACAGCTGTACATATCTGGTATTTTAGATTGATGTAGCTGCAGTTTTGTCAAAGATTTAAGGATTTCCTATTTTTGAAAACATTTCAAAGGTTTTTAGTGTGCTGTAAAAAGTTTTTATTAATTTTTATTTCTGAATTAAATAGTTACAGATTCTGGATGGTTTAAAGGTATTTTTATACAGCTGTCAGGTAATATAAAGAGTTGTATTACCATTGGCCACTAAACTCTTGCCTACAAATTCAGCTGTTCTACAAGCACAATGGTCTCAGTTTCAGAAGGGAGAAGCAAAAGTAAATCATTACACCTTATAACAGCAGAAGAATTCTGTAAATAAAAAACGACTGAGGAAAGTTGGGTTAAAATTCTTGATCTTTCTGAATAATTAAAGACATTTTGTTTATTTGGTCAAGAATTGGAGAAGATAAGCTTTAAAAGCCAAGCATGTATTTAATGAAAAATGATGTTAATGGGCACAAATCAATCATTTTTTTTTATATTTATAGAAGATAGTTTTATCCTCAAAACTGACCATCTGGCACATTCAAAATAAATCTTACCAGAGCATTTTAAAAATAATTTTGGTGGTTATGATTTCAATAATAATGGGAGGCAATATGCAAATTAATCTGGATAAAGTAGAAGCATAAGCAAGGAAGGGAATATATAGTGCGATGCAGGTTTTTTTTTTTAAAAAAAAAGGTGGAGGAAAGAAAAATATGCCTTTAGTAATGTTTTGATATGCAAAAGGATGCTTTGTGATCTACCTATTTTGGATCTCTTTCTTGCTTTCTCTGTACTGGGCACTGTCTGAGAGTGGAAGAAGTTTGTTCCTGCTCTAGCTGGCTTTGATTAAGGCTTTTTCTATACTGGCATTTTTGTTTAAAACTTTTGTTGCTCAGGGATGTGCACCTTATAATGTTATGGCTATCTAAAGTAGGCTTTTTCTGGGGGGGTGGGCGTTTATTGCAACACTCAGTCCCACAGACAGTTAATGTGGTAGAGGTTATTGACTACTCCTTTTTAGCTCTATCGCTAGTTCAGCTCCATATTGCTGGTTTATTTTTTTTTAAAAAAATTCCAGCTCCTCAGATCAAGAGGATTGGTTTGTAAGAGATCCACTTTTTGTTCCAACAATAATTGAAAATACTTCACACCCATAGTAGCAGAAAGCAATGATAAAGAATCAGGTGCTGTGCAGGGCTTTGTTGGAGAGAGCCCAGGCAAGTGAACTTGTTCTACTGCTACTATAGAGAGAGCAAAGCCAGCGTCAGAGTAAGTACACCACTTTATATGTGCTGAACTATGCATGGCTGCAAATTCTGTTAATCTTCTTACCAAAACCTGTAGGTTTAATGCTCACTATTCAAATTTGATCTACTCAAATTGCGTATTTTATTTCGAAATAACCCACTATTCCAAAACATCCCTTGCTACTTGTGGAATGAGGTTTACAGGGACATCAGAATAGTGAGCCTGTTATATTTCAAAATAATGGGTGTAACCCCCTTTTCCTCCCTGGGTTACTTGGGAGCAGGTCACACTCACATGTGTGCCTGGGCGCCCAATGTTTTTAACATAAAAGGAGATTCTGAGTACCTCAGTGGTGATGTTGTTTAGTTGGGGATTCCCTATCCACCCCCTTGCTCCTAAAGGAATATTCAATGGCAGTGCCTCCACCTGGCTGGCCCTGTACACACACTTAATGGTGTGCGTTGGGAGCCTCCAGGAATAACCTTATTCCGGTAATAATCTGGATCTAATGCCAAAAACAACAATAACTAATATACATCTAACTGATGAAATTAGAAGTAACACACCTTTATTTAACAACTTAAAGACGTAGGGTTTAACAGATTTAAAGTGAATACAATCAATTAACAAACTGCACAGAAATAAAGGAAACTTATCTAACTAGCATTTACACTGCCACCTTTTATCCCACTCCAGAATGTGCACTCCTCTGGATTCACTTGCTTTCGTGGGCGTGCTTGAAGGTCTGCAGTTAGAGTGGAGACACCACTATACAGATTCTGTGTGTGTTAGTCTAAGCTGAGCAGCCAGCTGAAAAATCCTTCTGCTATTGAAGCAGGCCCTTCTCAGCCACAGGCACAGCCAGAGTCTCTCCCCTCCAGGGACAATCACCAGCAGCCTCTGAAGCAACCTGCTGGATCCAAACCCCAGCAGGCTCTCAACAGCAGGCTCTTGGTCCAGCAGCAGCTCCTGAACTGGAAAAAGGCTCCACATTACCAATCTGGATTCTAGATCCAAAAATGGAGCTCACCAACTCTCTGCCTGCATAGCCTGGAAGAGCCACCGTTCCGTCCTTTTTCCCAAGGTTTATGGGAGTTGTAGTTTCTAGGGCTAGATTGGAGCACAAGGGATCCTTCCAATAAAAGTCAGAGGCTCCTTTAGTAAGGGGATTACACTAGCTTGCTGTGAAGACATGGGATATCCGTTTCAGGATACTCCAGTACAATGGAGTCCAGATTAACCAACACCTGGTAATCCGACACTCCGCTTTATCCGACCCTGCAGCTCCCGGGGACTTCTCTAGGAGAAGCCGCTGCTGCCGGGACGATTCCAGGCGGCGGCGGCGGCGGCAGCAGCAGCAGCAGCAGCAGCAGCAGCTTCTCCTAGAGAGCAAGGGAACAACTGATGCCGCTCCTGTGGGGGACATCCCCTGCAGGAGCGGCATCAGTTGTTCTCTTGCTCACTAGGAGAAGCTGCTGCTGCTGTCTCTCCTGCCTGGAAGCGTTCTGGCAGCAGTGGCAGCAGCAGCAGCAGCAGCTTCTCCTAGAGAGCAACTGAACAGCTGATGCTGCTCTGTGGGGACTTCGTCCCCGACAAGAGCGGCATCAGCTGTTCTGTTGCTCTCTACAGTAGAGTCTGTATCATCCGACACATTTGGTAATCTGACCATGTGTCAGTCCCGTTTAGGTCACATGCTAGGGACTCTACTATATCCCAAAATAGCATTGCAGTGTAGACGTAGTCTATGGGTGCAGTGCTGTTTCCTTCACCTCATTAGCCCTCTATCTGCTAATATTTTGTGAAGGCAACAAACATCAAACCTAAACACATTTAAAATGTTCATCCTACTATTTTCTCTGCTTGTACTTAGAATTCTGATTTTTCCCTTCTTTCTATGCTCCTTGAAATTTAGATTTTCATCCTATTGATTCTGTGTTTATCCAAACAAAGGTCCTAATTCAGATATTTCAGAATATGCATTCTAATTTCAAAGATACTTGAGTTTAACCTTTCTAATTAGCATACAGAAAGGGGATATTTTAATGAGACTTGGCTGTAGATTATAAATGACATAAACTATCTTTAAAGCTGCAAAAGACAATGACACTATTTGAATCTGAGCTCTAAACAAAACCATTCAAATAGTCTGGTCTTTGTGTAGATTAATATAAGCAAGAGTTAAGTCTTTAGTGTAATGTAGCACCAGATAGACGTAAACATGCTATGATTTCAGTGCTAGACATTGCCTTAAGGCAGAAGAAATTACAGTCATGCAGAGGATATGTAGCTGCTGCTATTTTGGTGTTTGATTTCTTTGTTGTCACATAGTTGAAATCCATCCAGACAAGGAGGGGAGTGTAAACTAACATGGGAAGAAAATTACCTGCACATGGAGGGTGCAGAGGTGAAGGACGGCTCTTTAACTGTGGGAGGCTCCCAAGGGAAATAATGGAAGCCTCAAAACTTAAGACCTTTAAAACTAGCGAGGCAAATCACTAAAAAAAAAAATACTATAGGGAGTAATCCCACAAAAGCAAGATGAAGATGATCACATATGACATTCTTATGTATCTAACTTTTCTCATTTGGACTGGCATCTCTGGTTTCCCTTGTTCCTGGATAAATTGGTGTCACCTTGCTATTGCTGGTCTTTGCTCATCAGGTGAGCTGCTTTCTTTGCTCTTGAGTCATTCTTCATAGCTGAAAGTTATCTCCATACTCTGTGTGACACTATGATAGACTAAACCGGGTTGGAGAACCAAAGCTTGCCTGGATGCGGCCCCTGAGGCTCAGGGCTCACCCTCATCACTGGGGAGCCTGTGCTGGTGCCCCAGCCCTCTCCCGTGAGGATAGGGCATGCAAAATCATCTAGCCTGGGCCTGACTGATTTTTCTGTAGGTCAGCAGCTCCTGACCCAAAAAAGGTTCCCTACCCCTGGACTAAGCTATTGTTAGTCAATGTGAAGCTTATGTCAATGATCAGCTGGATGTAGCTGCTTTATTTTTGAGCATATTGAACAAATGAGTGTTTTTAGTATCTGGTTTTTTTTTAAAAAAAAGCCAAAATTTCCCTATGCCTAATCAATAGTGGGAGAAGGTTAGGGCTGCTGTATTGAGTGAAGTTAGAAATGGCATTAAAATTATGTGTGGTGCTTAATATATTTTATTTCATTGGCCTACTAAAAAGTAAAATGAAGTGATAGTGAGTTAGTTTACCTAGCTCATTGGCTAAAGGCCATGAAAGGTTGTAAGTGTCTATTTAACAAAGCAGAATTTAAACTAACTAATCTGTAAATATTATCATCTGTAAATGTTTTTCTGACATTTATATTGCCAGATAATATCCTCATTGCTGATAATGAGGACAGTTTTCCTAAGACACAAGGTTAACTGACTTATACGCTGTCTCACTTGTTTATTTTTTTCCCATCCTTTAGCATTAGGTTCTTCAAGGTATATGTTATTTGACCAGAATATTTTGTTGGCTGACTTATAGGAAATCAAAAGTTAGTGCAGAGAACACTCAATCAACTGGCAAGTGTTGTAATAACAGGAGCTAAATAAAGTCCAGAATCCAGTGAAGAAACCCACTCCAGTGGGAACAACTGTAAAAACTAAAACCTTTCACTTCTCCCTTGTTGTCATAATGCTGTTTAGACATCTTTCCTTTGTTGCAACAGGTGTGTAGTTAAATTGAATTATGACAGGAGGAATAAAATTCTCTTTTTTTGAAAAATATATCCCGTCAACTATAGTACAAACTCTGCCATGTGCTCTTTTTTGAATTAGTCTCCACTTATAAAAAAAAATTAAATATTATACTGCTTCAGTACAGTATTTGCTCTGTCAAAGTACGAGGTAGTCTCAAGTAACAGAGGTTCAAGATGAAGGGCAAAATATACTGTTGTCTTTGACTACCTGTTTAGTTAACTGCACTCTTACAAAATGTGCAGGATACACACAATTAATGTAATACAACATATGATTTTAAAATAGACAAGAATAAACCAGTACCATCCGTGTGAGGGAAACAGCACTCCTGCAGTCTCATTATCCTATTCAAACTAAACACAGATTATAGAAAGTCTATGGGCTTGTCGAAGGGTGTGCTTTTCCTCAATGCCACCTGTTGGTCCAGCATGACTGTAACACCCTACCTCAATTTCCTTTTCCAGGTGACTTGGAATAATCCATAAAGACCAATGCCCAATAACAAAATCTTATTGGAGACTGGATTATTACATAAAATCAACCCAAAGTAAAATCAGCACAAAGTATGGCCCAATCTTCCACTGCGCAGAACCCTTCCTCCCTAAGATCTGTCTGGCTCCAAGCCTCTCTGCTGATCGTTATCACCCAGACCCTGCTGATAATCTCTCCTCTTGAGGTCAGGGAATTGTACCAGTCTCTTTGGGCCTTTGTTTGCTAGACTCTCATGCCGTTCCTCCAGCAGGTTCCCTAGTAGTTGTATCCTTCCTATGCCTTTTCAGCTGCAGCAGCTGTTCAGTCACATATTCAGTGCACCCTGCTCAGTGTTAAAGGGGCCAGTCATCCAGTGACAGAGCTCCAAATGGAACTATCATCATTGCCACAGCCTTCTCCCAAAAGAAGAAGATGAAGTCGCTTTTAAACAAGGGTCTGGAATGTTTTAGGGAGACATTAACATGCTCAATTATGTCAATTAGTAGGACCAAGTATCCAACTTGTAGGTCTCTGGACAAAACTCTTCATTTGCATAATCACTTCATGGCGCTCTTTCGAAAAAGCACTATTTCAAAAGTGAAACTGCAGTCTAGACGCTGTTCTTTCAAAAATAGAAGCCTTTTTCAAAAGATCCTGTGAAGCTTGGCTTCTATTTTCGAAAGAACCGTGTCTAGACTGCGGTTTCACTTTCAAAATAGTGCTTTTTCATAAGAGTAGCATGATGCGATTATGCAAATGAAGTGCGGGAAAGTCAAACCCCAGCTTCATTTGCAATTTCAAAGTGTCTAATTTATATCCCTGTGTCGAAAGAGGGATGTAGTCTAGACACACCCTTAGGGTATGTCTACACTACCACCCTAGTTCGAACTAGGGTGGTTAATGTAGGCATTCGAAGTTGCAAATGAAGCCCGGGATTTAAATATCCCGGGCTTCATTTGCATTTTGCTGGGATCCTCGTGGAACGAGGTGTACCGGTAGTTCAAATTAGAAAGCCTAATTCGAACTACCTACTCCGTGCCGCGTGTAGCCGTGGGCATGGAGTACGCACTAACGGGGATTTAAAAATGGCGGCGCCCGGCAAGATGCAAATGAAGCCCGGGATATTTAAATCCCAGGCTTCATTTGCAACTTCAAATGCCTACATTAACCACCCTAGTTCGAACTAGGGTGGTAGTGTAGACATACCCTTAGAGGTTTGTCGAAGGTCTCAGTGGAAGTATGTGGCAGAGCAGGGAATTGAATTTGGGTTTCCAAGTGTGATGTCTATAACCATTGGTCATGCTTTCTCCCTTAAGTAAGCCTGGCTTAAAAGTAATATTTGTTTTCCTTTTGTTGTAAAGACTAGAAGAAATAAGCAATGATTAATATATATACAGAGTGCTATTTAACTAACTAGTTTGATGTACGGTACTCATAGCTTCAACATAAATACTTATCTGCCTATAATTTGGGTTAATATTCTATTCAGTTAATCCAGCATGTTATATCACCAAGGTAGGCTGTAAGCCACCAGCAAGAAATAGTAAAGATACAGTCATTTGTTTGTAAAATGCATATATCTTCTGATGAATCTAAATTGAAATGTGTATACTAGAAATAAGTATTCCCTGAATGTAAACTGAATGCTTGGGTGGCCTCCCAGGAGAGATCAAAATGCCACCCAGCTGATTAGCAGAACACGCACAGTGCCCACAGCCGGCAACATGTGTTTCTACTTGTGGTGCACATCTGCACGTGTCTCAGTGCACATACAAAAATTATTCTGCACATAGATGGAAAAAATAGAGGGAACATAGCTAGAAAGGTCAGGTCAGATTAGATCAGCAAATATTTTTAGCAATTTTATTGTTTTTTGCTTGCCAAATAGACTTCACAGTAGCTTTCTTTTCAGAGCGTAAACTTGCTCACTCTAAGTTTATGGCAAGTGAAAGATCCTGGGATTTTGCCGGGGTTGCCTTTCTTGTTCCTTCAGGTTTAGGGCTCTCTTGCTTCAGCTCTTCACTTCTGAGTGTCCAGTCAACTGAACGATGGCTACTCGTTGTGGACTGTATGAAAATGAATAAAGATGTGAATGTCATACTTGTTGGACATTAAAGGTAGATTCTTCATGAAGTCTGAGAATACCACTGTAGTTAAAAATACTTTCAAGGGTTTTGTAAATGATTAAAAATGTCTTTTTTTTATTATTATTCTAGCAAAGCCCAGAGCAATTGTTTATACTCATGGAATGTGAATTTATTTTACTGTGCCAAGATATCCATAGACTCTTTTGACTCAGATTAACTTTTTACCAGATTTCTAAAACTGTTGAGAGGCAGATCAGTAAAACCAATTATACTGGCTAAGTTATGGTATTATACTTATATTTGCACAGATAGTATCCCCTTAGATAGCATGAAATAGTGTATACCAGTCGCTTCTCTTTTTTCAGAGAAGTACTTTCACTATCAGATGCTAAGAATTTGAAAAACACATCATTTTACACGTAACTGGTCAAAAATTCTGACTTCCAATACTAATGACCTGCAAAGATTAATTTGATTCAGAAGAATTATTATATATCTCTTATTTAAAGCTATCAAAATGTCAGAGTCACTTTTAATTCTTCTAGAAAAAGAAAGCAAGAGATGGCAGGCAGGCTTTGTATCTGGTAAATAAATAGATGCTTGGTATTATACTATGGTGAAGCTGTTGGATAGCCTGGTGCCCACTCCTTTGAACAGACCTAGATCTAAAACTCATCTTAAATTGTTAGTGGGATTCAAAAAAGAATATGTTTTGACACACATTTTTGATGTCATTGTATAAATATATATTAACTTTTTCTACTAGCTGTCATATTTTAGTTTGAGATGCCAAATTAGCAATTCTGTTGATGTTCTAAGATACCATCTCAATTACTATTATCAGCCTACTGCAATAAGGCTATCATTTAATTGTGAGTGGAAAACAATTTTGAATATATGTTATAAAACTAGAAAGATGTCATTAATAATATCCTTCAAATACTATGAAACGTGATTGTGGAAATATCTCAACTTATGCAGAAGTGTGTTTTCCCATTTTTATGGATAATTTAAAACTGTTTTTCAATTGGCATGATTATTAAGGTGGAGTCATTTAAAATCATGCTGAATGTATTCAGCTGTTGCTTTGGGAATTTAGCAATAAGTGTATTTCATTAAGCAAAAAGAACAGCTTCTTTGATTTAATATCAGAGTAAAATTATTTTCTTAATATTAAGCTAATGCCTGCATTGCTGCAGAAATCTCCATTGTGGTTTTTCAGAGATATTTAGGGTGCAAAATGCAAATATTCGTGTATATGTTATAGAAAAATGTTAGTGTAATTTTTCTGATCTTTATGAATACGAAATGTAAAATATTGCACATTTCAAGAAAGCTGGCAACTGAAAATTAAGGAATGAAAGGGGGAAAAGTGTCAATTTAAAAAACATGGTTTATATTGAGCTAGAACTTAATCCAGGTGTCAGATCCTGTAAATATTTAAACATCTGAGTAACTTTTTTTTTGTATCGGAAGCTTCGGGGGTAGCTGAGTTAGTCTGTACAGGATAAACTTAAAAACAACAAATGGTCTGGTAGCACTTTATAGACTAAATGTTTTGTTAGTCTATAAAGTGCTACCAGACCTTTTTTTTGTATGCGAGTAGTCAGACAAGCTATAGGACTATGAGCAAATAAACTCATATGTAGGATAAAATCATAGTTTGAAAGATCGCCAGAGAAGGTAATACAGGTTGAACCTCTCTGGTCCTGCAGGGCCATGGATTTTGCTGGACCGGAGAGCTGAGTGCTGGACCGGAGAGGGGTTGGTTGCAGAAGCTCTGGGACAACCATAGTCACAGCAGCCCAGGTGCGCTCAGGATAACAGAGCACTGGTAACGTGGGGCAGTGGAGCCGTGGCAGCCCGGGGTAGTGGAGTCCTGGCAGCTCCAGGGCAGCAAAACCACGGCAGCCCCAGTGGCCCTGTGGAGTGGAGCCACAGCTGCTGTGGCACCCTTGTCACATGAAAGTCATATGTGGGTCCTGCAGTTTAGTAGGCCTGAGATGGAAATTTCCATTCCTGCTGTACCCAGCTTAGAAGAGCCTGGGACTCTGCAAGCCCAAACAGCAGCTGGGCTTTTATCAGCTTTAAGCCGTGCCTTGAGCTGGAAAACTACTGAGCAGTAAGCAAGTTTTACCTCGGTCTCAGCCCATGAAAGTGATTAAAAATGGCATTGAGCCAGGTACATGCACACCTCGTAAACAACTGTAGTATAAGATCACTGGGAATCCCGCCACTCTGTGAGTCTTACCAGGGACCCAGACCTTGAATGGTGCCCTGGGTCCCCAGCTGGAGCCAGGTCCAGTACGGTCTGGTGTGAAGTGACCGGAATGGGACTCCTCACAGACCTAAAGGGACGAAAGCATTTCCAAGTGCCTGTTACTCTTTTAGGCATTGCACTGCCTATGCTTATTGGCGTCTTAGGGTACGTCTAGACTACATGCCTCTGGCAACAGAGGCATGTAGATTAGGCTACCGGACATAGTAAAATGAAGCGGCGATTTAAATAATCGCCGCTTCATTTAAATTTACATGGCTGCCGCGCTGAGCCGACAAACAGCTGATCAGCTGTTTGTCGGCTCAGCGCCATAGTCTGGACGCTCCCCTGCCGACATCAAAGGTATTTGTCGACCACCCAGGTATGACTCATTCCAGGCGCGGCAGCCATGTAAATTTAAATGAAGCGGCGATTATTTAAATCGCCGCTTCATTTTACTATGTCCGGTAGCCTAATCTACATGCCTCTGTCGTCAGAGGCATGTAGTCTAGACGTACCCTTACTTTGCAGTAGCTGTGTAACCATCTGGCAGTATTAAGCCTGTAATAGTAGTGATGTAGTAAGATTAATAAAAGCAACTATCTATCCGTAATCGACTCTGTCTTCAAATGAACCACAACCCTGTTGGGCCCTGCCTCTGAGAAGCTGCAGTGTCCCCGGGACAAGAGAGCCCAGCAGTCCTGGGGAGTGGAGCTTCGGTGGCCCCAGAGCTACAGCAGTTCCAGCACCTTGGAGCTGTGACAATCCCAGTGCCTGAGAACTATGTAGCTCTGGGGCTGTGGAGCCATAGTGGCCTCGGGACAGTGGATTTCCGGTGGTCTTGGGGCATTGGAATCACGGCAGCCCCAGCACCATTGGAAGCGGAGCACGACAACTGAGCTGCAGTGGTGGAGATTGGCTGACAGAGCTGGGAGGAGGTGGCCTGGGGACAGGCAAGCTCTGCTAGGTCTGCTGATGGACCCTGGGAGAGCTGGGAGTCCCATCAGCAGAGCGATGTAACTGACCTCCCCTGGTCTGGCAAACTCCTTAATTCAGGACCAGTTAGAGCCTGTATGTCTTTTTTTAATCCTCAGGCACATGAATAGTGCTTGATAGATAATAAGAATATTTTTTAGTATGACATACCAGCACTACTTTGAGAGAGACTATCAATTTTTGAGAAATAAGCTTTATTTTTCAGAAAAATAAATAGCTTTTAGCTAGGGCTATCAATTAACACGCATTAATGCCTGAGTTAACACAGAGCACAATTAATGTGTTAATTTTTTTAATGTGTTAATTGCAGGCGTTTCCTCTGTGCTGCCCCTTTGAAATGCCTGCCACTGTGTTTCAAAGAGGCAGCGCCTGGGGTCAGCTGTGTGGCACTGCCCCTTTCAAGCTGGGGACTGCAGCTGATCCTGGGCTCCCACGGCACTTCTCCTTTGAAATGCAGGGGCGACATTTTCAAGGGGCAGCTGCATTGAGCCTGGGGTCAGCTGAGGACTCCAGCTGATCCCAGGCTTCCGTAGTGCTGCCCCTTTGATACGCCATCGCAGCGATTCAAAGGGGGCAGTGCACATAATTAATCATGATTAATTTTTTTAATTACTTGACAGCTTTATAATGTAAGTTGAAAGCTAGCATCTTTGGGGCAAAGGAGATGGTAGAGGACACAATGAGAACAGTGAGTAGGAAGATGCTAGGGTTGTATAAAGCCTTAGAGGGAAAGTTAAGAACTCCCAGACGTGCGTATGTGTGAGTTAGCAGATGAACTCACAGGGTTAACATGATCAGAATGGGTTGGGAAGATGATTTTAGCTGCAGTTTTGAATGGGTCTGATCTGGGATAGGAGGAGTTTTGGGATGATCTGAGAACAATTGTCCAATGTGGAAAAATTGGCATGGACATGTGACTCTCCGGGCCCAGAAGAGAATTCAAATATAGGAAATGTTATGGGAAAAGTGTCAAGATTTAGATACAGCCTGTTTTTAAGAATGAGGATAAGAAATTGTGGAAAAGCAGTATGATATATACATGCTATATATTATTTTTAGACTGATAGACTCCGTAGGATACTTGTCTTTAAAGGTGTCCCTGCAGAGAAAGTGTCTCTCTTTTGCTGCTTTATTATGTTTATAGATGGGATGAAAGAGGGTTTTGGTTTTTTTCCAAAAGCCTATTTTTCTTCTCTGTATCTTTGGTTTAAGCAAAAGTATGTCTGGAAGCCTAGAGAACTAGTTGGATTGACATTGCAGGGAAACAAGTTCCTTTGAAACTTAATTTAAAAGATTGCCTGTAGAACTGTTTTCTTTTTCATTGTTCTTATACACATATTTAACGCTGACTCTTTATATACTGAACAGAAAAAGCTCCTTTTAAAAATACAAAGTCTGTCTCATCATGTGTGTGGAAGTTCCTACTCTAACGCTTTAGTCCTCCAGAGAAGAGAAAAGACAAGCTTTAATATTCCCAGTACTTCTAAGTTAATCAAGTAGGCGAAAATAAAAAGAAATGTCAAAATTTCTCTAAAACTGTCTGGGCCTGCTGTATAAATAATAAGAGTAAAGAATTTTTCTTTCTTTGCTAGTCACTTTTAGCAGTGTGAAGGTCATAAAATGAAAATTGGCTGGTTTGGGATCCAACAGTTTATGTTGTTGTATAATCACTTTTATTGGCTGTGCTATTTAGATAGTGTGGAATATTCCCCTTGTCCCTTCAGTTTTGAAATATGTTCATCCATTTTTTGTAAAGAAGTTGGGACATGCTGTAGTTGTAAGAGACAGTAACTGAAAAATTAGGACACATTAGTTACAGTAACTGGAATACAGGAAGTTCCTTTTGTACATACTTTAAAATGCAAAGCAATAGTATTTCAACATCCATGTGACAATTTGATTTAGTACTTAGTTGTAACTTCTGGAGGGACATATCCATTTAAAACAAATAATTTGGACAATTTGACAAAAAATGTTCAGAAATTAACCAAATTAGTTCTGGTTTCCATTTGAAGAGACTATAGATATCATCCCTTTTTTTTCACCTGACTACCTAATTAATCTTAAATTATCATTAACCAATGCTTTTTCCTACAGTTATGCTGTTGAAGCAGAACAGAATGTTGCCCTTTCGCTCACCCTTGCAGTTCCTGTTCCAGTCTGGGTAAACATTGAACAGGACTTTGTGTTTGATCTGTATAAGTCTCTACTTCTAGTATCTATCAGTTTGGCTTTAGAATTAATACAGGAGCTGAAAAAATACAGCTGCTTACAAAATGCAGTTTGTTTGCTCATCTGTATGATGAGAGGAAGATGTATATGTGGTAGGATGCTACTGTGTGGTAGTCTCCTTTCTGTTGTCCCTGGCCTGTCTGTACTGTGAGGGGGAGAGAAGTATTGTACCTGACTGTAGTTACGAACAAGAATCAGAATTGTTCTGTGAGGCTTCTTTTCCAAAGTATTAATCTATTCTGAACATATTCTGTGTAAAAGCCATTATTAGCACAATTAACTTCCAAGGGTTGACACCTCAGGATTGTCCCATTCATCAGCTTTCTTCTACATGAACAACATTCTTGTCTTTGTAATAAGACGTGTTCAGATTTGAACTTTTGTACCATGGTAAAATGTTGGGAAATACATTGTTTCTTCCACTTGTTTTTTTGGCTTAATTTTTTCAAATTTGCATGTTAATGTCATACATAAGGTGCTTCTCTACCTAGAAAAAGCATCTTGAAATGTTTATTCTTACCTATCCTCTTGGTTTTAGGAGAATGACTCTTCACATATGGCTAAATTTGCAATCAGACCAGGAACTTCAGTGAATTAAAATCTTGATGTCTTATTGTACTTAAGCATTTTATGTACATGAATATCTATGTACTGTCATTGTACTTGTGTTGGTTCCAGAACAATGAGGGACATGGCATTATCTTTTATTGGATCAACTTCTGTTGGTGAGAGACAAGCTTTCAAAAGCTTTTCTCTCTCTCACCAATAGAAGTTGGCCCAATAAAAGGTATTATTAGTTCATACACCTTGTCTCTCGAATTATATCTAGGCACACAGATTAATTCTGTCACTGCATAAGTAAATCTAGTGTAATCCATGCCGAGACAGTTAAGAATTGTCAACATACTGCATTATTGATTATAGTATTTAGTCTTTCTTTGGCTTTCAGTATGTAGAATACAGTCTACTTAGGTTTAAATGCTCATTATTGTGCCTTTATACATCTAGTTTAGCAAAACAATAGTTTGATTTTAAAACTCCAAAAAACTAGAGATTGCTGTTAAGCATGTGATTGAAGATCTGTTTTCTAGCCAGAGCTTCAATACAAAAACATGCATGAACAGATTCTTCTAGATGTTACATGTGTATTTTATCAGCCCCTTAACAATGTTCTCTTTAGAGAACAAGTATATTTTACACTCAAATTGTAATCTCAAATATTTTAAGATTTCAGATATCCTAAAGTTCATTATCAGCTGTTTGTGAGGGTGTTTTCTCTAAGACATATAACAAAGAAATAGTAGTGAAACAAGAATGTAAATTTCATTTTGATGTTGCTAAAGTCAATAGGTAAACAGAATTTTAAATATATAGTTATTTCCCCAGCATGCCTGATGTAAATCTTGTAGTTTTTCTTGATCACACAGGCTCTCTTTCCTACAGAAAATATGGACAACCTTCAGAGCCCCATAAACTATTGAAAGCTCTGGAGATTGGCTGCACCAGGTTTTGCCTTTTGTGGAGATGGGTCGTGCGGCGGAAACTAAGGGTACATCTAGACTACATGCCTGTCGCCAGAGGCATGTAGATTAGGCTACCAGACATAGTAAAATGAAGCGGCAATTTAAATAATTGCCGCTTCATTTAAGTTTACATGGCTACCGCGCTGAGCCGACAAACAGCTGATCAGCTGTTTGTCAGCTCAGCGCGATAGTCTGGACGCGCGGGTGTCAACATCAAAGGTATTTGTCGACCACCCTCCTGGAATGAGGTTTACCTGGATGGTCGACAAATACCTTTGATGTTGACCCCCGCGCGTCCAGGCTATTGCGCTGAGCCGACAAACAGCTGATCAGCTGTTTGTCGGCTCAGCGCGGTAGCCATGTAAATTTAAATGAAGCGGCAATTATTTAAATTGCCGCTTCATTTTACTATGTCTGATAGCCTAATCTACATACCTCTGGCGACAGAGGCATGTGGTCTAGATGTACCCTCTAACTGGGAACCTAAGTTGCTGGGATATGTGTTGCTTTTCTTCTTGAAAAGCAACATTGCTACAACGTGTGCTGGACCTAAAATGTACATCTAACTGTACATAAACTGTTTACATATACTAAAAATAAAATCAAAACCCTACCCAAAGAAAACATATCACTATGAACACAATTCTCTCTCTCTTTGTCTGTCTGTCTGTCTGTCTGTGTCTCTCTCTCTCTCTCTGTCTCAGGGAGAGTTGTGTGTACAACAGAGGCAAGAGAAAACAACACAAGCATGAGAGAAGTTAGTTATGTCATTTAATGTGCTACTTGAAATCACTCAGATAGTAACGTGATAAGGCCAGTATAGGAACCGAGAGAGAATAGAACTGAATCCTTGTCTCAATCTCTTGGGCTACATAGACTGGTTAAAGTCACTAAATATTTGCGCGTTAGTATCACCCATGCAAGATAGGGAAAAGTAAAAATGTTAATAAGTAAATGGCAGGAATGGAGGGAGTCTCTAGATGTATTGTTCATTATTTTCTCTTCAACTAAATTCTGGGAGATGCTAGAGTTGTATCGTGATTAGTTGAAAATTTCTTCATGCTTGGTTGACCTAATATCACTCAGGAAGAAACCCTGGGACGTCAAGGAAATCCAAGCCTTGTAAGTATTAATAACATTATTATGTATTGTATCTTCTGGTGTTATTTCCCTGAAGTTGTTTGACATATCTAGTTGCAGCTATGGGGAGCAAACATTTGAAGCAAAATTAGCAGTACACAGGTGTTGTTTAATGACTTTTGGGCTGAATAGGGCACTTAAAGCTTACTGTTGTGAAAACATTGTTTTTTCAGTTGCGTATATTTGCATACAATGGCAAACTAACTTGATGAGTTGAAAGTCAGACATTGCAAAATCACATTTTGCAACATGATAATGCTGAAATTGTGGTATGTTTCCTCTATGTGGCCTGGATTATTTTAGATCCAGTAGCATATAATGACAAAAGTACCCTCTATTTTAATTTCAGGGAGTTAGTCATGCAAGTTTTGCTTTTCATTTGTTATATGTCATCTTAGAAACCTTGGGATTCACGCACACATGTCGGAAGAGTTTGGGAATGCAGAGGAATGTTGCGGGCAGAGGAAGGGAATGGAGATATTAATCTGAATAGAAGTAAAACCAAAGAAGATCAGGTCCTTAAAGATATACTAGGAAATGGTTTTCGTAGATGAAAGGAGTCATATCAAACTTTTAGCATTCTATATTTAATTATTTGGTTAGCACATATTCTTGAAATGTGCAGTAAATAGTGAATGTAGACTTGCTGGTATTCATAGCAGACACATCTAAACATAATTAATCCCCCTTTGGCAAATACCATATTGTGTAGTTGATCTAAATGTACTCTTTGCTATAGAGCCTCAGGGATTACACCTGAATTTCATTAAGAAAGTTTAAGTAATACCCAGAGGAATCTACCATTCAGAATTGCTTCAAACTGGTTATGACAAGATGAGATGTAGCTTTGCTCTCTTACCACAGTTTTATTGTTGGCTGTTTTGTAAGATATTTAGTTGCACTTACTGTCAATAAGATACTGTGTGTAAATACTGCAAGAGGAAGTGAAGACTATTCTCTTATGCTAGTATTTTCAAGGTACAATATATTTCATAATCATTCCTGTCAATATAAGTCAGATTTAAGTGAATAAAAAAGAGGTGAACATTGTAGGCATAAAAACCAGTTATGAGAGCCTGGATAGATGTCCAAAACTGCATACGTTTTATCCAAGCTTGTTAGAATGAGCTGTCTAAACCCTTTCTCCTTAAACTCTCTCCCCGTCATTTTATTATGTACTATTTCTGTTGGCAAAGTCTATCTCTAGCTTTTGTAGATAATATAGCATATTATGATATTGTAAATATCATGCACAGATATAAGAATGGCCATACACTGTCAGATCAAAGGTCCATCTAGCCCATTATCAGTGGCCAATATCAGATGCCCCAGAGGGAGGGTTCACAACAGGCAATCCTCATGTGATCCCTCCCCTGTCACCCAATGCAGAGAAACAGAGGCTAGGGACACCATTTTTACCCTTTCTGGCTAATAGCCATTGATGGACTTAACCTCCATGAATCTATCTAGCTCTTTTTTGAATCCTGTTAAGGAGTTCCACAGGTTGACTGTGCTTTGAGTGAAGAGAATCTTCCGTTTGTTTTAAACCTGCTACCTATTAATTTAATTTGGTGAGCCCTACTGTGGGAATAAATAAATAACTTTTCCTTATTTACTTTTTCCACACCAGTCATGATTTTATAGACCACTATCATATCTCCCCTTTGTCTCCTCTTTTCATAGAATCATAGACTACTAG
This sequence comes from Pelodiscus sinensis, assembly GCF_052426305.1. Classification (NCBI taxonomy): domain Eukaryota; kingdom Metazoa; phylum Chordata; order Testudines; family Trionychidae; genus Pelodiscus; species Pelodiscus sinensis. The sequence continues at coordinate 99,013,317 of NC_143057.1, forward strand.
GACTGAAAGGATTCTCGAGAGGTCATAGCGTCCAGTCCCCTGCCCTCATGGCAAGACCAAATACTGTCTAGACCATCCCTGATAGACATTTATCTAACCTACTCTTAAATATCTCCAGAGATGGAGATTCTACAACCTCCCTGGGCAATTTATTCCAGTGTTTGACTACCCTGACAGTTAGGAACTTTTTCCTAATGTCCAACCTAAACCTCCCTTGCTGCAGTTTAAGCCCATTGCTTCTTGTTCTATCCCTAGATGCCAAGGTGAACAAGTTTTCTCCCTCCTCTTTATGACACCCTTTTAGATATCTGAAAACTGCTATCATGTCCCCCCTCAATCTTCTCTTTTCTAAACTAAACAAACCTAATTCCTTCAGCCTTCCCTCATAGGTCATTAGAGTGAGGTTCTGGAATGGCCTTCCAAGGGAAGTAGTGGGGGCAAAAGATCTAGCTGGCTTCAAGATTAAACTAGATGGGTTTATGAAGGGGATGGTTCGATGAGATAACATGATCTTGGTAACTAATTGACCATTAATTATCAGTGGTAAATAGGTCAATGGAGGGATGATAGGAGTTACTATAGAGAACTTTCTGGGTGTCAGGCTGGTGAGTCTTGCCCACATGCTCAGGGTTTAGCTGATTGCCATATATGGGGTTGGGAAGGAATTTTCCTCCAGGGTAGATTGGCAGAGGCCCTGGAGGTTTTTCGCCTTCCTCTGTATCATGGGGTACAGGTCACAGCTGGAGGATTCTCTGCATCTTGGGGTCTTCAAACTACTTGAAGGCTTCAATATCTGAGATATAGGTGAAAGGATTATTCTAGGAGGAGGTGGGTGAGATTCTGTGGCCTGCATTGTGCAGGGGGTCAGACTAGATGATCATAATGGTCCCTTCTGACCTAAAGTCTATGAGTCTATGTTCTCTAGACCTTTAATCATTCTCATTGCTCTTCTCTGGATCCTCTCCAATTTCTCCACATCTTTCTTGAAATGCAGTGCCCAGAACTGAACACAATACTCCAATTGAGGCCTAACCAGCGCAGACTAGAGTGAAAGAATGACTTCTTGTGTCTTGCTCACAATACACCTGTTAATGCATCCCAGAATCATGTTTGCTTTCTTTGCAATGGCATCACACTGCTGACTCATATTCAACTTGTGGTCCACTATAACCCCTAAATCCATTTCTGCTGTACTCCTTCCCAGACAGTCGCTTCCCATTCTGTATGTATGAAACTGATTGTTCCTTCCTAAGTGGAGCACTTTGCATTTGTCTTTATTAAACTTAATCCTGTTTACCTCAGACCATTTCTCCAATTTATCCAGGTCATTTTGAATTATGACCCTATCCTGCAGATTAGTCGCAACCCCTCCCAGCTTGGTATCATCTGCAAACTTAATAAGTGTACTTTCTATACCAATATTTAAATCGTTGATGAAGATATTGAACAGAGCTGGTCCCAAAACAGACCTCTGTGGAATCCCACTTGCTATGCCTTTCCAGCAGGATTGTGAACCATTAATAACTACTCTCTGAGTACGGTTATCCAGCCAGTTATGCACCCACCTTATAGTAGCCCCATCTAAGTTGTATTTATCTAGTTTATTGATAAGAATATCATGCAAGACCGTATCAAACGCCTTACCAAAGTCTAGGTATACCACATCCACCGCTTCTCCCTTATCCACAAGACTCGTTATCCTATTAAAGAAAGCTGTCAGATTGGTTTGACATGATTTGTTCTTTACAAATCCATGCTGGCTGTTCCCTATCACCTTGCCACTTTGCAAGTGTTTACAGACGATTTCCTTAATTACTTACTCCATTATCTTCCCTGGCACAAGTTAAACTAACTGGCCTGTAGTTTCCTGGGTTGTTCTTATTTCCCTTTTTATAAATGGGCACTATATTTGCCCTTTTCCAGTCCTCTGGAATCTCTCCTGTCTCCCATGGTTTTCCAAAGATGATAGCTAGAGTCTCAGATACCTCCTCTATCAGCTCCTTGGGTATTCTAGGATGCATTTCATCAGGCCCTGGTGACTTGCAGGCATCTAACTTTTCTAGGTGATTTTTAACTTGTTCTTTTTTTAATTACCTTCTGAAACTACCCCCTTCCCACTAGCATTCACCATGTTAGGTGTTCCTTCGGACTTGTCGGTGAAGACTGAATCAAAGAAGTCATTGAGCATCTCTGCCATTTCCAAGTTTGTTTCTCGCGCCTCAGGGTATGTCTACACTACCACCCTAGTTTGAACTAGGATGGTAATGTAGGCAACCGGAGTTGCAAATGAAGCCCGGGATTTGAATTTCCCGGGCTTCATTTGCATATTGCCGGGCACCGCCATTTTTAAATGTCCCGCTAGTGCACGAGGAGTAACGGTAGTTCGGAATAGGAAGCCTAATCCGAAGTACCTAGTCCGTGCTGCATGTAGCCGCGCAGCACGGAGTCCGCACTAGCGGACATTTAAAAATGGCGGCGCCCGGCAATATGCAAATGAAGCCCAGGAAATTCAAATCCCGGGCTTCATTTGCAACTCCGGTTGCCTACATTACCACCCTAGTTCGAACTAGGGTGGTAGTGTAGACATACCCTCACTGACCAGTGGGCCTACCCTCTCTTTGGTCTTCTTCTTGCTTCTCATGTATTTATAAAAAGTCTTCTTGTTTCCCTTTATTCCGGTAGCTAGTTTGAGCTCATTATGTGCCTTTGCTTTTCTAATCTTGCCCCTGCATTCCTGTGCTGTTTGCCTATATTCATCCTTTGTAATTTGTCCTACTTTCCATTTTTTATGTGACTCCTTTTTTTATTTTTAGATCATGCAAGATCTCGTGGTTAAGCCAAGGCGGTCTTTTGCCATATTTTCTATCTTTCCGGCACATTGGAATAGCTTGCTTTTCTAAGCTGAAAAGTCCAAGTCTTTTTATCTCTCTTCATATGGGACCCATTCCGAGATGAGACGACCACATCTGTACACAGTATTCAAGATGTGGATATACCATGGTTTTATATAGAAGTAATAAGATATTTTCTGTCTTATTTTCTGTCCCTTTTTTAATGACTCCTAACATTCTATTTCTTTTTTTCATGCCGCTGCACAGAGTGGATGTTTTCAGAGAACTATCCACAATGACACCAAGATCTCTCTTTTGAGTAGTTGTAGCCAAATTAGTCCCCAGCATATTGTGTATATAGTTGGGATGTTATCCAATGTGCATTAATTTATATTTATCAACATTACATTTCATTTGCCATTTTGTTGTCTAATCACTTAGTTTGGTGAGATCTTTTTGAAACTCTTCAGTCTGCTTTGGTCTTAACTATCTTGAGCACTTTGGTATCATCTGCAAATTTTGCCATCTCACTTTTCACCCATTTTAATAGATCATTTATAAATAAATTGAATATGATGGACAGACTCTTGGGGAACTGACTCTTAGGGGACCCCACTAGTTACCTCTCTCTACTCGGAAAACTTACCATTTATTCCTACTATTTATTTCCTGTCTTTTAACCAGTTATCAGTCCACAAAAGGACCTTCCCTCTTATCCCATGACAACTTACTTTACTTAAGAGCCTTTGGTGAGGGACCTTGTTAAAGACTTTCTGGAAATGTAAGTATACTACATTCACTGTATCCCCCCTTGTCCACATGTTTGACGACCCCCTCAAAGAACAGGCAAATTAGTAAGGCATGATTTCCCTTTACAGAAACCATGTTGACTTTCCCCAACAAATTATATTCATCCATGTGTCTGACAATTTTATTCTTTACTATAGTTTCAACTAATTTTCCCGGTGCAATGTTAGACTTACCAGTCTGTAATTGCTAGAATCACCTCCAGAGCCCTTTCAAAATATTGGTGTCATGTTAGCTATCTTTCAATCATTAGGTACAGAAGCTGATTTAAAGGATAGATTACAAACCATAGTTAATAGTTCTGCAGTTTCCCATTTGAGTTCTTTCAAAACTCTTGGGTGAATGCCATCTGGTCCCAGTGACTTGTTACTGTTAAATTTATGAATTTGTTCCAAAACCTCTTCTAATGACACCTGAAGTATGAGGTTTAACCAGTTAACCAGCCCTTGCCAGTTAACTCCAGCGGCAGCCCAACGCATTTCCATCAGAACAGGGTGGGATGAGGCTGGTGGGCCAGGGGACGGCGACCCCAGCTGCTGCAGGACCAGTGGAGGAATCCTGCAGCTCCAGCAGTGCCAGGCGGCGGGACCTACGTTAAAACCATTAATTAGCTAAGTACTATCCTTTCATCGGTTAACCATTTTAACATCCCTGGAAGGAGGTGAAGCTTCCTCTTGGGAAGACCTTGCCTCTTCTAAATGAGGCCTGAATCCACTTTCTACTCTCAACATCCCCATGGATCTGGCTTGAGGGAGGGAGTGGGAGCTGAGAGCTCTGCCACGGCGTAAGCTCCAAGCCTGGAACCCCTCCTCCACTGAGCCTATTCTACCCATGGCCTCACCTGTTCCCTATTCCATTCTACCCCTTCCCCATGGCGAGTCCTGTTCTGCTCCAAACCTTATCACCCCAACTCTGTCCTTCTGCTTCTTCTCAACGTCCTGCCACTACTTGTTCCTGCAGCCCTAACACAGTAAAAGTGCTGTGCTTCCTCCAGGAGTGAGAGTTCCTCAGCCCTGGGCCCATGGGGCAGGGGAGATTTTTCTAGGGGCTCCAAATCTGCAGCTTCCCCCTTCCCAGAGACATGAGGAGGCTTAATCTCTCCTAGCTGTCCCTACACCTATTCATATTAAACTGCATAGAACTCTGTTTTTTCTGTTTCCAAATTATGGTCATGGCTGATGTTGGGATTCAGACATGTAATTCTAACTACTCTATATGTGGAATTTTTTTTTTAAAAAAACAGTGAATGGTTCTGCAGCACCTTAGCAACTAACAAAAAATGTAGATGGAATCATGAACTTTCATGTTCACAGCCCACTTCTTGGGATGAATGGAGTTTAAGGATCCAGGGTACAATAAATAGCAGAGAAAGAGAGAGGATGGGGAGAGATAGAGAAGGAAAAAAATTGGGAAAAATATTTCCAATGAGTGTGTCCATGCTAAATGAGGCTAATAGAGTGGGCTATAAGTAATCTAAGTACCCGGTGCTTAGCTTTTTATGTCATTAGGGTAGTGGCATGAGATCACTTTTTGAATATAAGCGCAATCTGAGATCTACCTCAAACCCAAATACCCTTCCCCTGTCTCCTTTGTGCTCCTTTCCCCACCTCTCCCTGAGGCCCTACCCCTGCTCATTTCATTTTTCCTCCTCCCCCATCCTCACTCACTTTCACCAAGCTAGAGCAGAGGGTTGGGGTTAAAGAATTTAGAGTGTAAGGAGCTCTGAGCTGAGCGTGGGGCAGGCAGTTGGGTTGTGGGAGGGGCTTCTAGGTGCAGGCTCTGGGAGGGTGTTCAGATGCATGGGGCTCAGGGTTAGGGCAGAGGCTTGAGGTATAGGAGGCGGTTCATGATTTGGGTAGGGGTTCAGGATGTGGACTCTAGTTGGGCACTGTTTACCTCAGGTGGCTTCTGGATGATGGTGCGGTGGGGCTAATGCAGGTTCACCTCTGCCCTAGCCCTGCACTACTCTCAAAAGCAGCTAACAAACTTGCTGTATTCCTATTCCTGTTGTGCCCCCTCCCTGCTCTGTGGAGATAAGATACAGGGTGGGAGAAGGGGGCACCTTGACAATCAGCACTGTTCTCTCCCTTCCCTGCCCTGCCCTGGGGGAACAGGTCCAAGGCAAAGGGCCAGATATGCCAAGCATTGGGAGGAGTAACAGCTGAAGTGCTGACACTTGACCAGTTATGATCACCTGTCAGAGGCTCCAAGATCTACCAGTAGATCCCGATCTACTGGTTGGTGACCACTGCTTTAGAGTGTGGAATGTAGCGGCCCAGCCAGTTAAGGTCTTTGTTTAAACCGCTATTCAAGGTGTCAAACTTGTAAATGAAACCAAGTTCTGCAGCTTCTCTCTCCAGCTGATTTTTGAAATTGCTTTGTAATAATATAGTCTGTATGTTTCAAACCTGAAGCTAATGATATTAAGCTGTTCCTAATCAAGAGAGCTTTTAAGGAAGTGTATTTGTGTTAAGTATATAAACCTTTTAACCATTTTTGAGTTCTATTGAAGAGTTTTTAATTAATGTTCTATTATTAAAACTCATAAAATATAACCAAGCACATACATAAGTTACCTAGGTGCAAATAAACCTGTGATCTATGTTCAGTCCATAGTGGTTAACAGCCAAATGGATGTCTTCTCTTATTAGCACTATTTCTTTTGCCTTCAACTTCCTCCTATACTAGGGGTGAGCAAAATCAGGAAGTGGCCCACCAAGCACTTCTCTCTAGCCTGCCCAGCTGATGAGCAGAGTGTGTTCAGCTGCCCTCTCCCACTTTGCTTCATCCTGCAGCCGAATTGCTCCCAGGATTCTCCTGCTATCTGTGAAGAGTGTAAGGGGGCATTGGAGGGCAGAGGGGAGTGCTGAAGTCAGGGTGTCCTCCTGCCACTGTACCCCATCTCTGTAGAGCAGAGTTGGGGAGAGGTGGAGACAAGTGGAACTGCTCCAGTCTGAAGCATGGATGGTAAGTGACTCAGTGGAGTGCCTGTCTTAAAAGGCAGTGCACTGTTTCTAGGATTTCAGTTCTCTCTCTCTCTCTCTCTCTCTCCCCATACCCGGTCACTACAGAGCGGGGAGAAGGGAGACGAGAGCAGGACGGCTTTTCCTGTCTTAGAGACAGTGGGTGGCTTCTCTCAGAAACTTACTGAGCTGCAGACAGCACACACACTCTTTGTCACTGTTGCAGACACCCAGTCTGTGACACACACGCACACACTCACTGTCATACCCACATTGCCATACACACTCCCAATCTCTGTGCCCCACACACTGAATCTGTGTCACAAAGCCAGTCTTTTACACACAGTGAGCCTTTCACACTCACACACTCATGTTCTCACTCTGTGGCCCCCAGCTCCTCCCCTTTCCCCAAAGGCTCCACTCCTTCCAGGACGCTGGAGCTGGTCTGTGACCGTGGACCAAAATTCATGAAGTGGCCCCACTGTGAAAATTATTTCCCACCCAATCCCTATTGTAGTGTTTCAGAAGCCCAAGCTGACCTCGTTCACATCCCTTTTTAAGTTCACTGTTTCTGCAGGGCCAGGAAAATAGAACCCATAGGTAACTATTTGTGGAATCTGTACAACTTTATGGGCTAAGTCTACACTGGCATGATTTTCCAGAAATGCTTTTAACGGAAAAGTTTTCCGTTAAAAACATTTTCGGAAAAGCGCGTCTAGATTGGTAGGACGTTTTTCCGCAAAAGCACTTTTTGCGGAAAAGCGTCCATGGCCAATCTAGACGCGCTTTTCCGCAAAAAAGCCCCGATCGGCATTTTTGCGATCGGGGCTTTTTTGCAGAAAACAAATCTCTGCTGTCTACACTGGCCCTTTTGCGCAAAAGTTTTTCGGAAAAACACTTTTGCCCGAATGGGAGCAGAATAGTATTTCCGCAAAAGCACTGACAATCTTACATGAGCTCGTCAGTGCTTTTGCGGAAATTCAAGTATCCAGTGTAGACAGCTGGTAAGTTTTTTCCGCAAAAGCAGATGATTTTGTGAAAAAACTTGCCAGTCTAGACACAGCCATGGATTTTAGATGGTATGAAGTTGTTTAAAATTGCTACTTTGAAAATTACCTTATTATTGAAGGCCTGTATGTAAATGTAGAATCCACCATGAGCTAATGTGGCTGTACCATAGATTCACTAGTCAAGGGACAATGCAGTGGGTATGTTATGGATGCTGGCTGAAGCTATTAGACCCATTTTTATCCAGTAGCTGGACAAGGGGCTGACATTTAGAATGTGGAAAATTCTCAAGCAAGACAAAGACCGAGGTAATAAACTACAGGTTTACGAAGGACCCATAGAGGGGAAGACTTTTGAGAAAGAAAGGAAGTTTGGGCAGGGGAACAGAAGTTAGGCATACTTTTGTAGTAGAGGATGAGTGTGAGTGGTTCTTTAGTTGTGGGGCCCACCAAAAGTCATGGAGAGCAAGCTAACATGATTCAGAAGTCAAGCCATGAGCTAGTGAGGACACTGACCCCAGCCTAAAGAATTTTTCTGAGTGATCAGGAAATTGAGGCGGGGAATGCAAGTGGTAGATGATATTTTTAGTAGATACGTGTATTCCTCAAGCTACTCAGAGCAGAGATGTTTTATAATCGCATACAAAATCTGGGAATAATACAATTCCTGTCTCATGCCTCTGAAGAAGTAACTATAAATTCAAATTGTGTCTGGAGTTTTAGCAGAGTCTGTTCAAACTATTAGGGATTCTGAGGAATCACCATTGTGCTGTGCAGTTCGGCCACAAGATCTGAGCTCTTTGGAGGGGGATACTAGAAAGAGAATCTACACTCTGAGTAAACCTACATATCCCAACCAGGGCAGTGCATGGATTCAGTTCAAACTTCAGATGAATAAAGCACCTGGTAAGTGTTCAGCAGGAGGAGCTTGACTAGCACTGTGACACCATGTCAGTAAAATGTAGTCACCACAAACAGTCATCTGGCTCTCTGTGTGACTCTGCCTTGCCAGCCTCTTTAGATGCTAAGCCTCATAGGATAGGATTTTTGTGTTTTCTTACTTGTGTCTTTTAGTGAGTTGAATATGATGGTGCTTAATATATAAGAATAAGAAAAGTCTTATAAAGTCTGTGTTTGACATATTTAATAGGAGTGAAACTTGCAAAGCCTGAATGAATAAACTTTGTACAGGAAGACTTCAGCATAGCTGATGGGAAAGGACTCATGTCCAATTTAGTAATATAGCCAAAGACACATTCAACTAGAGTATATTAGTTAGCTGTTGCAGCCCCAACAGCCTGCTGTGCCCCATGTGTGGAACTTACACCTTGTAGGTTTGCAATTTGTTGACCTGGTTGCCATGCCTTGGCCCCACCACCCACATTCAGAAAAGACCACTGTAGTACTGTGTGGTATGCAAGGCATTGTAGAGGCCCCCTTCTGTAGTCTCTACATGGTCTGCTCCCCTCCCCCATGCAACAGAACTGCAGTGATTCTTTAGGATTTCAGCTGAGAGCTTCTCTGCTATAGTTGCTATAATTGTTTTCACTGCTTTACACTTTTGAATATGTATTATGCATTTTAATATGTGCCAAATTATTCTGAAGTGTATAATGTATATACCAATATATCTTGGTGATGAGATACAAAAGACTAAGTGTTATCAAAGAACAAAGCCAAAATAGTAAAACACTGGCTTACTAGAGCCAAAATTGTAAAGAAACTTATCCCATGCCTCGGCTAGTTTAGTCTGCGTGTATTATCTGAATGTGTGCTGTTCATAGTCAAAACAACATAAGGAGTTATAATGGCTTAAAATTTCTTTAAGAGAAACTTTTCACTTACCATGTTTGTTAGTGTTCTTTGAAACGTAGACTTTACGGTTTGTTTAGCTATGAAGGGATGACAGACTAGGGGGTGGTGAGGGGAGCTTAGTTTTGGAATGTAAATACATGTAGAGCTCGTCTCCTTTTGTTTAGCATCTCTTTAAACTAAGACAAAAAAAATCAGTGAATGAATGAATAGCAGCATGGTGAAATACCTAAATGTTTGAGTTAAAATTTTTGGATGTTTGAAATCCTATTTGGATCCTTTTCCCAGATCGCAGTGCATTCATATGCACTCAGCAGGAAACTTCATGGAGATGCACGTTTGGGCAGAAGGTCTTTGGCGGTGCTTTTTCTTAACTTGTGTCTTTTCTTCTTTTGAAGAAAGTAATGGCTTAAGTCTGACTGAAGAACAATCTTTTTTTTTTGTATGTTCCTTATAAGAATTTACTTATGGTTCACAGGTTTTTACCCACCATCTATGTCTGCAATCCTTTGGATTTTAAACGGCATATATCCTACTGCAGACAACAGGAAACACCAAATTAAAGACTTAATGGCATACCGCTGAAAGAAGACAAAAGGTGACAAATTATAAAACAGCAGCCAGCTAAATTTTTAAAGAAAACTCTGGGGAAAAAATTAACATTTCAGTAGTCTTTAAAAATATGAAGAATTTGTTCACTCAAAGCAGATAAAATTAATAGCATAATCAAAATGAACTACATTGAACACAGAAATGAAAGCTAAGCATTTTAATAGCATTTTATGAATTATTTTTTATAAAACTACTGTTAAAATAGCTATGGTAACTGAGTTTTTTTTACTCTTTTGAATAAAAAACTTTTGTGTATGTTAATGCTACAATGTTCTCTAAGTTAAAGGGAATGTTATGGCTGTGAAGAACATGCACCGATTTTACACAAATAGAACGTTGTTTGTGTATGACTTGAAGCCTTTACAAATTATTAGTCTGCACTAATGCAATTATATTTTTATTGGGTTCTTTCTCCTGATAGTTCTCAGTTATACACTTTGCCTTTCCAACCCTCCCTATTCCTTTGTAAATCAAGTTGGATATCTACTCGTGTCTTGATTGAGTTCTGGGGAGATTGATGCAGTAGAGGGACAACATGGGTGAGGAGAAGGAGAGAGAGGAGAGACTGAAAACTATATAAATGGAAATGAAAGGTGAAGAACATCTTTGTTTCCCAGTGGTTTTCTAATTGGGGATTCCTGATGTAGTGAACCCTTTTTCCCCCTCTCTTAGACTAACAGGATATACTACTTCTGGTTTGGAAAAGCCAAGCAGAGTAAACATTTGGTAATAGTCAAAACAATGATACAGCTGGTAATCTAGGGATCGTAGAATTGCATTTACATTCAACTCTGCTCCCAAGTTACATTAAGAGTTTTGTGGCTCAGTGCGGCAACTAATTCCTAAGTCAGAACTGAGAGTCTCTGACTGTAAAGTAATGCTCACACAGCTGAGATGAAACAGCCTCCCATTCAACTAATTTAACTTCACCACACTTGAGTCAAATAAAAATACTCTGGAGACATTGTTTACCACTATAAACTCTCAAAATTGTTTATGTATCTTTCTATTTTGCCCATCAGCATAGATTGGTATTACACCCTGTAAGCAATCTTCACCATGTTGGCCCACAGATGGAACAATCTTTTGTCCTTGCATAGACAAGGGAAGTGACTAGTTTAAGATGAACTTTAAAAACAACAAATAGTCTGGTAGCACTTCAAAGACTAACAAAACATGGAATTGGAATGTAGAGGCTTGACCTGACTTTTTTTGAAATCAAGATTCAGTTGATGGTAGCAGGATGTATTTATTTATCTAAATAATTAGCACTACACGGCTTGTGTGAAATGTGTTGTCTCAGTGTAGTCCATGATGTCAACCTCCATCGTCCGCTTGTTTTTCAAACAAACATGTTTTAGCTTTTGCCCATATTGTTCTTCAGACTTTGGTTGAAATCCCGGTGTCTGCAAAGCTACCTCATTAGCCTCCTTCAGATTTCTCCTATAAACTCCTTTTTCATGAGGCTTAGAAAGAACTTAACTGTTAGGGGGCTAGTGTGCTGAGACTGCTTTTCTTGCTATTACTGTCTCATTGTTTCCTTGTACTCTCCAATTTATCTACATTTTATAGATAGACTAGAAGATTTACCTGGCATTGCTTGGGTAAATCTTGGGTTTTGTTTTTCTTCATTTAAATCATTACTCTGGGTTGGGACTAGGGATGAGAGGCTCAATATGCAGGCTGCCCCGGGAAGAGGAATATCTTAGACCTCTCACTGCAGCAGCTTAGTGCCACGTGGGAAGAGCCTATCCATGGATGCTGCATCTCCATGAGGCTCAGCTGGGAGTGAGGTGCATGTCCCCCAGCTGAGGCTGGTCCAGGTTCATCTGCACTCTGCGCTCCCCAGCCAGTGTGAGGAACTTAGCAACCTGAACTTTTCCCTTGCTCTCTGATGAAGGGGAACAGCCAGCAACGTTCCTGTATGAATTGTGGGAAGAGAGAGAGAGGAGAAGGAAGCTTCAGCCACCTTCCCCGCCCCCTCCAGCCTCCCTAAAGGATACCTGGGGGGGGGGGGGGAGGAGAGGGAAGGATCAAGGCTGGGCTGGTCACAGACAGAGGAAGGAGATGCCCCCAGCCAGCCAGTCTCTTTTTTTATATGGTTTTATGAGACACATTCCCATTTTCCTGGCACTTCCAAACCCTTACCTTTCATTAAGTTACAAGAGGAAGCTGTTTACCAAATTTGGTGGTCCTAGCTCTTACCGTTTAGAAGTAGTTCTTGAACAAACAAACTCTCTCAAATATATAGTAGATTATAAATTCTTTGATGCAAGTTGTTTTTGTTCAGTTTATACGGAACCTAACACTTGGGTCCTGGTCAATTGCGAGGACTTACAGATGGTACAGCAGGGGCGGGCAAAACATTTTGAAGTGGTCTTGGGCCTTGGACAGAAGGGGTGGGGCCTTTAAATAGCAGGAGTTGAAAGGGCTTGTGTCTCTCCTACGGCTCCCAGGCATCGTGTTAGTGAGGGGTTGGAGCTGTGGGACCATTCAACTGCTGCAGTTTAAAGAGCTCGCTGCTCCAGCCTTGCTGCTAGCACTTTGCCTGGGAGCCGGGATGTGAGAGCTCTTTTTGTGCCTTCCCTGTGGTGGTTGCCTGACAGCTGTGGGGAAGGCACGAGCCTTTTAAATAGAAACAGTTGCCTGCCGGCTCCCAGGCAACATTCTAGAGTCACAGGACCTGCGAGCCCTTTCAGCTGCTTCTATTAAAAGGGCTTGCGGGAGCCCTTTCAATAGAAACAACTGAAAGGGCTCACAGCTCCTGGCCCCCATTGGTAAAACATTGCCTGAGAGCCAGGAACACACCAGCCCTTTCAATTTAAAGAGCTCACATCTTTCCTACAGCTGCCATTGCCTGGTCAATGCCCGATCACTGCTCAGGTGAATTTTTAAAAAACTAAATGGTATTGGCATCCTTCTTGACAGTCTCAGAGATGTGATTTGAATAACTCCAACTACTACATTTGAAAGAACTACTTTCATTTTAAGGAAAAAAATGTGTCTATGGTATAGTTGATATGATGCAGACCCAAGCAAGTGTAGCTTATTAAACAATCTTACAGCTCCATGGAGAGAAAAAAAAGTTGAACTATATATTTGGTATTTGTGACTATGCAGTAATGTATACAAATGCAACTTACCGGGCAGTTAAATCCCAGAAATATCATAGTTAACTGGAACTACCAATAAAACTCTTTTTTTAATTTTAATACATAACTAGGTTGTTCATACATTAATAAACAAGCTAAGATTACCTTGTTTGGAAAAAGGATATAAAATTGTCATGTTAATGGCATACTGTACGTGAAATAATTAAGAGCATATTTTCTAATTTATTAAACAAAAGTAGTATTTTGTTTTATATTCTGGGATCTCACTTCATCTCCTCATGCACCAAATTTTTCTCTCACCATTCAGATTAATCACAACTGGAATTAATCTACAAATTTGACATTATTACCCTGGGCTTGAATAATGACATTAACTGGTTAATGCACTACAAAGCCAATTTCCCCTGCCTTTAATATCTGCATTTTTAGATGCCTTTAATATCTGCATTTTTAGATCAACTGGGACACATTCAACTCAGTTAACTGGCTTCATTAACACTGGTCCTACAATTGACAGATAGTTCTTTTGCTGTTTATATATATATATATATCTTGGATTCTGTTATTTCCACTTCAACTCATCTGATGAAGTGTGTTTTGCACACAAAAGGTCATATTATTTATTTTTGTTAGTCTCTAGGGTGCCACAGGACTACTCTCTGTTTTTAAAGTTACAGACTAACACGGCTACCCCTCTGAGACTGAAAATCAAGATTACTTTGAATAATGCTTCTTCATTGCTTCCAACTATTAGACATTTATCTAAATAATATTGTCTGTTTCTAATTGCATTTTTAAGCATCTTGAAACACTGATATTTGAATAGCCCTACCTACACTGAATACATTAAAGTATCATGGTTAATGAATGGAAAGTAACTCAAGCGAATCATTACAAAAAGAGGATACAAAGACCTAAAAATATTATAATTGGTTGTATTTTGAAAGTTTAAAAAATAGAACTACACAATGTCAGTGATAAAACTACTACAGTACGTAGACATTAATTCTAGAAACTTTTCCATCATTACTCCATGTTAGAGCTTTAGTAGCATTGGCAACAAAATGCAATTTTTAATTTATTTTAACATATTTTGTTCTTTGATGTGACCTGGAACTCTTGCGTAATATTGTGGGTGGAATCAGTAGAATATTGGTAATGCCTACATGCTGAAGGAAAAGTATCTTCTTACAAACAGCTCATTTTACTGTTTATATAAAACCCCTGTTTGAACTTCACTTCCATGAGGGGAGGGGACTGGACTCGATGACTTCTCGAGGTCCCTTCCAGTCCTAGTATTTTATGATTCTATGATTCCAAGGGCTATATTTACATAGTCATAGAAATTAGACATAGAGCAGGCATTAGAGGGAAAAGAGTGCAAAACACCACCATTCCCTTTTCAAAAATGATTTACATGTAATTAAGAATATAAGTTTCAGATTCTTTTTCTGGAACGCTAGAGTGTCTTAAAATATTTAAATGCTTTTCAAAATTATTCCCTATATCCATTTGAACTTGAGTAAAGGAGGATTATTCCTGGTGCTATATTTTCAAATGGATATGTTCACTACTTATAAAAGGGTTAAATAGCAAAGGTCGAATTTCAATCCTGGGGGAATTCTGCACTTTCATTATGGCTCCACATGCAAGAATTGCAGAATTCCCTCAGGACAAGCATTGCATCATCCTCCAAGTCGATCAGAGTGAAGTTCTAGATTTATAAACTCTTTGGGGGTAGGAACTCTTCTTAATAGGTATCTATACCACCTTACATTTTGGGATCCCATCTCAAATGGGGCCTCTAATCTTTACCATAAAGTAAACACTGAATAAAGGGCCTCAGGGTGCATGCTTTTTTATGCATAAAGGCAAAAAAGGATAATTATTATTTGTCCAAAATTGGTTTAATACATTTAAAATAGAATTCTTATTCTAAAATGAAGTAAGAGAATTATTCAAATACAGAGTACTCTGAATACAATTTGAAGATGTTAAAATAAAAGTGTGAAAAACAAAGATGAAGCAAGGGGCCTGGTAAAATGTTTGTTTCTCTTATTCACATGACAAAAAAAATAGTCAAAATATACCCCTGTGATTTGTAGCATCTGGTAGAATGGAGCAGCAGATACAGCCTGCAATATGATAGTCTTGGAGAAGAAAGTAATAAACACAAACAGTATGAAAATTAATCTAGATTGAAAAAACGTAGGCTCTCTAAACAAGCTTTTTTGTATTGTGCTGTCAGAAAGCAAAATAAGTCAATAGTCTGGGGAAACATTTAAGATGTAACAGTTGGGAAGAGTGGGAGTCTACATAAATCTGGAACTGCCTGTGTTTAGATGTAGTGATGGGGGCTGCCATTAAGTTGACAATTTGGCTCAATGTCTCTTAAAGACACCATTTTGATAGCAAACCCATCAATTTTTATCTCATTACTTTTTTGGACCCTATAACTATAAAATCTGAGTGCAATAACAGCAGTGGATTATAGCTTTGCTAAAAAAAATGAGGTTCTAGTCCTTCCTCCCCTCCCCTGAGTTAAGTCTATTGTAAAATGTTATCTGTGTAAAGTAGACTTTTCTGACCCTAAGGTCATTGGGCCTGGGATCCATCTCTTTATACAAGAATACATTGTTTTAATCTGTATTTAGGGCTCTGGAAAAGTGTGATAATCGGTCCTAGTTGAAGTCCTCTGCACACAGCAGTACAGCATGTAGATGTTTTGTAGACATCCATGTTGACTGAGCCATGCGTGTCAACCCTGATCTTGAAGGACAATTTCTGTAGGTGAAATGAGTCTACAAGTGAGGTTGCTAGTTCTGATATTATTGATTGAGATCTTTAAGAAATGGAATGAGGTTTCTAGTGCATTTCAGATGGGCTATTGGACTAGCATCAAATTCCATCAACTTCCATTCCAGTAAGATACGGTCAGAATTTTCTTCTACATTGCAGTCTCTATTTACATAGAGGAATGATTCTGCGAAGAATAGCCGTGACACTGGCTGTCCTCCAGTCCTGCAGATGTGAAGCGGAGGAGTTTCCACAGGATTATGGAAATGGAGAATAAGCTGTATTTAATGCTAAACACCATCATGGTTAACATCCTAAATTGCCCCGTGGGTAGCAGGAACTATAAACATGTGTAAAATTATTCATTTAAAAAAAGTACAAGATGAAGAAAATAGTAATGTGAACATTTTGTTTAACCAGTAAATAAGGAGTTTACAAGATACTGGTAGACATTTGTTAAAACAACCCACAATCTTATTTAGAGTCCATATATAAACTCTCATATTTTTTGTTAATGAGTAATTGTAATGGACAAGCTGCTACCACTTTTGGACATTTATTCTTTGAGAGACATTTGGCAAAGCTCTCTCACCAAGACCTTCATCAGGGAAGCACTTTGACCAGATAGCAGGGAAGAGAGAAGTCGTTTGAACCTCTGCTTACCTATTGACTGGGCAAAGAAGGTGATGGGGTCAGTTGATGGCCAAATATCTGTCCCCCACCATTTAAGCTAGCTTGGGCTTTTCAAAAACATCTTACTTTCCAATCAGCTGCTCCACTCTTTCTTCCCCTGGTTGTAGTTTGATCTGTAAGAAACCTCTTACAATGCTACAGAGGTGACTGGTCACTTGTTTTTAGGGATCAGAAAGGATTTATTTTTCTTAGGGCCAAAGTGCTATGAAATCCATTGGGGTTTTTTGTTTGTTTTGTTGTTGTTTTTGTTTGGGGGTTTTTTTTGCCTCTCATGGACTCCTGGAGGCACACTTGGGTTGAAAGCAATGAAATTTGAAAGTTCGTATGAGGTTAAGACTATTGACTCATTCCCATGTGGCCAGTAAAGACAAAAGGTAAAATGAGCAACTCCCTGAGGTAAATAAGACTCTCAATTTCACTGTTGGATCTTCATCTTAAGAGATAAGGGACCTAAAGTTTATCCCAAGTTGTTATTCTGTTTGTGTTGGTACACCCTGGAACCAATTGAATACCTGGCCTAGGAGGGTTTGCTTTGTAGCATCCTTAGTAAAGAACAGAATTATCAGACATCTAGATGACCACAGTGTGTTGGAGAAGAGTCAACATGACTTCTGTAAAGGAAAATCATGCCTCACCAATCTATTAGAATTCTTTGAGGCTGTCAATAAATAAGTGGACAAGAGTGTGATCCATTGAACATAGTGTACTTAGGCTTTCAGCCTTTGACAAAATCACAGAGCAAAGGCCCTTAAGCAAAGTAAGCAGTCATGGAGTAAGAGAATAGGTCTTCTCATGGACCAATAACTGGGCAAAAGATAGGAAACAAAAGGTAGTTGTCAGTTTCCAGCACAGAGAGAGGTAAATACTTGGGTCTCCCAAGGATCTATATTGGGATTTGTGTCATTGAATATATTTATAAAAGATATGGAAGAGGGAATGCAAAATATGCAAACAATACAAAGTTACTCAAGATCATTGAGAGACAAGGGGAAGGTTATATCTTTTATAGGACTTCTGTTGTTGAAACAATCTTTAGAACTACATATAGCTCATCAAGATAGTTAAATCCAAAACAGACTGCAAAGATTTACAGAGGAATCACACTACACTAGGTGACTGAGACAACAAAATGGCAGATGAAGGTCAGTGTTGATAAGTGCAAAATAATGCATATTAGACAACATAATTCCAACTATAAAAATTACAGGGACTAAACTAGCTGTTACCATTCAAAAAAAGATTTTGGAGTCGTCCTGGATAGTTTTCTAAATAATCTGCTTAATATGCTGTAGCAGTCAAAGAAGGTAACAGAATATTAGGAAACTTTTAGGAAAATATCATAATATCACTACATAAATCCAAAGTACGCCCACACCTCCAATATGCATGTTGCTCAAAAAAAGATATATGAGAATTGGAAAATTGGCATAGAAGGACAATAGAAATGATTGGGTGTATGGAACAGGGTGCAAGGAAAAACTTAAAAGACTAGTAGTGTTCAGTTTAGAAGAATGTTGAGTAAGTGGGGAGATATGATGCAGAAATATGACAGAAGGCTATAAAATCATGATTGGTTTGGGGAAAGTAATAAGGAAGTATTATATTATAAATGATATCAATATTTACCCCTTCAATTGCCAAGCTCCAGGAATCATACAATGAAAATTAATAGGTACTGGGTTTTAAATGAGCATGAGAAAGTATTTCATCATGCAACACATAGTCAACCTGTGCAACTCATTGCCAAAATGAAGGCCAAACGTTTAGCTGGCCTCCAAAGAAAAAAAATAGCTATCTTCATGGAAGATAAGTCCATCAGTGATTATTAGCAAGATGGCTAGGAACACAACTGACATGTTCTGTATGTTCCTAAGCCTCTGGCTGCAGAAAATGGGACTGAATGACAGGATGGATCATTCTATAATTGCCCTGTTTTATTCATTCACCTTTGAATTATCTGGCACTGTTGGAAGACTGGACACTGGGCTAGAGGGACCATTGGTCTTTCTCAATATGGTCCTTTTTATATTTTCCCCAGTATATATTTAATAAAGCTGTAGCTTGCAGATTGGCACCATTCCATGTGTGCCATTCATTCATCTGCATGTCTCAGTCAATTTGCTCAAGCATTTTGTGAGTCAGGAAAATTAACGCACTGTCATTGTCACCATCCTGGCTACCACTGCTGTATACCAGGATGTAGAGATTCCCTATCACATCATCAAACCTTTTTCCACCATCCAAATATATATTTTTGTAACAAAACCAGCCTTCAGTATTTCCATGATTAGTTTTGAGCAGTTCCTAAAATGTCAATGTATTCTCTCTACTTCTTCACCAGCCTTCCCCCGTTGTATCTCCATTTCCTCCTGTGCCATAATGGTGCTGCTAAATATATAAGGCACTTGATGTTAAAATGTTTTTATATTATAAATATTTAGCTATGCCTGTGACGAGTGAACTGCTTGTTTGGCATCTCCTCCTGTTCACTGTGGGGATTAGATCTCAAGATTGATGCCCTCTTCTGCAGTTTGCACACTGTTACACCTCCTCTTTCTCTGGCCCAGGAACTGCAGCAACAGCTTGTGACACAGCCCTCCCACTAAGTCACTCAGAGTTCCTCCTTCTGGGGTACAGTCCTTCAATTCTCTGTCACCACTGCAGTGACCCAAGCAGTCTTTATATTTGCTGAGCTGCATCTGTTATATGCCACACCCTCAGTGGCAGGTAGGGGAACTCAGGCCTGCCCGGTACTCCAGGTTCCAGTCCAGGAACCCTACACCCAGCAGTTCTCCTAATCCTCACTGTTCTTTCCCTGGACTACTTACAATTCCTGATGGTTCCTCCTTGCTCTAAGTGTACCAGCTCCAAACTCTTCTTCCCCAGTGAGTGACTGCCCTTTCCCAGTGGCAGTCCACTTTTCTGGCAGTATAGGCTGCTTTTAATCTGTTCTCTGGCTTTCCCTCCAGGTGCAGCCTGGGGAATTAATAGGCCTACCTGGCTACCTTAACCTCCTCTTGTCCTGTGTGGAATAGCTATCCTTTCACAATGTTTTTATTTACATAAAAGTTAATACATCTTGCTCCAGCATAGAAATCTGGGCTCTCTTTCAACCTGATTTGTGCTCAAGAATGAAAATAAGTTTGGTTTGTTTTTTTAAATTTACAAGCACTTTTCTTTGCAATGACCATATTGCTGCTGAAACTCCATAGATAAGGATCACTCATTCTTTGGAAAAGTTCACTGTTTCTGATCATTGATTCACTTTAAATTTGGCAGAGGTATGGACTTAGAGATTTAAAGTAGTCATTCAAGTAGCTGGTTGCTGGTCACTGCATCTCTTTTCCTCCTATGTTTCCTCCTAATATGTTTTCTTTTATATTTGTGCTGTCTTACTGTGTTTATACAGTGCCAACTGGAAGGGGAGCAAAGCATCAATGAGTCAGATCTATTCTGTTTATACACAATTTATAAAAGACTAGATTTTTCTTCAATATACTATGGTATACTTTAAAGCAACTATTTAAAAAATAGCTTTGGTCTAAAAATGACAACTAGACATTTAAATGAGTGGTTTTAATTGTTGAGGTTACAGCCCATAGTCTAGATACAAATGATTTTTTGTTCTGACTTTTCTTGGAAATTGGAGGATGGTGTTATCAAAACACTAATTAAATATATTTTGGCAATAAGTAACCTTGAATTGCTGGGACAAATGCCATATTTTCGATATAGTTTTTATTTTACTATTCTTTCCTATTACGACACAGGTTGCAATCCAGATAAGGAAGATTTGTAATGTAGACTGGTAAACGCTGAAATCTTTTGCAAATAAAGGCATCTGTTAACTATCAGTGTCTTTGCTTAATAGGCAAGATTAAAATCACTGAGTATGTTGATGTGCTTCTGATTCTTTCTTTTGCAAAACAGATGAATATTTTATATTCCAAGCATTGTTCCAAATCACATTCTCTGGCAGTACTCTTACTTCAGTCCTTATACGAGTTAAAGTGTGCTTTCCAGCTCTTGCTTCAACTGCCCAAATAACCTCTATGGAGTTAGGGTGCATCAGTTTTCTTGTAATCCCTTTTTTTTTAAGCAATGTTAATTTGTTTCAATAGCTTCTCTTGGACACACTAGTGGAATATCTAAAAATATCATTTATTGTACCAACTGAACTCATATTTCAGTCCTAGCCATGACTGCCCAGATTACTCTCTGGGAATATATTTTCATTGCAAAGATAGTTCTGATTAGAATCCAGAATTGAGCACCTGGTTAGCTTAATCTGGGTGTTTAAGCTATACTGCCAAGCCACTACCAAACCACACTTGAAATTAATGTATCCTCACTCATCCTATATTAGCTTTATGTCTCACTAGGACTTCTTGACATATGGAATTGCTCGTTGTGCCACTCCTGTTCTTTCCCAGTGAATTCTGGGAGAAATTGTTGGTCTTTCTGAGCATATGGGGAATTATGGAAAGGCATTAAAGGACAATCACATCTCAAGTAGCTTGGCCTGGGTCCTCAATCCAAAGTGAGAGGGTTACCAGCCTGCGATAAATCCTTATTTTAGCTTTAGACTTTAGGCCAGGATGTACCAGTTATGATTTGTGTCCATCTATTCTTTTATGAATAAAAGAATTTACACCAGCAACACTATCACAGGACCTAACCAGATCAGCCACACCATCACTGGTTCATTCACCTGCACATCTACCAATGTAATATATACCATCATGCGCCAACAATGCCCCTCTGTTATATACATCGGCCAAACTGGACAGTCACTACGTAAAAGAATAAATGGACACAAATCAGATATTAGGAATGGCAATATTCAAAAACCTGTAGAGGAACACTTCAATCTCCCTGGACATACACAATAGTAGATCTCAAGGTAGCCATCCTGCAGCAAAAAAACTTCAAGACCAGATTCCATAGAATAGAGAAAACTGCTGAGCTATAGTTCATTGGCAAGTTTGACACCATCAGCTCAGGATTAAACAAAGACTGTGAATGGCTAGCTAACTACAAAAGCAGCTTCTCCTCTCTTGGTATTCACACCTCCAGATCAGCTGCTAGAAGTGGTCCTCCTCCTCTCTGATTGAATTAACCTCATTATCTCTAGCCTGTTTCTGGCCTGCATATTTATACCTGCCTCTGGATATTTCTACTACATGCATCTGATGAAGTGGGTCTTTGCCCATAAAAGCTTATGCACCAATACATCTGTTTGTCTATAATGTGCTACAGGACTCCTTGTCGCTTTTGCAGATCCAGACTAACACAGCTACCCCTCTGATACTATCTGTTGTGTGTTACTCTATGGATCCTTCCTGTCTACTGCTCCTAAGGTTTATTGTATCCTCTCTTCTCTGGCATGGTAACTTGCCTTCTGTGCCATCCCCATTCTGACGTCCACCTCCAACCGCTGTGTTTCTAATTCTCTGAACATACAATTTAAATCTGGCTTTTGTTATTACTGTAAAAGATCCTAAGGAGGACTTTATCAATAAAACAATGAAACTGACCTGACAAAGTGCAGTGGAAGGACATCATTGGGAGCAGAGTGCTTAACATCTCTGTAAATCAGACTACTTTGATTTTTAGGGAACTAAATATGATTTAGGAAGACAGCTTTTAAGACTTCTGGTCTGTACCTTTAAAAAACTGTATATGAAACATTTCATGCAGCATTGAAAATTACAATATCGATTATTACAAATACACTTGTCCAAGTACTAGACCTCACTGTAAATCCTGAAGTTTTGCAACTCACCAGTGCTGGGATTACATTTTGATAACCACCTTCCTTCTTTTTCTTGCACCTCCTGCCCCATTCCCCCATTAAATTCTCACCTGATTTGAGAGCATCATCTCAAGAATTGACAGTAGAATTTATTCTAAATGCCTTTTGAAAGTAACTAGGAATCCTTGCTTTCACTCTTCTGTTCGGGGCATCCATGCTATAAATCACCGCCGGTATATATCCATTCCATACTAAAGTCGTTGATGCTTGTAGGAACTGATGCATCATAAGTCCTCCTATTCCCCACTCTGAAGTCGTGCAAAAAAACCTCCAATATGTGCAAATGGAAGTCAGCTGTGGGGAAAAAATTCCCACTTTAAGTTGTTTGGCTACAAGTCCGAAGTTTTTTGGAATGTACCTTGGATTTATAGTGAGGACGGCCTGTATAACATAATTTCACATTACAATAATATGAAGTCATTGTCTGCTAACATCATATTGCATATGACGTTAGCAATCAGAAGTGTCAGACTTTAAGCACTTGTATCACCAAACTTTATTTTTGCCTTACCTTTAACTTTATAAAATTTCTCTAACTGCATTCATGGCTCATGGCTTCCTCTTCTAATGAAATTGGAGTAACCACTTGACTTCATTAGCAGGTTTTTTTTACATGTTCCAGAGGACCTGCAGTATGTACAATAGGCACACTCATGTTCAGTAAAAAAAAAACACACAAAAAAGTTTATTTTTCTGCGATGCAGCTAATGACCTAAAAATGAGTTGTTCTAGGAAAGTTAACTGTCTGCACAGCATTAGTATTTTCACATCAAGCTCTAATATCCAGCATCTGCCCATCTTCCTGCACTCTAATAAATAATTACTTATCCTCTACTAACAATTCCCCCCTCCATTTACAAGTCAAGACTAAAATACTGGTTCTCTATGTAAATCTTTTGTTTTGTTCACTTAGGCTAGGTCTAGACTACACTCTTTTATTGGAAAATGCTACACAAATTGAGCTCCATAATTTGCATAGATTTTTCTGATTGCTTTTCTGGAAGAGGCTTTTCTGCCATTTGGCCCTGTCTAGATGGGACCAAATGGCAGAAAAGCCTCCTCTTTCAGGGGAGCCCTTATTCCTCATAGAACAAGATATACAGGGCTCCCTGAAAGAACGTGTTTGCTCTTCCGCAAAAAAAGCGGAAGAGCAAACGCGTTCCCTGGATGTGGTAGAATTTTTCCAGGATACCTCTGGTATCCTGGAAATACCCACCAGTCTATATGTACCTTAGTGATTGGGCCAAAGCAATTTCCATCTTTAACAGGAATCAGGAACAGTTTGTCATTGATATTCTGTGGGGCACAATTGAAAGTGAAAGTAGATCCTTTTTTGGAGACTAAGTTTGAGACATCTGATTTAAACAGGTATAGTGTGGGTAGGAGCTAAAAGGAAGTTTCTGTATACAGTAGATGACTTTCAGATAAAGCTTCTATCTTCAAAATCAGGTTCATGTAAAAGTACACCAGTGGAGCTGCTACTGACAAAGCGCAGAAATCATTCACTGAAGATTGTCAGACCAAAGCAAAACAACCATATGTAACAACTCCAGAAGAAAATATAAATAAAAAACTCACCCCAAAATGAAGATAGAATGAAGTGAATTTCTCTTAAACTCATGTTCTGCTTTCTCTGATAGTGCCATTGCCTCGTTTTTTTCTGTCGTCCTCTTCAGTCATTAGATAAGATATTTCAGATCCACTATTAGGATTATGTAACTTGAAATTCATGTGTCTTTTAGTGTGTTGTCTTTGTCCCGTGGGTTGTCAAGGAATGTTTTCTCATCAGATTTAGAGGATACCCTTACTAGCCTTAGCTGTATTATATAAATGATGGTGGACACACAACACCAAGATGGTTAATGAAGTACAAAGTCGTTACTTTCAATATTTTGCTCTTTCATAGTGAATATAATTTTAGTGAGACAATTAAATATTTTCCTGTGAGATATGTATCATATCTACGTGTACAACTTTGGGACCAGAGAACTGTAAACATGACCACAATATAACTCACTTACACGCTTTATGTTTTAAGAAAATAGCACTCTGGTTTAATAATGACACTTTAAATATAAGCAGAGAAACCATTTAAAAGCTTTAGACTAGTACAGCACTCATTTGTGACAATGACTAGGAGACCCATTGTGAATTAGCAAATAAATATAAATAAAAAAAGTCATAGTGTATATTGGGTAATGTGATCTATTATAGTTCACAGTGTACTAGTAAATGTTTTCCAATATTTTGTAAAAAATAAAGTTCTTCGTAAGTATGTCTTGTTTCAACACTCTATTGTTCGCTGGGAAGGGAGGGAGAAGTTGCTGATTTGTGTGCAAATTAGTGAAATTCTACAGTATGTGCATCCTTTTGAAAAAGATGAAGTGGTATAAGATGACTGAAGAAACATGCTACTTGTAAATTTATCTGGAGTTAGATACAGTTTGTCACAGTAGGTGGTCTCAGTTAAAGCCATTTCAAATGCAGAAAAGGGGTAGTGTTTCCGTTCCCTTGTGTTATATGTACATTATCATGATTCAAGTTAAAATGCTTCCAAAATAATCGGAACACAAGGAAGTTCACTGCTAGCAAAATTAATTCAACCACTCTTTTGCTGTAAACCTTGTATCCTCCAGAGTGGATAAATTTTGTTAAAAAACAAAGGGTAGAGATGTGTTGTTCTATCATGTAATTACGTAACTAACATCTTTTTATAATAATATATTTGGGTGGTCTGTCCTTGAAACACTTGATTTGTTAAGAAACATTACGGTTTCCACAAGTAATCTCTAACTCCTAAATATTTTGAAAGAATTCTGCATTGTGGTATTGCATCAGTGCATTAGTCACCAGTTAAACTTTCTAAACTACTGATGTTTGGCATTGTTGAGGAGTTCCCATTTTTATTCATTATATCAACAAAAACGTGCGTAATTTATGTAATTGTTTGCTATAAATGAAAACAGATACTATAAAGACCAGATTGGTATTGTAAAAAACCTAAGGTGAATCCCATTTTATTTTTATTTTGAAAACCTAACAAAACATAGAAAGTTTAAAACGACTTCAGCTGCAATGTTTGTGTAAAGGTAGTGACCCTTTTGTATCATTGTCATTTGTTCAAATGAGGACTTCCTGCAGTCCCACTGGGCACCACGGAGACCTATGAACTTACTTGCTGCAATGAACCACAGTGATTTTTTAGACTGAGTACACTGCTTAAGAGTAGGTCTCTGCTACCAGTGAATTGACCGGTAGACCTACTAACTTGACAGCCAAATGCACTCCCATCGATTTTGATACTCCACCAGACTGAGAAGCTTAAGATAAATCAGTGGGAGAATTTCTTCCATTGACTCAGTGCAGTGTAGATACCTTAATAAATTGACTAGTTATTCACATAGCTGGAGTTGCATGATTGAGGTTGCATTTACCCCATAATGTTATATGTGCCTTGAGTATAGGTTAGGAGTGAGCAAGATGGTAGAGAAGGAGCTGAGGGCAGTTTACTCATGCATCCCTGATTAGCCTCACTATTTGTCATGGGGAGGCAAAGGGCACATGCATGTGCCGAAGGGACACTGCTAGCTAGAAATCTCTGATCATGGGCTCAATAGACCATAAGCACCTGAAGTGGAGCACCTATACAGAGACACATGTTGAAGAGTTATAGTTACTGCACAGACTAACTGTTCTTTTTAATCCCCTTTTAAGGAGCCTTTTTGTCTGATCTTAACGTAGTTAAGCCTTCATAACTTTGTAGTGTTTGCTTGTACAAAGCAAAAAATATTATAGCTGCAAAAATAAATATTAGACTGTTTTCCTCACCTGTAGTCAGCAATGAGAATAGATATCAAAATCAACCCATTTTTATCTGTGATTCTGAGTATGAAGGCATCTTGCATGTGCATTAATCCTTTTGTGGCTGATTGAACATACCTTTGTCAGTTGCTTTCAACCTTTCTTCTCTCCGAGTCCCCCTCGATATGTTTATAACAATTCCAGGGCCCAGTGGAGCCTCAGGGATAGGGCCTTCAGATATAGGTGTCATGGGCCAGCAGGGCTCGAGCAACTGCAGCTTGGTGGAGTCCAGGGAGAGAGCACCATGTCTACCGCCGACTCACCTCAGCAGGCCACCAACCCTATCTGGGTTGAGGGGGGGCACAACCGAAAATTATAACTTGGGGGCAAGGAGAGACTTAACACAAAAAGTCTGAAGACTGCTTAGGGTACAGGGAGGGGTTAACTAGGAGATGTGAGCAGGGAGGGGGTAAGTGGGACTATGTGCAGACAGGGTGGCTAGGGCCTATGTGTAGTCAGAGGAGTATCTCAGTGTGCAGGCAGGAGATAGCTAGGGGCTATGTGCACGGAATGGAGTAGGTAGGCAAAGTATGCAGGTAGGGCATAGCTCAGGTGTTGGACAGAGGTATTAGGGGCTGTATGCCGAGAATACTACCCTGTTCCCAGAGCGAGCTGCCAGTCACAGAGCCCAGTCTCCCCACCCGGGTGGCTCTTATTGGTTGCCTCTGTGGAAGCAAAGGGGGGTAGCAGCTGAGGAGCAGCTTCATCCTGGGGCCTCAGTAGAAAAGGAAGGAACACTGCTCTTACCGCCTCTTGTGGCACCAACCAGAGCAGCAGCTGCTCCTTACTTCCCAGCCCTGGCTTTTCACCTGCCCGGGAGTGGGGAGAGAAGATGGGGAAGGAGAAGTGTGGAGTTGTTGCCGTGCTCTTGTTCTGCAGTTTGAGGGAGGGCGAATGCTCTCCATATCCCCAACTTTTCCAATGGGATTATGGCTTGTGCCCCACAGGAAGCACTAGGGCTTGCACCTGCCAGCTTCAGCCCCATGCGGTACAGAAGAGTGTCGGGAATCAAGGGCAGGGTTTCAGATGCAGAGCCCCCATGGCCTCTTTAGCGGGGCCTGTGGACCCCTGGTTGAGTACTGCTGCTCTCCTGCTGCTCCGTGAGGTAAGACATTGTTAGATGTGTGAATATGGATACATACAATAAATTCGCTAAAATGGTGTAAGGAATCAGACACCTATATAAATACAAGATTTCTGATCATTATTGGGATCATCCTCTGATTAAAAACCTTTTCTTAAAGGAACATTATCAATATTAAAATGATAGATACTTTTCAGAATACTTTCACAAGGCTTTCAGTGACTCCGTGATGGGGCATTTGCCCTTTACTGGTCCTTTAAGAGTTAAAACGCAGCCCTAGGAGAGGGCTAGAGGCTTGGAGTCAGCAGCTGTGGCAAATATTAGCCAATTAGAGCCCAGCTGGGGCTGTATAAATAAATAAGGGCTCCTGGAGGGGTGGAGACTGAGACTTACTCTTGCTCCAGCTGTGAAACAGGAGGGCCCTGGCTGCCAGAGAAGCTAGAGTCTTCCTGACTTAGAGCAGGGCTGGGGAAAGGCAAGCAAAGCTGGGAAAGCTCTGGCCAGGCAAGCTCCCAGGCTGCAGGCCCTGAAGCAAGGTTTAGGGTACCAGGGCTGCATGAAGGCAGAAGGCAGGAAGTCCACGCCTCCTTAGGGTTGCCAGATGGTTTCAACAAAAATACCGGACACACTTGACATTACATCACAATCTACATTACATCTTATTTTAAAAATACTGGACATTTCTATTTTCTCATTTCTATTTTCTCTATTTGTTTCCCAAACAGAAAGCTCAAATACTGGACTATCTGGTTCAAAACCAGACACCTGGCAACCCTGCATCTCCTTGCCAATCATGAGCGGTAATTTCAGGTTGCACATTGTCCCAGAAGCAGGGGCTAGATTGGAGGTGGGCAATAAAAAGATCAGGAGCCCACTGGGTTAATCCCTGGCAGGCCACCACTGCTATGTTTATCTGTGCCTCCACTGGTATCAGAGGACCAGATCTCTGGTTGGCCACTAATTGCCATTTGTGGCCAATGCGAGTGGCAGGAAGTATCGCGGACCGGGGTGCTGCTTCCCGCCACTCACATTGGCCCATAAATGGCAATTTGTGGCCAACAAGAGCTGAGATCTTCCAATACCTGTGGAGGCACAGGTAAACATGGTGGTTGGGGCCTGCCAGGGACTTACCTTGTGGACCGGATCTGGTCCACAGACTAGATCTGGGCCACAGGCTAGAATTTGCCCACCCCTGTGCTAGATGAAGACTGGTGGTAGGGTCACTGAGGCAAGGTGGACATAAGGAGTGGGGGCTCCCTAAGGGGAAGAACTCCAGATATGGGGGCCCTGTGGCAGGGCAGTACCCAGAAGGAAAGACACCACAGTCTAGGAGGGACCTAGGTCCACAGAGAGGACGAGGGGAAAAGGTAACATCAGCCAGAAGGGGGTACTCCAGAGCTGAAGAGCTAATTCCCAGAGTGACCAGCAGGAGGCACAATGGCGGTAAGTCCTGCCCTATTACACTCCCCCTCTGATTATTAAATTTGAAATATAAATTTAGTTTTCTTTACTATCTATCTATCTATCTATCTATCTATCTATCTATCTATCTATCTATCTATCTATCTATCTATCTAATTTGTTTACATAACTGCATTTCAGTAAAACTGGACTTCAAAATAGATCTGTCAGTTTCACCTTCTGGTTAATCTGCATTAGTATAATCAGTGCTTCAGTGCTGGGAGATATTGCAAGGAAGAGTTACATTCAGACCAAATTATTTCATCAAACTTTTTATCACCACTTTTAAAAAAACATTACTGTTAATAGTGTATTCTGGAGCTAAATTTCCTGGTGTGTCTGAAAAATCTTGACACTCTTATTCATGTTACTCTAAGAATTCCTGCATTTGGGATACTAATCTGTTAATATATAACTAAATATATAAGTTCTGTGCATTGTATATTGCTGTTTGGTTATAAATATATAAGAATGGCCATACTGGGTAAGACCAAAGGTCCATCTAGCCCAATATCCTGTCTGCTGACAGTGGCAAATACAGATGCCCTAGAGGGAGGGATCACAACAGGTAATCCTCATGTGATCCCTCCCCTTCACCCACTTCCAGAGAAACAGGGGCTAGGGACACCATTCTTACCCTTCCTGGCTAATAGCCATCAATGGACCTAACCTCGATGAATCTATCTAGCTCTTTTTTGAACCCTGTTAAAGTTCTAGCCTTCCCTGCATCCTCTGGCAAGGAGTTCCACAAGTTGACTGTGCGCTGAGTGAAGAAAAGCTTCCTTTTGTTTGTTTTAAACCTGCTGCCTATTAATTTCATTTGGTGAGCACTAGTTCTTTTATTGTGGGAATAAGTAAATAACTTTTCCTTATTAACTTTTTCCATACCAGTCATGATTTTAAAGACCTCTATCATATTCCCCTTTAGTCTCCTCTTTTCTAAGATGAAAAGTCCAGGTCTTTTTAATCTCTCTTCATATGGGACCAGTTCCAAATCCCCTAATCATTTTTGTTGCCCTTTTCTGAACCTATTAAGTAAATTTATGTAATCTCCCTCCCTTTCCCCCTTTAGAATAGCTATCAGTGTGTTTGAGCAAATACTATTTACTTAGTATTTTTAAATAGCATTTTAAACCATTAGACTAGACAGTTAAGGGAGAACTGAGCCCATTCAGCCTGTCCTCTATACGATCTTTAATAAGGCAACTTGTCTTTATGCCCTCATTCAAATTTTTCCCAAAGATAGTGTCAGATTTCCATCTTCATCAGACTATTTCTCTTCTAATCTTTTTTGTAGTGCTGATGATTCTTATTGGTCCTATAGATTAAATAAACTGGGTGTGAAATAGGCATTGAGTTATTACTTGGACAGGGCTAAGCCTTCCCATAAATCTTTCCAACTGCTTGTAGGATTTGTGGAGAAATTCAAGAGGGAATCTGTCTGGATATAAATTATACCCAAGTGGATAACCTGGGTGTATTTAGGCTTCTTATATAGGTAAAAAATTATTGTAGCACAGCACATTTAACGAGAGCTATGGCAGCTTTAGTGACTTGCATTGCTATGTAATAGCTGAGCTATGTAAAGGAGCTATGTGGCACTCGCTCTTCGCTCACATTATTCTTCCACTGTCCTAGCTCACTCATTCCAAGAGTGCAGTCCTCCAGTAACTCCATTTAAATACCAGGTCCATTAGTATTGCTAGTCGGTCTCTCAGGGTGAGGGTCCGCAGAGATCTATTTATAAAGAAGAAAAGATTATCTACTAGTAACTACAATATATTGCAGCTGTAAGTCTACACTCCCCCTCCATCTTAACAATTCTTTGGAGTATAATTCTGTGCAGGCAGAGAAGAATGAGGGCCTCTTATGGCATAAGATCAAAGTGACTCAAGCCCAAGTACATCCCCAATGGTACGGTACTCTAAAAATTGTTATGAGACTTACACCGTGCACATCTTAGTCTGTGACTGCAAAGAGGCTAAATATATTTGGTGGTTAGTCATATTTTCCCTATACTTACACAAAGCAACATAACTGCAGTTTAACTGAGTCAAACTTCAGTGTGTTAAAATGGGCACTGCAATTCTTACTGTGATTTTTTTTTCAGAAATAGGATGCAAATAAAAATTAAAAAAAACTGGATGGATGAAGACTTCTTTAGTTAAGATTTTTTTAGTTTTGGAGAACATGTTCTAATGTGGACAAAACTCCAACTATGACTGAATTAGTTCCTGAATGATATTAAATACCACTCATGAGACAATTCTGGACTGGATCTAAAAAGGGCGGAAAGTGTACCCAAACATGCATATCACACTATCATACGATGTCCATCAGAGTGCTCAGGATATTTCTTAACTGTTTATCCTCTCTTTCTCTCTCTATCTCATGCCTGTATTCAGAAATAGATATCAGCCTGTTTTATTTATTTTAATTTATTTTTAATTATACTTTTAAATCTTTGATTTTTAAAAATGGAAATTTTTGGTTTGTTAGTTTTGGTGTTCGATTTCACTTCATCAAAGTGATTAATGCTGAATTTGAGGTTAGTTGAGTTAAGGACATTGTTGTAGGAACTATTTGTTTAGACTTAGCAGATGATCAAGAGAGGTCTCCTAGTGATCTGCATTTAAATTGTATCATTTTACCATTATCATTTTCTTGGGTGACTGGAGCGAGGGGTGTGTGTGTGTGTGTGTGTGTGTGTGTGTGTGTGTGTGTGTGAGAGAGAGAGTGAGTGAGAGACAAATACACACAGGCTACGTCTAGACTGCAAGCCTCTTTTGAAAGAGGCTTTTTCGAAGGTACTTTCGAAAAAGCCTCTTTCGAAAAAGAGCGTCTAGACTGCAACCAGTACTTTTGAAAAAGCAAGCCGCTTTTTCGAAAGAGAGCACCCAGGCAGTCTGGATGTTCTCTTCCGAAAAAGCACAGTTTGCATGACATAGCGCCTTTTTTCAAAAGAGCACTTTCGAAAAAAGGCGTTATTCTTCATGAAATGAGGAGTACCGCCGTTGAAAGAAAAGCCATGTTCTTTCGATTTAATTTTGAAAGAACGTGGCTGTGGTCTAGACGCAGATGACGTTTTTTCGAAAAAAGGCTACTTTTTTCGAAAAAACTCTGCACTCTAAATACAGCCACAGAGACAGACAGACAGAGAGGAAATATATTAAATCTTGTCCTTTTGAAGAGTCCCTTGGTGAATTGTAATTCTCTTTTCCTCTTATGTTATGTCTTGTGGCCCATAGCTAGATCTGATGTCTCAGACCATGGAAAACAAGGTTCCTAAAAATTCAATGTCTATGACTGTAGCTTGCTCTAATACATTAATCTGTATTTTCATATAAACTAGTGCATTTTAAAAAAATCTGATCTGAAGGACCATTTTTAAACAGCAGCGTAGAAATTCTCAAGAAAAATGTAAAAGCAGCTCTCGGATTAAAACTGAGAAATTCATTAACAAACACCCATAAATTAATAATTATGATCTCTCATCCTTGTTTACAATTTTCATTTCATAATGGCATTAACACTTGACAGTTTATTCCTAGGGATTACTGCATTTCTCAACTGGTTGATGTGAGCGTGCCTTTGGATTTTCATTTTCATAGCAGCTAAAGGATTTTCTGAGCTCCCACAAATTTGCTACCTGTCATATCTTATTATTTTTATTCATATTACTAGAAAGCAGACATATTTGATCATAAGGATTTAAACTCTTCATCTTAAAAGGTCAGCATCTGCTTCTGTAATTTTGAGATGTGAATAGCTAAAGGATATATACAAAATAGGTGTACTTTAATGGTTGTATCCAAATACATGTTCCTTTATTGATAATGAAGTGATTTTTAAATAGGTTTAGATCTTTGGATATGTCTTCAAGCATTCTGATTATGTACTTGGTACAGGGTTTTCCTTTAGAATTCAATTCTGTTTTATCTATTTGATTAGTAAATTTTTTTTTTTCCTGATGTGATTAAAATTTTTGCTGGTGTGATCAAACTTAGAACTTAAACTGATCGGTTTCAGAATGCAGTGTCATAGCTCAATAAATATAATGAATACGTTGGCCTTTATCGTAACTTGACTTGGTAAGTTTTTATGATTAAGTAAATGTTTTGTTTTCTTATAAATTCTTTGGACTGATCTGGATGTTCCTGGACACGTCTCTGATGCATTTTGGCTTCCCGATTGGGGTCTAAACTGGTGTTTTGGCTCAGCTCAGTTGTGCCGCTTAAACTATGATGGCTGTCATCTTTGGACTAAAAATTCAAACAGAATTATTCCCTGAACATTTAGATGTGTTCATTGTTTAACCTTAAAGTTGTTACGTTTGCAAACAGTTCAAACAATTACGATGTTATAGGGTCTATCATGCTTACAGTGAAGTCAGTGCAAAAATTCTTTTTAGTTTCTGTGGGAGCAGAATGAGGCTCTTTAAGACTTTCCTATGCATCACTTCTTTTTCATTGGTACCACTAGTGTCTCCCCACTGGCACTAAAAATAGTATGAAATTCTGAGTAGCAAATGTCTAGAGAAGGATGGTAAAGTAATATCTTTTATTGGACAAACTTCTGTTGGTGAGAGAGGCAAGCCTTTGAACTACAGAGCTCTTCCTCAGGACTGGAAGAGCTCTCTGTACCTTAG
The DNA here is from genome assembly GCF_052426305.1 of Pelodiscus sinensis. Lineage (NCBI taxonomy): Eukaryota > Metazoa > Chordata > Testudines > Trionychidae > Pelodiscus > Pelodiscus sinensis. The sequence goes on from NC_143057.1 coordinate 99,046,820, forward strand.
AAGCTTATTTCTCTCACCAAAACTCCAGTCATCTGAAGAAGTGGGCTGTGCCCACGAAAGCTCATGATACCATCTGCTTGTTTTGTTAGTCTATAAAGTGCTACCAGACTATTTGTTGTTTTTTAAGTTTATCCTGTACAGACAAACTTGGCTACCCCTTGAAGCAAAATAAGTTTGTTCATAAAAAATATTGCTTCACCCCCATTCTTTCTCAAATATCTTAGAACAAAAATGACTACAACACTGCATAGACATCCTCTAAGCAGGGTTAGCCATCATAGTAGCTAAACCGTAGCCATTGCTAGGAGTTTCTCCATACCATAACTGTTGGAATATAGGCCCACATTCGACCCAATAAACTATGGTTTTAAACTGAGTTTGCATCTTAACATGAGTGATAGGCCTAAAGCATATGGCCAGAAAAATGAGATCACTAAAAAGAGCCACTTGTGTTAAAATTGTAATTATCATGGAAATACCAGATTTATCTTATTTAAGGTTTGAGCTGTGCAATGGAAATAAAGCATGATTAATTGGGCATCAGGTGCCATAAATTGGCTAGAAATGTTTACTCCAGAAATTAGTAAGAAATGAGGCAAATTAAGATGATAAAACATTGAGGGGAGCGGAGTGCAGCCCTAAACTGTTTACAGTGATGACATCACTTTGTTTGTTTATAAAAAAAAGTAATGTTTTTTCAGGGCTTCTTTGTCAGAGCTTTTCCTTATTTCTTTGGAGTCTTGCCATGATGGGAAAGTCTAGTTCTGAGTATTCAGCTAATACTTAGAACTGTATTTGTTAATAAGGTATGGAATATAGACATATGTTTTTTATATTTGTATATGGAATGTAACCAATGCCAAGTGGCCTTTGGACTATTAAAGGAATGCTTGTCTGGAATGCTGTGTCATGGTAAACCTTAATAAACTTACTACAGGCTGGACCTGCCTGGTCCAGCAACCTTGGGTTGAGGGATTTTGCCGGACCAGGGAAGGTCCCCTGCTGCCAGGCTCTGAGCCGGCTACTCATCTCTACTGAGTTGGTCCCACTGCTGGTTCCATTAGGGATTCCTGGCACCCTGCAGCTGGTGCGGCTGGGACTCTCCAGGGCCAGGGCTCTCTAGCCGCCACAGCCCTGCTGGGGATCCCTGGTGATTTGAATAGTTATTATTTATACACAACTTAAATTATTACATGTAGATTATGCTACTTGCACATATTAAAGTTATTTTTCAGTAACACTTAGAATGTTTTTCTCCTAAAGCAGTAATTCTGTATTACTTAAAACAAAGGAGGGAGAAGTAATTTTTTTAAAAACAGGACAGTAACTAGAACTAACCTTAAAATTCAACTTGGGCTAGTAAACCAAGGAAACTTGTCGTATGTACTCAGTGCTCGGTATTGTTTGTCATATCACAAATATTAGTGTACATAATCCAGATCTTTGTCTGGGTATATAACAATTACCCTAGTATGCCAGCCAACATAATCTCATTTTATACTTTCATGAACAAACCCGGTAACTCCACAATTTCCATGTTTGTAAAATACTTTAAAATTATGGAGATTGAGTGTATGTGTGTGTATGTCTGTCTGTCTGTCTGTCTATACCTAGATAGATAGCATACAACTATTTGGTACTGACTTTGGATATCCATTGATTCCAAAGGCTGATTCTCTTTTATGAAATAGTGCCACTTCCAATATATAGTATATGAGGCATTCCTCTTATCTGATTGCAAGTGACTTGGTAAAATTGTTAACCAATAAGCACTATACTATATGTTGAAATTTATTTCTATTTTGTCATAAAGAATTGAAATTGGGATTTGTATGAACAGTGTGAAGGAAAGGATCATATTCTTAATACTAGAAAGCTTATCCCTATTTTTTAAAATTAATTTCTGAAAGCATTTGGACAGTTATTTAAAAACAAAAAACCTATGTAGATAATTTCCATGGTTAGAACTTTAGGATCTATTGTTGACTGTATTGGAAAACTGGTTAAATACTATCATTTTCCAGATAATGTTTTTAACTTCTTGGCAAGTGTTCATTGTTTCAAACCCCCCAGGATAATTCACAGCTCCACAAAAACATGAGTCTAATACATTACAAATTTCCCTAGGAATATCAACATCTTTTCCAGCTGTTTGGATAGTCTGTCTAAAACCTGAACAGAGTTCTCATCTCCCAGTATTGTTTTGGGCTTTTATACTTTGGTTTGTTCAATGTTACAATTTGTAAACCGAGCCAATAGTCTGAATCTCTTTGGTTTTCTTTGCGATACTTAACTCTTACTGCAGACAATAGAATGATCTATTATCCAAAGATTACACTGTTTTCAACTATTTCTCTCCACTAGCACAAAATTTTGTACCAGTGTCAACAAAAATCTTTTTAAGTCATCTCCAGGGAGTTTCAAATACTATTTGTGGAATAAAACATTCCTCAGCTATAATCTCAGATATGCTTATCTGAAACCAATGTCTGCTTATGTGCTAGGGGCCACGTACGAATATTGATAAACTATTTTCAATATAGTTTTGGCAACTAGCAAGGTTATAATTCATGAAAAAAGAATGTATTTGTGATCATTCCAAATGCTTCCTTGTCTATTTTATCTGGCATGTACACAGAAACCTAGTTGTAACAGCTTTAAAGATTGGCAAACTATCCAGTAAGCAGCCTTAGGTGGGAATTGGGCCTCTAAAGTTTTCCATCTCAATTAGCAAAAAATAAACTCATTCCCTAGCCTAGCTACATAAAATTATTTACTTTCTTATAACCTTTAATAAACTTTCATTATGTCAAAAACTAAATTCAGAATTGGATCAGATAGTGGCCGTGAACAATTATCGTAAACCAGTCTTGTTTTATTGGGTAAGGAAATATAGTGTAAGAGGTTATAATCATTGTAGGTGCCAAGCTACACAATACTTTATTTTAAAAGTTGTACATTAAATATGATAATATAAATAATAATATTAATTAAAACCTTTCACTTTATTAATTCCCCATTCCATCCTTTGCCTCCCAAATGGGATGTTAATTATATGTTTTTATGCTCAGTGTAGAAAGCTTATCATGGTGTTTTCTTAAAGATTATAAGTTGTTCACTTTCCTCTGTATTGTTGACGTTTATTATTAATGAAAATGGTGACTACGGGTCTCTGTTTTTGGAAGAGCCACAGAACAGTTCATAGCTGTGGAGGAGTGGATTGATTTTAACCATCACCAATTTTAATTATGATGTAAATAAACAAGCGGGACACCTTGATTTCAGTCATTGATTTGAAGCTGTTTTATTTTGACTTTTTATTTTCCTAACAAGAGGTTTATTTTCATTGGTTGGTAATGTTAAAACACGTTGATTTACCACTAAATGTAGATGTTACCCTAAATGTTGGTGATTTATTTTTGCTAGTCAGTATATACAATATCAATACACATTTATTTAAGCAATGATATAGCTTAGCTTACACATTCAGAGTCTTAATTTGTATGCATTTATTATGTTAGAAAATGGTAAACTATGCATTATTTACTAAATAGTTAATATTTGTGTGTGTGTACAAAGCCATTTGGATGGATATTCACATGCAAATAAAATGCAAAATCAACATTTTTAAAATATTCATTAAATAAAACTACCTAAAATGTCCTGGATTCTTGAGGGGGAAAAAAATACCAAAAATGTTTTTAATTTAAAGCTAATCTATTTACTAAACAAAAACAGTATTATCTATAGTAACTGAATTGAACTGATTGTTGCTTGCTACCATGTCCTTCAAAATTTTAGAGCTTTAGCTGAATGTTGACTTAAGGTACGCAATTCTATGTAAAAAAATGTAGCTGTAGTTGATATGTCTTAAGCTGAGCTTTGGCACCGTCCTCACAGAAGGAAGTCAATGGGAGAAATATTCCCATCGACTTCCCTCACTCCTCATGAGGTGTAGGAGTTCAAGCATCAACGTGAATGCCCTCAGCATTTGATTTAGTGGGTCTTTACTATATCCTCTAAATCGAATGCCAAAAGATCGACCACTGCAGCATCAAACTTCTCTGTAGTCTGGATGTGGCTTTAGTTTCTCTATTTGTAAAAGGATCATCCTATCTCTGTAGTATCTCTCAGAGGTATTGAGCTAATAAGTTAACTAAGGACCATGAAGTGTGGTGTAAGTACAATAACTTTGGTGTTTACTGGCTGGATTTCTAGTGGTTACTGTCCTTTGTTTATTTTTAGGAACCTTCTAAATGTTGGCATCTATATGCTAACTTTACCACAGGCAGCTTTTCCCTTCCTGCAGATTTTCCCTTCCATTCCTGTTTTATATAAAACACTTCTGTGAAATCTGGGTGTACACTGAAGAATCAGCTTGCTGACAACCCCTAAAATCCTTATGCTCACAGCTGGCCTAGTGATATGATCACATTGGACAGGTGTTGAATGTTGGAATATTTTTGTGGTGAGTGGATGGGAGGTGGGTGTGCAAAGCAATAATTTCAGAGGCCCAAAGAAAAGATAAGACCAGCTGTGTCTGGTTCGCCAAGATGTAAAAACTTAACACAATAAAAAGTGGTAAGCTCAATCAGCATCTGTTCTTTCTCTTTCTTGAAGCTATATGCAAACATTCCAACACCTGCTATTTAAGTATATTTAAATTATTGAATATTGGTTTCTAAAATGTAATAGCTAATGAGTTTTTCATGCATTGAAAACATTGGACCTCCTTGCTGATCTGGAGACCCTAAATTGTGCCGGTGAAACTACTGTGAATTTAGAAAATGTAACGAAGTTTTTATTTGGTGGCATTCATGTGAGGGTTAAGATTTTACTACTGTTTATAGTAGTCATTAAACATATTTTTGCCTTGAAAGAAGTGCAAAAGTCTATAGGCTAAAAATCCTTCAGTGGGTGTGTAGGGAAATATTTGCTTACGGTCACAATAGTGATCTGCTTGGAAGAAGACAAGTACTTATTTACTCAAAATTTGAACGGGAAAGAATTGCTATGCTAAATGTTTTATATAGTAGGCTTATGCTGGCCTCTCTTATATTTGGAACTGCAAACTCTAATAGGTTTACATATCATGAAAACTAGACTTTTAGATGGTGAATATAACGGATTTACCTGGTCATAGGTTTATAAATATAAATGTTTCTCTTTTTAAAGACTTCATTTCATTCCTAGCAGCTGCCATTTTCACATTTCTAATTTTTTTTTAATTTATCTTTCTAAAACAGACATGGAAAGAAAAACTAGCTGCTCAGAACACTTCATTAACAGGAAAGTAGTTGAAGTTCTGCCATAGGTACTTATGGGAAACTATACAATTCTATTTGGCCTGTTAAGATTTCCTTGGGAATTCAAATCTTTGAATAACTAATAGTGCTTTTCTAAATATGCTATTGTAGACAAACCATGCTTATTATGTAAATATATAGTTACTAAAGACACCAGGACATATGTAAGTATTTAATATCTATAAATTGAACTCACTTTATCATGAAATATTACTGAAGTCATTTTCAGTACTCTGTATCATAATTTATGTTCAAGCCAACAGTCTATAATTTAACTAACTGAATCTTTGACCTTTATAAAACCTTTGTCTTGGGTATACAGTTGTAAGCCAAGTATCTCTTAATGCAAACAACTTGGTTTTAAAAATCTGCTGATAATTTTTCCCTTGCATTTACTTATTTGAACCATATATATTCAACAGTAATGCTGACTGAGCACTATTCAAGATTTTAACAAAAGTTAACATTTTAAACATCAGTAGATTTCATGGGAAATGTCTTACAAGAAAACAGGATATTCATATTTGTTTCCACAGTGTGTTCTGACAGTTTTGTGGAGCAATAATCTTTAAACACAGATGAATGACAGTAGAAAAGTATCTCAAGTTATTTGGGGACAGATGAAACTGCCTGCCTGCCTGCCTTAAAGGGAATCTACGTGCTCACCTCTCACCACTCCTTCCCCCCCAAAAAAAACCACTTTTCATCCTTTTAACCATCTACTTTTTCATTCTCTTTTTTTCTGTCAGTGTATTCTAATACATGCTCACATTTCTTAGATTATAGCACAGTCTTAGATAAGTGGAAACTACTTCTGTTGGAGAATGATTACAAATTTTTATTTCCAAACTATTACTAATGGAAGCTCTTTATAATAGAGACCATATTACCCTTTCTGTACATTGCAGAGCAAATGATTACATCTCAATATTTGTAAGACAGTCAGGAGCTGTGAAAGATTCCCATCCTCCCACACACATAATTCTGCTTCATTCCTGAGCTGCTGTCCTAGGTATCTCGTGAAGAAAATCTTTTAAGCATGCTTCTACCCTGCCCTTTAAAGCATCATTGTATTTCATTTTCTTTTCCCCTTTGAAACTCCATCAACCTAATGCACAGCTACTATGGTTGGAGAAACTCATTACACTATTCTCTTCTCAAATTCACCATCCCGACAATTCTCCCCTATTTTTTAATTATACCAGGGAAAGATGTGTTTTGTAACGCCTCTCGTATCAATCGGGGTCAGTGGTAAACATCTGTCTTTTAGGAATTAAAATTAAGGTCTTACACGTGGTGCTATGCCACTTTCAGAAGAGATGACAATATTGGTCTCAACCCAAAACTGGGCAAGGGTTGTACCCTTCTAAATATGTAACATTAGAGGATTTATCTGGCATTGCTCAGGTCCTTAACTGAAATAATTTTGTACGGTTGGGGATGAAGGGTTCAGTGTGTCAGCTGCCTCAGACAGAGGACAACCCCAGTCCCCCCTCTCTGCTGAAGGCTGGGTCTAGATGTGAAGAGCCTATCCATGACTGTTGCAGGAGGCAGAGCCGGGTGAGGGGTGTATGTCCCCCCACCTGTGACACAAAACAGACAGACAGAGACAAACTCTCTCTTAAATACAGAGTAGATAGCTGTCATTTTCTCCACGATCGGAGACGATCCCCAGCAGACCAGAGGCACCGGGAGCAAAGCCGCAGCGGCGGCGGGGTCCCGCGCCTCTGAGGCTTTGCCACAGCAAAGCGTCAGAGGCGCGGACCCCACTGCCTCCCCGGCTTTGCTCCGGGTGTCCCAGGTCTGCTGGGGACCGTCTCCAGCAGACCAGGAACACGGGGAGCAAAGCCGCAGCGGGGAGCAAAGCCGTGTCCCTGGTCTGCTGGAGGGGGGCCCAGATAGTGCGCCTCCCCCCCCCAGCAAACCAGGCTTTTGTTGTGGACCCTGGGGTAGAGCAGCTGGGGTGCTGCCAGGTTGGTCCTGCAGGGACCTACCTGGCAGCCCAGCTGTTCTGTCCCAGGCTCGAGATTCATCCGCTGTTGAAACTGATCAGTGGCTGATTCCAGGAAGCTGGGGGCAGAGCAATTCTGCCTCCAGCTTCCTGTAGTCAGCCCCTGGTCAGTTTCAGCGCAGCAGCTGTATCTGGAGCTAGTTCCGACTTACATACAAATTCAACTTAAAAACAAACCTATAGTCCCTATTTTGTACGTAACCCAGGGACTGCCTGTACTCACAAACGCTAATCCTGTCTCTGCTGCTGACTTCTGCCATCTTGGGCCAATCTCATAATCTCTAGTATAGTTTCCCTTTCCCTCTAATAACACAGAGAATAATGAATATGTGTAAAGCACTATATAAGTGGTGTATGTTGCTTTTGATTTATTGACTTTGTCACAGTTGAGATTTTCTTAAAGATTAATCTCCTTTTGGCATTCTATTTTTCCTTCTGTAATGTGGGTTTTATACATTGTGGAAGGCTTCTCTTTTTAAAATAATTCTTGCATTACTTTGTATTGTTACAGTTCAGATTATTTGAATACTGGGCTCTGGGATGGCTTCTTTTTTCAGCTCCTTTTGCCATACCAGTGTGTAAATCTTTGCCTGGAGATCTGACTTCATTTGGGGATATTTTCTCCTTCTGACTGCAATATAGCCCTTCCCTCCGCCCCCAAATCTGAGAATTAAAGAAGGGTGAGGAACTTGTTGCTATTTTTTGGTCTTTTTAGTTAAAAATCCTTTTAATTTGCTTGCATTTAAAAATGTATTACATTTGATAGCTTACATCATAAATTTTGGTTTAGAAATGAAACAATTACAGTATGAGAATCAAATCATTGGCCTTTGTTTGAAATTCTGCTCAAATAGTAATATTTGACATTGGCCGAATAATTTTACGAATGTGAGTTGAAAGCTGAATAGAAAAATAGATGTGCTTTTATTCCCCTGGTGGCTTCTTACCACCTCCTTTCCTTATGGTCAGTTCCCTCGTTAGCCCATCATTGTTCTGGGGAAGGTGAGGAAAGTAAGGGTGGTAAAATGCTTGTAATTAAGTAACTGTATAATCCCTGAAAATGTCAGCGGTTACACTGTTCCATAATGGCTCCTGTCTGCTCCCTCTCCATATTGCTGTCTCTGTATCAGAGTGTGGTTGGGCAGCTCCCCAGGAGCCGGTGCACGTGGGGAGCTGGCTTTTAAGCCAGATCCTTGCACCTATCAGGAGCCTACGTGAAACCGTGAATGTTAACTGATGACCCTGGTGTACATGTTGACACTTTCACATCCCTAGAGGAAATTGCTCTTTAATCACTCCATTCGTTACTAACCATTTTTTATTTCACTTCTTCTTTGTGGCCAGTTCACCGGATGGCTTCTTGTTGTTGCATCCTCAGACAATGAAGTGTGGTCAATACTCTCCCAGGCAGATTTTCTACATCAGATTCCCTGACAACCTGGTAGTGAACACAGGCAAACTGCATATTTGAACTGTGCCTTAAGTTGACTTCATTAAGTTACTTCATTCCTCTTTTAGCATTTGTTTTATTATGCTTATTTTGCCATAGTCTGAGGTTTGCTTGAAAGAGGCACACCATCATAGAGACACATTGGTTATCTTAAACTTCTTTGTCAAAAATATGAGCAAATAATCAGCTAGTTTTTTAGACTTTCTAAAAACATTTTTTATTACTAAGGAAGAGAAAACCGATTGTTTTTAAAAGAAATATTTTTCCAAAGGGGTTCAGTTGCCTAAAATTCATATACAGTTATTAATGCAATGATATAGACTGAACATACAGGTAGTCCCCGGGTTACGTACAAGATAGGGACTATAGGTTTATTCTTAAGTTGAATTTGTATGTAAGTCGGAACTGGCTCCAGATTCAGCTGCTGCCACTGAAACTGACCAGGGGCTGACTACAGGAAGCCGGAGGCAGAGTTGCTCTGCCCCCAGCTTCCTGGAATCAGCCTGATCAGTTTCAACAGCTGTTGAATCTGGAGCCTGGGACAGAACAGCTGGGGCACTGCCCGGTATGTTCCCACAGGACCAACCCGGCAGCACCCCAGCTGCTCTACCCGAGGCGTCCCGCAACAAAAGCCTGGTCTGCTGGGGGGGGGAGGCGCACTAGCTGCGCCCCCTCCCCACCCAGCAGACCAGGAAGACCCGAGCAAAGCCGGGCGGAAAAGCGGCAGAAAAGCGGCAGTCTGCAATTATGCAAATGAAGCACAGAATATTTAAATCCCCGCTTCGTTTGCAATTTTGGATATCTACATTTGCATTCCTCCTTCGAAGGAGGAATCAAGTGTAGACATATCCTGATTGAAACTGAGACCTGGGTGAGGACTAGCAGACCAACACTTTCTTGAAATAAGATTAAAATAATACTGTGATATTGGCAAAAGTAGCCATACATTTTAGGGAAAATAGCTAGAATATTTGGTGAAGGATTTTCCCTTTGGATTCGATTTGCCAACCAATTAAAATTCACAGTCCAAAAGTTTGGTTAGTCTCCCAGCTGCTCTTCGGTGATAAAGAAGCAGCAGTGGCCAAAGCAATGTTTATTCTGCAAAGAGGAATGTGGCCACTGTTTTCAAATGTAAACCTTGCTTCCAAGATTCATGCCTTTACCACCTTAGTCAGATAATTGCATTGTTCTCTCTATGGACCTACAATTGAAATGTATTAAAAAATTGAGGTTGTTGTAGAATGTGGCAGTCTGATTTTTAAATCAGATGTACCACCAGGATTTTGATTTCAGTGCTAGAAGGTTTGGGAATTACTTACCTATTTGAGATTTTTTTTTCTTCTCCCTCCTTAGCCCCACAGTACAACTAAAGCTATTATCAGAGGAGCTCAAGCTAAAACTGTCTTAATTTTAAAAAGTGGATGCTGCTGACTAGTTGTTCTCTCTTGCCTTTTACTCTTCTGATGACCCCCACTTCATTTTGTGAGATTTTCAAGTTCCTCTAACTCCAGTCTGGGCAAAATATGGCCCGGGAGCCGGATCCAGCCCACTAAGCCACTGGATCCACCTGTGGAACCACCCTACCACACAACCGCTAAGGTTTAAAGCACAGTCTGTGCTCTCAGCTCTGTAGGGAGGGAAAACTTTGTGTAATCTCCCCACCTCTAGCCCTATCCCCAGCCAATAAGAGCTGAGACCATTTGCCTGGAGGATGGGGGCAACGCAAGCTTCTTCCCCCTCCTGGAGCTGAGAGCCACATGGAGGGAATAGTCTGCAGTTTAAAGTGATCTGGGACTACAGCAGAAAGGGAGCCTAGCCTGCCTTTGGGGTGCTGCAGGGCTACTGGCCGGGAGCTACTTAGCTAAATGCCTCCCAGCCACAGCCTGCCTCTGGCATCCCAACCCCTCCTACACTCCTCCTTCCTCCTCCAGCACTCCCCCAACCCAGTTCATAACTCCCTCCCAGATCCTGTAACCCCTCTTAAACCCCTCCCTCTAGCCAGAATCCTCTCCTGCACCCAAACACCCTCCCAGACCCTGCACCCTATTCCCCTACCCCAGGTCACCACACAAACCCTCTACAGTCTGTACCCCTCTTTCCCCTTCTCCCAGGTTATAATTCCTTCCCAGACTTTGCCCCTCCTAGAGTCCCTCCCCCAGGCCAGAAGCCTCTCCTACACCCATACTCCCTTCTTTACCCTAAACCAGGGCTACTCAACTTTGGAAGCCCTGGGGGACACAATGATACTCACAGCACATGCCGAGGGCTGCAACTTAAGTGTGGTGTACATACATGCAAATATATGCAAATAGCTTCTTTCACACTAATGGGCATGAATACAAAGTACTTCCCACAATGCCCAGGCACTCCTGGAACCTCCTACCTGAGAGCTAGAAATGCCAACATCCTGTTCCTGATTGTTCCACTTGCGTCTTTCAGTGCTCACCTCTGTTGGGGATCATGTTCCCACTGGAGGCCATGTTGTGGAGCACAGAATCATAGAGCTGGAAGAGACCTCAGAAGGTCATCAAGTCCAGCCCCCTGCCCAAGGCAGGACCAATCCCAACTAAATCAACCCAGCCAGGGCTTTGTCAAGCCGAGACTTAAACACCTCTAGGGATGGAGATTCCACCAATTCTCTAGGTAACCCATTCCAGTGCTTCACCACCTTCCTAGTGAAATAGTTTTTCCTAATATCCAAACTAGACCTCCCCCACTGTAACTTGAGATCATTGCTCCTTGTTCTGCCATCCATCACTACTGTGAACAGCCTTTCTCCATCCTCTTTGGAACCTCCCATCAGGAAGTTGAAGGCTGCTAGCAAATTTTCCCCTCACTATTCTCTTCTGCAAACTAAATAAATCCAAATCCCTCAGTCACTCCTCATAGGTCATGCGCTCCAGCCCCCTAATCATTTTGGTCACCCTCCACTGGACCCTCTCCAATGCATCCAGATCCTTTCTATAATGGGAGGCCCAGAACTGGACACAGTATTCCAGATGTGGCCTCACCAGAGCAGAATAAAGGGGAATAATCACTTCTCTGGATCTGCTGGCAATGCTTCTCCTAATGCACCCCAGTATGTCATTGGCCTTCTTGGCTACAAGGGCACACTGTTGATTCATATCCAGCTTCTCATCCACTGTAATCCCCAGGTCCTTTTCCGCTCTACTGCTAATTAGCCATTCATTCCCCAGCCTGTAACAATGCTTGGGATTCTTCCACCCCAAGTGCAGAACTCTGCACTTGTCCTTGTTGAACCTCATCAGATTTCTTTTGGCCCAATCATCTAATCTGTCCAGGTTACTCTGGACCCTATCCCTGCCCTCCAGCATATCTACCTCTCCCCCTAGCTTAGTGTCATCTGCAAACTTGCTTAGGGTGCAATCCATCTCTTCATCCAGGTCATTAATAAAGATGTTGAACAAAACCGGTCCAAGAACTCATCCTTGGGGCACTCCGCTAGAAACTGACCACCAACCTGACATCCAGCCGTTGATCACTACCCGTTGGGCCCGGCAGTCTAGCCAGCTTTCTATCCATTTATCCAATCCAAACTCCCTTAACTTGCTGGAAAGAATATTATGGGAGACCGTATCAAAAGCTTTGCTAAAGTCAAGGTATATCACATCCACTGACTTTCCCATATCCACAGAGCCCCTTACCTCATCATAGAAGCTAATCAGATTTATCAGGTACGACTTGCCCTTTTTGAATCCATGTTGACTATTCCTGATCACTTTCCCCTCTTACAAGTGCTTCAAAATGGATTCCTTGAGGATACCCTCCATGATTTTTCCCGGGACTGAGGTAAGGCTGACTGGTCTGTAGTTCCCTGGATTGTCCTTCTTCCTTTTTTTTAAAGATCGGCACTACGTTTGCCTTTTTCCAATCATCCAGGATCTCTCCCGATCTCCACGAGTTGTCAAAGATAATGGCTGAAGGCTCTGCAATGACATTTGCCAACTCCCTCAGTACCCTCGGATGCATTAAATCCGGGCCCATGGATTTGTATATGGCTTGCTTTTCTAAATAGTTCCTAACTTATTCTTTCCCCATCAGGGGCTGTCCACCTCCTTCCCATGCTTCGTTGCCTAGTGCACTTGTTTGGAGCTGACCTTGTTCGTGAAGACAGAGGCAAAGAAAGCACTGAGTACTTCAGTTTTTCCCACATCATCTTTCACTAGGTTACCTCCCTCATCCAATAAGGGCCCCACACCCTCTCTGATCACCCTCTTATTGCTAACATGCCTGTAGAAGCCTTTCTTGTTACCCTTCACATCTCTTGCCAGCTGCAATTCCAATTGCACTTTCGCCTTCCTTATAACTCTCCTGCATGTTCCCAGTGGAGGCCATGTCAAAGTATTCCATCTGTGGGCCGCATGTTGAGCCTCATATAAACCCAAACCGAACTGCAGGCTGCAAACGAATGGCCCGTGGGCCACATGCAGCCCGCAGGCCACGCGTTGAGTAGCCCTGTCGTAAACTCCAATCCCGATACCCAGGTCACAACCCCCTCCTTGATCCAAACTCTTTCTGAAACATCACACCATCTCCTGCACCCCAATCTCCTTACCCCATGTGCCCTTCTGCACCCAACCTCTATCCTAGACCCCGCATCGCCTACACCAAAAAGTATGGCCCTCGGCCACTTTCCAAAATCTTGGAGTGGCCCCCCCACCAAAAATTATTATCCACCGCTGCTCTAATTTAAGCAGTAGCGTTTGGCTGCACCATAATTTTTGTTTTTGTTAAATTGATAAAAGCATGAAGATTTCAGTACAGAATCTGTTTCTGTTTTGAACACTTTGTGAGCATATATCTATATATACACATAACTATAATGCTAGAATACTAGCTCTCAATCCTAGTTCTCAATCAACAAAAGTTGTCAGATGTGATAACGTGTTTTTAAATGTATATAATTAACTTCCAATGTTTTGCAAGCATCAAAGCGCTTAGTCTACCAGTGAGTACTAGATAATGAGAACATTTCCCGTTTCAAGGTTCAGCTAGTTTTGAGTTGTGTATGCAAAGGAGAATTAAAATATACTCTGATTAGCAAATATGTATCTTTTAAACTTTCCTTAAATAAAAAATGGCTCATTCTTTCAAGCCCTCTGGGCTCTGAGCAAAAATGGAAAATCTCAGTTGGAAAGGATAAATTTACAGAAAGCATGTGAAAATCAGCAATTGCTGTAAGAGTGCTTTTTTATTAAGTAAAACTTTTGCTAGCATGAAAAGTAGCCCATAGATAATTTTGAACAAAATGATCAAAGGAGTGGTGGTTGTGGCTATAAACCTTCTCAACTTATGATACAAATTGAAACTCTGGGATTGCAGGGGGAACATAATCATTGCTGCAACCTTTGAAATGGTGGTAGTTTGTTTTTCTTGTCCTGTTTCCACTCATCTAGCGGCATCCAGCATCACTTCTAGTCCCTGTAGATTTGCAGCTTAAGGGCTTGAGTTGACTTCACAATCTGTCCCCAAATGTACTATCAATTTGCTAGTGGTGATAAAATTGTAGATTTAGCAAACAAGATGCAATTTAACCACATTCAACCAAATGATTTGGATATTTAGGCCACCATACAGAAATACAAATTAATTATACTTGTTATGTAAAAGCTAGAGGCAATAAAGCAAAATAACTACAGGGTGTGGTTAAGTTTAAGTATAAAGAGATATAGACTTGTTTATAATGAGATTTAATTCATTGGCTGCTGATAGTCAAATAAAACTTTGCTTATTACTTTTATTCTTGGCAATAAATAAGTCTTTAAATGAACAACTTGTTACTACTTATATCCGTCATGAGCAGGTATCTAAGTGATACTCAGACGTTGCTTCTGGGTGTGAGTGGGAGGATGGAAAATAGCTCATTTCTTCAGGATGTGGAGAAAGGAATCCAAAAGAGATTTAAGGCTCTCATGTATGCCAACAACAATTTTATTATTGTTCAGTAACAGCGAAGTTAGTTAGAAAAATCAAGAATGCTTACCTCAAATAATTGTAGATGAAACCTGCCTCAGAGAGTAAGAAGTGTTTTAATTTTGAGTCTATACCATCTCCCCAACACATCAGATCCATCCAAGGAAAAAACAGGTTAAGACTCACTTTGGAGACCAGAAATGATTAGTACCATTCCTAGCTTAGCCAAAGAAAGTGTTACCGGAAAGTGCTCTCTCCCTAGGGCTGAATACACTGCCTTTGTAATGTTTCCTGTCTCCACTTCCAAGACAACTGGGCCTAAGGATTGAATTTGGTTCTCTTGTGCAGCAATGAAATATTAACCACAGGGCCATTTTTTTAGGGGTGTGTATTAGAGTAGCTAATTAACCTAAAGTTTCCAGCTCTGGAAAGCTTTAAGAAGCTCAGTCTATTAGCTTATCAAGGAGAATATGAAGAGGTGACTCAATCACAGTCTATAAGTAACAACACAGGGAGAGAATTTATAATAGAAGAGAAATCTCCAATCTAGCAGGCAAATGTATAATGAGATCGAAGAGCTAGAAGTTGGAGTTCTGTAAATTCAAACTTGAAATAAGGAGCAAACTGTTAATGAGAGTGACTAGAATAGCCATTTAATTCATTTACCTTGGAAATGGTGGATTCTCCATCACTTGAAGTCTTTAAATCAAGATTGCATGTCTTTTTAAAAGATAAGTTCTAGAACTAGACCATCTGGAAGGTACTAAGCTTGATACCAGAGTTCTGGGTGAAGTTCCATGGCATGTATTGAACAGGAGGTCAGATGGTAATCATCCTGTCTCGCCTTAAATCTATTCCCTCCCCCTCCCCCCCCCCCCCAAGAACAGATTTTGAGGCCAAGTCTAGTTAATGCAGTAAATGGGCAATTGGCCATAACTTGGTTGTGTTGTAGAATACACAGGATTTATGTAACTTTGTTATATATTTACATGTTTATATGTTTATATGTTTCTCTATATTACTTATTAAAAATAGCCCTTCTCAAATATAAAGCTTTGTATGGAAAGAGATAATGGATTCACATGTGAGAAATTCATTTCCATATAATTGTGTCCCAGTGTTTCTACCCCTGAAGCATTACAAATTTTTAAATTGAAATTTAGGTGGTAAATCTTCCTTTAGACAGATGTACACTCTGCTGTGGGCATCGTTACTGAAACAGTTTTACTTTGAAGCACAGAAAGAACACTTAATTTTTATTTACTATTATAAAAGAGACCCTTTGATTATAGGAAAAAGCTGACAAATATGAAAATATGACTGTGATTTGGGCAGAATTCCAGAAACTTTAGAGAGAATGATGCTTTTATCTTCAGATGGTCTTTGACTGCTGCATTTATTCCATTAATAGATCCAGTATGGGTAATGTCATACTTTGTGCATTTGCCTCTGTATCTGGCCTTTGTATAACTGGAAGGGGAAGGTATATTGATATGTAACTCTACTGGGAACTATGATGGAATAATATTCTGTTTCTTATTTCCCTGGAGTGCCTGAAATACTGTAGAAAAGTTCACTTCTTGATAAATGTACAAGCTCAGGCTTTTATTCTTCCTAATTATAATTTTAAATACACCAAAATAAGAATAAAATTGAACAATAGTCATTGGGAATTATATATGAATGCATTCTTTCAGCCTCTCATGAAGAGGGGATAAGTAAAGTATTTCTTTGTAGTTAATCAGAACTAGGAATTCTTAAAGGACATTTTGCAGGCATTTATACAGTAGAAACAAAGGTATTCAGCATGCAAAGTTTCATAGATACTGTGTTTCTTAAGACTCTGCTAGTTAGTCAAAACTATCCTTCCCTTTCTCTGCCAATGTGTAGTTTTGGCTATGAAGCACTTAGGCTTATGAAGCTAGCGTACTGTAGTTGATATTCATCTGCTTGCACTTCTTAGTTTCTACTGTGGAGAATGTCCATCTATATAAAAATGAACTCTGGATAAAATCAACATGACTAGCACTGTTTTAGTTAAGTTACAGGTGAGAAGAAAAGGACCCATTTCTGTTGAATAAAACTGTTTTATATTAGAGGCTTCAGTTAAGGAACTCCATCCATACACCCTAATTTATACACATTGAAGAATAAAGAACTAGATCTGGAATTTAGGTGTTTCTGTTTATGCCAGAATTTTGGAATGCCCTGGCTTCCAGATGTCACTATGAAAACATAGACTACCCAACCCCATATTCCCAAAACAAAGTTAAGTGAGATCATTTGTAACTGCATTTTCAAGGAACCTCATACTAATCTCAATGCAAAGATTATTAGCCACATGCTTTATGATGATTCAAAGGTTTCAAAAAGTATGGTGTTGCAACATGCCCCTATCTCTTTTCAGTACATGAAAATTTCGCTTTTTAGTTAAGGATTACAAAATGCCCTGTCTTTATCAGTATACACCACTTTCACCATATATTAAAAAGTTTATATTATCCACAAGTTCTGATGCTAAATATTTCTACAGAACTTTCTCTTTTTTCAGTTTTTATGAACAGTTTTCTGTCCCAGCTTTCCACCTCCCCTCTGATCTGGTAAGTAAAAGTAAATGTTATCCCTGTTTTACAAATAAAATAAACTGAAACTCCCATTGGCTTCACAAGACCCTGAGTTTAATGGTTAACCTAAGAAGATGAAGGCTCATCCACATCCTGACACAGTCAGTGGGATAGCCAGAATTAATCTCTGTAGCAATAGGCTGACTCATAAAGTGCTGAGTAGTGCATCACTTGAATGGAGCTGTAGATGATCAACACACCTGAAAAATCAGGGAATTATTTTCCTAGGGAACCATGCTGACTTTCAAAATTATATTTATAGTCAGAGAAGCAACTAGTTACCATATTTCTCCATAGCGAGACTAGGAAAAGCAACTATGAAAGACATTAAGTAAGAAGCTCTAACATATGCCACCTTGGTTTAAAAAAAAAAGTTTGAGACACATCATGGTGAAAAGCCAAAAGACATTGGAAAAAGTAGGGAACTTGTGATACTGTTTTGGACTCAAAAGAAAACTCGTCTTGCTCATTTTTAATCTGTACAATAATAGCATTTGTGTTTGGTGTGTGAAAAGTAAATATGTGAGTACACAAGAGTTATTATTCCAAAGCTGATATTTCCCTTAATTTATTAATTAACAAAAGGATTTACCCAGTGTTGCTCAAATACATTTTGTTTTTCTTCATTTAAGACATTGTTCTGGGTGGGGTTGGGGAAGAGGGGTTCAGTATGAAGGCTTCCCCAGGGAGAGAGAGGACTACCACAGCCCTCTTTCACCGCAGCAACTTGGGGCTAGATGAGAAGTACGTGTCCATGGCTGCTGCAGTGGCCACAGCCTGGGGGACGGATATCTGTCCCCATTGAGGAGGACAGTCACACAAACAGATACACTCTCTCAAATATATAAAAGCAGCGAGGAGTCCTGTGGCACCTTATATACTAACCGAAATGTTGGAGGATAAGCTTTCGTGGGCAAAGACCCGCTTCGTCAGATGCATGTAGTGGAAATTTCCAGAGGCAGGTATAAATATTCAGGCCAGAATCAGGCTAGAGATGACGAGGTAGATCCAATCAGGGAGGATGAGGTCCACATCTAGTAGCTGATCTGGAGTCCCTCTGGGCCATGTCAACACAATCAAGGATGGCTTTGCCACCGTGGACTTCCCCAACTGTGGCGTTCACATCCCCATTCTGGCCCCCGACCACTGGTCCTCACACTATATAAACAGGAAGGGGTATTTCTCAATGATGCTGCAGGCTCTGGTGGAGCACAAGGGATGCGTCACCAATGTCAATGTTGGATGGTTGTGGAAGGCACACAATGCCCACATCTTCCGGAACTCATGCCTGTTCCAAAAGATGCACGCCGGCACTTTTTTCCCTTACTGTACCATCAGGGATGTTGATATGACCAGCTACATCCTCATGATGCAGCCTACCCCTTGCTCCCCTGGCTGATGAAACCCTACGCAGGCAGCCTGGACCCCTCCAAGGAGAACTTAATACCAGGCTGTGCAGGTGCCGCGTGGTGAAGTGTGCTTTCAGGGAGTCACCTCACCCATCTGGGCCACAAGCACATCATCCTCTTCATTGTCGTGGCCTACTGTGCGTTCCACAGTCTCTGTGAGAGCAAGGGGGAGACTTTCCTGCCAGGGTGGGTGGCAGAGGTTGAATGGCTGGCCAGAGCTTACATACAGCCAGAAACCAGTGTCATTCGATGAGCACATCAAGGGGCTATACTCATCTGGGAGGCCTTGAGGGAGAGTTCCAGCCAAGGCCAGCTGTGAGACTCTCCCCTATGCCTCTTCACAAGGGGCTCCTGCATCCCCCCTCCCCTGTGTTCCTTTCCTCCCTTCCCTTCCCTTCCCCTTCCTTTCCCCCATCCCATTCAGAACAAATAAAAAAGCCGTTTTTATTTGGAAAAACAAGTGTGTTTTATTTGGGGGGTATAAAACAGTGGAGGGAAAGGGGAAAGGAGGGCTCAGGGATGGGGATGGGAGTGGCATCTACCTCTGTCAACTCGTGAGGCTTTGGCTGCTCTCAAGGTACCACCACCCTGTGTTCTTGGGCCCCCGTGGCCTCTGGGAGTCTAGGAGAGGAAGCCATGAGTAGAAGGGGCAGGGAGGTGGCTGGTGGCCCACTCCATGCATGAGGCCATGCACTCCATCACATAGGAGAGGGCCTCATGATGGCGTGCCAGATGGTCCCAGGCAGGCTTCCACTGCTCTTTGTCAGCCCAGTGCTCCTCCTGGTCAGCAGCCCTTTCCTGGAGCTCATCATCAAGCTCCCAGATGAGGAACTGGAGGCAGGCCATCTGCTCACACATCAGGTATTCCAGGTTCTCTTTCTTTGGCTGATCCCACAGAGTTGGGAAGATGGCATGGGAGGTAGGGGACATGCCACACTCAGAGCTGGCCCAGCTATGAAGAAAAGTTACAAGGACAGTCCTCTCAGGAGACACTGTGTATGAAGCCTAGACCTAATCTCTGAGCCGACACCGAAGGTTTCAGTTCAGACTATGGCAATATGTTCAAGCAAGACCGTCTGTTGCCTACAAAGCGGGCACTTTCTTGTAAGGGTACAGACGACCCAGGGGAGCATCGCTACCCCCACGGCCTGGGGACAAGCAGGAATAGGTAGGTGTTGGGCAGGCCGGGAGCCAGCAGGAGTGGAAGATGGGGCAGCTTGTCTTCCTTCTGTGTCCCACACACCCCAGGTCTGGCACTGGCAGCATCCCACAGAGAGAGAACTTCTATCCCTGCTTGCTGGAGGGGAGGGGGAACAGTGGGGAGGAGAAGGGAGGTGTTGGGAGAGTATGTGTGAGTGGCAAATGTCGCTTGCCAGAGACAGTGCTACTGGGTTCTCCTCCTTCTCTCCCTGGCAGGTTCCCATGCACAGAATCAGTCTCCTCTGTATTGTCATGTTTGATGGAAGCAAATGCTGCCTGAGTGCACGCATGACCCTGTGCTGTGTGGTTCCAAGACCCCAGCCTCCTTATTGGTGGCTTGTCGTGGGAAGGTGTCTCACCACAAAGCTTGGAGTGAGGCAGAAACCTTGTGAAAAGGACCAAGGGGTTCCTGTGTGAGAGATTCAAGGGGCTGAGTGGTCCAGACTGGCAGTCCATGTGCAGCCACATGCACAGGCTGTTGTGCAACCTCCATCCCAAGTAGGCCGAGCGAGGACCATGCAACTTATCACCTGCCCAAATATGTGTGTATAGGGAAAGTTATAGAACTCATCTGAAGTGCCTTCCCCAAGTTCATTCATTCGCCTGGGAGTGGGGGACGAGCTCCAGGATGAGGAGTAGCTCCTGGCTGGTGGGTATGGTTGCCTGATTGGCCTCCTGATCTTCCTTCTCTTCCACAATCCCACTCTCTTGGAGGCTGAAGCCAGGCATGTCCTGACCAGACACTACAATGATGGTGGCGGAGGTGACTGGCCTCCCTCCCAGAATGGCATCGAGCTGGTTGAAGTAGAAGGGCATATGAGGTGCCACCCGAGAGCATCCACTCTGCTCTGTGACTTTGTGGTAGGCTTGTTGGAGCTCTTTGATTTTCATGCAGACCTGGTCAAGGGTTTGTCTTTTTTCATCCGGGCTGGCAATCGTCCAGCCATGGACATTGGCGTTTCTCTTCTGAGTGCGGAGGTTTTAGAGGTTGGTCTCCTCTCCCCAGACCTCAATGAGATCCAGGATCTCCACACCAGTCCAGGCCCTTGTTCTCCTGCTTGCTTGGCCAGTGGCAGCCGAGGGTACTGTGGGAGTGCTGGCAGCCATGGAGTCCTCTCAGAGGCGCTGGGGTCTGCAATGGCTCCAGATTGGTGCTGTGTAGCACAGGACTGACAAAGGTCTGCACATGCCAAAAGCCCTTTTCCTGCAGCCTGGAGTTTTAAGCTCCACAGGAGAAGTGGAGTTGGCAGGTGTGGCCAGAGCAGACACAAGTGCAACTGTGAGAGGCCTCTGGAGGGCAATTATTTTGAATTAGCAGCACTGATCGTCCACACTAAGCTATTTCAAAATGGCAATTTTGAAATAAGTGTTATTTCCAGAAGAAAGCAGAGGTACAGATTTTGAAATAATCAGCCCATTAATTCGAAATAATAGCCTTGGTAGTGTGGATTCTGTGCTTGTTATTTTGAAATAAGACCAGGGCTCAGAAAAATAGGCCTAGTCACACTTTAATATTTGTTCCCTTGGCTGTCATATAATTGAGAAGTGTAAAACACCTATAATGCACCTACTTGTATCATATAATTGTGTAATTCTTTTTAGCACAACCTTGTAATCATTTCCTGAAACAAGGGATATTATACCTCATGCTGTTTTAGTCTATCAGTCTAATTACAGATGGTATTTTCTTATTACCATACAATCCTTTTTATTTGCAGTGCTGTTGTAGATGTGTTGGTCCCAGAAAATAAGAGAGAAAAGGTGAGATCATATCTTTTATTAGATCAACTTCTGTTGGTGAAAGACAAGCGTTTGAGCCCATCTTTAGGCATGGGAAAGGAGCTTAGTGTCACAGCTCCATGTGGTGGAACAAATTGTTTAGCCTAAGTAGTTAACACACATTATAAAACACTATTTGAAGTGAAATTATCTGTTAATACTTTGCTGGTACAGGACAAAAAGTATGGGTTAATGGGTGGCAGATTATTTTAATAAGGCATAAATCTAGTGTGTTTATTAACGCTGACTTTTAGTGTCTCGCAAAGTTGTGAATTTAAGCACCCAGGCTCACCTTTTGAAAGTGTTGTGCAGGTTTCCTTTGAGGATAGAGAGGTCTGATATAGAGTGATAATTTTGTGAAAAGTGTTTGCCTTTAGGTGAGTTCATTGAAAAGCATGGTGATGGTTTGGCTTCCCCCACATAGTTGTTAGGGCTTTTAGTGCACTGGCTGAGGTATACCAGTGGTTCCCAGCCGCTGGTCCTTGGACCGTTGTTGGTCTGTGATTCACAGGCTACCAGGCCATGGTGGCTGCCAGAGCTCAAACTGGCTGTTCACGGTGGTTCAGCTCTGGCAGCTATGGTTGCGGAGGAGGAAGCGCCTTCCTCCCACCTCCATGCTTGGAGAGGGAGGGGGTGCAAAGAAAGAGGGAGTGTGTATACCACAAATGGCCACTCCCCCTGCCCACATGGCCACTTTTGCCGGCAGCGACACTAGGGCTAACCTGTCAGCAGGAGGAAGCGGAGGAGGAAGCACCTCCTTCCTTCCCTTCGTCCCGCCTCAGTAATGGCGGCCAGCCAGGGCTCCACATTCTACCCGCGTTGCCATTTTGCCGGCAGCGGCACTGAGACGGTGGCAAGAAGAGGCGCCTCCCTCTCTTCCCTCCTCAGTAATGGTGGCCCGGCTGGGGCGCTGCGCTCCCCCCCATCCATGGGGGGCAAGACGCTTAGGAGGGAGGGAACGCAGAGGAAGGACTGTGTGTGCTGCCAATGGCCTCTCCCCCTGTCTGCACGGCAGTAATAGCCACACTCCCTAGTGGGGCAGCCTCGCTCTGGGGAGTATTGGGGTGGGTGAGAAAAGGGGTGTTGGGTGAGGGTGTGGTGGGATCATGGAGCAAAAGGGTGTTGACATGGGCTATAGAGATCAGAGGTTAAAGGGCATTGGTTGGGGGTCAAAGCATATTAGCCACTGAGGAGCAAGGGGCTGGTTTGGGGCTAGGCGGTCAGATAACATTGTGTTTGTATATTTGCATAATAAATAAGCAAATATGCAAATAAAATGTTACTGGTCTGTCAAAAGTTTGTGAATGGGTTTGCCAGTCCCTGGCATAAAAAAGGTTGGGAACCATGGGGGTATACCACATGTTGTTGTGATAGGCAGGAGTGAGAAAATCTCCCTAAAGCTGAAGGGGCCACCTGCACCCAAACTGTGGCCCTACGCCGCTTGCTGCTCCTTCCTCTAGCCTACCCCTCATGCTGCCGCTTCCCCTTTTCCCCTGTTGTTGTGCAGTGCACCTCCTCTAAGGCGCTGCTCCTACCCCGCCCCACTTATTCTCCTGCCCATTCCCCATTGCTTTCCTGTACAACCAGTAAAAGGTGGGAGAGCATAGCCCTTCCATTTTTTAAAATGATAGCATCATGGTCTCATGGCCTTCCTTGTTTGAGTGTCCCAGTTTGTATGACTGATGGATCTTGAAAGTGATATTGTGTGTTGTTTCTATAATGCATTTGCTTCAGTTGCATCCTGCACTAGAGTTCCATCATCAATTACTATATTTAACCATTTTAAATAGTACCTTTTAATTTAATGGAATTGTCTTTAAAAAAAAAAAAAAAAAAGCTTTTCTGATGCCTTTCATTATTTTGTGCTTCAGTAGTATAGGGTATGTCTACACTACCCCGCTAGTTCGAACTAGCGGGGTAATGTAGGCATACTGCACTTGCAAATGAAGCCTGGGATTTGAATTTCCCGGGCTTCATTTGCATAAGCGGAGCTCCGCCATTTTTAAATCCCCGCTTGTTCGAACCCTGTGCCGCGCGGCTACACGCGGCACGAACTAGGCAGTTCGAACTAGGCTTCCTAGTTCGAACTACCGTTACTCCTCGTGGAATGATTTATGGCTTGATTTATATTTGTGGCTCTTTAAGGATTAAGGTGTAATGTTCATGTAAAATTATTCTTTTACGATATCAATGTACTTTTGTTAGGAAATCTCATTTGGTTTTTGTATATAGTTTCCTCAGGTCACTTTTAATTGATATGTTTTAGGAGATTATGGAGGAAAAGATATCTTGTGTTTTCTCATTTATGAGAATTTGTGTCCAGTAATTGGTAGCTGAATCTAGTTTAAGTGTATTCTCCTTAAGGTGTCAGTTAAGCAATGTGGGGCATGCTCTTTCCTAAGTATTTTTAAATGTTTCTAAATTCAGAAAACCCATAATTTCTGTTACTGTTGCCGCTAAAGTGTAACTCTTATATTAAAAAAGAATATTGCATTGGTTCCAGATCACTGTGATTTTTGGTTTGAACTCTTTCAAAGTTGCCTCATCAATGACAGCCGATATGACTGTTGAGTGACTTGAAAAGATCACTGAAAATAATAGTAGTAATCTGCTCACTATCCTATTTTGTCAGTTGTGTCCACATTCACATTTTAGACAGCATGATGTTTCCTTTATGCTCCAGAGTAAGCATTTCCTGATCAGAGTACAGTATCAGTGCAAAATCTTCAAGTAACAAAGATCTGTAAATTTCAGCAGATAAGCATTATATAGAACGGTTCTTACTGAAATTTTCCAAAACTGCTTTTACAAATTCTTTAGCCTTTTCCCAGCTTTTGTGTTCCTAATGTGTATACTGTAGATTATAGATAAGAGAGCAGAAGCAGAAAAGGATCCTATGAATTTTTGTGCTAGCACGTGGATAGTTCCATGCTCCACTCATGTATACTTCATACTTAAAAAAAAGGCTCGGGTGAAAATTATTGAACTAGGTCACATTTCACACCCCAGCTTTGACTTGGAAGTAGAGTATTAGTATGGACACCTGTTTACAGGTTTTTAATACACAAATAGCTAACTTCAGAGAGAGAGAGAGAGAGAGAGAGATGTACCATAGACATTGAAATTAAGTGGCAGTCAAAAATGAAGAATATTTTTTATAAAATGCACAGACTGTTTTAACTAGATAAATCTAATAAAGGTTGTATTTGCTTTTAGACTCTTGTTCATTTTCCTCCATCCAGTTATATCCTTGGATGATATGTTGTGTACTGCATGTCTAAAGAGAAACAGATGTTCTGAAGAAGAAATGGAAACTGAGTGAGTTTTGTCTACAAAAAGTCATTTTAAAAGAGTATTGTGTCCTAATTGAGTGCTTAGTAATTCCAGTTATAAATAAGGAACAAGAAGTGATGCTAGGCAATAAATACCTTTTTATTGTATTTTTGGAAGATGAAAATGAAGCAAATATTCAAATATTCTTTCCTAAAACTGGCAGATTCATTAGCAATATTACAAATATTCAGGGTGGTTTTTGATAAAACTGCTCTATGGATTCCTTCATTCCTCCATGTATATTTGAGTTGGGATTGTGGGTAATAAGGCATTTTCTCACAACTCTTCATTAATAGTGATTTTACTTCTTAAAAATATTTAATCCATAGCCACAAAGATATTTCATCAGTAACCAGTTAAAGAACCATGTAATAAATGTATATTGTTTGAGATATTTTGGTCATTTTAGTGCTATATTTTTAAGAAATCTGCTTGTTTGTTGGCATTTTACTTAGATAATGCCACTGTGATTTGATTCCAGGAGTGTGGTAGATAGAATCTTGGTGGTATGTGGTAGATAGAATCTTTGGTAGGCAAATGTCTTTTATGCTTTTGACAAAATCCTAGCTATAGTATTGTGTTTTCTTTACTAATCTTTGGTATTAACGGTAAATGACAATGGCCAGTTATCCAAAATTCTTGTGTGGATCTGTGTTTGAGGGGATTTTGTATAGTCATATTTGTTAAGGGTAATTGTTGGCTCTGCTGTTATCAGTGGTAGGATGTAGGATGGTGCTTTTTTCCTTTGAGGTATGCAATAGTTTGTGTTCACTGCAAGCTGCATTCTTTTTGCCCTTTGTAATAGATAACACGTTAGTTGTCTTCATAATTCCTGCTTTATTTTTAGTTTGAGTGGCTGCACAGTCAGCTATGGGGGAGAGCTCTATCTCTGGACATTTTTTTTCTTTAACTGAATATTTATTGAAATGTTTTTAATATGATGTTATGGAGAGTCAATTCAAAAAGAAGGAGTGTATTTTGCTCCATGTCAGTTTATGTTGCAAGTTTGTTGTCCTGAGGATTAAGGAAACACTTCTTTAGTTAGATCCCTGTATTTATTATAAAAATTCAGCTTAATAAACGATACCATATTGTCACTGTATGCTGCTGTGTAATGAATATGGACCAGATTGCTTTGAAAGGCTACATGTTATTTGATTGGAAGGAAATTCTTTTTTCCTTTTGCTATGATGAAAAACTAAAGCAAAATATTTCCAATCTGGGAGTCTGAAGTTAAACTGCTAAATAAATGCCTAATTATACATTATTTAAGTGTCCTGATGTTCTGTCATGCTGATCTTCTGAATTGCTCAGCAGCTTTGAAAATACTTAATTAAGCATGTGAATGTGGTTTTAAGAAATTAACTTTCTGCATCCAATTTGAAAACTTGGGCCTAAATAATAATCTTTTCAATCATTCTCTACATTATCTAAAGAAATTTAGTCCTAGTCTGAGAATGGATAAAAGGCATTTTTCCAAAATAATCCAGTAAGTGTTAGGGGAATTTATGAAAGTGTTGATGCTGGCCATGTGGGACTCTATGGACCTTGAAGGTCATTATAGTTGGAGAAGGAAGATACCTTGTGGTTTCTCTCTGTGAAGGGAGGGAGCTGTTTGGGGAACTTACTATGCAGGGGAGGGAGAGAGGCAAAGTGTTTACTGACAAGCTGAAGTGTAGCAAGAGCCTCCAGTTTGAGTTAAGGGAGAAAGAGATTGTAATGAAGCTCCTTTTGCAAGCAGCAGCACTTACTATGACTTAGCACTTAAGCCTTGATTCGGTAAAGCACTTGCTTAATTTCGGCACAGTTGTAATTCTATCTCATTTCAGCAAAGTACCTGCACAGGAACTCTGCCG
The DNA here is from genome assembly GCF_052426305.1 of Pelodiscus sinensis. Classification (NCBI taxonomy): domain Eukaryota; kingdom Metazoa; phylum Chordata; order Testudines; family Trionychidae; genus Pelodiscus; species Pelodiscus sinensis. The sequence continues at coordinate 99,073,722 of NC_143057.1, forward strand.
GTAGGTATAAGAGCAGAATGGGAGGGGTGGGGAGGATGAGCAGGAACTTCAGGGGATGAAACATGCTGAATTAGGGGGGAGGGCTATGCCATAGGAGTTTGAAAAGGTCTGAGGATGGGAACAAGGATAGAACTCTTTTCTCTAGAACTAGGAATTGAAACCAGGAGTTCTGAGTTTCAGCATTCCTTTGTTGTGCAGCAGATAGCTGTGACTCACTGGCAGGATGTGTGCCTCATTCCCCTCTAGTAACTAGTCAGTCTAGGGAGGACAATAACAGCCACCTTCTGCTGCCAGTGACTCCATCAGTTCAAGTGACAAAAGTCTGTGGCATGAATGTAAAGGTCCCAATTTCTACTGATGAGCCATGTGGGGGCCAGTATGGTTTCATCTGATGAAATTTCAGTTTTTACATTTAAATGTTTTTTTTAAATCTATGTACAACACTATATAAACAGAAGAAAAGCCAATATAGGAACAAAGCAGTTAAAAGAATGATAAGCTTGCAAAGTCAAACACTTCCAACTTAGGAAATTCTAGAGAGGAGGCAGAAGTGACAAGAATTAAAATCAGTAATTGCAAGTTCTTCGTTTTCTGGCAACTTGAGGCACCTGCTCTCTGCAATCTCCAATGCCCAATGTACTCCCAGTTGCAACTGGAGCTAGTTGGAGCTATGCTTGAACACACAAAATGTTATGAAAATGCTAAGTATTCTGAAAAATCAAGCCATAGGAGTCTCAGTTTGGACATACAAAATATGTGAATAATTTTGGCCTTAATTTCTCTGTATCTAAGTTTGTCATCTGTAAGGGAGAATAATATCTCAGAGAGGTATTAAGATAAATTCACGAACAATTGTGAAGCACTTAATACTTATACTAACTTTCTTGAATCTTTGATTTTATTACTTTCATGTTCTTTTTAACATACTGTTGTATAAGTAATTATAGATACAATTTCTTCCCTCACTTTATAATATAAAAATAACATGAACCTAACCAGTTTTTATCATAAAGGATAGGTCTCATATAAAGTACCAATATGAGATATGAAGAGTTCCTTCCCTGATAGAATTAACAGAAAACTTTAATAGGATGTAAAACTTGGGGGGAGGGGAGAGGCAGGGAGGACAGGGATTAAGTGCCTCATTTAATATAAATTCTACAAGAGCTGGGAAAGTTTCCATGGGAATAACTCCCTCAGGAAGTCCAAATCTATTTAAATTGCTGTTCTTTGATGAATTCTGAAGCACTTCTAGCTTCCTATGCAAGAGGGCATTGTCCTTAATTGAGAGCTGTATTAAAGGTTTCTGTGTTCTCTGATTCACTCTGAATCTCTTGAATTGTGTCAGGCTATTGACTAATAGTATCATGTGGTTTTTCCATACTGCCCACTAGTAGGTGCCTTCTGGATCTATTTTTGATCCAAATTTTGAATAGTGTCTAAGCATGTTTTTTCATCTGGCCCAAAAGGTGGTGTTGCTTTACCATTCATGTCCTCATTTGTAGTTACTCTGTCCTTCACGGTGAGCATAGAGAGAAAGATACCGAGTCTCTCTGAACAATTCTCCTTTCATAGGCATAGCAATTAGGAAACTTTATAAACCAGTCTATTTTGGCCTATGTTTTGGAGACATCAGAACCTTCAAAAACAGAAATGAGTTTCTTGGATTCTTAAAATGATTGCTTACAGCTTGACTTTTGTTCTACCTCCCTCGATTCAAAAAGCCATTACTTGGAAAATAATCACTTTGGTAGTACAGGCTGAACCTCTCTTGTCTGGCACACTCTGGGCTGGCAACATCCATGGTCTGGCGTGATTTTAGTTAACTGAATGGCCACTTATCACGGGTGTGGCCAAATATCCCACAGTCCCATAAAGTTTGTTTTAAGTCACCAGGCCTGGCTCTCAGTGTTCTGTGCTGTTATTTAGCTCTAATTTACCTCTAAATGTCTTCTAAGGGCCCAGTAAGTAGTGGAATTGTTGGTAATGCTGCTAGACAACATTGAACTCCTGTAGTCTGACAAATTCTCTGGTTCAGCACCAGTCAGGTTCCAACAGTGTCAGATTAGAGAGTGTAATACACCTGTGTAGTACATAAGAACAGCCATACTGGGTCAGACCAAAGGTTCATCTAGCCCAATATCCTGTCTGCCAACAGTGGCCAAATATAGAAGCTGCCTGAATACAATCTGCTAGCTATGTTGCAGAAGTATTGCTCTTTAAATCAGTCAGATACTGTGCAATTCAAAGACTATACTGGTACTACAAAGCAGACCAGCTTGCACAAGAACAACAAGGTTTGCTTTCTTTTACAAATAAGAGTATACAGCAGTACAATGGTTCCATCTTCACTAGTCCTGAAAGCAAGCGTTCCAATGTTTTTTTATGCTTATATAGCAAAATATTTGTTGAGCAATTCTTCATCTTTATGGTCTACTAAACCACATTAATATTTTGTGTTCGTAGCTATGAAGGTAACACCTGTTTACACATAAAGCTCTTACTAACAATAAAATTGTGAATGTGTTTCATAAATACTTATGTTATTGGACCTTCTGGAACTCTAGCTAGCTAAGAGTAAATAGGCAACTGCAGAAGAATGCTTTATAAAGGAGAAGTTAAGGGCATGGCAACTTTCCAAATTCCCATTGCCTGTTGCACCCAGATACTACCATTCAAATTGCTTGTTGCCTATAATATGGCTGTCACAAGGTCAGACAAATACAATTTTCCTGTTACTTTCCCGCGTCTCCTTTTTTCAGACTCTCAAGTTAACATCAGGGAGGAGTTGAATTGCAGACAAGGTCCTCATGTATTTACTTACGTTGCTTGCTATGATGTTTAAAAATGTCAGTTACACTTTGGAGGTTAAAACACCAAATGTAAAATAACATAAAATGTAAAATAACATAAAATGTTTTGCAGTTCATGTCCATCAGTTTGTGTGTCTTTACATCTGAGCTGTAATACTAAAACTGTGCTAGAAAATATTTATTTTTTCCTATATTTGTGTAGATTACTAAAATCGCATTTGTAATTCTAGCCATTACCTCTCATGTTTCTTTATCTGATATTCTAGATGCATGTTTGATATTAATAGAATCATAGAATACTAGAACTGGAAGAGACCTTGAGAGGTCATCAAGTCCAATCCCCTGTCCTCATGGCAGGACCAAGCACTATCTAGATAATCCCTGATATATATGTCTGTCCAACCTGCTCTTAAATATCTCCAGTGATGAGGATTCCACGACCTCCCTATGCAATTTATTCCAGTGTTTAACCACCCTGACAGTTGGGAAGTTTTTCCTAATGTCCAACTTAAACCTCCCTTGCTGCAGTTTAAGCCAATTGCTTCTTCTCCAATCATCAGAGGCTGAGAACAATTTTTCTACCTTCTCGTTCTAACACCCTTTTAGATACTTGAAAATTGCTATCATGTCGTCTCTTAATCTTCTAAACAAGCCCAATTCTTTTAGTCTTCCATCATAGGTCATGCTTTCTAGACCTTTAATCTTTTTTGTTGCTCTTCTCTGCACCTTCTCCAAATCTTTCTTGAAATGCAGTGCCCAGAACTAGGCATAGTACTCCAATTGAGGCCTAATCAGCGCAGAGTAGAGCGGAAGAATGACTTCTCATGTCTTGCTCAAAACACTGCTGTTAATGCATCCCAGAATCATGTTTGCTTTTTTTGCAACTGTGTCATGTTGTTGACTCATGTTCAACTTGTGGTCCACCAGGACCATAGTACTCCTTCCTAGACAATCACTTCCCATTCTGTATGTGTGAAACTGATTGTTCCTTCAAGTGGAGTACTTTGAATTTGTCCTTATTAAACTTCATCCTATTTATCTCAGATCATTTCTCTAGTTTGTTCAGATGATTTTGAATTTTGACCCTATTCTCCAAAGCACTTGCAACCCCTCTCAACTTGGTATCATCTGCAAACTTAATGGCTGTGTCTACACTGGCATGAATTTCCGGAACTGCTTAAAACGGAATACTATTCCATTTTCAGTTTTTCCAGAAAAGGAGCATCTACATTGGCAGGCTGCTTTTCCAGAAAAGCCCTTTTTCCAGAAAAGCGTCTGTGGCCAATGTAGACGCGCTTTTCCGGAAAAGAGCCCCGGTCGCCATTTTCGCGATCGGGGCTTTTTTCCGGAAAAGACTACTGGGCTGTCTACACTGGCCCTTTTCCGGAACAGTGTTCCGGAATAAGGACTTATGCCCAACCAGGAGCAGAATAGTTTTTCCAGAATAGCGGCTGATTTTGTACAGTAGAGCATTGTTGCTATTCCGGAAATTCAAGGGCCAGTGTAGACAGCTCGCAGCTTATTCCGGAAAAGCGGCTGATTTTCCAGAATAAGTGGCCCAGTTTAGACACAGCCCATGAGTGTACTTCCTTTGCCATCATCTAAATCATTTATGCAGATATTGAACAAGTCCCAAAACAGACCACTGTGGAATCCCACTTCCAGCAGGATTGTGAACCATTAATAACTACTCTCTGAGAAGATGTTTACCAACCAGTCATGCACCCACAGTATAGTAGCCCCAACTAGGTTCTATTTCCCTAGTTCTATTTCTTGATAAGAAGGTCATGTGAGACCATGTCAAATGCCTTTCTAAAGTCTAGGCATACCACAGCCACTGCTTCTCCCTTATCCATAAAGCTTGATATCCTATCAAAGAGAGCTATCAGATTAGTTTGACATGATTTATCCTTTACAAATCCATATTGGCCATTACCTATAACCTTATTATCTTCCAGATGTTTGCAGATGAATTCCTTAATTACTTGCTCCATCATCTTTCCTGGCACAGAAGTTAAACTTACTTTTCCTGGGTTCTTATTTCCGTTTTTATAGATGGGCACTGTATTTGCCCTTTTCCAGTCTTCTGGAATCTCTCCCGACTTCCAAGACTTTTCAAAGATGATTACTTAAGTCTGAGATACCTCCTCTATCTGCTCCTTGAGTATTCCAGGATGTGTTTCATCTGGCCCAGGTGACTTGAAAATTACTTAGAAAAGTTAGATGTCTTCAATTACTTTTTTATTTTATATTAACTTCTAAATCTATCCAATTTCCACTAGCATTCACTATGTTCGGCATTCCCTCACCATCAAACTTCCTGGTGACAACCGAAACAAAAGTCATTCAGCACCTCTACCATTTCCATGTTTCCTGTTATTGTTTCTCTCTCTTCACTGAGCAATGGTCTTCCTTAGTCTTCCTCTTGCTTCTAATATATTTGTAGAATGTCTTCTTGTCACCCTTTATGTCTCTATCTATATTTAGCTCGTTTTGTGCCTTTGCATTTCTAATCTTGCCCCTGCATACCTGTGTTGTTTGCTTATATCCATCCTTGGTATGTCAACCTAATTTCCACTTTTTATACAACTCCTTTTTGATTTTGCCACACTTTCTATTTTTTCTACACAATGTAATGTAATGAAATTGTGCATAGAGAACATGTAATTATTTACCCATTTCAAAAGATCATTATTTTACTTATTTATTACAGCTGTCTGTTAATATAGTAATCAGCTGAAGTATAAAACTCTATCAGGATGCCTTTCATGTAAAATCAACATCAGCAATGCTTTGTGAAGCATTCTGTTCTCTTTGTTCGCCTTTGATTGGGGAATATTGTTGGGGGTTGTGTTGTATTTTCATTGACTTTGTTTTACTTTTTTGTTGAGAGGGAGATATGACAGTCATTCGTTTGTGGTGGAATGATAGCTCTCTGGCAGTCACTTATAAAATGTCATGGACTTGGGGACCAATGTAGCTGGCTACTTCATGAAGACTGAATTATGTAATTGAGAATACTGTTAACTAGTAAAAACACTATGGTAACCATTTTGTAAGTAAAATAAGAACTAACACTCTAGGGCAGTGGTCTCCAACCTTTTTACACCCAAGATCACTTTTTAAATGACAGACCAAGCCAAGATCTACCGCCCCGCCCCGCCCCTTCCTTGAAGCCCCGCCCTCTCTATTCTCCTCCTCTCCATCACTTGCTATCCCCAATCCTTATACTGCTGCTTATTTTATTTTTTTATTCTTCTGTAGGAAGAGGTTTTTCCAACATTTGGCCTGTCTACACTGGACCAAATGTCAGAAAAAAAAACCTTCTTTTGGAAGCCACCTTATTCCTTGTGGAAAGAGGAATATAGGGGTGACCAAAAGAGCCTGTTTGCTCTTCCACTAAAAAAGCGGAAGAACAAACGCAACCCTGGATGCAGAAGAATTTTTTTGGGATATCTCACGAATCCTGAAAAACTCCTGCAGTCTAGCTGGACCCTTGCTGTGTTGAGACAGGATGTGTAGGCTCTGGAGTGGGAATGAGGGATTTGGGTGTGGGAAGGGGTGAGAGGTGCAAGCTCTGGGAGGAAATCTGGATGCAGGAGGAGGTGGAGAAGGGGACACTGGCTCGGGGAGGGGGCTCCAGGCTGGGCAGTGTTGGGATACTAAGCAAGCCACAGGCTTGCGGATGTGAGGGTGCAGGAATTAGGGTTGGGGTATGTGAGGGGCTGAGGGCATAAGGTTCCAGTGTTTGATAGGCTCAGATCTAGGGTCTGGGGAAGGGGGAGTGCAGGAGTGGTTGTGGCCAGATGGGGGCTTGGCCCCAATTGGGGGTTTGTTGGCCAGGCTTCATTTTTAAATAGAATACTATGTTAAACACAAAAAGTTTCTGCATTGTCTTTATTTATGAGAATGGCAGGGAACCTGCCTTGAGTCAGGGGTCACTGACCCATAGAAAAGTCATTTGGGAGCAGGGGACACAGTCCTGGGGATGAGTGCTAGTGGGTTCTGGAGCAGGGAACAGGGTGCCAGTGGGGGGAGGGGAGAGGGGGCAGGGTGCCAGGACAGGTTTCTGCAGCAGGGGACAGGGTGCTGGGGGGGGGGGGACAGGTTTCTGCACAGGGGAGCAGGGGGACAGATTTCTGTAGTAGGAGACAGGGTGCCAGAAGGAACTGGTTTCTGCAGGGGGGGCAGGGTGCCGGGGGAAAAGTTTCTGCAGGGGGGGGGCAGGTTTCTGCAGCAGGGTTGGGGGGGCAAGGGAGAGGGAACAGGAGGCCAGGAGGGCGGGGGACAAGTTTGGGGCAGAGGAGAGGGAACAAGGTTGGGGGCAGGGAGTTCCCTACACCAGCCACGGAGGGAAGACTCCGACCCGCGCTCCCTCTGGACTGACCGCAGGGCAACCAGGCTGGAGCGAAGAAAAGCGGCTGGCCGGCCAGCTGGCCGTGGTGCTCAGCCAGGGTGCCACCAAGCTCCATGTGAGCAGGCGCAGAGGGGAAGCCGCACGATCAGCTGGAGTGCGGTTCAGCCTCCTCTGGGCTGAACGCCACAGCCAGCAGGCCAGGCAGCTTCTCTTCTGCGCCAGCCCATGTGGAGCGTTGTGCACTCTGGCTGAGCGCCATGGCCAGCTGACCAGGCAGCTGCTTCTCTTCCCTCCAGCCTGGCTGCCCTGCGCTCAGCCCAGGGAGGCTGCACCTAGCGCCAGCTGTGAAAGCCACAGTCAGCTGGCTGTGGTGTTTCAGCCCTCCCGACCTTCCAGCTCCCACCATTCCTCGCAGCTACTCAAAACCTGTGTTGTTGCTCAGTGAGTAGCTGCTCCTCAAATGAGGAAATCTAATGTAAATGTACTGCGCAGGCGCGCAGTTCAGAGAGGGCTCAAGAGCCCCTGAGATCTACCAGTAGCTCACAATCTACTGGTTGGTGACTATGGCTCTAGGGTATGGTCATATATTTCATTTCAGAAAGGTCTCAGGAATACACAGTCGGAGTATGCATGTGTGATACCATAACTTTATTATTTTATGTATTCAGTGTGGTTTGATTATCTTGTAAAGTGATCTAAAATAGCGTCACCATTAATATGGTTTCACTTTCCTCTGGGGTTATAGATTGGTTTCTCTGACATTCATTTTCTGCCACTCATTGCCAAAATTTAAACTTTGTATTTCAAATTAATGCTGAAAGAAAGCCCTTTGTTATGACTTTTTTAGAGCAGTTTTAAATAAGAATATGGGAATACAATACCCAGAATGGATACAGGAGAATTGGTTCTGTGTATGACAGGGACCACATTGCGGCCTGGCTGACTTTGACCCAGCAAAATCCTGAGTCATTGCAATCTGTTCTGTGGGAGATCCAAGGCAATATGACCTGGCTCATGGACAAGTTTTCAGTAGTCGTGAGATAACAGCCTGTGGGCTAAGTAATGCCATGGTTCTCCAATTTATTCCTGTCCTGGTGGGCTGTGATGCTTCAGCAGATGGCTCTTGTCCAGGTAGTTGTATCTGAAAGACAAGAAGACAGTAAGCATGGAATAGACCATGCTTGTTATATAAGGGTATGTCTATACTACCCCCCTAGTTCGAACTATGGGGGGGGGGGGTAATGTAGTCCTACAGAGTTGCAAATGAAGCCCAGGATTTGAATTTCCCGGGCTTCATTTGCATAAAGCCGGCCGGCGCCACTTTTAAATGCCGGCTAGGTCGGATCCCGTGCCGCGCGGCTACACGCGGCACGGACTAGCTAGTTCGGATTAGGCTTCCTAATCCGAACTAGCTGTACACCTCATTCCACTAGTTCAGATAGGAAGCCTAATCCGAACTAGCTAGTCCGTGCCGCGTGTAGCCGCACGGCACAAGGTCCGACCTAGCCAGCATTTAAAAATGACGCCGGCCGGCTTTATGCAGATGAAGCCCGGGAAATTCAAATCCCGGGCTTCATTTGCAACTCTGTATGACTACATTACCCCCCCCCTAGTTCAAACTAGGGGGGTATTGTAGACATACCCTAAGGCAGTATTTGGTTTGCCTTATTCTGTGATCCTTCTCTTTTGCATCTTTAAATATTGTATAAATATTCCCGGGCCTTGAAGAGTGATCAGCAAGACCTTATTTTTTAAAGGGTCCCTTTTGTTACTCATATAAGGCCCTATCTGGGATCCCTTTGTGTATGCATTTATAGGCTTTCCTCGGGTGCTCACTTCATTATTCAAGTACCTCACCAATGTTATGTTATCTAACTGCAGTGTTAGCTTTACAACACACCTTTATTATGGGTAATTTTAACTCCATTTTACAGATGAGGAACTGATACGGAGAAGATTAAGAGACTTGCCAAAGTGACTTTCCTACACTTCAGGGGAAGAACTGAAGGGAAAAAGAAGGAATTTGTACTTAACAGTCTTTAATTCGCAACATGATATAACAATTCCCTTTGTTAAAGTTAAAATATTTTCTACATTTATAAAAACCTGATTCTTAAAAAATTTAACTCTTTGATTCATTATGAAGGCAAAACCCCAAATAGTTTGAACTTTACAATACTACTATTATTAATAATCCTGTTAGTTTCAGATTCTTGTAATGTTCTGGATTCCTTTCTTTACTCTGAATTTTCAGGTGGTTGCTAGATGTGTATAAGAAATGTTTCTTTCTTAGACTGTTTACCTCTACTAATAAGGTAGATAGTCTTTGATTATGCTATTCATCTTCCAGATTGTACAAATAGTCTTCCAAAGGTTCGGCTATTTGAACATGTGTAGATAGTCTGACATTCCTTTTTAGGTCCTTTTGTGGAATTCAAATCACTTCCTATAACTGAGGAGTGTAGTAGTATCAAGATTTTCCTATGCCATGTAGTTCTTGAAAATCATAAGCATTTTACTATGTAGTACTATGCCCTATGGTAAATGTGTCTTTTAGCTTATAAAGTTGGCCATTTTAACCTTTGTACTAAAATTCCTGATGTTCTGTATCCAGACATTGAATGTCTCTGATCTAAGAAATGGCTAATACTGTGGACTCAGTGCTTTCCTCAAATGAACATTACCATTCATCCTTTAAAGTTAACTGCTTTGTTGATAGGTGCTGATATTCACATGCATATCTAAGAACAAGACTGAATGCATAGGATATCTGGAATAAATCCATATCTACTACAAAATTGTTCAACTTTTCTTAAAATACGTGAATTGCATGCCTTTGGAAAACTCATTATGGACTTGAATTAAGAATGCATTACATGATTGTAGGCCCATTGTAATCCTTGGTTAGCTAATAAAACCATAATATCTTAACCAGTTGCTGGCAGCACAGCCTCAGTGGCTGGGTAACCATGTTATGCTGCTGATTTAAACTCCCCAAAGAATTAACATTGACTTAAACAGAGATATCATAGTTCCCTCTATATTTACACTGATAAAGTCTAGTCAGAAGATCAGAAACTTAGTTGCAGGCAAAATATCTGTCACTAATACCTCATGGAGAAATTTTCTTGGGGTGTGTCTAGACTGGCAAGATTTAGTGCAAAAGTGGCCGCTTTTGCGCAAAATCTTGCCAGCTGTCTAAACTGGCTGCGAGAATTTGGGCAAGAACACTGACGATCTAATGTAAGATTATCAGTGTTCTTGTGCAAGAACTCTGACGCTCCCGCTCAGGAAAAAGCTCTTTTGCGCAAGTGTTCTTGTGCAAGAGGGCCAGTGTAGACAAGGACAGGAATATTTTGCCTAAGAAAGCCCCGATGGCGAAAATGGCCGCTGGAGCTTACTTGCACAAAACCGCGTCTATACTGGGCACAGATGCTTTTGTGCAAAAGCAAATCTTTTGCTCAAAGGCACTTGCCAATCTAGACGCTCTTTTGCGGAAATACTTTTAATGGAAAAACTTTTTAACTGGCAAAATCATGCCAGTCTAGACGCAGCCTTGGTGTGCGTGAGAATGGTCTAACTTGCTTACATCCCTTTTGAAAGGGACTTGTAGTCAGTACAAAGAGTAAAAACCTATTGGTGTCTGCCTTATAAGCACATGCTTGAATGTTGTTTTGTCAACATACTTTTTATTTAAAAAAAAAGTTACCGATGTTTTACTAGTAGTTTTTGGTAGGTTCTTATAGGTTCAAGAAACACTATAAAAGCGTTTGTTACAATGTAACTTTTTGTTCCCAGACACCTCTAATTGTTTGGTATTTGTTGCTGGGAAAGTGAAGGATTTTCAGTCTTTGGCTTGTCCACAGAATCTCCAGGTGAATGTCAGGAGACATGAAGATCTATATGCCAAATCAAGACTGATTCATTTTTTCTTTTGCTATAAATATTATGCATCTGACAGAAGTAAATTATATTGCTGTACACATATAATTGTCTATTACTATTCTGTTAGGTATTAATAAAATATATTCTCTTTCTGAGCAAATTTTATTTTTTCTTTTTCTTCCTAGAGTTTAATGGTTCCTTGTGATTCTTTAATTGGCAGTTATGATATTTTAATAGGTTTTAGTATGCTGTCATTTTGGATCGATACCAAAGAGAAGCCTCAGCTATTTTAAACATCTTTTATTGCTGCAAATATGAATTACTGTGATTTCTAATATTACTGTCATTGTGGAATAATTTTGCCTATCACATTGCAGCCCTATATATAAAGTGCAAGTTTATCTGAAAGAATACCCCCTCTCTCTAAACAATGTGCATATATGTTTTGGGAGGACGTGTATTTTTTTTACATAAATGCATATCATTGAGTTTCTATGCTGAAACATATCTCAGACTAAGGAAAGATACTCACCCATTGCCGTGTTGTCTATGATAAAGGGCCTAAATAAGAAAGGGGCACTGTATTCATAACTGTCATAAGAAATGTGTAACCAATTATATACCAGATAAATCTGTGAGGTATTCATTTGAAAAAGTCCAACACTGGTCATATTTTCAATAGGGCTATCAATTGATGTGCATTAATACCTGCAATTAACACAGGGCAGGATTAACATGTTAATTTTTTAACATGTTAATCGCAGGGGTTAATGCTGCGCTGCTCCTTTGAAGTGCCGCCCCCAGCACTTCAAAGGGGCAGTGCATTAGAAGCCTGCGATCAGCTGGAGTCCCTAGTTGACCCTGGGCTCCGTGCAGCGCTGCCCCTTTGAAGCACTGGAGCGGACTTCAAAGGGGCAGCACAATGCAGAGCTGGGGATCCTAATGCGCTGCCCCTTTGAGGTGCCACGGCTGACCCCAGGCTCATGGTGCTGCCCATTGGGAAACGCCAGGGCGGCTTTTCCAAGGGGCAGCGCTGCACGGAGCCAGGGTCAACTGCGAACTCCAGCTGATCCCGGTCTTCTGCGGTGCTGCCCCTTTGAAATGCTGCCACTGCATTTCAAAGGGGGGCAGCGCACATGATTAATCGCGTGATTAATCACGATTCAATTTTTTAATTGTGTGATTAGTTGCGATTAAATTTTTTAATCACTTGACAGCCCTAATTTCCAAATAGCTGTTTATTGCTACTTACTTATACTGCATGGATTTCTCTTTATAGGATAGCCAGATCTCTCTTTCCTGCAACAATCCTTTAGTTCTTTGCGAATTAGGGGATTTTGTATAAGATTGAAGAATGGATTTCCTGGCCGCCAGAATAGAAATCTTGAAAATAAATTAGCAGTGATTTGAGTGGAAGAATGGGAATGTGGAGTGGTTTTGATTTCCTTGAATGCATGTACAGACAACTCTTTCATTGTGGGCACTCCTACAGGAAGAGAAGAGCAGCCACTCTGTAACGGAAGCATTTCTCCACTATGTGACTGTGGGGGAGATTTTTAAAGGTATCAAATGGCATAAGGTGCCTAACTCCCATTGCAAGTCAGTGGAAAATAAGTGCCTGCCAACTGCCTTTTGTGCCTTGAAAATCTACCCATATATTATTCATTCTAAATATGATCCACATAAGGAGAGCATGTGAAGTCAAATGAACATTACAGTCAACAGAGAATTTTCTATTCTGTCCTATCAGATCATGGTCTACTCTTAGCAGTGGCATTGTTATCATAGATTTCCTTGATAAATTGCAACTTTGCAAGTATCCTGGTTAAAATATTGCTGTGCAGACACATTCCCATCTGCTTATTTGCAAGTCCATTCTAGATCACAACCTCTTAGTAGTTTTCCAAAAGGGACAGTTTTTCTTGTCTACAGTTCTAAAGGGGGGGGGGGGGGAGAATATTTATCCTTTTCTAACAAAACACCATGCTTGATAATGTAATGGTTTTCTTGTCATGCTGAATGTACTCCTTCCAATAACCTTTAATTGGTTGATGAAAATTAGAAGAATAGTTTTGATTCCAGTCATCTTTCAGTATACAGATGAAAGTAGAATAAGAAAAATTAAACATTAACTTGAGGTATATAATGAATGGCCTTCTGATAAGCATGCTGTACTACTGCAGTTTGAATGGAAAAACAAAAGTCTATTCTTCTGTAGCTTCAAGTCTCTCGTAGGCCATATGCTGTTTTCAGCAGTTGTAAGTTAGTTTTACTTATTTACTGAATTGTGTAAAAATTAATAATTGACATTATTTTTAATATTAAAATTATTATTGAAAAATATGGTTTGCTTATTGAAACTATTTTTAAGATTAAATCTACAAAAATAAGTGAGCAATGATCCTGAATTCCCTTGCCTCAATAGAAAGCACGTGTACTGTAAAGAACAACAAGACAGTTTAGCAAGCACAATTCTAGGTACTGGTTAACTTCAAAATATTCATATATTTTTCCATTTTCTTTCTTTATATGCTGAAGAAATGCTTGAACAATCATTTCCGTGTAGCAACTGAAAGAATTGTATTAGCTCTTGAGAACACTGCTCAAACTACACTGAATGAACAAACTATTGCAAAGTACTGGTTTCAGAAGTTAGGGTAATAAGAACAATTCGTTCTTATACACTTTTTGCTTCACTACCTTGCAAGTGCTTAAATATTTTTCTTGGTGGCAGTAAGTGCATTATACTGGCATTGTGATCATTGCAAATAAGAAAATGAGCATAGACCATCAGCAAAACTGCAATAGAATCAAATGGTTTAATTTTAAGTAAGCTGTTGTGACTAGTTTAAAAAGAATGAAAAACATTTTTCCAGAATGTGTAGTATTCGTGTTGAAATTCATTGATTCATGCAGCTTTCATGGTGTTGTAAATATTGTGTTTGTGTAAAAGGTACTTGGGGACAGAGAGAGCATATGTTGAGTCAGAATTCTGTTTGCTTATCTCTGGAATTAGTATAATTGAAGCTGAACTTCCAAGAATGACTTAGGCCTAAAGCTTCAAGTGAGCCCTCTAAAGCAAGCCTCCCACTGTTCTCTTGAAAATAGGCTTGCTTTGAGTGGAATGAAGGAATCTTTATTGTGGATATTGATCTAAAAAGTAAGTGTAAGTTAATTATTTGTGAGCATTTAGTAATGAATAGGTATATTTAAATTTTACTTGAAATAAATATAGTAATGCTTTAGATAATCAAGTATTTCTTTGATAATCTTCATCAGAAACAAGACAGATACCAAGACATTTGTGGTGGTACCTCTCTCCTAGCAATTCTGGCATGTCCATGTTCCATCTGTCCTCTAAATGGATTGTCTGTCTTCAGTTCACCTCTCTTACCTTATCCATTTCCAACATCAGCTTGTTTTGATTGAATATATATGCTAAATTCCTTCGTGCGATGACAGGGAGATAGAAAAAGTTAGTCTAAATGCCAAAGTAATACAGTTTCCTCCTGGACAGATGTTCACCTAGCCTCCATCAGGATGAGCCATATAAAAGGAGCATAACTATCAGCAGATGGATGACAAGTCTTCTACTCATGGACCCATTCCTGCATCCTAATAGAAACTACCTGCACCCCTAATATTTTAGCTGTTGAAAAGAAACCCTCAGTAAGATGGAGTACACTTTGAAAATAGTGTAGAGTTTGTATATGGGCCATTCCAACTCTTTAAGCCTATTCAAGAATATGGACAACATTTTCCTAACCCCAGAAAACCAGGTGCTCAGACTCTTCAATTTTTTATAGGGTAACACAGTTGTGGCTGTCATCACCATATCTCATGCTAACTTCAAATGGTATCATAAATGCAGAGCCATGTAGGTCTCAAGACACGGTGCTGCAAACTATCACAATTCATTCTTGAAGAAATACCATCCAATTTCCTGTGTTGCTTTTCTATTTAAAAAAAAGTGCTTCCTGGTTTCAATCTTAGCTGCAAAAAGTCTCAAATCTCTGCTCTTGGATATGGACCTTACTATGTCTTCCATAAGGACAAGGTTATCCTTTGTGCTAGAGAGTCATTCATTACCACAGTTAATTCGTCATTTGTAACTCACCAATAGTCCTTCTCCCTTTTTGTTTTGTCCAAAGCTTCCACACGCAAAAGAGAGCATAATAACTGCTAAATGTGGGGAGAGTGGTGAATGTCCTTAGAATAGTGGTTCTCAAACAGGGGTAAGTGTACCTCTGAGCACATACAAAGGGGTTATATCAGCTCATCTAGCTATTTGCCTACTTTTACAACAGGCTATATAACAAGAACTAGTGAGGTCAGTGCAAACTACATTTTCATAGAGACAAGTGACGTGTTTTATACTGCTTTATACACCATACACTGAAATGTAAGTACAGTATTTATATTCCAGTGCTTTATAATTGTACAGCAAAAATGAGAAAGTAAGCAGTTATTTTTAATAATAGTGCGCTGAGACATTTTGTATTTTCTATGTCTGATTAAAAGCAAATAGTTTTTAAGTGTGGTGAAATCTGGTATATATGAGACCAATCAGCCTCTGAAAAGGGTACAGTGATCTGGAAAGGTTGAGACTCACTGCTTTAGAGGAACTGACCAGATCAGGAAAAGAGAATCTTTATTCTTTTCCTTTCACTCTGAATGATTATCTGAAAACCTCCAACTATTCCCTACTTAGATTTATCAAATGCTGATTCTTATTCAGGTAAAACTAGTTACAGAAGGATCCCAGAATGTTTTAATGCAATTAATTTCTATGTACTGCTCTCAGAGTATCTCAGATTGAGGGTGAGGTCAGGATCCAGAACAGAAATTTTATTTGATTTCCTTTTATGTAAGGTTTTTAGATAGACCCTGAGGTGAAAGTAAGCTAGTGCAGTGTATGGGTAATAAGAAAGATGGCCAAAGCTGTGCAAGTAAGTTGGTGTATAGTACATGGTACTGGTAAAGCGCAGTGGGAAAACACGGTATCTTTCCTGCAGTCACTCCACAGAGCTGCCTCTTAGGAGGGGCAACTGGGAGCAGTGCATCAGCCAGAGGAGTTGCTAGTGTCTCACTCCTTTTCCCATCACTGTTGTCCCTCCCAATGGGAAAAGGAACAAACTCCCAACCCCACTGTCCTTTGGCAGCACTGCCACTTTATTGAGATGGAAGAACTGCTGCTCTGTGGAAGCGTAGGGAGTAGAGCTGGGGTTTCTCCTTCTTCCTGTGCTAGGAGCGGTAGCAGGGAGAAGAGCAGAATGTCTGGCAGCTCCTCTAGCTGTTGTACCGCCCCCAATGCCCTCTCCCCTCACATAATGTGCAGTAAGGAGGGTAAGCATATGAGGGCCCTGAGCTGGGGGCAATGTAGCATCACATAAGGAGATCACATGCCTCCTCTCCTTAGCTGGTGTGTCCCCACATACTGGAAGAAATTTACTTTTACCACTGAGTAGCCCCCAAGATTATGTTATCGTGGCACCTCCCCATCATTAATTAAATTATCCTCTCAACATCTCTGTGATGTAGGGCAATGCTGTTGCTCACATTTTACAGATGGGGCATTGAGAGACTATGTGATTGAATTTTTTTCCCCAGTGTTGCTCAGGGAATCTGTGACAGGGAGGAGAATTGAACACTCTGATGGCCTCAGCTAGCACCCTAAGTACTGGATCGTCCTTCACTCTCCCATTTTGCAACTGATCTTTCTCACAGTCTGTCCTCACTGAGATGCATTCTTTGGATAGCTATACAATTGCTTCTTTGGGGTTAGTGTATGTAGTTAGTATGTTAGTTAACAAGTTTTATATAAACGTTAAGAAGTTCGTATTTAGCCTAGCATACACATTTGGAAGTACACATCCAAATTGCCAAAAGGGGAAGGCAATGGGAGCAGTTGCTCCAGGGCCCTGTGATTCAAAGAGGCCCAGGGTTCCAGTGGCAGCCAACACTCTGGGCCCTTTAAATCTGAACTGCACCGCTCTATGGTAGCGGAAGCCCTCACCCCACTTCTGCAGCCCAACCCAGTGAGAGTGAGGGAGGATGAGGAAGAGCAAGTGCTGGAGGGAGGGGAGATGAAACAAGAGGGGGTGGGGCTCCGGGAAGGGATGGGAATGTTCAGTTTTGTGTAATTAGAAAGCTGGCGACCCTATCTCCTTACAATATTTTAAATTAGTAACCTTGGCACAAAAAAGCAGGAGTGTGCTAATCACATTTACTAATGATACAAAGTTAGAAGGCATCACCAATACAGAGGAGGATCAAAATATTATATAGGAAAATCTGGGTGACCTTGAAGATTAGAATGCTTGAAATGAGATGCAGTTCAGTAGTACAAAGTGTAAGATCCTACACTGAGGGTACGTCTAAACTACATGCCTCCGTCGACGGAGGCATGTAGATTAGCCAGATCGGCAGAGGGAAATGAAGCCGTGATTAAAATAATCGCAGCTTCATTTAAATTTAAATGGCTGCCCCACTCTGCCGATCAGCTGTTTGTCGGCTGATCAGGGCAGTCTGGACGCGACGCGCCGACAAATAAGCCTTTCTTGATCGGCACAGGTATGCCTCGTGAAACCAGGTTTACCTGTGCCGATCAAGAAAGGCTTCTTTGTCGGCGCGTCGCGTCCAGACTGCCCCGATCTGCCGACAAACAGCTGATCGGCAGAGCGGGGCAACCATTTAAATTTAAATGAAGCCGCGATTATTTTAATCGCGGCTTCATTTCCCTCTGCCGATCTGGCTAATCTACATGCCTCCGTCGACGGAGGCATGTAGTCTAGACACACCCTTAGGGTCTTATGAGAAGAATTAAATAGGGATTCGTCAGTTGGAAGAAATAGAGGAGAGAGCCCTGAATGAGATAAGACATTGAGAAAGGGAGGACTAGTGCTCTGACATAGCGCTGAACAGCCTTCCTCTCAAGTGTTTGAGGCTGAACAATCTTGCTCTGAAGTGTTTGAGGCTGGTTCTTACCCTCATGCCCAGGGTCTAACTGGGGGCCATATGTGATGTCAGAAATATTCCCTTAGGTCAAATTGGCAATGACCATGAGGGATTATTGTCATTCTCTGCCACATGTGAGTCACTTGGTATTGCAGGCACCTTGAATGCTGGTTCACTCACCTCATCCCTCCTGAGCACTGTAATATTTTGGGCTCCTTTCGATTGTTGGCTTTAGTGCGCAAATAGTGGGTGGTGTTGGTCACCAGACTGGATGATCTAGTCTAGTGGTTCCTTCTGCCCTTAATCTTGGCTCTGAAAGAAGTAGTCAGTGTCAGTAATCGGTGTCATTCCACTGTGGTGCATTGCCTGTAGTCTGAAGGCCAGGATGATGACATTGTAAGTTCTATGACTCTGTCCGCAGCTAATCTTATAAAAACAGTGTGGCAGGTGCTCTTGGCTGTACACAACATACAAATCCTTCCATTTTGAACCAGAGCATTTGAATTTGCTTTCAAATCAGAATGTTGCAGTCGATAGTACAGTCAGGCCAACTGACGGGAGGGAGGAGGGACAGCTGCCCCAGGGCCTGGTGATTCAAAAGGTCCCAGAGGCTCATGATGGCAGCTGCTGTGGCAGCCAGAGCCCCGGACTCTTTAATTCACCACCGGAGCTTTGTATAGCATGCTGTAGGCTATGCTGAGGGCTGCCTGGGTAGGCATGGTGTGCTCCGGGAATTGCTGAGGCTGCCTGGGGGAAGCTATCCCTAATCCGGCATCTTCTGGGGACATGGAGACACCCCCCACCGCCACCTTGACCAAGGACTCAGAGAGGCTGTCAGCCTCATTGAGAATAATATACTCCTCTAGGCCAATATCTAAAACAGACAATTATTGTATCCACTTATTCTTTTTTTAAATTATTGCTCCTGCTTTATCAATCCTTTAAGTACTTTCCTTTTTTTATAGGACAATCAGAAATGTTTCTTGAAACAATTCCAAAGAATAAGTCAATTTAAAATGGTGAATTAAACTAATATGAAGTCAATTATTTTTGCTTAAGGAGTTCCAGTAGTTCAAGCAATGTATCAGTGAATTAATAGCAATGTGGGGGTGGTATTTAGACCCCTTCTAAATTATGTTCTGTTTTTCAGTACCACGCACATTGAATTTAATATACAAAGTTAATCTGGGAATGTTAGTTTTAGTCATTATAGGACAATAAATCTGAATGCTTATACAGTACCCTATCCAAGGACATTTCAGTTTTTTTTAAAAAACTTAAAATACTAATCTTATTCAAAGAGTCACGCACAGTATCACTGATAAGCTGCTACTTCACAAGTTGTAGTAAAAGGTTTATCCTCATCTTTCTCTCTCAGCTAAAAGATGTTCCATGCAGTGGCTTACCTCCTTTGTGCTGTTTTACAGCTGCACAGGCTGTGGTGGAATAGCACTGATACATCTTGGCTTAGAAATGTCAGAATAGTCTGATTGTATTAGACCTTTTCATTTACTGCTCTAGACACAATTGTCTGTCCCTGATGAGTTTCTCATTCTTATAACCCTCGACCTCATAAAATACTGAACTCATACCTGAAACCTACACTTTATAATGCCAGATTTTTTTTTCCATTTTCGGTTGATGCAGTTAACTTGTATCAAGTTTAAAAATAATGCTTTCAAAGAATCAATTTCATGGTGAATGCATCTAGTCAATTAAGCCATTTAAACAACATCTTACTCGTGTGTAGCAGACCATTTTACAAGTAACTGATAGTTTTACAAGCCTGTGTTTCAGACACGATAATTGGTTGTCTCTAATATGTGAGTTTGGGACTTAAACTCATTAACTTCCTTCAGTGTACAGAACATTTCTTAACTAATGCTATTCTGTACCAAAGTAAGATTTTTTTTTTAGATAGTCATATTTTAAAAGTTATATTATCAAGAAGTATTAGAAGGGAGGGGAGTACCTTTTTAGTATAGTCTCAATTATGCTAATTTCGTAGTATAACCCTTTTGACATTGTATTGTTTATAAACACTAGTTATAGGATCTAATTATAGGATAATTTCTGTTTTAGGGAAAAATTCAAGTAAAATTTTTAAGTGTGTAGAGTTTGGAATTTTGGATTTATATTGTGTGCACACAAAAAAGGTAATGTGGAAGAGACATTGTAGCTTCATCATAATGTGGAAAAAATAATGCACATTGGAAAAATAACCACAACTATACATACAATATGATGGGGGCTAATTTAGCTACAACTAATTAGGAAAGAGATCTTGGATTCGTTGTGGATACTTCTCTGAAGACGTCCACGCAGTATGCAGCAGCAGTCAAAAAAGCAAACAGGATGTTAGGAATCATTAAAAAAGGGATGGAGAATAAGACAGAGAATATCTTATTGCCCTAATATAAATCCATGGTACGCCCACATCTGGAATACAGATGTGGTCTCTTCACCTCAAAAAAGATATACTGGCATTAGAAAAGGTTCAGAGAAGGGCAACTAAAATGATTAGGGGTTTGGAACAGGTCATCTATGTGGAGAGATTAAAGAGACTAGGACTTTTCAGCTTGGAACAGAGGAGACTAAGGAGGGATATGTTAGAGGTATATAAAATCATGAGTGGTGTGGAAGAAGTGAATAAGGAAAAGTTATTTACTTGATCCCATAATATAAGAACTAGGGGCCACCAAATAAAATTAATGGGCAGCAGGTTTTACACAAATAAAAGGAAGTTTTTCTTCATACAGTGCATAGTCAACCTATGGAACTCCTGAGGAGGTTGTGAAGGCTATGACTATAACAGGCTTTTAAAAAGAACTAGATAAATTCATGGAGGTTAAGTCCATTAATGGCTATTAGCCAGGATGGGTAAGGAATGGTGTCCCTAGCCTCTGTTTGTCAGAGGGTGGAGATGGATGGCAGGAGAGAGATTGCTTGATCATTACCTATTCGATTCAATCCCTCTGGGGCACCTGGCATTGCCCACTGTCGGCAGAGGGATGGACCTTTGGTCTGACCCAATATGGCATTCTTATGTTCATCATGCTTCATAGTTGCAACTAGCCCAGCTATTTGTCGAAAGAGAGGAGAGGAAGGGAGTTGCTAGGCAAAGAACATGTGGGCTGAGTAAAGTTCTTGGTCCATTGGAGTTAATCTTGATTCATTAGCTTTAGGTATTGATGTCTGCAGTACCTTTAATTTCTTTTTGAGCAAAATTGTTCTCTTATAGGTGCCAAGACAGAAAAAGAAAAACATTGACAAAATTGTGCTTCAAATGAAGGAAAAAAAAGGCTGTTGTCTGTCAGCTTAAGAGACCCTGATGCTGTGCTTTTGAAATGTTTTTTTCTACTAACTTCCCACCTCCTGAATTCAAACTGTTTTATTTGAATACTTATTTTCTTTTTTCTGTTCTTTGGAAAATTAATGTGGTTTTTTTTTCTTTGTAACATACAATATATCTGGGTAGTTTAACTGCAGGGATCAGAAGTATGAATCTCTCCTGTCTAAACTAAAATACTGCGCTTTATTAGCTTAAAGACCTGTAGCAAAGTCAAACATTTTTCAGTGCAGACACCTGAGGGGGACAGAGAGCCACACTGAGTGTCCATTGATTACATATGCATGAGTGCACATAACTGTTCACTTCAATAACTATACAATAATGCACAAAATCCAAGGTTATTTCTGGCACTCTTATGACGCAAATATAATTCAGATAGGTGGTAAAATGTTATCTTGTGCTTACATCAAGTCATTGCTTATATAAGTTTAGGTATTATAACAATGGGAATCTACTCTATTCTTAGCTCAGATACAATGCTTTTGAGCATGAGCACTCTGTTTATGAATGCTGTTTATTCTGACACTAGATTGGTTTTTCGCTGCATACATATATGTTAGTTCTTCTGCATCTATAGCTATTTAGAAAATACAACTATAAACCATTTAACTAAGATGGTAAGTGAGATCTTCATTTTGGCCATGGACATCTAATAGGGATTGTATAAGTAGCAGGGTACAGTACAGACTAACAAGTAGCTATATCACCCCTGCCTTGTAATTTGGAGCACCCCATACAATGCCCTGCTGCTGTATCCTCTACCCTAAACTATTCACAAACACCCTTCAGCAGTAAGTCATTCATAGCTATGTCTGTGTATACACTACAGACAGACAGCCATACTTTGGCTCTTACAATCTTTGGTTATGCTAAAGAGTGATACCAATACATAGAATCATAGAGCTGGAAGAGACCTCAGGAGGTCATACAGTCCAGCCCCCTGCCCAAGGCAGGACCAATCTCAACTAAATCAACCCAGCCAGGGCTTTGTCAAGCTGAGACTTAAAAATCTCTAGGGATGGAGATTCCACCACCTCCCTATGTAACCCATTCCAGTGCCTCACCATCCTCCTAATAGTTTTTCCTAATATGCAAACTTGACCTCTCCCACTGTAACTTGAGACCATTGCTCCTTGTTCTGCCATCCGTCACTACTGTGAACAGCCTTTCTCCGTCCTCTTTGGAACCTCCCTTCAGGAAGTTGAAGGCTGCTATCAAATCCCTCCTCACTCTTCTCTTCTGCAGACTAAACAAACCCAAATCCCTCTCCAATATGTCCACATCCTTTCTATAGTGGGGAACCCAGAACTGGATACAGTACTCCAGATGTGGCCTCACCAAAGCCGAATAAAAGGGAATAATCATTTCTCTGGATCTACTGGCAATGCTCCTCCTAAAGCACCCTAATATGCCATTAGCCTTCTTGGTAACAAGGGCACACTGTTGACTCATATCCAGCTTCTCATCCACTTTAATCCCCAGGTCCTTTTCTGCAGAACTGCTACTTAGCCATTCGATCTCCAGCAATGCTTGAGATTCTTCCACCCCAAATGCAGGACTCTGCACTTGTCCTTGTTGAACCTCATCAGATTTCTTTTGGCTCAATCCTCTAATCTGTCCAGGTCACTCTGGACCCTATCCCTGCCCTCCAGCATATCTACCTCTTCCCCTAGCTTACTGTCATCTGCTAACTTGCTTAGGGTGCAATCCATCTCCTCATCCGGGTCATTAATAAAGATGTTGAACAAAACCGGTCTGAGAACAGATCCTTGGGGCACTCTGCTAGAAACCAACCGCCAACCTGACATTGAGCCGTTGATAACTACCCATTGGGCCCGACAGTCTAGCCAGCTTTCTATCCATCTTACAGTCCATTAATCCAATCTATATTCCCTTATCTTGCTGGCAAGAATATTGTGGGAGACCGTATCAAAACCTTTGCTAAAATCAAGGTATATCACATCCACTGACTTTCCCATATCCACAGAGCCAGTTACCTCAGCATTGAAGCTAATAAGATTGATCAGACACAACTTGCCCTTTGTGAATCCATGTTGACTATTCCTGATCACTTTCCCCTCTTACAAGTTCTTCAAAATGGATTCCTTGAGGATACCCTCCATGATTTTTCTGGGGACTGAAGTAAGGCTGATCGATCTGTAGTTCCCTGGATTGTCCTTCCCTTTTTTAAAGATGGGCACTACATTTGCCTTTTCCCAGTCATCCGGGATCTCTCAATCTACACGAGTTGTCAAAGATAATGGCCAAAGGCTCCGCAACTCCCTCAGTACCCTCGGATGCATTAAATCTGGGCCCATGGATTTGTATATGGCTAGCTTTTCTAAATACTCCGTAACCTGTTCTTTCCTCACCAAGGGCTGTCCACTACGTTGCCAGGTGCATTTGTTTGGGAGCTGACTTTGTCCATGAAGACAGAGGCAAAGAAAGCATTGAGTACTTCAGCTTTTCCCACATCATCTGTCACTAGATTACCTCCCTCATCCAATAAGGGCCCCACACCCTCTCTGATCACCCTCTTATTGCTAACATGCCTGTAGAAACCTTTTTTGCTATCCTTCACATCCCTTATTTGCTGCAATTCCAATTGCCCTTTCACCTCCCTAATAAGTCCCCTGCATTCTCAAGCAATATATTTATACTCCTCCCTAGTCGTCAGTCCAAGTTTCCACTTCTTGCAAGCTTCCTTTTTGTGTTTAAGCTCACCAAGGATGTCCCTGGTAAGCCAATCTGGTAGCCTACCATGCTTTCTTTTCTTGCTGCGAATCGGGATGATTTCATCCTGTGCCTTTAATAAAAGGCTTCTTTAAAATACTGCCAGCTCTCCTGGACTCCTTTCTCCTTCATGTAAACATCCCAGAGAATCTTGCCTATCAGTTCTCTGAGGGAATCAAAGTCTGCTTTTCTGAAGTCCAGGGTGTGTATTTTGCTATTCTCCTTTCTTCCTTTCGTCAGGATCTTGAAATCCATCATCTCATGATCACTGCTTCCCAGGTTATCACCCACCTCTACTTCCCCCACTAGTTCCTCCGTTTTTGAGCAGCAGGTTAAGCTGCGCATGGCCCCTATTCAGTTCCTTCTGCACTTGTACCAAGAAGTTATCCTCAACATTCTCCAAAAGCATCTTGGATTGTCTGTACTGCTGTATTGGTCTCCCAACAGATGTCAGGGTGATTAAAATTCCCCCATGAGAACCAGGGCCTGCGATCTGAAAACATCTCTTAGTTGTCAACAGAGATGGCTCTTCCCCCAGAAATGTATGTCCTGTACTGTCCAACTTTCACCTGAATAGCACAAACACATTATATTCCTTAGTTCAGTAAGGCTGTGTCTACACTGCACCCCTTTTCCAGAAAAGGGATGCAGATGAGACAAGTCGGAATTGCAAATGAAGTGGGGATTTAAATTTTCCCCGCTTCATTTGTATAAACATGGCTGCCGCTTTTTTCTGGCTCGGGGCTTTGCTGGAAAAAAGTGCCAGTCTAGACGGGGATCTTTCGGAAAATAAAGCCTTTTCCGAAAGGTCCCTTATTCCTCTTAAAATCAGGAATAAGGGACCTTTCGGAAAAGGCTTTATTTTCCGAAAGATCACCTCATGCCCCCCCTGGAATTTCTTCACTCCCCCCCTCCTGGGGTACGCCCCCCGGTTTGGGAACCCATGTTCTTGATAGTACTTGATCCTGCCATGAGGGCAGGGGACTGGACTCGATGACCTCTTGAGGTCCCTTCCAGTCCTAGTATTTATTCTATGATACTCTCCCTTTCTTGTTTCCCCACACTTGCCAGTACCACTCTCCATTCTCCTTTGTCAAGTATCCTCTCTCTCTCTTCAAAACAGATTATTTTATACAATGCAGGCAAAAGACTGAATCAGTTATGATCTGAAGGTCAAGTTTAGTAGAGGAGAGTCTGAAGGTTACTAATAATAAAAAGGAGGGAGGAGAACATCTATTTTGTAAAGCATTGTATAAATTGGATATTTTATATATTGTGAAGTACTGTACATGTGTGTTTCTTTAGGACAGACAAAATTTACAGTACAAAATTGTCAGCCCTGACCACAGTAAAACTTACATGAAACATTTTGAACTAGAAATAACTTTCAGAAACTCATGTGTGAAAGCTTTTGGATCTACAAGTTTTGCTAAAAGCAAAACTTCAAATGCTTCATAATTATACAAAGTAATCTACCAACACAAATTTCACAACTCTTTCATAATCAGTATTGCTCTTCAGTAGTTTTGAGTCCAGTCAAATACAATATATCAAGTACATTCTGATCAGTTCTGAAATAGTTTTAACCTTTTTGACTGGTCATTGAGAAACAAAATTAAGTGATATTCTGTTTGTTTGTTCCAGTGCATCAAAACCTTTCATTTTCCCCTCAAATGCTGGACAGAAATTGAGTCAACTATACCTACTGTGTATTGAAGCAGACCTCTTCAAACAGCTGTAAGATTAATTATGAACAACTAATACAAATGAATCTGACAGCTTTTGGGACACACCCTATTGGAAATAGTTCCCAAAGCTCCTGACTTATTGAGGTTCATCCAGTGTAGCATAAAGTTTAAATTGGAGAATGCAGTAAGAGACAATGAATTGTTCTGTAGTTCACTGAAGATCACTTCTGTTCCACTGTTAAATATTTAACACGGGGCAAGCTAATTATAGTTGCTTTCTATATCTGGGTTAGAGACAAGTCCACTAGCAAGCTTTTTCCTCTATGGCTATCTCCAGAATAGCTGCACTCCTGGGTGTTCCAAACAGCTGTTCTGTGGCTTCATCACCAGAGGCTCCTAGTCCAAAAGCCACTGTGTAATGATCATCTTCCTCTTATTTCAGCAGCCACCGAGATTTGAGTTCTGTGGCTCTGGAATATTGATCAGCATCACAGACACAGAATATTTGTGCCAGATTATTAAATTAATGACTATTTTATTTATATACCAAGAAAAAAAATTAACATTTTTCTCTACAAAACAATTTTTCTTATCCCAATTTACCACAGATAATTTTGTCCTGTTTTATTATTCAATTATTGACTTTGTTTTGGAACATCCTGTCACTGAAATGTAGCCTAAAATCATTTTGAACATCTAGACAACAGTATGACCTGGTAAGTAATGTTACTTTTGCTCAATTTGCATGAAGACTGAAGTGTTAATGTGCTTGGTACAGTTATTTCCTTTCCATGTTCATTTGCAAATATTGTAAATTTTAAAGTTTAAGCTCAATGACTCCATCATTAAAATGCAATTACCTTTTGATATTCAGCCTTGGTTGGCCTTATTACAAGCATCTAGTATAAATAGGATTGCAAAGGAAGATTTGTGTGTGACGAGTGGAACCAATGGCAATGGCTTACCAGTTGGGGGTGTATAGTAGGTATTCTGCAGGATAGATGTCTAAAAATCTCCAGTTACTCAGCCATATTTGTCAGCTTAACACCAGCAGGGTCCTTTTATCAAATGGCCATAGTGAGACCTTGATTTGTTGTGTTTTTGTACAGCTTTCAGTTCTTCTCCATACTTAGCATTCAATGAGTGCAATTACAGAAACAAACTACAGCACTCTTATACCCTTGTAGTGAAATCCTTTGGTTAGTGTACTTTGCTTAAATATTGACCTGTTTACTGTGTATTTTAATGATTTAGCACACTGACTTATAGATTAATAATATTACTATGAAATGGGAATCATAATAATATTAAAGTCTGTTCTAAAATACTTGTCTCAAGATTTTAGGCAATTTTAAATTGTTTTTTGCAATATTAAGTTTAAACTTTTTATTGTTGGTGATAATTTTATTAACGTAGGTAAGCACATGAAATGATGGATTGGTAACTGCTATTCGTTGGTAAGCATTCCTACACTTTATTTACTCCTGATTTTATATAATCTTTCTAGGCTGTTACCAACCTGGCACTGCAATGTTTAATAATCTAAGTTTTAATATTTCTGAACTAACTGTGGCAGGTTTTCCTACTTCTTTATTTACATAGAAATATCAATATTTCTGATAACTATGATCAAGATCCCTATAATGCAGTTACCTTTATAGATAAGTAATCTCTTCTACCTTGCTGTAATATTTCTAATACTTCATCTAAGTCTATTGTCACAACAGTAATTAAATTCAGATTTATATCAGTTAATAAAATTGCAATAGGTTTCTAGTATTTTATTCGATTAATTAGGTAAACAAAACAGTTGTAGGAACATTTTGAAGAGCTTGTTCAGGTTGTTTGAATACACAACTTGTTTAGTCTTTAGAATATGTACTTAATGAATACAGAGTCTAATGCTATAGTTCTTCTGATCCCTGATTTGGACCTCTGGTTGCTACCACAATACAAATAAAAATTATTACTATTATTGTTCAAAAGCTTCAGAGGGGTAGCCGAGTTCGTTGTTTAAGTTTTTCCAGTTACAGACTATTAGTCTAGCAGCACCTTAAAGACTAACAAAACATGTAGATGGTATCATGAGCTTTCATGGGCACAAACTACTTCCTCAGATGACTGGAGTAGACTAATAGTCCAGATCCAAGAATAAATAAGAAAGGGATGCCGGGGGGGAAGGAAGGATGTGGGAAAAGAAAAAAAGAGAGAAAAATAGTGAATTAGATTGTTCAAGTTACAAGAAACTAATAAGAATAATTTGCACCTCTACAAGTATCCATTGTTTGGGTAAGTCATTAGGATGTGGAAGGTAGTGTGCGAGCCAGCCAATGCCTTTATTCATTCCTCTCTTATAGGAATCAAACTTGTAAATGAAGTTAAGTTCCAACCATTCCCTGTGTATTTGTCTTGTGTAATTGGCCTGAAACAACACGGTGACTTTGAGATCATTGAGTGCCTGGACAGGTTAAAATGTTCTCCAACAGGTTTCTGTGTATTGCCTTTTTGGATATCTGATTTGTGTCCATTAATTCTTTCCCATAGAGACTGTCCAGTTTGGCCAATATACATGGCCATGGGGCATTGCTGGCATTTCATGGCATAGATCACATTAGTGGATGTGCAGTTAAATGAGCCCAGATGTAGTGAGTGATATGGCTGGGCCAATGACGAAATTGCTTGTATAGATGTGTGGACAGAGTTGGCACCTGGGCTGGTTGCAGAGGGCGGGGGAGGGGGATTCCTGGATGATTATGATGGAGGTGTGTTGTATGAATTAGTATTGTTGTGGACTTCAAGAGTAAAAAGTTAATATTTCATGCCAAAACATTCCTCAATACAAGAATGTTCAGTTTAAACTTTGTAAGGACAAAATATTTCTATTGGTTTGTTGGATAGTAAACATTGATGCATGTAGTTACAGTTATATAAGATAAAAGTCTATTTCTGTTTGACATGTCAAACATTAGTTTGTTTTCTGGATCAAATACTAACGGAAAAGTATGTTGGAATTTTCCTTGACAAACAAAGCTTAATGAAATCCATTGATCGCTATAGTCTGAAAAGTGCCACCTATAATACTTAAAAAAAGGCCAAGCAATTTGTTGAACCAGTTTTTTTCTTGATCCCCCATTTAAAACACAATGAGATTATGTTGTTTAAAAATAGTAAAAGTCTTTTAGTGAGTCTGAGAAGAACAACCATCATTCCTAGATTTCCTTTTTTTTCTTCTTCATTATGGTTGCTGTCATGAATGTCAGTGAAATCTTTACTACACACTTTATCATCACAAATATTTTTTTCAATTATGTTGATACTCTTAACATTTATCATTGAACATTGTATTTACAATTTGTTAATGTCCCTTGATAGATGACTGGAGTAGAAATGCCACTTTGAGATTTAATTTAGTCATAGAGGATCACATCTTACTAGGCATTATACTGTATCAGTGGTTTTCGATCTTTTTTTCATTAGCAGCCCCTTATATTTCAAATGGAGGGGTGCAACCCCTTTAGAAATCATACCCATAGTTCTGTGAACCACTGGTTGAAAACTACTGTTGTGTGGCTATAATATTTGTTACCTTGATCACATGAACATTCCAGTCTTTTCTGTATGACCACAAATGAATCCACTAGTTGTATAAGACATTTGCAGCTAGCATTCTTTTCTTGAAGTTCCCAGGAAACCTCTGTTGCAATTTATCACTGAATCAAGTACATAAGTTTGGGGACTTGTTGACAGTTAAATTTGTGTGTGTTATGTATTTTGGTTGATCAGGTAGTTGCGTAACAGTATGGTACAGCATGTCATGAGGTTGATTTTTACATACAAGTCCAGCTGTTTATAAAGTTGCTTGCTGTTGTTTTTTCTGACTTTTTGAGCAGTTGTTTAATATACTTTACTCTGTGCTTTAAGTGCATATAATTCTTTCTCAGACCTCCCATGCTGTTAAATGTAGAGGTGGAATAGTGGCTTGCTAAGCAGGTCACTCACCCCTAAAGATGACACTTTCCAGTCACAACATAGAACCTGTAGTATAAAAACAGCTGTGGATGTGATCTAAAAATGAGTGTTCCCCAGGGTTTTTTTCACATTTTATTTTCTAAGAGACCAGGTGTACCATGAAAGAAATACTAATTTTTCCTCCTTTATTTTTATTTTATTGTATCTTATTTTATTTTATTTTATTTTATTTTATTTTATTTTTAAATAGATCAAAAAGTATTTTGAACTTGAACCACTTGCACGAGGAAAGCGCTGGATTCTTAAACCCTGCTCTCTGGATGATATGGAAGCAGTAAAAGACAGCTTCACCCTTCTGATAAATTTACTAGAAGAGAGAGATCTCGAGCCTTCAAGAATGTGAAAATCTAGGAAAGAGAACTGCTTCGCCAATCATTGTACCAGTTAATTCTGCTCACCGCTTAATTATGGTTTGGTATTAAGACTGCATTTCAGCTTACAATAAATATAAACTTTCATTTTGTGCAGAAAATCTGTTTGTTGAAATAAATGTGTTGTAAACTGGGAACATGCTTATTCCAGTTAAGTCATCTACACTACTGAAGTATAGGGAGTTACTCTTTGTTTACCACTAATTGTGCTCATTGCAGGTTTTTTCCCTGTATTATCATAAAACATCCCTTGGTATGCAATTCTGCGTGCACAAAATCACAGTCTGTAAAGGATGGGAAAAAAGCCACCAACTATGTTTTCTGAAAAGTAAGTGTTGTAATAATTCGCAGATATTACTTTTGTGTGTTGACTTGTTTGCTGACCATTAGCACTATCGAGAAAGGATGACCACTGAGAGCACTAGTAAATCTTCTTACAAGCAGGGAAATGTCCTGATGCAAAATCTAATCTGAAGTCTCACTGAATGAAAATACAAATACCTTGCTGATAGATTACTGTTCTAATTCTTAACCCTTTCAAAGGTACAAGCAGTCCAGATAGTTGGGAGTAAGGGGAAATAATGCACAAACCCAGTGTGTGCACATATCAGTATTTGCCATCATCTTTGGATTATCTTGGATATAAAAAAATCTTGCGGAAAACTGTGGCTACAGCCTAAGTAGACAAGACTTCTTAATAAATTAAGTAGGCTGGATAAAATAATTTACTAGGTTTTTAGTAGCTATGATTAAAGAGCAGCAAGAGAAAATGTATTTTAACTCAGATGCTGTATAAATAGCATGAAGGACCACAGATTTAAAATAAGGCATCTCCTGTAACTCTCATTCAAAATAGTATTATCACAACTGTGCTTCTGCCTCTCCATTATAACTAAAAGTCTGCCAATATGTCTGTTGTAAAGCCCTATTTTCAGGCCGTTAAAAATGCCTTTAGAAATCTGCTGAAGACTGAATGTTAATAAAAAGTTCATTTATCAGAACCAAAATTTTGAACAAATTTTGAAAAATTTCCATTTAGTTCTAGGAATGCAATATATATTCCACCCTTATCCCCGCCCACCCCAAGTTTGCAATATTTGCCTGCCTTTTGGCAGTTTTAAAATGATATAAATCAGTTTTGTTTTCAAATGAGCATCTGCGTTCATTGGTTCATAATAAAACTAAATATCAGACAGGGTATAGACATATAGGCTGCGTCTAGACTGGCCGCTTGAATTTGTGCAAGAATACTGACGATCTAATGTAAGATTGTCAGTGTTCTTGCGCAAATACTATGCTGCTCCCGTTCGGGGAAAAAGCCCTCTTGCGCAAATGTATTTGCGCAAGAGGGCCATTGTAGACAGCTAAAAAGTGTTTTGCGCAAAAAAGCCCTGATGGCTAAAATGGCAGTCGGGGCTTTCTTGCGCAAAACCACGTCTAAATTGGCACGGACGCTTTTCCGCAAAAAGCGCAAAAGCGTCCGTGCCAATCTAGATGCTCTTTTCCACAAATGCTTTTATTGGAAAAACTTTTCAGTTAAAAGCATATGTGGAAAATCATGCCAGTCTAGACGTAGCCATAGAGTTTAGAAATCCATCTTGATTCTGTTTCAGGATTAGAAAAATCTTCTTAAACAAATTTTCAGAGCTTTCTGCAACATATCCTTTGATTTAAGAGTTCATTTCTTTCAGTTCATTGTTGATTATACCTAGTTTGAGGATAAGAAAAAGTAGGGAGATCCTATAGAAACTGGTTCGTTATTTCTAATATGCTCTTTGTTAAATGAACTGGTTTCTATAATTTTTACCCTTTAAATTTCCTTGAAGTACAATATTTGGATAATTTTCCTCCTTATCTGTAAACTGCTTCCCAGAGGCCCATTTCAATCCAAGTCTGTGGCCTAATAGATGCTACTTCAACTCACTTCCTATTAACAAGGAAGTGTAGCTCCCAAATTAATTATGTAATGGAAATTGAGAGATGAAAATGAGCTAGAACTTGCTGCCTAGAGAACATCTGGGCTCACTGACACATTCCCTCTCTTTCGGTATCATTGTATTTCTCATGCATGTGCTTCCCCAAGGCACCTCTTCTGCAGATACTCAGGAACTTGAACTCTTCATGTTATTTGCAAGACAGAATTAGGAGCTCAAAATCAGCTCCCAACTATCCTATTAATTGGAAAAATCCCTGATACTCTCAGATATTGCTATGTGCCTTCAGTGGGCTCCCTTTTCCTGAACTAAATATGAATTGGGATTTAGGTTAGGGCTTCCAGTTTTGCTCTTTCAAGTAACACAAATAATGTAATGTTCTCAGATGTCTGCAAAAGACACTATATGGAGGAGGGTAAGAAGGGGAACTGTGGTACATGCCCAAAGAAAACCCTTGCTGGGGGCAATAGGAATAGAAAAGATGACGTTCTAGACTGTAGCTGCTTTTTAGTTTAAAATTAGAGGGAGGGAAGAACAATCTTTTTTTACTATTTTCTGCTTTCTACCCCAAATTAGATGTAATTAATCAAATTCAGAACCAAGTATAAATGGGCCCAGTTATACTTACTACTTACTCACTTATACTAGCTGTGAATTTGGTGCAAAAGTCTTAGGGATTTTGATATTAATTTGGTCATGAGATCTCAACTATGCACTGTTGGAAAGTGCTACACAGCAGTGACATCAAAAGGCCCCAACTAGCCAATCAGAATGTGGTTTTAGCCATACTAGACAGTATAGTAGGGCCTTTTGATGTTTAATTCTTTTCTTTAGGAAAATACAACTGCACCAGGAGCAGAAAATTTTTGTCATGATTTTCAATATGTCTAAACTTAGTAATCATTCCATTCTGCAGGTTGAAACAATCCTAATTGTCTAAGGACTCAAGAAAGATGTTTAACATTACTTTAAATGTGGTTCTTTTGTTGTTCTGTGTTTGTGAGTGGATTATAATGGATTTGTAGATTTTTAAATGTTTAAACACTTTCACCTTTTTATGGAGGAATTAAAAAATTAATAGCAGTTCATGTTACACTTTTTGTCTAAAGTGTTCTTGAATACTCTTAATACAGAATCTGTGAACACCATATAATTTTTATTCAGATCACCATTCTCAATTACTGTTTTCTCTTCCTGTGCATTCAACATTTAGATGAAATAAATTAAATCACTAGGAACTAACTACTTTCAATGCAAGTTCATTAAACAGTGAACATTGTCTTTTTTTAAAAAAAGATGTCGTGGTTTAATGTTCTTTAGCCATCTGTTAAATTACTTTCTGTGTGTGTGTTTTTGTGTGTGGATGTGCCCACACTGGACGGCTTCTCAGACCTGTGTCTGTCTGCAGTGTTTCAGCAGTCAGAATAAAAACATTATCAATCAGTATCCAACAACAGCTGTTTTTGACATGCTTCTGTCTGACGCCTAATGTTTTACAACTGTCCTCCTTTGTCTAGCAGTTCTAAGCTGGTCATCTTGTTGCTTCCATGTTATGTCCTGTACTTACAGAATTTGCAGTGATTTTGAAAATCCTTGTTAGTGTTTTTGATATTTTCTTGCTGTATAATATGCTGTCTGTATGTTTGCATATTCAAATGTGCTGTACAGAAACCCGTGATGTATTATTTCATTTAGTTTCTGTCTTTCATTATATTTATAGATGTTACAGATTTTTGTATCTTAACTAATAGTTGCCTTTTTGTAATGGCAATTAATTTATATTACTAAAGTTTGTATCTTTACTGTAGTTGAGTATTGGTTGATAGCTAAATGCCATATTATCTTGACTTTATACTAAAAATACATCATCTGTACTCAGCAGTTGACCCATTCATGTAGGCAATTTCAAGAAAATAGGAACTTGTACTGTTTGATTTATACATGATTTCCACTATCAAAAAATGAAAATAAACACTGAATAGAATTGAAGTGGTAAGCTTGAATCTGTTCAATACTAACTTTTAGAAGTACATTTTTCACTACTTTGATACAGATTTCCAACACATTTACTTTTGGTTCAAAACAGATCATTAATTTGGAATAATATGACACATGTATGCATTACATAATGATTAAATTGGTATTTCTAGTTGGTTAATTTTTCTTAGTTATTTTGCTGTTTCAGAAATGTTTCATAAATATAGTGTAGAATTAATGCTGGATGGCAAATAGAAATGATTCCTAGTAATACAATTACTTCAGATTGAGAAACATAAACTTATGTAACTAAGTAAAGATTTTAAATAAAACTGTGACATTACTATATGGGACATATACTGAGGGGAACCCCTGAAAAAGTATAAACAAACACATTCAAAGGAGTGCAGGGAAAGAAAAATAACTCCCCAGACATTTTCAGACTCCAGTGCAACATTATCCTGTCCTGAATGGTTTGAGTATACAAGATGCCAGCAAAGCTGTTAAACAACTGAGATACAGCATTGGCCAGGCTCACTGCACGTTCCTAGTTTGGTTTCCAAAGTACGCAGTTACAATATAGTAAGACTAGGATGGAATTAGACTATTTGAAAATTAATAGTAGTTTCTTTTTTTGTTGTTTTTCATATTCATAAATGAATGGAAATCTAATTATCATGCTTCATTTAATACAACTTTAAAGAAGTCTCATTAGTTTAATAGCATCTTGAACTGATAGTACAAACAAATTAGAACATCTGTGTGTCTGGAGTATGAGGTTAGCCAGTCAAGTCACTAGATTAACAAGGGGGGAGGGAGAGAGTGCTTTGTCCCATGCAAAAACATAGAGTCTCTATCCCTCAGCTGCCACCTGAAGCTGGAATGGACCTTGAAAGGCAAAAATGGCCACTACACTGTTTCATGTGGTGATAAGACAGACCATTTCCCTTCCCATCCTCGTAAACCACTATGGCTGTGTCTACACTGGCGCGATCTTGCGCCAAAGCGGTCACGCTTGCACAAAAACTTGCTGCCTGTCTACACTGGCCGTGTGTTCGTGTGCAAGTAAACTGACGTTCTACTGTATAAAATCAGGGCTTCTTGCACAAGAACTATGATGCTCCCACTCAGGAAGAAGCCCTCTTGCACAACTGTTCTTGTGCAAGAGGCCAGTGTAGACAGGAAACACGAATTTATTGCGCAAGAAAGCCCTCTGGTTAAAATGGCCATCAGAGCTTTCTTGTGCTGGAGAACATCTACACTGGCACGGATGCTCTTGCGCAAAAGCACATCTCTTGCATAAAAGCACATGTGAGTGTAGCCGCTCTCTTCTGGAAGAGTTTTTGCACAAGAAGCTGCCAGTGTAGACGTAGCCCATGTGTCCATTGAACAGTTTCCACCTATTGTATGGTTCGGTCTGAAGATCAGGCTAGATTTAGCTGTTATGAGACAGTTACTGCTCTGATTTTAATTAAAAAGTATTGTCTCGAGTGCATTTATTGATTCATAGAAGTTCATATAAAATGTAACATTTTGCTTCTCGATATCGATGCACGGGAAGACCCATCATCTTTGTAAAATACTAATTTGCAATGAACAACACCGATTTCCTCCACTTATTGTATCCCTTACAAATGCCATTGCTTTTATAGTCCAGAAAGGGACAAAATCAAATGAAAACGCAAAATCCTTTTCCAAGTAAATAAAGGGGATGGCAATGGATGGGAGTGTTTTTGATCATTTGCTTGGCAAGCTTATCAATGTATAAATAATGAACACTTCAGAAATACTATTTGGCAAAGCAACTATAGGGCTGGAATATTTAGAGAAAACTAAGTAGGAATTTTGAGATGCAGAAGAGGTGGTCAGTCATGTCATTAACTTGTTGCTACTATTGAAATAGAGGTCAATATCATCCAAATATATCCTCTTTTAAAAGGAGGATCTTTGTAATTGTAGGCCTAACAAATTATATATTCAAAAATATAAGTGCTGCATGAAGAAAAGATTATTTTCCTAATTTCCTGAAAGTTGCTCACCTACTACAACACTGATACCTGCATCCTGATGACTTTGTATACATTTTGTGAAAGAAAACAATTGTATAATTCATTCTAGCACTTACAACAGTAAAATGTATTACATGTTAAAAAAATAAAATGAATGACAAAGGATTAACTTTACCCTTTTATATCAGCCTACTTAAACTGGGAGAAAAAGTAGTCCATCTCTTTTACTGTGGCACATTTATCCAATACATAATATTTGAACAGGCAATGGAAAGAACAAACATCTATTAAACAAAATAATGTAAAAACCATAAATATGTAAATTTTTATGAGCGGTTTCACTCAGTTTAGACTCGTATTTACCTTAAGATACTACACAAGACTAATTTTTGGTTAGTTACCAGTTGTTTGTGGGCAGAATACTGCTGAGTAATGGAAATCCCAAGAGAAGGATTCTTGTACAGTAGAAATTGTATCTGTACCTTGTCTCATTACAAAGTGCAGAATGGCAGAGTAGAGCAGAAGTATGACTTGCATACACAGCCATAAAAAATAAACACAGATTTAAGGCTAATCAGGCATCAGAATAGCTAATATTTTAACAAGATGACAGTGTTGAATTTGCAGAGTTGATAGATTTTTAAGCATCTAAAAGGCATTTTTTTATAATTTTATTACATATGGCATTTGGGGCCTGTCAGCTTTGTGATGGTAATCAAAGTAACAGTTCATGCTGTGAGCTTGTATAGAAATTAATCCATTTCTCACCAGTGGCATTCTAACTCTCTTACCTTCGTATGGGTTTCGCGTTGCCCTCCACTGCATAATGCACATTTTTCAGAACTAAGTTCTGTGTGTGTGTGTACACACATACATACATACATACACACACACACTACCTGATGACTGCTTTACATAGATGAAAAGTGATTTACACCAGGGATCCAGGTAGGATCAGGCCCCAAATTAATTCTTGATCACAAGTTAAGAAAATTGTGGTGTAGTTTTCTAGTTTATGCTTTGAAAGAACAAATGTTTATTGAGAACTACATCAGTGCTATTTTATGAAGTCCCCCTCTTTAGGAGACTCACCTGCATTTTAATATGTGAAGGGTTTCAACCCTATTGTGATGCTTGTAATGTAGACTGTCTGCAGCTACTCTTTGTGGAATTGCTTTTCAGTTTTAAGAATGTTTAAATATACAGGCAGTCCCTGCCTTCCTTCCTGGTGTTCCAAAAAGGAAAAGCTTGAGAGTCATTGACTGCTAAGAAGACAAATCAAGAGAATAACAATCTTTTTCTTAATCAATTACTATTAAAATACAGTGTATGCTAACCAGAAAGATTTGTTTCTCCTTCCTACACTTGCTTGTCAATGTAAGTTGAATGCACACTCCAAGGTCAGTGACACCAGTGCTAATTAAAATAACTGATCATACTTTGGAAGATTGTATGATACCTTTTTTACAAAGCTGACCAGATGTAACTATTCAGAATAGTTCATACTTTGCCCCATTACCTTTCTGAGCATGACTGTTTGTTTACAATAAATACAGTACCATAAGCCTGGTAAAGTCATCACATACATTAAAGGTATTAGGCATGTTTATCTCACATTCCTATCTATTAGCTTCCACAATTAACATGATCCACAGCTGAAAAAATATTTCAAGCTGTCAGTGATAAATGGGGTGAAATTGTCAACCCTGGAAATGGCAATAATACTTATAAATGATAACACAAATATATGTTTCTCAAAAGATACTGGAGTATTACTGTGGATTTTATTAATTAGATTCATAAAGGAATGAAACTCATTTAATACTCTTCAGAGTAAAAATAAACAATTATTTTAGTGGAAAGTTTTTTTATTGATTGTTTTATATCCTTTTCTATGATCGGCACTATAAAAACGGAGTACCTAATATTCCTCTGTGGACGTCTGTGGCAGGGCCAGAAATAGTCCCAAGTTCCCCAGCTCTGAGACAAAATTATCTTCCTTCCCTTCCAGCTCTGCATGGACTGTAAAAATGGGATTTCTGAGCTTCCTGCACGTAGAGGCTTCCTTAATGAGAACCCAGCATCATGAGATTAGAATTTTTCCAGTGTTCAGGATGTATGGATCTGCTGTGGTTTTCCTTCAGACACTTCTTTACTGAGATGTGATGGCAGCATGAGAGCTTAATGTAACAGATTGTAAATAAGCTTCTGACATTCTTTTAAATTTTGCTTTACCTCAAAAGATTTGTAATATTGAGACTTGTGATTCTTTGGTATGTTCATACATTATTGACCAGACTGTTTAAGAAATCACATGCTGTAGTGGAGGAGAATAATCTTTTTTGTTACTTCTCTGATAAAGGCAGTAAGAAATAATCTAGCAAATGCTAGTTGTTCATGGGAGTTTTAGCAGTCATTTTGTGTGTATTACTTTCACCTTTTTGTGCCAATCATATCAACCAGAATATAAAAGAAATGATGCATCATTTGAGATTAATTTTTTATCTTCTGAGATCCTGGTGGTGGTGGCACTAAGGAAGTTCAAACAGATAATTCTTGGGAAACAAATTCATATTTTGCCTGACCAATGAAGTCCATTGATGTTAGATATTTTCAGTTACGTTCTTTACCATCAATTCCTGCATCCACTTGAAAGTTCAGAAGTATGGCCCTTCCGCTATTTAAAGTATTTTCTTTTTTCTCAGTAGCCATCTAGTGGTTTGTGGGTGGTTCCTAAAGGAGAAAGCGTTGGATAAGTCTAAATATGCCTGGATGGGATGAGTTTTAGTTAAATACATATTTCACTTTGGAGTCACACCAGCTCCATGTTGCTAGGAGACAGCTCTGAGCCATGTAATGGATGATAATTCAGTGATGAGAAAAGAGGAATGGCTGACTAAAGGTAGACCTTTCAGTTAGCCTTTAATACAGTAGTGCTGACATCCTAGCCTTATGAAGTTAGTATTGTCTCTGATTTCAGTATTGGTTCCATGACTTCACCCTAGACCTGTGGTTGTTGATGTCTGACCTGAGGTCCTTGTTAATGAATGAGCAGATTCCTTCCTCATTCCTGGCAGTGTCATTTTAAAAAATGATGATAGGTGTTTTCTCTTCATTGTCCAACATGCTTCCTTGGTAAGAAGGTACCACAACATTTAAAAGCATGTTGGCATTCCAGTTTTTTTCAGCACTTACTGAAGAGCAAGTGCATCTTCCCAACTGGCAATATATTTGGATCCAGCTAATACTTTGGGTTTTTATACTAATTGCTACCTGTCTCATATTCAAAGTTCATTTTATAAACAGCATTATGAAAACCAGTTGGACTGATAGCATTAGTAAACTCAAATTATGGCAAACTAAAGCTTGGAACATAGATGGTAGAATCAATCAGTCCCTCTGTTGCCAGCGAGAATAATTCTCAGGTCTGACACTGGGTTCTCTAAGTACAAAACACACTACACCAGTATCTGTCAAACACAAGCAGTTTATTTCCTGACAGATTTCAGCAATACCCCTTAACTAAAAGAACAACATGATCCAGACATATGTTGGGAAACTAACACAGCGGGGCACAGGCTATCCAATAAGTTTCTGGACTGCATTGGAGACAACTTTCTGTTTCAGAAGGTTGAAAAAGCTACCAGAGGAGAAGCTGTTCTGGATTTGGTTTTAACAAATAGGGAGGAACTAGTTGAGAACTTGAAAGTGGAAGACAGTATGGGGGACAGTGATCATGAAATAATAGAGTTCATGATCTTAAGGAAAGGTAGAAGGGAGACCAGCACAATTGAGGTAATGGATTTCAGGAAGGCAGATTTTGATAAGCTCAGAGAACTTGTAGGTAAGGTCCCATGGGAAGCAAGACTGAAGGGAAAAACAACTGAGGAGAGTTGAAAGGGCCCAAAAGCAAACAATTCCGCTGTGTAGGAAAGATAGAAAATATGGCAAAAGACCAGCTTGGCGTAACAAGGAGATCTTGCATGATCTCAAAATAAAAAAGGAGTCATATAAAGAAATGGAAACTAGGACAACTAACAAAGGATGAATATAGGCAAGCAACACCCGTACTGTTCAATATCTTCATCAATGATGTAGATATTGGGATAGAGAGTACGCTTATTAAGTTTGCAGATGATACCAAACTGGGTGGGGTTGCAACTTCTTTGGAGGATAGGGACATAATTCAAAATGACCTTAGCAAGTAAGAGAAATGGTCAGAGGTAAACAGGATGAGATTTAATAAAGAGAAATGCAAAGTGCTCCACTTAGGAAGGAACAATCAGTTCCATACATACAAGATGGGAAGCGACTGTCTAGGAAGGAGCATGGCGGAAAGGGATCTAGGGGTCATAGTGGACCACAAGTTGAATATGAGTCAACAGTGTGATGCTGTTGCAAAAAAAGCAAATATGATTCTAGGTTGTATCAACAGGTGTGCTGTAAGCAAAACTCGTAAAGTCATTCTGCCGCTCTACTCTGCACTAGTTAGGCCTCAGCTGGAGTACTGTGTCCAGTTCTGGGCGCCACATTTCAAGAAAGATGTGGAGAAATTGGAAAGGGTACAAAGAAGAGCGACAAGAATGATTAAAGGTTTAGAGAACATGACCTATGAAGCCAGGCTTCATGAACTGGGCTTGTTTAGTTTGGAAAAAAGAAGATTAAGGGGGGACATGACAGCGGTTTTCAAATATCTAAAAGGGTGTCACAAGGAGGAAGGAGAAAATTTGTTCCTCTTGGTTACTGAGGACAGGACAAGGAGTAATGGGCTTAAAGTGCAGCAGGGGAGGTTTAGATTGGACATTAGGAAAAAATTCCTAACTGTCAGGGTGGTCAAATATTGGAATAAATTGCCAAGGGAGGTGGTGGAATCTCCGTCTCTGGAGATATTTAAGAACAGGTTAGATAGACATCTGTCAGGGATGGTGTAGACTGAGCTTGGTCCTGCCTTGAGGGCGGGGGGCTGGACTCGACCTCTCAAGGTCCCTTCCAGTCCTATTATTCTATGATTCTATAGGAAAAGCAGCTCTTACGTCCCTTCTGCAAGCTGAGGACCCCATTCAGCTGCAGATGAGTGAGAGGTCATCCAGGCTTCCAAGGCACCAGTACCAGAGCCCATCAGTGAGGTCCAAATTGCCATACTGTTGTGCAGCTTATATACAGGTTTTCACCCAGTTTTGCAGTTTAGAACTTTCTGGGGGTTATTTATCACTTGTTACAATATGGCTTGGCCATTGACTATTGATGTGGTACTGCTTGTCCTTTGACCTTGTTTACATGATTAATGCACCTGGTTAAGCAAGATTGTTATATGTTCCTGTCCTTTCTACTACTCTTATCTATAACTTGTTTTTGTTACAGTGGCACCACTGCCTATCTTAAATGACATGTGTTCCTGAAGGCTTGTTTCTGGCTCATCAGATATAGTAGGAGGGGGAAGGATATGTGCCTCACCGCCCCTGTGCTTTCATGTACAAAGTTCTTCCGCAATTAACACCATACACCCTCTCCTAAAGGTTTGCTTAACTGGGGACAGTCTAGACTACAAGCCTCTTTTGAAAGAGAGCATCTGGACTACAAGCAGATTTTTCAAAAAAGCGAGCTGCTTTTGCATTCAATAGTGCCTTTTTTCGAAAGAGTACTTTCAAAAAAAGGTGTTATTCCTCATAAAATGAGGTTTACTGAGATCAAAAAAACTGCTGCGTTCTTTCGATTTACTTTCAAAAGAACTCGGCTGCACTCTAGATGCAGGTGAAGTTTTTTCGAAAAAAGTAGCCTCTTTTTGGAAAAAAACTGTAGTCTAGACCCGTGATCACCAACCAGTAGATCGTAAGCTACCGGTAGATCTCAGGGGCTCTAAGAGTAGCTCTTGAGCCCTCTCTGAACTGCGCGCCTGTGCAGTACATTTACATTAGATTTCCTCATTTGAGGAGCAGCTACTCACTGAGCAACAACACAGGTGAGTAGCTGCGAGGAATGGTGGGAGCTGGGAGGTCGGGAGGGCTGAAACACCCCAGCCAGCTGACTGTGGCTTTCACAGCTGGAGCTAGGTGCAACCTCCCTGGGCTGAGTGCAGGGCAGCCGGGCTGGAGGGAAGACAAGCAGCTGCCCGGCCAGCTGGTCATGGCGCTCAGCCAGGGTGCACCACGCTCCACATGGGCTGGAGCAGAGGAGAAGCTGCCTGGCCTGCTGGCTGTGGCGTTCAGCCCAGAGGAGGCTGAACCGCGCTCCAGCTGATCGTGCGGCTTCCCCTCTGCGCCTGCTCACGTGGAGCTTGGTGGCACCCTGGCTGAGTACCACGGCCAGCTTTTCTTCGCTCCAGCCTGGCTGCCCTGCGGTCAGTCCGGAGGGAGCACGGGTCGGAGTCTTCCCTCCATGGTTGGTGTAGGGAACTCCCTGCCCCCAACCTTATTCCCTCTCCTCTGCCCCAAACTTGTCCCCCGCCTTCCTGGCCCCCTGTTCCCTCTCCCTTGCCCCCCCAACCCGGCTGCAGAAACCTGCCCCCTCCCTGCAGAAACTTTTCCCCTGGCACTCTGACCCCCTGCAGAAACCAGTTCCTTCTGGCACCCTGTCTCCTACTACAGAAATCTGTCCCCCTGCTCCCCTGTGCAGAAACCTGTCCTCCCCAGCACCCTGTCCCCTGCTGCAGAAACCTGTCCTGGCACCCTGCCCCCTCTCCCCTCCCCCCACTGGCACCCTGTTCCCTGCTCCAGAACCCACTAGCACTCCTCCCCAGTACTGTGTCCCCTGCTCCCAAATGACTTTTCTATGGGTCAGTGACCCCTGACTCAAGGCAGGTTCCCTGCCATTCTCATAAAGACAATGCAGAAACTTTTTGTGTTTAACATAGTATTCTATTTAAAAATGAAGCCTGGCCAGCAAACCCCCAATTGGGGCCAAACCCCCATCTGGCCACAACCACTCCTGCACTCGCCCTTCCCCAGACCCTAGATCTGAGCCTATCAAACACTGGAACCTCATGCCCTCAGCCCCTCACATACCCCAACCCAAATTCCTGTACCCTCACATCCGCAAGCCTGTGGCTTGCTTAGTATCCCAACACTGCCCAGCCTGGAACCCCCTCCCTGAGCCAGTTTCCCCTTCTCCACCTCCTCCTGCATCCAGATTTCCTCCCAGAGCTTGCACCTCTCACCCCTTCCCACACCCAAATCCCTCATTCCCACTCCAGAGCCTGCACATCCTGTCTCAACACAGCAAGGGTCCAGCTAGACTGCAGGAGTTTTTCAGGATTCGGGAGATATCCCAGAAAAATTCTTCTGCATCCAGGGTTGCGTTTGTTCTTCCGCTTTTTTAGTGGAAGAGCAAACAGGCTCTTTTGGTCACCCCTATATTCCTCTTTCCACAAGGAATAAGGTGGCTTCCAAAAGAAGGTTTTTTTTTCTGACATTTGGTCCAGTGTAGACAGGCCAAATGTTGGAAAAACCTCTTCCTACAGAAGAATAAAAAAATAAAATAAGCAGCAGTATAAGGATTGGGGATAGCAAGTGATGGAGAGGAGGAGAATAGAGAGGGCGGGGCTTCAAGGAAGGGGCGGGGCAGTAGATCTTGGCTTGGTCTGTCATTTAAAAAGTGATCTTGGTTGTAAAAAGGTTGGAGACCACTGGTCTAGACACACCTTTTGTGGTATAGGTATATCTTTTTCTACGAGGCATAACACCTTTTTGAGCTATGGCTCTTGCGCAAAAAGGCATGTGTGGTTGCTCTGCAGGCGTTTCTTGTACAAAAAGAGCCTATCCAAAAAAGCACAGGTGGTCTGATGGCCATTCGGAAATAGCAATCAGTTTTATTGTGCAAGAGCTTCCATGCAGTGTGATGTGCTTTGAGGTGTGGACGTGATTCTGTGCAAGAAGTTTTTGTGCAGGAACTCTTCTGCAAAAGATTTCTTGTGCAAAAACCCTGCAGTATAGAAGTAGCCTGAGAGAGGCCTAGGAATAAGCCCAATATAACTGCTTATCATGGCATGGACAGAGCATGACACTCTTGCCTAAAATGGTCTCCTAGACTTGGGAGGAGGGGACAGGTGATTGGGGTCTATATTGTAGTCCTCCATGGGTATTCATGTAATAATGTGAAATACTAGAGAGCGTAGTAGGAAGAGTGATACAAAATGCTCAGCAATATCCCAAATACAAGTGGTTCAAATTGTCTCAAGGTTGGCAATGCAGTGGGATGTTGATGATATGTTTCAATTCTATATTCAATGCAAATAGAAACTGCTTTTGGAGCATGTGAAGATCATGCTGGCAACCCCACTCTTCACAATACCTAATTTGGGAGGAACTGGAAATATTAGGGTTAATCTCTTTTTTCATTAAGAGGAGATACGCTTTGAGCCTGTAGCACAGCTTGGAAAAGGTCACTGGATGTGCTAGGGATGAGAGCATCTCACTGGTGTTTCCCAAAGGTCGTGGGTTGTATACAGTGTAACCGCAGACATCTAAAGCTTTCATGGGCATTCCTCTAAGGTTAAGACTGCCACAAACTCATGCTTTACTAACTGCCTGGCACTAAGCAGACAATGTGGCATCTGGTCAAAAGAAGGGTCTTTTCCAGTAGTGTGAGAAAGAATATGGTTTAATGGACACAGTGCAGGACTAACCCTGACTTCGTAGATGGCTGTAGCTTTTCTGTGTAGAAAATGGATTTACTGCTGCTTACATAGATTATAGGGTTCTTATGGCAATTAATTTGTTAACCTTTGTAAAGTTCTTCATAAATGCTAAAATGTACCAGACAGACAGATCCTGTCCACCCAGGGGCTTGGAGGCTCCCATCCCTAGATAATAGTCTGTAATGTAAAA
This sequence comes from Pelodiscus sinensis, assembly GCF_052426305.1. Lineage (NCBI taxonomy): Eukaryota > Metazoa > Chordata > Testudines > Trionychidae > Pelodiscus > Pelodiscus sinensis. The sequence goes on from NC_143057.1 coordinate 99,118,649, forward strand.
CCTTATATACTAGTCATTTTGTTCATATACAGACACCACCGCTTGGGCAGACACATTTTATTAGTGACCGATCAGCTCTAGCTCTCTCTCTCTCTCTCTCTCTCTCTCTCTCTCTCAAAAAAAAAAGTAGCTAATATGGAAATTAGAATTCTCATATTTCAACTAATCAAGTTTCGGGAAACATAGACTGTTTTAAATGTTGGAAACTGATTTTTTTGTTACGTTTGTACTAATTTTCAGCCAACCAAACCTGAATCTGAATAATATATGTGTAAATTAACTTTCTGATACTATGTATCCTAACAAAACTCTTCCTCAAAATATATTGTTGCTAACCAGCCAGTTCTGGAATAATCAATTCTCCTGGGGTTAATATGACAAATAAGTTATGTTGCCTCTGTACTTTGCAAGGTTCAGATTAACAAAGCTCGGAAAAATGTCATACTTCATTTTGATGTTTTGAACAGTTCTGCACTCCTCATCAGAACATCCCAAGGCCAAGCCTTTTAAATAACTTGGGACGTTATCCAGTACCCTATTAAAACTAACCCCATTTGATGCCAAAATGGTCTGAATTTAATTCTCTTTTTAAAATAATTGAAATCAATTTAAGATTTTGTTTTCATAAGAAATTATTGTTCATGTTTGTATGAGTGAAATTACGTATTCAATCAACAAGAAGGTGTATGTTGGTTTAAAAAATCATTTATTCAGCCCTTAAGGGGGAAAGGGACTGACTACTTTTTCTCACTGAGCTTTATCCTGGAATACCAAATATGTACCTATTAAGTATACTCTTTGAAATAAACTAAGCTGCTCAAAACTCTGCCTATTTACAATTTTTTGTATCAGTTGAAATAAAGCTACCTTACATTTTTAATGTGTTTTTAAAAACAGAGAAACTAAATGTTTCCTGGTACAGCACTTTTACCCCAGCAGGAAATTCCCAAAGTCCATTACAAGCAATGGGAAGCAGCTTCCAATCTGTGCCAACACAAATGAAGGGGGGGAAGGAAGAATAACTTTCATTGTAACAAGTCATTATAGGTAGGCAGAAAAGACTTACCCAAGTTAGAGCATGGCCAAGATTACCATCTCTACTATTTTCAAATGTTCTTAAGGTCATTAATGAGCACAAATTGGTTCATTTCAATTTCACATCTCATCCAAAGGACCTAAAATAGTTGGGTTGATGCCTAACTATTGAAAAGGAGGTGATTGTTTGTTTATCTATGCCAACCATTCTCCATGTCCGTTATGCAGCAGAGGTATGTATTTCACAAATAGATACGTGGTATGGAATTTAAAGAAAGCTACACCACTGAAATAATAGAAGTCACTGGCCAGACATTCACAGGCAGGATTCGCTGAAGTGGTAAACCAGTTTTTGAAAGGAATATTTTCTTCCATAGCTGTAGAGAAAATAATTCCTTATTTGTGCTAGCTCATTCAAATTTGAGAAAACAATTGGCAGTGTAAAGAGGCAGAGAAGCTAGTTTTCCTCTTCCAAGCAATGAACAAAAGCCACCCAGCAGATAAAATATCCTGTACACAAATCTAGTCAGTTCTCAGTTATTAAATCTAAGGTATTAAGATTTAGAGCCTACCACCACTCCAATCAGTTATCGGATTTCCCTATCCAATTTTATTTCTACAGTTTAAAAAAATAGAAAAGTCTCCATGTGGCATTAATCTGGCAGGGATGATAAATCTACACATTTCTGAATCATAGCAATTATTCAATACATTACAGTGGTTCTTTCTTTACATGTATTTTAATGATGCAGAAGAATTTATGCCTTGCAGCAATTGTTTCTAAGGTAACACAAACACAATTTTTACTTTTTGTCTTTACGCAATGTTTTAACATAATGGATTTTTAACTGCTATGTTTGATTTTATTTATTTATTTTATTTTGTTCATCCTAATAAGTAGCAGAGAAGCCAGTTCTTAGATCTCAGCTTTAAAAACTTGTTCAGGAAACATTCTTTGCTGTAATGTTCCTCCATCTCTAACTTGCTTTGTTGCTTGCTCTATCTTTCTTACCTAATACTTACCCCTAAATGTCTGCTGAAGCATTCTGCTATTACACGGTGTATGCCAGAGCAACACTAGATGCTAAGACATGGGTTCTTCATGCCTTCTAATGAGAAACAAGTTTCAGAAAGCTAAAACAACATACAGTATGCTTCTATTTAATGCAGTAAATGGAAGTAATATGTGCTGACCTTTCTACAGTTAGTTTTCTTGTGAACATTGCAAAATGAATGTAAACTACCTCAGCCCACACAACTTTTCCAGATGTATCATTCTGCTGTCTGGCTAGACAGCTGTAGAGTCAAGTGGGAGTGAAGATAACTAAGCTGTAATGAGATGTAGGCCTCCATATGGTAAGGTGAGTGGCACAATTTTTTCCTTTTTGGATTGTTTCTTCTGAAAAGGCTATGTATGCTTTTAATCACACATCCATATTTTAAATATGTCACATTCTCTAAATGCGTACTAGCTCTTATGATACATCAGCTCTTATGATCGGTTTTGTGAATAAAAACTGATACTAACATAGTCCATGCAAATGTATTACAACAGATTGAAGAGAAAGAGAAAAGATAATATTTCAATATTATTTTCAATAATATTCACTTACAATGTAGCTTTTTGTGTATAATTCTTTTTGGAACATTATTAATTCAATATCTAGAAAATTATAACGTTTACATATTCTCTTAGCTGAAAGACTCAATCTTAACTTATATTCCCTCATTTAAGGATTTTTTGGTTGTTCGACTACATCCAACCTTTTTAGTCACTGAGAATTGATGTGTGTAGGAAATCCAAAGGGAAAAAAAATCATCAAAGGAGCAGCAATGTAACAATGTAATGTCAATGCACAAATTCAAAAAGGCACTTCTGAAATTCTTGTCATATACGGAAATGATAATTAAAATATCACAATTTTAAATCTTGGGAGGAAGTTAATGTGTGAATTCCGTTAGCAGAATTGCAACTAACATATGTATTGGTGTATGAGATTCATTTTCTTCCAGAGCTATAGTATCAGTACAGATTTTTCCAACTGGCTTAGGAACTATCATTATAATAACAATGAAGGGTTTCTCCTAGATGGGAAACAGACTGGTCCTTATATTCAGCATGAGTGTAGGACCTATTCTGAGTCAACTATAAGCAACTTGAAAATGTCAAAATCAGCACTCCTTTCTAAGGTAATAGACTGACTATGCTTCTCCTTTTTCAGGGGCTTATGTGTCTAGCAGGTTTCCAGATCCATCTGAGGTAAAAGTTTTCTCAGCTGTTAAAGTAGAAGAATGATGGGCTAGTAGAACATTGTCAGTGTCTGTATTCCACAACAATCTGTGACTTGTCCGTCTACAGCATCTACCCAAGATACAGTCTCTGGTGACATACAGTAGATGGAACTGGAAGGTAGAAGATTTGGAGCATTGGTAGTCAAAGAATAAATCCAGTCAGTTGATGACCTTAAGGAGTTTGTGTAATCCATTGCTGAATTGGTGAATTAGATTCTTCTCCGGCACCAGGGCCTTCTTCGGGAGGTGACCTGGACTGCAAAATCGTAACCCAGTGGTCCTTATATGAACAGTAGCCCACTCACCAATGCAGATTGTAGAAAATCTTTTCAATAATATTCACTTACCAGAATATTTTTAAAAGCCCGACCGTCTAATAACACTGACTGTATCTGAGAAGTACCTGTCTGCTAACTCTAAGGAAAATGTGGGTGCAGTCAGATATGGTGGTAGCTGATCTATACAAAGCATTGTTCCTCTGAGTCAGTACAGAGGCAGTCCTTTTGTGTGGTGTTTTAGATGCTCATTGCTAGTAGGGGCATAACAGCAATAATACAGTAGATAGTATTGCTATAACACGTTCCCTCTGAGTATTTCAAACTTCACAGATGATAAGAATCAGGCCTCATGATGCCCCTGTGAAGTAAGGAGGTATTTTTACTTCATTATTACCAGAAGATCACACTAGGAGCTTTTGGCAATGCTGGAATTAGAACCCAGGCTCACTTTCCATTGCCTTAACTATGAGATTATCCCTCTTCAAAAATCTGGAGTTCCCATCCCTTCCAATAAAAACCCTGTGGGGTCAGGGTGTAAAAAGTAGGGTCCCAACCAAAAGCAATTTGTTACCACATATTTTTTATTTCCCGTTGTGATGCACAGCTACAGAGCTGCTGCACCTGATTCTAGCTGCACTTCCGGGATGAAGTGATCCCTAGAGATAGCTTGTATTTTAGTTTGTTTGTAACTTTCTTTGGGAAGAAAGGTGCTATAATTTATATGCAATGCTATGTAAAATGTAGCTTTACCTGGTATAAATGTTGTGTTCATGGGACTCAGTTCTCATACAAGTGATTTAACAACCGCTCTGGTAAAAGATGTTAATTCTGAAGTGCCTTTTGTTTGAGCTGTCCATAGATCTCAGCATTTTCTGTTTCTTTTATTATGTACAACAAAGGTTCCATTGGACATAGTTTATCTCTCTTAATTTGTAGCAAAACATGCACATTTATCATAAGAACAATGTGGGCTCAAGCCCAATCAGCCCCAAAGAAAGGATATCTGCTTACAATTTATAAATAAACCTTTTACGTTTTTTTGCACCCTTGTTACTGGATTAAATTGTACTATCAAGTAATCTCAGATTTATGTATAGTTTACATTGTTGTGTAAAAAGTATTGTTCGTGTCTGGAGCATCTTTCAAACCAATTAGTTCCTAATTTTCATGCCACGTGGACTGTGCTTTTTTTATGCAAAACTGGGTTGTCACATTACATATTAAGGGTTTCAAAGTTCAAATGAATTCAATTTAAAACAAATGGGTTCATGTGGCTATTTCAACCGCATGTATAAAATACAATGTGCAATTTATTTAGAGATTCAGTGGAAATTAAGTAAAAGAGATTCAAATTCTTTAAGAGGGTTTTTGAGATTGAAAGGGTTTTTTTTAATGACAGAATAATACAATAATGACAACAAATCAACAGGGACACAGTTCTACATTTTGTTTGAAAAATGATGCATCCAGCTGCACAATATCCTCTATTCTGGTTTCATCGAAATAAAAAAAGGACTAGCCCCACATATGGAATCATTAGCACCACTTCTTGCAACTTCCTTGGTTTTCAATAGGTCTCTATCTATATCCTGACCCAGTCTGACCCTGCTTAACATGAATGATCTGATAGGCCTGCACAAATGTATTTCCTCAAATGGTGCCTGCGTTAGAAAAATGGGAAAATACATCTAGCCTCTTATTGGTTCTCCCATGGAGGCTGCTCTTCTATGGTACTGCTTCAATACTGTAGTGTCTATTGTTCTGTGGTGCACTGCATTGAATGGGTTGGGCAAAATCTGTGAGAAGAGCAACTCTCAAAATGGAAAAAACAGGCACTTGGATTTATTCTGTGTGAGAGTGAGATGAAAGGCAGGGAGTGCAAAACTGGACAGGGAAAGTTCATTTTTAGATGTCAAAAGTCAGAGTTGGGTTTCTAAATTTGGATGAATACCAGTGATCCACATAAGGCAGGCAGAAGTTTGGAACCAGTTCCTGCAACTCTAATACATGAACAACATCCTTATTCATCCTGTGTGTCTCCTGTACTGCTTGGGATTGCATATATAAATAAGGATGACTTAGTCTCCTATCCTGCAGCCTTTACCTAGGTTTTATCTGAAATGGAGCATTAGGGTTTAAAATCCTAATTAAGGAGGAAGAACTGCCAGGTGGAATAAAAAATAGTGTGTAAAAGCCTCAGCCTTTTAAGGAAAGCTATCTTTTCACCTTAGTCTGAACTCCCACTGGAGTTAACTGGAGCCTGAGTACTCCCTGCCCCCTTCGGTCTATAGTATACCATGCTTATCACCAACACCTCTTCACATTCTTACAGGCTCATTTTCCATGGATTAATGTGATAGGACTCTTGTGATCTCATTGGCTGAGAACCTGTCCCCGCAGTGTAAGAAATAATAGACATGGCAGGGGAGTAGCCACAACAATAAAGGGTTTCTATAAGTGATTTGTACTGACGTGCTGGATCACACCAAATGACTTTCCTAAAGGCGCTTCCATCAGCAGTAATTTCCTTTCCACCCTGCTCACCCTATTGCAATATCATAAGGCAACTATCACATGGATACAGTTGCAGAATTCCCATGCTGGGCTTTGGGAATATTGGGTCATAGAGGAGAATAATGCCCTCTAGCTCCACCCCTCAGTCCATCAAGTTCAAGCACTGAAAACTTTGCAGCAGATTTGGGAAACCATAGCAAGTTCCCTTGTCCTTCCCTATCAAAGTGTTGTTAATCTGTACTGACTGATTCATGTACTCTAGAATACATGGGTTTTATGTTCACTATGTTGTCAAAAGTTACCAACATCCAAAGGGAAATAATTAAAGTCAGTCATGATATGCAGTTCTATGTGGCTACCTTATAACAAAATGCTACAGACAGAGCTGAGAAAGGGGTATTAGGTTATGGAATTCCTTCCAAAACATACTGTTCAGTGGCTGGATTTCCCATTGCCAGAGCCTCAGAGAGATGAGTGTTACATTTGGTTTTAAAATCAGTGCCACAGACTGTGTTTGTGGTAAGGCAGTGAGGAGCCGTATAGGGAAGCAATGTTAGCTCTCAGAAATGTATCTCTTTCTCAAGGAAGCCCAGTCTACATAGCACAGTCTTTGAAACTTTTTATAAACCTTTGTCTTCCTTCACAATTTTAAATAAAAAATAAACTGCTTGACTGATTAAATGTAGTTTATTGTAAATTTTCTAACCATCATCTCTCTATTGGAGGACATAGACACCAGGGCAAACAGTTGAAGCTGCAAGAACCTTGCCAAGAAAGTGTGTTTGCTCTACTTTCTAAACATATGACGCAAGTTTTATGATGGAAAAAGATATCTTTTAAATTAAGGAGTTTTTGTTCTTGAGGATAAAAGGAAAGGAAACAAACACAACAGGCAATGCCTGTTTACAGTATTGAAATGGATTAAGTATGTTTCACTGTCTTGACTAGTTCAATGCACTTAACTGGAAAAATTAACTAAAGGGGCCTCTGGTACTAAATATTGGTGGTAAAAATGCCTTCTGTGATTAACTTTGTAGAATAAGAACCAACTCCGTTCACTTTTATTTAACACTCTGTGGTTCCAGATTTTTACCCTACTTCCTATTTAAACAGGTTATTTCTGTTAACTTTACACTTAAATGGCTGTTGGGAAAATTTATTGCAGTAATATGAGTGTTTGTATCATTGTGGACTTAGATACGCTTGCTAATTTCTGAAAGAATGTCTAGTGTCTTAACAAAAAGTTAAGTACCAGTCAGGCCTGCAGTAGTTGTGAGACATCCAGCACCTAAATTAGTATATTTTAAATTTTAAAATAAAGCAAACAAAACAACATGGCCCAATTCACTATTTTTTTGGCTCAAGCGATCCATTCTTCTGCCTGTCATCTAACTGCCTAACATATTATCACCCAGCCAGGCCTTGAAGCCAGTCTGACTAATGCAAGTACTTCCATCTTCAGTCAGCCAGTCACCCCTTTCATGGCATCAGAACACATTGACGTTTTTTCTTTCTTTCTCATAGAGTCTGAGGCACAAAATTACTGACTTCTTGAAAAATCATTTATTTCTTTGCTTGGCATTTGCACGCATGTGTGTGTATGTGTTCCCTCCCCCCTTTTCCTTCATCTGCCTGGGGGGGAAAGTATGGCACAACATTTTTTTTTCCTTCCTGTTAACAGTTTCATGTTCACTTTGCCCTCCTTTACCCTTCCTCAATCCCCCGCCAAAATACTGGTGGCTCTTTGTGCATGTTAGAGGAAAATATTCATCCTGAAAAGGTTCTTTCTACAACAAATGGAAATCAGTGGGTTCCCCAGCTTCCATTGCATCTTGTGAAATCTGTAATGAAAACAATGCTTCTTTGAGTGGCTCTTGGGCACCCATAGCTTGTCAACGCTGCTGTGATGCTTTGCCTGAGCAGCAGTAAGTACTCTGCTCCAGGTCATTTCAGTCCATGGTGCCAACAGTGTCGATGCTCAGCTAGTGAATAAAAAAGAACCTTATGCAGCTCAACACTGTAAGGTTATAGAAATATAAGATTGGAATAACTTTGAATAGTCATCTGATCCATCCTTCTCCCCTCAACCACATTCAGGCAGCTTTGAGTGCTAAGGCAGCATTAAGTATGCCTAGGTATTTTTAAAAACCTCCTAATGATGAGATTCCATTGCATCCTAGATAACTTGTTCCAGTACTTAACTATCATTTTTATTAGAAACTTTTTCCTAACATTCAACCTAAATCTCCCTAGCTGCAAACTAAATTAATTGCTTCTTGTCCTACTTTCAGTGGTCAAGGAAAATGCTTGCTCGCCATACTCTTTATAACAATCTTTTACATATTTGAAGACAGTTGCATGTCCCTCCATGGCCTTCCCTTCTCTAGACTCTATATACCCAATTATTTTAACCTTTCCTCCCAAGTCATGTTTTCTTAAACCTTTCTTATCACTCTTGTTGCTCTTATCTGAACTCACTCTGATTTATTAATATTTTTCATAAAGTTTGGGTCCCAGAACCAGACTCAGTACTCCAACCGAGGCTTCATCGGTGCCAAATGGAACAAAGCATTCCAAAATTAATACATCTTAGAATTATATTTGTCGCTTTTGCAACAACTCATTATATCTATGATCCACTGTAACCATAGATCCTTTTCAGCAGTGCAGCTACCTCAGTCATTTCCCATTTTGTAGTCGTGCGTTTGATTTTTCTTCCTCCTTCGGAGTAGTACTTTGCATCTCTTTTTATTGAATGTCATTTTATTTATTTCAGGCCAATCCTCCAATTTACTGAGATCCTTTTGAATGATAATCCTGCCCTCCAACATGCTTGCAAAGTCTGCCATCTTGGTATCATCTGTACATTTTATAGGCATTTTCTGCAATATATTAGCCATGTAGTTAAAGAAAATATTGAATAAGTCTGAATCCAGGGGGCTATACTTCAGTTTGATATCAAACCATTGATAACTACTCTCTGGAAACAGTGTATGCATTCTCCTTGTAGTAATTTCATCTGGACCATATTTCCCTAACTTGTTTATGAGAATGACATATGAGACTGTCAAAAGCTTTTATCATGTTTACTGCTCTATCCCGCTACCTGCTGCATCTTCTAGACTAGCTAACCTGTCAAGGAAGGAAATTAAGTTGATTTGGCATTATTTGTTCTTGACATGTGGGCTAGCAGTATTACCTTATTATCCTCTAGGTTTGAACAAATAAAAATGTTTACTAATTTGGTCCAGTAGATTTCTGGGTATTGAAGTTAGGCTGACCGATCTAAAATCTCTGGGGCTCTACTTTTTGAAGAGAGGTACTGTGTTTGCCATTTTCTGATTCCATGGGATCTTGCCCATCCTCCATGAGTTTTCTGATTATCACTATGGTTCAGATCTTGCTTTGTCTAGTTTACGTACCTTAGGGTAAATGTCATTATGCCAGACTGATTCAATACATACAGTTTACCTAAGTATTCTTTAACCTATTATTTCCCTAATTTGGCCTGAGATCCTCCCACTGCTGCTGCTATTAATTGTGTAAAGCATCTTGTCACAATTAACTGCCTGAAAATGACCTTCTTTCCATAGGAACAAGTAACTGATCAATGCGGAGAGATGTGCATAGAGCAGTTACCTATTTAATAACTAATCTCTGGCAGGAATAGAGTAGGGCTTTTGCCTGGGGCCTTACTCCCCCCTCTCCCCCCAGCATGGTTTCTGCTGGGCCTTGGGACTTCCTTCCCTCTCAGACAGCTTCTGCTGAGTGCCTGGGGCTCGGGGTTCCCTCCCACCAAACACACAACTTCTAATGAGCGCGGGGATTCCCTGGGACAGAAGCAGAGCTGAAGAGGCTGGGAGGCTCCTCTCTGCCTCCCAGTCAGGCAGCAGGGAGCTCTCATTAACTGACTGTTGCTGGCCGACATGAGCACATGGGGAAAGGGAGAGGACAGGGAGAAGCTCTGCAGCAGACAGGAAAGAGCAGCCATGGGGAGGAGCCAGAGAGGAATCAGCAGAGGTGGCAGTGCAGGGGCACCTGAACATTTGGTGACACAAATTTCCAGGTGCCCTATGCAGTAGCATATTTTGTGTATGCCTAGGGTTGGTCCTGCAATAGTGTAGTGACACTACTGTAAACTGTAGTACATGTGACTGATACTGTAGAATAATACAATGTATTATCTAAGGCAGTGGGTCTCCAAACTATTTTTTTACTCAGGGAATCCTAAGCTTAAATAGGCAGACCTTTAATCAAAGGTGAGGTAGGGGTCATGAGCCCCCCCCCATTTCTGTCTTCCTTGGGCCTTGCTCTTTGAAGTGCTGATGTAGCAGGGTAGAGCAGTGGTGTGTTGTTGGCTGGCTGATGCTGCATGGATCAGTGGCCGTAAGGCAACTCCTTCTGATGGCACGGAGAGAGCTATCTTCTGCAGTGATACTGAGATTTTTGTTTGTGCCCACTCATTGCACTCACACAAGGTGGATGGCCTATTGAGATGAGTCAGGCAGTAGAGGTGCCATTCCCTCCCTGAGCCCTGTCATACAGGGCTAAAGCCCAATTCCCAGCCCAGGATAGAAGAAAATACATTCTATGTTTCAAGGCGGGAAGTTACTAGAGAAGCAATGATTAATACAGAACTATTTTCCTGATTCTCCTCCACTGCTATATCATTGCTGGTCTGCAATTTTTAGTGATCCTAATAATTATATCTGGCTTACAATGATCAAGTATAGACTCTTGTCATATTTTTCTTACATAACCGGATCCTTCTATTTGCCATATTCTCCACACTTACTATAGGGAAAGCATCATGCTTTAAGGAGTATGGGCAGCGTCATACTTTCAAAGGACAAAATAATTCAGAAATGTACCTGGACTGTCTGCCGCCATGGTCGAAAGTCAAGCAATATCACCTCAGAGATTATCCAAGTGGGTCTCTAATGATATAAAAAGATGCTGAGAGAGCCATGTTAGATCTATCTCATTCCACCAGTACTCAGGAAATTTTTGCTGTCTGAAGAATACCCATAGTTCTAAAATTTGTAAGGCAGCTACATGGATCTGGGTAATTTGGAATAGGCTTCTGGATTCATGCCCCCTTTGATAGGACTGTCCAGCAGTCATTATTTCAATAGGACTCATAGAACCTCTCTCCAAGCAAGCAGACAACCTCTTGTTCATCACCAAGAGTAGACTCCATCTGGACAACCATTTGAAGAAAGAATAGTTATTTCTCTTACTATAATTGAGGTTCTCTGAGATGTTCCCCACATGAGGCCATCCTCCTACTCTTCCTCTGCTACTACAGTGTCTCACTTGTCTGGGAATCTGTACTGGCAAAGGAATTGAGAGAGAGTTGGGCCCTCTCCTTCTTTAAACCCTCAAGTTAGAGGGAGACAAGGAAATCCTGTGTGCCATGTCCCTCACCATACCCTGCTGGCTAAAATAATTCAATTTTGCGCTCATGGATTGCATATGCACCACAAGTGGAATCTGTGGACAACAAACCAAAAAGAGCTACAGATACTGTAAGAGAATTTTGGCATGCGTAGAAAGTGTCATCTTAAAAATGTTTAGTGTTTGGAAGATTTCTACTATTTGGGCCTCATAGTTTTAATGAAGAAACTGAGGGTATGTCCAATGGCTATATCAGTTTACCTATCTATATGGTTCCTAATAGATGCTTAGATGCTTCCTAATAGAAGGGTTTTTTCCATCAATGCAGTTAATCCATCTTTCTGAGAGTTGGCTAGAATTCTTCTTCTGAGCTAATGGCATCTACATGTACAGACCTTGTTACATCACACAGGGCTAGAAATTTTTTACAGCCCCTGAAAAATGTAGTTTAGTCAAACTAATTTTTAGGTACAGACTACACCTAAATAGGAGCTAGACACACCTAAATGAAAAGCCTTTCCCACTAACACAAGTAATTTGGCTGTACAGTCCAGTAAATTTTGAAATCTGGGTTCAATTTCCTCCCTTTTAAACCATTTTACAGCATTTCAGAACAGAAAAAGTTAATGCCAAGTAAAGCTAGCTGATATTCAACTGCAATATTGTATGTGGATCAGATGTACATGTCAAATTAAATACCAATGAATGCACACCAAACACAATTTCTGCTGCTCCTCCCTACTTGGAAAGATTAGGAGTGTTAATGATGTAGAGCTTAACTTAAACATCATTAGAGGAGTTGATATCTGCAAATTTATAATAGATGTAAATATTGAGGAGGTGTTACGGGGTCCACAGGCTCACCCCGCCTCGGGCAGCCCCGCTGCCCCGGTTGCCGTCCCAGATGCTCACGGTCTTCCTAGAACGGCGCCCGGTCAACCCTCCCTTCAGTCGCCCAGACGATCCCTCGAGCGAGGAGGTGAGGGAGGTCCGGGCCCTCCCTCTCTCCAGACCCTAGCCCAGGGCCCTAAGGCGGGGGAGACGCTCCTCTCTCCCCCAGCCTGGCTGATGGGGCACGGAGCCTCAACACATCAGCCCGCAGGCTCCAGTACACCCACCCTGGGCTGCTTCCTCACGCCCTCGCTCGTCCGCTCACCAGCCGGCTTGTCCCGCTGCCTCCTTGTGCCTCTCAGTCCCTTCATCCGGCGTCCTCCTCCTCGCCTCCCCTTCTTCTTCTGACTCTGCTGGTTTTATACCTGGGGAGGGTGCCGCCCCTGCCCCTCCAGAACACCTGCACCTGCGTTCAGCCGCGGCTCCACCTTCTCCTCCCCAGCTGTCTCTACTCACCCCCGGCGTCCTCCTTGCCGCCGGCAGCAGTGGGGAATAGGGCTGACTGGGGGCGTCTGCGGGGCCGCCCGCCCTGAGGTTGGTGGGGTGGCGTTCCTCCCCCGTTGCCCCTGCCGACCCCGGCGTGGGGGGTCCTTCCCTCGCGGTGCTCGGGACCGCGTTCGTGAAGCCGCCTGCCAAGCGGCACGTCCTGGTTGCCCCGCCGACCGCATCCTCAGCGGCGGCGGGAAAATCCGCGGCGCTTCTTTCTGCCCCGCTGGGGGGCACCTTTAGTGCGGGGTTGCCTCACCCCATCACAGGAGGAAGAGGATGATTCATGGCTATATATAATTAAGAAACTGTAACTAGTTGAAGTAAAAAGCAAGGGAGGTATTTTATTCATGTAATTATTTTTATCTGTATGTTGACAGGGACTCAGCCTAGCAAAAACACAGTCTGCACTAAGGATATTACAAGTTCAGACCTCGTAGGTTTTCTTTTTTTAAATCAGTGTAATTGCAGTCCCCCTTGGCTTTGTCTGTCTGCCTAGCATGTTAATTAAGGGAAAATAGGCTGAATATTAGGAAGAGCTTCCTGATTAAGCTGCAACATAGTTTTCTAAGAGGAAATTATGGGAAATGTTTTGTGTAGCTAAAACCCCCCAAATAATGCCAGCAGGACAAACCTGTGCTGACTAGCAGATGGATTGAGAGTGTAATGTCTGTATGTTATGTTTAATAATAAACTGACACTGGAAAAAAATGTCAGTGGTTTTAATAATGACGGAAGAATTTATCAAGATATTATTTTCTATTTTCTGACAAGCTCTGTTGCTGTGTAGGAGGGGAAAATCACAACAAAAATCAACAAAGAATTTGCAAAATGTTTATTTAGCAACACTTTTAAAAATCAAAATACTATAAGGAAATAGAAAGTAGAGTTCTCAATAACCAATCTCTGTCTCTTGATTGCAACAAATGAAGGGTGCAAACTACTTACACAGTGAAAGGGGCAGAAGTGGTGAATTGGAAAAGTAAAGGTGTCTTTGCAAATTGAATATACAAACTTGTTAAGCATCTCTTAAACCACAATATAATGTGTTAGAACCAACGCTGCACAGCCAGACCAAACTCTTGAACCAGGCATTTCCTTTAATACAAGTTTTGTTTTGAGAGTCTGGCTAGGATGACAATGACATCACCAAATGCTTGTTTTTCTGTGTGAAATCCAAACATTCTCCACACCTGGGAGCCTATGGACATAGGGAAGACAAAATAAGGGGCAAGCTTAGGAGTAGGAAGAAGAGCAAGAGAGAGACGTGCTTGGAAAGGGGGAACAGACTGTGGAACAGAAGGAAAACATGTTGGAATGGAGAAAGGAGGAAGGAACACAAAAAGGAGGAGGGGAGAGAGCATGAAGAATGGCAGGAGGATATAACCAGAAGGAGACTGAAAAAGATGAAAGGATGGATGAAAAGAGAGCTTCTGTTTACCGAGTATATCGTTTAGATCTAAGAGAAAGCCCTGATAGTCCTATTTATTTTATCTAAAGGCAATTCCACGGTGCTTATCATTGTAGGCACCTTTAGACTCTATTAATGTTGCAGAGCCATCGGCTGAATTGTCCTCCAAATTGTGATGGAAATGCTGGGAAGAAAAGAAATGACATGCAAACAAGCCCTGAGACTGGTCCGTGTATTATAGCCAGGATTTTACTAGGGATATCATCTCTTGTCAGCGCTAATTAAAATTAAATTTGTGCCACCAAACGCATTGTAGGTCACCATTTCAGGCACTTGCCACTCAACTGAAATAGTTTGTCCTGGGTGCAACACATTGTCTTGACTTATAAAATGAAATAGCAATTTCTGTCTACTGAAACTATGAAACCCAGGAGGAATTAAAAAGAGGCATCAATAGTGGAATACAGGAGATATTATCCAAGGGAGAATATAGGCCCTCTTATACCGCCCCTATTACACCAGTATTCAGAAACCATAACAACATTAAAAATAGAGATGAGTATCTCTCAAAGAAAGGTAATCAGCTGAAATGAATTAACTCTTGGGCTGCTAAAATATTTAATTAAAGGCCCATGTAAACAAATAAACTTTAGACTGTGCCCTGCAGCCTGATAATCATTAGGTTTTGGAAAGCTGCCAGAGCAGGATGCCAGTCCCATAACTGGAGATCCCACAACTGTATTGCTGCTAGTCCTAGATAATAAACCACGAAGACTGTCAAGCGAGATGCAAACAGTAGATCAGGGAAACAGTACCGAGGGACCATAGGAAAAGGGGCCTTCTCTCAGGTTTCAGAGTTTATTCAGAGTTTTTAAAGCACAATCAGACACCCCAACAGCACCCACATGTTGAGAAGCATCTATTGCAGAGGTAATACTCATATTTCTGTCTGGCTTAGTGGTCAGCAGCAGGACTGGTGCTGGATGGGATAAGACTTCCAGCATAGCAGCTGAGAATCGTCTCTTAAATTATTAGGCCAGTAGGGACCATTGTGATCATCTAGTCTGCTCTGATGTGTAGCACAGACAGCAGATATGTCCCACGATGCATCTCTTTTGGCAAACCATCCACTCATGATTTAAAATTGTCAGTGCTGGAGAAGCCACCAAAATCCTTGGTAAATTGTTCCAATGTTTAATTATTCTTACCGTTGAACACACTGGCAGTCATCGGAGCCAGGGGGCAGGGTGTCTTCTGGCATGTTCCATTAAAGCAATACGTTGGACTATTTGTTTAAAAAGTGAGATAAATGAGTTAAGACTTTGTAGTTAGTGGCATTTTTAGGGGATGGTAGTATTTACAATGCCAGCACTTTGAATGGAAGTTATTAACATGCACTACCATTAGCCAAAAATTGAGTCTCTGGCAGATGGGCCCAATAAAGTGGCCACCCTAATTAAGTGCATTATACTGTATTATCAATAATCCATTAAAAGAATGGCAATACCATGTGAGGAAAAAAAGCTTATTAGCAAGACAATGTATTCCTTATGGTGATGTAAATGGATGTAGTTTAATCTGCCAAAGTGTGAAGAGATCCTGAAACAATACCTCCATGGGGTGTGAATTACCCCATTCAGCTCCCTCAGGGCCCCAGAGACTCAATGATGTAGTGGCTGTGCAAGTTGGTAAGTCTCAAGATGCCACCGAATTCATGGAATTCACTGTTTTGCTGTTATGAGTTACTCAACTTTTTGTTTCCTGTTGCCTGACCTGCTGCCTCTTGCACTTCTGCGTTCCCCACTGTGGGGAGTTAATTGGATTGCTGCATGCACTCCCTGCACTGTTCCATGGAAGGAGGCAGCAAGGGATTGGAAAGGGAGAGCTGGAGCCCAGCTGCCATCCCGGAGGGGAAAGCAGGATGAGCCAGAAATGTGGGATGATAAGCCAGGCCATCTGGGGAACAATGCAGCAATGGGGACACTGGGGAAATGAGCTGCTGAATCTGGCTACAAGCTCCCTGCTTCCCTGGCACATGAGAGGGGAAGGAAGTTTAGAGTTAGGGAGCCAAGGCAATATCACAGGAGCTGAGGCCCAAGGAATAGAGACTATCTGGAGTGCAAAATGAAAACCCCATAGTTGAAAATAATAATTGAAATGTTGAATTGGAAGGGACTTTGATAGGCCATGTAGTCAGTTCCTTCACTCAGGCACGACTAAATATTGTTTAGACCATCTCCAATGTCTAACCTGTTCTTTAAAACCTCCCACGAGGAAGATTTCACAATCTCCCTAGGTAATCTGTTCTAGGGATTAACTACTCTTACCGTTGGGAGATTTTTCCTGAATCTCCCCTACTGCAATATGAGCTGATGACTTCTTGTCAAATCCTCAGGGGCTAAGGAAAACAATGCATTACCCTACTCTTTTGCATACTTACAGACTGTTATGTTCCCCCCACAGTCATCTCTTCTCCAAACTAAACAGACCCAGTCTTTTAAATCTTTTCTTAGAGGTCATATTTTAATCATTTTGGTTGCTCTCTTCTAGGCTGTCTCCAATTTGTTCATAGTATTCCGATGGAGGCCATATTAGTGCTGAGTAGTGGAAGAATAACTTCTAGAGTCTTGTTTACAATATTCCTGTTAATATATACTCAATTGATGGGCAGAGTTTTTTGTTTTGTAACCTTACTTACCTTGACAATAGTTTGTGATCCACAATAATCCCCAGATTCTTTTCTGCAGTTTGCTTTCCTAAGTAGCCATTTTCCATGTTGTATGTATACAGTTGATTATTCCTTCCTAAGTGTAGTTCTTTGCATTTATCCTTATTGATTTTCATCCTATTGATTTTAGATCATTTTTTCCAGTTTATCAAAATCATTTTGCATTCTAAGTTTATTTTCCAAAGTGCTTACAGCTCCGTCCAGCTAGATATCATCTGCAGACATTCAAAGTGTACTCTGTATGCCATTATCCAAAATAATTTATGAAGATCCCGAATAGAATTGGACCCAGGACAGATCCCTTCAGGAACTCACTAGATGTGTCCTTCAAACTTGACAGTGAATGATTAGAAAATCATACTCAAAGAGTAGTTTTCAATCAGTTGTGCACCCATATGCACTGACTCCATGGGTGCTCCAAGAGTGGAGCACCCACAGAAAAAAATAGTGGATGCTTAAAACGCACTGGCAACTAGGCTCACCTCCCTCCTCCTTCCCACCCCTGCCTGCTGGTGGCCCTGTCTTTCAACTCCTCCCCATCTCTCCCTGTGCTTCCTGCATGCTTTGAAACAGCTGCTTCACAGCATGCAGGCAGCACTGGAAGAGAGGTAAAGGAGTGGGAATGGAGAATGCTTGGTGGGATGGGGAAAACAAAGCAGGGAAGAGGTCAGCTAGGATGGGGTGTAGCCTTTAGGTGGAGTTGGGGAAGAGCCTGAGGCTGAACAGGAGTGAGGAAAGAAAATTAGAAGCCAGCACCTGTGTGTGCACCCACTATATAACAGGTTTATCTAGGCTATATTTCTCTAGTTTGTATATGAGAAAGTCATGTAAGATAGCATTAAAAGCCTTACTGCTCCCCCTCCCCCATCCCAACCAACCAATAAGGCTTGTTATCCTACCAAAGAAGGGTATGAGGTTGGTTTGACACGATTTGGTCTTGATTAATTCATGCTGATTGTTACTTATCATCTTATTAACATTTTATCACCTTAGGTGATTATTAATTGATTATTTGCTCCATTATCATTCAAGGTACTGAATTTAAGCTTAGTTAAACATAGAATCATAGAAGACTGGGGTTGGCAGAGACTTCAGAAGCTCATCTAGTCCAACCCCTTACTAAATCATTCCAGCCAGAGCCTGGCTGGTCTTAAAAGCCTCTAAGATGGAAATTCGACCACCTCCCTAGGTAAACCATTCCAGTACTTCACCATCCTCCTAGTGAAACAGTGTTTTCCTAATATCCTATCTAGACCTCCCTCAATGCAGTGTGAGACCACTGCTGCTGCTTCTGTCATCTGCCACTACTGAGAACAGTCTGGCTTCATCCTCCAGAAACTTCCTTCAAGTAGCTGAAGGCTGCTATCAAATCCCTCCCCACCTTTCTTTCCTTCTACAGATGAAATAAGCCCAGTTCCCTCAGCTTCTTGTCATAAGTCCTGCCTGCTACTCATTTTCATTGTTTTCTGCTGGATGGTCTCCAAACTGTCCACATCTTTTCTTTGGGGAGCCCCAAAATGGACACAATATTCCATATATAACACACAGTATTGCAACCCCAACAGTTCAAAAATCATGATCCCCCCCAAAAAGCCCCATGAGGCAAGAGCCCAAACACACACACTTAAAATGCTTTTTGTTCATTGCCCTACTAAACATGTAATTTTTCTGATGTCTTTAGCTTCCCTTAACAATTTCTACATATCATAATTTATAATAATTTATATTAATTATCTATTTCCCCCTTTTCTCCTTATAATGTATCTTGCTCTTTTATTTCATATTGCTGACCTCATTTTACCACTGAATCAGGAAGAGCTTTTAACCAAAGTTTTCTTCTTTCTTGCTCGTGGCTTTTTGGCCAGCTAATAAACTCATTTGTCTATATTTTCCCTCCTATTTTCACTCATAATTTACCTTGCCTTTGGGAAATTAATCCTTTGACATACCAAGTACATATATAATTGGCTGGAATTATGCTTTGTTTGCCCAGACTGAACATAATCAGGTAACAATTGTTGGCCCATAGGGAACCAGCAACTTCCAGTGAGCCGTTCCTCTTCATTTGTCAGAATGAAGTCCCAGATAGAATTATTTCATGTTGGGCATAATACCTATTTTGTTAGATAATTATCATACAGAGTTTTTGCAAATGCTATTAATGTTTTACTACTGGCTGCATAAGACCGTCAGCATGTATCTACCCAACTGAAATCTCCATAACAATGTACCTTTTTCCTCCCACATTATAGACAGGTGCTGAGGAGTGACTCATCCTGTTTTCTGAGTTGATTGCATACTCTATAACATCCTCCCCCCGCTCCCCTCATATACATACGCACCATTACTCCTTACTCCCTCCTGGGCTTGGTTAGTTAACTCATTGATCCACACACAATCAAGATCTAGTGGTTCTCAGTTTTCAATAAGTATAAAACGGATAATGATGTCTTGAATGTAGAGTGTCACCTCTCACCATTTCCACTTCCTCTTGCTTGAGTTTGAGTTTGTATAGCGTTTATTGTCTTGGCACCTTTCCTTTGCATGGAGAATCTAATGTTGTCTTGGCTGCCCCAGCTAATTTGCAACCAAGAAGAGAAGCATCCTGCTTGTGAAGTGAAGGACATTCTCCTACTGTAGTGTTGCCCAATGCTCCATCAAACCAAAAACAATCATGCAGCCAACAGTTCACCACCAGTATTTCTGCTTTCTATGAAACCTGTGGTATATGTCTGTCTTTGTTCACACCTGGGATATCATTTGCACTTTCCTCTTTTTCATCTCCCTTCCGAGATCCAGTAAATCTTCCATAATCTGTGTAGTTCTCCATGATGCTGAATCATTGGTTCCAATCAACAACGTCAACAGTGAAGATATACCAGATGATATCATAATCCCATCCAAACTGAGCACATCTCGTATATTCACTTCAGGAATACAGCACTGTTTCATTGTCCTTGGGGCCACTGCTGAATTCTCTATCCACTCTTCCCTGACTGGCTGCTCTCCTCCAGGTGATGGAGGGAGGTAGCCAGTTCCAAAAATTTCTCCTGGAGAAGACTGGAAGTTATCTCTTCATTGCAAGACTGTGTCCAGCAGGAATCAAAAAAATGTGAAATTGTAAGAACTGGTAACACTGACAAGACATTTTACATGACTTAGTGTCTTCAACCACATGTTCATGCGAGGGCAAGGACAAGAGTCCCTTCATTCCTGAGATGGACTTGGAATACATTTAGAGGTTGCTGCAGTGGAATTTGGTTCTATTGTGCTATACGGTGCATGGGATCCTGCTCATAAGGCATTGACATTTTTCTTGTGGAATTTTGCAGAGCAATAGGTCCATGAGAGACATTACCACTAAGTATTTGTGTTTTATTAGTACTGACAGGCCCCAATTTAGGTTAAGGCCCCAGAGTGTAGGCATTACACACATATATCATGAAAGATGGACGAGGTTAGTAGATAGAGTGCAGATGTTAGAGTTTTCTAATTTGGGCAGTTTTAACCTAACTGTATGAAGTTTTTTATAGGTAGGTTTTAAAAACCACAATTCTGATAAGCATAGTAACATTAACCACAGAAAGAGTTCCATGTTGCTGCTTTCTCCACTATAAGCAGGTTCTTATTTTCAGGGTGTCTTCACTCAACTTTAAATGTGGACTGTGGGCTGAAATTTACAAAGCTTTAATAATAGAGGGTGTCCGGTCACTCTCCTCTCCCATTTGATAAATGTGATTCAGAGGGCTAATCATGCTTCTTTTGGGGATGCAAAGGGTATAGACTTGAGCCCAACATTTTATGTTTGTATTTTTCTGCCATATTATAAAAGTTTGTTTTTAAAAAAGGTGGATGATGATTAGTTTTATCTATCTAAACTAACATCATGTTCTGGGTGTGGGAGGAAAATAAACTCTCTGGAGTTTGCATGTAAGAACATATCTAATCTACAAAAACTGTTTCTTGTCAAACATTTTATTAGAGTGGGATCAGTAGGTAGACAAAAGTATTGTGCCTTGGCAGCAGCATGTCCATTGACTGAGTAGCTACTATGACTCAAAAGGGACAGCAGTTTGTGATAATCGAGGATTTAAAGTCCCTGAGGGTACGTCTACACTACAGCGCTAATTCGAACTTAGTTCGAATTAGTTAGTTCAAATTAGCTTAGTTCGAATTAACGCATCTAGAACTAAAAACTAGTTCGAATTAGCGTTTTGCTAATTCGAACTAGCGCATCCACACTGATTGGACGCAGGGGCGCATTTAAGGGCAGCTGAAACCGGTTCATCAGGTCAGTAGTTGCTTTGTGTGGCTGCTGTCTGAGGCTATCTGAGGCTTGTGCTTAAAGGGACCCCCCCCCCCGGACAGCCGGTTCTCAGCTTTTCCTTCTTGCTTTCCAACCTCGCCGACGGACAGCAAAGCGTTGGTCTCTGTGCCCGTCTGTGAACTGATGACTGCAATGCTGCAAGGGAGGTGCAAGGGAGCTGCAAGGGAGGAAGGGAAGGGAAAGGAAAGCTCAGGGGTGGGAGTCCGGCTGCCTCTCCTGTCTCGCATCACTGCGGGTCCGGAGGCGTTGGTGGGGAATGGTTGTGGAGGGTGGGGCAGGAGGGACGGGGGGTGTGGATGAAGCAGGAGCGGAAGCAGGAGGGGGAGCAGGGAGAGCAGGGGGAGCAAGAGGGGGAGCAGGGGGAGCAGGCTCTGGAGGTGGCCTCGCAGGGCATGGCCCTGCTCCTCCAGTACCTCCAAGCTCCTCCGGCGCAGCCTCAGGTCCTCCTGGACCCAGTGGTCCTGGAGACGGAGCTATTGCTCCAGGAACCGGAGGTGCCGCCTCTGGTACTCCTCCTGGTTCCTGGCTCTCCTGCTTGCCCGGGCACAGGCAGCTGCTGCAGGCGGGGTAGTGCGCCCTGCAGGCCCAGGTGCTGCGGCTGTGGTGAAACAAGAACAGCGGTCAATTACCCCAGGGGCCCAGGTGTGTGAAACCCAGCTCCCCTCTGCAAGGCCAGGGCCCTTGCAGGATCCCCAGCTGCTGCTCCGTGGTGGGCAAGGCCCAGGCGCACGGTCCCGGGGCTCCCTCTCGCCCCAGCCCCCCGTACACATAAGGGGAGCATGATGGTACTCACAGGTGGATGCCTCCCCAGCCTCGGACGACACAGGCGAGCGGCTCTGTGGGGTGCCTCGGGGGTCCCGGGTCCTGGGCAGGCTGCCGGCAGGCTCCTGGCTCTCGGAGCCCTCCTCCTCCTCCTCCGTCTCCTGGAGCGGTCCCTCTGCCCCGGGGTCTATCACGTCCCAGGGGCAGGGACGGCATGAGCCCCCAGGTGGCGGTCCACAGCCTGGAAGTGGGGGCACGCCTCCAGGTCATCCTCTGGCAGGCAGGCCCGGAAGTAGGACTGCCGCAGGTCCTTTATTTTCCAGTGCACCTGCTCCCGGATGCACTGGTGGCCCCTGGCGGTCAGGCTGGCAGCCATGCGGCCGTAGACTGCCGCGTTCCTGTGGCTAGTGCGGAGATCGTGGACATTGGAGGCTTCCCCCCAAACCTCGATGAGGTCCACGATCTCCGCACTAGACCACGCGGGCGCCCGCCTCTTGCGGCCCCGGGCAGGGTCCTGGGAGCCACCAGGCTGGTCCCGGGAAGAGGGGGAGGGCTGGGTGTCATCGGGTGGCTGGCTCATGGGTGTCAGCTGCTGGGTGTGCTGGCACGGGTGCTGGCAGCCTTGCAACTGGCACAAACTGTAGCCAGCCCGTGGCCCTTTAAGGGCTCCAGGGCCGGGAGGGGGGCAGTAGAGTTTGCCTGGTGTTGGCCAGAGTGGCCACCAGGGAAACTTGGGGAGGGCTAGCCTCCCACTAGTTCGAATTAAGGGTCTACACAGCCCTTAATTCGAACTAGTAAGTTCGAACTAGGCTTAATCCTCGTGGAATGAGGATTACCTAGTTCGAACTAAGCGCTCTGTTAGTTCGATTTAAATTCAAACTAACGGAGCGCTAGTGTAGCGCCTATGAAAATTAGTTCGAACTAACTTTGTAGTGTAGACATACCCTGAAATAGTCTATGAAGAGTATAAAGGCCCCAAAAGAAATGCTGCAGACTGATGCATTAATATTTCACAAAATAAAAAGATCTCTATTATTGCCTATGGTGGTAGTGATTCATAGATTTTTTTTAAATTTAATCTAATCTATCTGGCTAAATTTTATATATAGCACATATCATCAAGGTGTCAAAGCACCGATATGCTATAAACACAGTATGGTCTGTTTTTCCCAAAATGATCACTTGCATTTATCTAGTGGGAATAATCCATGTATAGAAATCATAGGAAATATCAGGTCTGCTTTAGGGTTCCCCTGATTCTCTAAGCAATTATGCATATGCTTAATTTCATGCATGTAAATAGCTCATTCACTTCAATGGGACTACTTACATGAGTAAAATTAAGCATTTGTGTGATCAGCACCTAAGTGCCACTCTTTGAAAACGGAGGCAAAACCCAATTTATAAGAGATTAGACACATTTTACTAAATAGTTTTTAAAACTTCACATGGGTTTTCAAATGTTTAAAGTAATCCTTCTAGAAAAAGGAAGGATTTGAGAACTCTGTAATTATAAGTGTTGTATTTGATTTTTTCTTGATACCTCATGATGTTTCAAAAAGTGGTAGTGGCTTATTTCACGTTAGTCTTCCTTATTCCTTATTTGAACCCAATACATAGCACATACTTGGTAAAGGAATCCATTTACTACACAAAATCTTATTTGTACTTGGTTACTCTCCTCAGCTTTGCCCAATTGCTATAATTCATTAAGGGGCTATTGCTGAGAAATATATAAAAACAGGAAAATAATAATCTGACCTCTAAGAAGAATGTATCTTAGGGTAAGAGTTTGTTACTGTTTATAAACACAAATGCACTATTCATACATATATATATATATATATATATATATATATATATATATATATATACTCACAAACATTGAAACAACACTCAAAATAAAATAAATATGTTGGAGTTTACAAATTGTCCTGTGCATGAATTATTGGGTAAACCAATGATCAAAATTTAGAGTATTTTTTTTAAAATCAATGTAATGGTAATATTACAACCTCATTGTTTGCCTGCAGGTTTGTTTAAACAGACCTAACTGGCCAGAAAAGAACAGCTGGTCTTTAAAAATAGTATGATGTCTGGGAATTCTTCTATTAAACTAACTAACTAAATAAATAACAAAGGTCTGTGACATTTACACTATACAGATTCATCATTCACTTTATATCCACTGTCTCCTCCAGCAGGACGTGAGAATTAGCATGTTGAAATGTAAACATTGAAGTGGCAGGTGTCCCCATAGCTTGTTACATGCCTCTATTACCATTTTTATATAAAAGCACATTTTCTTCCTATACAATGCCACTGAGACCTAAAAGATGATGCTTCTTTTTAATGAAAAGCTTGTTCAGTACCAAGAAAGGACAGTTTGAATATGTCCTCACAATTGCTGAAGGAACTATTTGAATTACCATCTAGTTTCTCTGTTTTTCAGGTGCTCGTCTAAATGCATTGGAAGTGTAATTGCTGATTTAGGCCAGCACTTTAGTTTCCACTAAGAGTTTGATGTGACACAGGTCAACAGTTTAATCTTTATTGCGCATCCAT
This sequence comes from Pelodiscus sinensis, assembly GCF_052426305.1. Classification (NCBI taxonomy): domain Eukaryota; kingdom Metazoa; phylum Chordata; order Testudines; family Trionychidae; genus Pelodiscus; species Pelodiscus sinensis. Next base: position 99,143,335 of record NC_143057.1, read on the forward strand.
TATGGTTTTTTCAAATATAAGGGAAAGGTTTGACACTCTCTCAAATAAATATATTCCTCTTAAAAACTGGCCCAGTGTTTAAAAGATTCTTTCAATAGTCTCTTTACAGAAAACACAGCTATTGCATGCAGGAGCAACAAAACATTCCTAACTTTTAAATATAAAGCAGTTAGAGGGGCAACCTCTAAATCAAATGTTTATTAGCTTACTCTCAGCAGCTATTGATTATGTGCTATGGAACTGTTTCACCTTCCAACTGGAAATCTGGCTGATCTCCACTGAAATCAAAAGGAGAGTGGCCACATTTCCTCTGCTGTATGTGACAGCAGAACCTGACACAAGGGGCTTGTTTTGTTTTTCATGCCTATTCTGTGCAGCTGTATCTGGAATTAAGCTAATATAGGTGGTGTCGGAATCAGAACTGTATTTATTTTTGTTAAGTCTGTTTGCAGCATTGCAGTCATCAGTTCTCAGCAGGTTGACAAATGGTGGATTTCTGTGTCATTCTAATGGACTCATTATCGCAGGAGAGTGCAGCTTGTTCAGTAGGAGCAGGGGTTGCTGTTTCTACTTCTCTCTTCTCTTGTTCTGTGCAGCAAAGCTACATAATATTAAGTACAATTAAACATAGCATATCTTGTCCTTTAAACATACATCAATCAATCAATCGAGTTGTGCAAAAAAATAGTAGATCTAAGGGGACTGCAGTGAGATGAAAGTCAATAAGTGGATATTATCCAGCAAAGTTTCTATTTGGGCATAAATACACAGAGGCTTAGAGGTAATTGGGGGAAGCTGCTGGAATGGAATAAACATGGAATGCTTCGTTGCCTCACCACTTTTGGTATTTAAGGCGCATCCTAAGTATGATAGTTGTGTTGGATGGCACTACTAATTATTTTGTTGTCAGAAAGTGCTCTATAAAAGGCATAAGAGAGTAATTCAATGCAGTTTCCTTTTATCTGCCTTTCCAATTGATGTCTATACAGAGCTAGCGGGGCTCCCCAAACACATCAGTCTGTTTCAGATACACAAGATTAAGTAGCGAGTGACATTCAAGACCAATCGGCCCACCCAGGAGGAGTGAAACCAGCGGAAAAGCTGTCAGATTCTGCCTTTTCTCCATTAATCTTGAAGCTTTTCAATGCTGCCAGGTCGCATCTCCATCAAACAAGCTGGGAAGAGTGTCGGGCTATTTTCTTTCCGCTAACCCTTTCTTCCCCATCACGTCCCCTCTCCAGTAACCCTTTCGGTGCTGGACTTCTATTAATCAGCTCCTCTTGGATTATTTCCAGTTGATATGGCAGAGCGTGGAACCAGTATGAACCTCAGTAGCAGTAGCTTGGGATAGAGATTTTCATTAACTGAGCTGGAACTCGGTGGCACGTTGGTTCTAGAGAAGGACTGAAGTAAAAAAAAGATGAAAGTAAGTGGTAGGTTTGTTGTCCACACTTTTACTAGCCATTTTCTTATAGGTTCATCTGTTTTGGAGATCGGGTGTATTTTTTTCTGATTTTAAATTGGGAATGGAGGCATTTGCCTCAAGCAGTAATTTGAAGGAACTGTTGCTAGTAATGAGACATGGAAGCACATATTAACCTCGGGCTAGGACTTGATGTAGCATAAGTATATAATGCTTGTGTTGGGTAGTGTAAATAACCTCCATTCCACACACCGAAACTATCACAGTGGAGTCATTTAGAACCTCAGGGGACCTAAACCAAGTCCTGAAATCTGAATGTGGGCATTAGACAAGAGAGTGGCAAAGAGTGCATGAGTCAAGATGAGACAGGAGGGGTAGTTGGACAAAAAGAAAGCAAAGGGGCCAGGGAGGAATTAGGTACAATGTGGGAAGCTAAAAAGAGAGAATGGGAAGAGGCCTTGGAAAGTGAAAAGGAATCTGAAGGAAAAGAATGAAAGAAAAGGAAGGTGGCTAAATATAAAAGCAGCATATATAATTTTAAAAATACATTTCTCCTTGATTAGGCAGCATCAGTCCCTGAGGCAGACAGCGAAGGTAAGACCCTCTTGAGAAAGGAGAAAAAGGCGTGGGCTGGGTTGCAGTTGCTTTTTCACACTGCCAGCCAGTGAATGGCAAAGCACTTGTCCTCTTCAGATAAGAGTTTTTGCAAGTGTCAATTTACATTATGAGACTCTCCAGTGGACCGTGCTGCCCCAGTGCTTGGCCTGCTACACATGCTGCCCTTCCGTCATTTTGGTATAGCTTGTGTTGGAATTCAGCACATGGATATGCTGTTTCTCAACTCCTGCTCTAGCATGCAGCAGAGTTAAAAATTCAAACCCCAGCACCAACATGGGGCAACTCTACCCCCACTTAATTCTACTTCTTGCATCCTTGACCCAACCTGCCTTCAGGGTTGGGGGCCTCCCAGCCCCATGATTTCTTACACAAGCACTCATTGATAGTTGAAGCAAGACAGATTCATGTGGAATAAAGTGTATCTATATAAAATAATTAGGGCAATTAACCACTGGAAAACTTTAGCAAGGGTTATGGTGAATTCCCCAGCACTGACAGTTTAAAATGAAAATTGGATTTTTTTCTGAAAGAGCTGCTCTAGGAATTATTTCCAGGGATGGTCTAAGGCAGGGGTGAGGAACCTCAGGCCCGGGGGCTGGATGCGACCCTTGGCTTGCCTGGATGAGGCCCCTGAGGTCAGGTCCCCTCCCCAGCATTGGGGAGCCTGCACTGGTGTCCTCCTCCTCCCCACTGTCTCACCGTGAGGCTGGAGCGCACAAAATCTACTAGGCTCCCCATCCCTGGTCTAAGGCCTGTGTTATAGAGGAGGTCAGACTAAATGATCACAATGGTCCTTACTGACTGTAAAATCTATGAATTGGAATCTATGATTTACCTTGAAATGTTTGGAGGGATAGCAACATCATGGGCCTTCTTAGTAAATTCCCTGAAGGGCTATAGACCATTCCATACCTGGAGTTGAACATTCACTCAGTGCTCAGTTGGAGGACCTTCTATTAAAAGCAGTGTCTCAAGGCTACAGTATTAGTTCCCTATACTTCCTAGGGGGACTCTTGATATGTTTATATAAAAGGAGATTTTAGATCCCATGTCCTGCTTCTACAAGCAGTAGGAGGAAATTATTTGTTAAATAAGTGAAGCTGAAGCTCTTTAATAGGGTTGCCAACCCTCTTTGCCTCAGTTTCACAGGGGGGCTTCTGGAATTGGGCTCAGTCTCCTGGAGATTACTACAGCCAATCTGGGAGATTTTAACCTGCTAAAGGTCCAGCAGCACAGCAGAGCTAGGACAAGTTCCCTGCCTGGCCTGGCCTATCATAGCTCCTACAATTTGCTGGCACTGGGGCATGGGGAGGGGTAGAGCGGTGTGTGTGTGTGTGAGTGAGTGAGAGTGAGAGAGAGCATAATGATCCTGCCCCAAGCACAGGAACTGTGACCAATGGGAGTTGCTGGGGAGGTGCATATGGACATGGGCAGCATGCAGATCCTCTTTTCCCCCTCCAGGGGCTGCAGGGACATGCCAGCTGCTTCTGGGAGTGGTGCTGGGCCAGGGCAGGCAAAGAGCCTGCTGTGTTGCAACTGCAACCACCTCTAGTAAGTGTCTCCTAACAAGTCCAGATGTACCCCATGCCCAAACCCACACTGCAACCCTAAATCCTGTTCCCTCACCCAAATTCTCTTCTACAGCCTGCACCTGCATCCATTCTGTACCCCAATCCCCTGCCCTAGGTTCAGTCCACAGTCCTCTCCCACACTCTGAACCTTACAGCCCCAGTACAGAGCCCCCACCCCAATCCCTTGCCCCAACCCACTGAAAGTGAGTGAGGGTGGGAGAAAGCAAATAAAGGAAGGAGGGGAGATGAAGTGATTGAGGATGGGGCTTCAAAGAAGGGACATGGCCTCAGGGTAGAGGTTAGGGCAAGGACACGCATGCCAATGGGGGGGGGGGGACAACTGCCCCAGAACCTGGTGATTCCAAAGGGCCTGGGAGTGGCACATGGGTGGTCAAGGGAAGGCAGAACCTTCCCAAAATTGCCTACACAACTAACCACCTAAGCCTGGGGCTGCAGCGCAACAGCCTAGCTCTGGCCAATTGGAAAGGCAGCCTCGTTTGCCCTGCCTGTTGCTGCATGGTAACCCAGCTTGCCCCACCCGCTGGGGAGTCATCGGGCTGCTGGGAAGGGATGGGACTATAGCTTAGCAGCCCGACTTTCCCCGGCCACCAAGGAGAGCTGGGATGAGGCCTCAGCATGGCAGCCGCAGCTCTCCGCAAGGACTAGAAGGATTGGGCTGGGAGTGGACATGGCCTCAGAGGAAGGGGTGGGGCCTTGGACAGAAGGGGCGGGGCTGGCGTTTGCCTTCCCCAGCTGGCCTTTCACCTGAAGCCCATGGTGTGGCATGGTCCTGGCACTGCTGAGCGCTGGCTGCCCTCAGTCCCATCCCTTTTGCTCCATCCTTTCTGAGAGCATGTGCCTCACCTCCCCATCTTGCCCAGGGCAAGGGAGTTTGGGTTAGTGTGATAAGACCGTTGTTACTCCTGTTCTTTAGCTATTTTATTTTTTCCACAATCTCCGACTCGGATCAAATGCATGTGAGGGCTAATAAATAAAAACGTTAATGTTACCCCACTGATTTAAGCCTAATGTTTCATCAATACATCTTTCTTAAATATTGCTCATTTACTACTTCTTTAGTGTGACAAGTCTCAGGACTAGTACCCTGAATGGTGTGTCCCCTTGTCTCTAGTGTGCTGGAGTCTTGTTTGTGATAATTGGGTGTTGGCACCACCCTTTAAAGCATTCTCTCTTGGCTATGCTGCTCTGTCTTTGCCTTACAGCTTAATAAGAGGAGTACTGTCATCCCTTAGTCTTCTTGAAGTGTTCTCCTGTGGTAGCAAGTCCATATCTTAAAGTGCTGCAGCCACACCTCTTATTGTAGTTTATACAAACCCTAGATTGGCATAGTCAATTATTTTTTTGTCAAGGTCCAAATTTCTTGGTCTCGATATAGTTAAGGTCCATATACCAGCACAACACTGGTGACACTGCTAGTGAACCTGTTCACCAACCACAGACAGTGCTATGTAATATAGCCAGGACCTATTGCTTATATCTTTAGTGCCTTAAATGAAAAATAACCAAATGACTGTATAAACTAAAAATAATCTCCACAAAAGATGTAATAGACCTGAGATGTTAAGAAAGTACAGCGCTAAAATGTTATATATATATATATATATATATATATATATATATATATATATATATATATATAGTGTGTGTGCAAATATTAGCATTAAAACACTTTCAGACAACTATTTTTAGTTTTGAATGTGCTTTAACCTTACAAAGAATATTAACTTTTGTTTTGTCAAATAAAATAATTATAGGCCAATAATCCCTCCCACCCAATAGACTCCATACTATGCAGCTCCTCACCCCTCATCCCCCAAATTTCCCCTTCTTGATCACCTGCAAGTTCCTCACCAGCCCTGACCAGAAAGTAGTCCCTAAACTGAAAACTCAACATGTGGAACTGGCCTAAGACAACTTGCATTGCCACTCACACCCAGAAAGTTTGTCAGTGCCTCCAGTAAATGAAGTAGCAGAGATAGAGCAGGGAGGAGGATGAACAAATATGGGCTGGGATCCAGGCATCCCCACAGACCTCACCTGGCATTGTGCCCCTGACCCTGTCCCCATAGTCTCCCTCCCTCCCCCCAGCCCTCTGAGGTGGAATGTAAAAACTTGTATTGGTTGAGGGGAAGGAACCTAGTTGAGGGAGAGTGATTGTATCATGTCAAAGTTATGTGGAAAAGTAAAAACAATTTATAAAGTACTGACAGATAGAAGATTAGCTGCCAAAAATGAAGGGGGGGGGCCCCCGAGAAGATATTTAAAAGTACTGTTTGCACTGCTAAAAATCAAATAGCAAGCAACTTCATGAAACAGCCCTATATTGAATTAAATTTGGTAGAATAACAGGAGATAGAAGCAGGCAGTGTAGAATACAAAACATCCATCAGTTAAAACACTGGCTATAGGAGAGAAAAGTAAAAGTATGAGAGTATAGGCCTTGCTGGAGCCCTAGGCATATCTACCGGTGTGAGCCAGAGGAGGCCTGGCCTTGGCAAAATAACAGAATGCTAGGTATTGGCTAACCAAGTAAACATGTTCGTGACCAGAGTTTTCAAGTAACTATGTAAACATAGCCCCAAGAGATTGTACAGGAACATGTTGAAACCTCATAAGGATGAGAGACAGAAAAATGGATGAGGATGTTTTGCTTGAACGAGCAGGATCAAGGCTAAGGGGTTAACTAACGTCATCTGGACTGTAATACATAACTTGTTTGTATCAGTGTGTAAAAGGAGAAGTCCTAGGCAGAGCATCTTTGTACTTGCTGAGGAGACAGCATTCTGGTGTGCCGACTGAGCTGGTAACATGGTCAGGACATATATGCTTTAATGTCTCTGTAGCTCCTATGGTGAACTAGTGCCATGGTCTGTCAACAATAAACCATGCTGAGCACTTCAACCACCATACTAGGCCTATGGTCGGTCTTACGACTAACATTGAGGTTTGCTGAATTAACATGTTGCACTTTCTACTAGTGCTGCTGACATTGGCACTCCAAGAACAGCAATACTGGCAGCAGTAAACAAGTCACCACAGAACTAACCACAGAAAGTCAACACTCCTCACAGTGATCACATACTTGCCTGGAGATATGGAACTCTCTGAAATCTTAAGATTCTCATGTAGCAAGAAATTCTTCCATAAAGAAAATATGAAAGTACAAGCTCACTCGTTAGAATAGTTTATGCGGTGCTATGTTGTAGCAGTGACAGTCTTAGGATATTTTAAAGGCCAAGTGGGTGAGGTAATATTTGTACTGTATCCTTTAAAAGATACTACTTCACCCAACCTTGTCCCATTAAAATAACTCTTTTTATTTAAATGGAAACCTTGGTGAATTGAACTGGCAACCTGTATGATAGTGGGGGAAAAGACTCAATTTCATCTTCTAAGTGACAGGGTTTTGACCTCTGATATTAGACTTCCATGTTATATGAGCTGACTCAAGACAGATATTTTAAAGCATTGAAGTGAGGAGATTCTTAGAAATATTGTTAAATACAGTAGAGACCCTTATTTTTTTCAGCCTCCATTCAACCTGCATGCATACATACAAACAAATTCCAAAAGACACATTAACACACCTACTTTTTGATATTCTTTTATTCCCAGTAGCCATAGTAGGAAAAATGGTGTTGACATTTGAGACCATTGTGTTGGGCCTGGTATAAGAGCTGAATAAAATATTTGGGCTATGCCCACATTCCCAGCATTCCCCATTCATAACGAACCAAATTTTTTTTGCAGTTATACACACCTATAATTCAATGGCATATTTACTAACAAAGACAATAGGTGTCTGGGTCACAGACATTAAAATGTCCTTTTGCCAGAGGATGTTGTTGCCAGAAGATGCTGTGAAGGCATTGGCCACTGTTGGAAGACAGTTTATGAGGCTAGATGAACCTTTGGTCTGACCCAGTGTTGTTGTTCTTATGTCACTCTAAATTTCTCTGAAAACAATCTCATTTCCCATACAGTCTCCAAAGTCCTATCTCCCTTCACACTTTCTTTTTCCTCCCACTATATATTCATCATAGGCATTCCTGAATTTCTCTCTACTTTTCTGTTTCAAAAGTCTCAGGATAGCCATGTTAGTCTGTAACTTAAAAAAATGAGTGGTCCTGTAGCATCTTAGAGACTAACAAATACACACACACACACACACACACACACACACACACGCACATGCAGTATCATGAGCTTTTGTAGGCACAAACCAGTTTCTTTCATATGCCCTTCTTAGAGTCTCTATCTCTTAAATCTAATTATTTCTTCTTACATTTGGCTAATTCCCTGCCCTCTGTTCAGGATAACAGTATTGCTTATGCCAATAACATGCTTTCAATCTCTATTGAAGTCACCACAGAAAATACTCACTTCTGTGTTGCTGTCATTGACACTTCCATTAAAATCTTTCACCATATCACAGAAATGCCAAACCCAAAATCCTTTTCCCTAAATCTTTCCAACGCCTTTCCTTTATCCACATCTAACACCTAATTTTCAGCTGAAATTATAGTCAAGGTTTGGGCTGTTGTGTGGCCTATCCTACCTTCAGCCTGAGACAGCTTGCAGAGCCTTGTGCAAGATGAGAGGAGCCTAACTTTCAAAAGTATTTCTATTTAATCCAGTTGCCCATCACCATATTATTGTGATGTGAGGAATCACCAGTATCTCAGAAATAACCTATGCCAATTACTCATACAATTCAAACTAAAACCCTCAAGGTCCTCTCCAACTTTCTGTCTAAAATTATCTTCATGCTAGTTTTATACAAAGTAGAAGAAATTCTGGGCCTCTGAAGTCTTTTCCCAAGGATATTGGGGCTCAGATGTCACCTTTTACCCCTTTCAGCACTTCTCCTCTTTAAGTGTAACATGTAAGTCAACTCTGTTCCAGCATTGTAAGTATCTTCATCAATAGCTCTTGTTTTGTTATAATTTCCACACAATAGGAAATACCAAATGGTCAACAGAAATATTTCCACCAGATGTCTATCTTTATTCTACTTTCTATCTTCCATTCTCCTATCATTCAATACAAATATATTCCCCTCTTTGTAGTGCAAGACTAAGAAATGTGAAAAAAATACATCTAATTAGAAACTGCATCCTGTGGTTTAGAAGTGCTTTTTTTCCAAGTGGCCTTATAGGGAATTTGAAGGGATATTTTCCTTTATTCTTTCTCCGAGAGACACATACGTAGCACTATGTGGCTGAATTTAGACTACTACTGATCTTTATTCTCCTTTCTTTTTTCCCCAGTAAGAACCTCTTCTCTTCAGTGTCCATTAGACCTGTACTTTTAGAAACCTGCTTTTCAGCTGAAGGAAAGTCTAGTAATGCATACAACTGAGATGATGGCTGTTCCAAACCTTTATCAGCAAACATTGCCTGGGCAAGGTTAACTCAAATGTCAATAAGAGTGAAAATTAAGTGATGTTTAATATCCAATATATGTATTATACTCAACAATGCTTCAGTTGTCATTATCAGTAAAACATAAGTAAGCTTTTGGCTGGGGTGAAAATATTAGGAACATTGTGCCACTATTAATATTTATTTATAGTATTCTTTAGATCATTGTGTTCTCTCAATGATTTTAGATCAGCATGTTCCAAGCGTCTTTGTGTCGCTTGTGGCAAAGCTCATAGATGTGGACTAATTCTTGTCTGTAATACATTTTTATTGAATCATTGTGGGGGATGATGTGCGTATTTTAAATCTTTCAAGTCACAGAAGAAATAGAAGAAAATAGCCAGTAATGCACTAATTCATAACAAAATGCTCAGAATTAAATTAAAAAGCTCTTTGGATATAATGTGTTTCTCTGAAAAGGGCCATACGCAATGGAATGGAAGTTTCAATATAGCCTGATATGCAGGAAGCATTGAGGCAACCTTTTGAATAACAGCTGAAATAACAAGCTCACTGTGTTCCTCACCTCAGTTTGGTATGACAGTTCTGTAAAGAACCTTGTGAAAATTAATTGAAATTTATGGGAAGCATTTAAATTGACTGTTGAAATAAATGGTCAGTATGTGAAAATGCTTAGTCATGGACAAATTGGATCCCTAATTTGACTCTCCTCCCCCCCCCCCCAAAAAAAAGCCTATGGCTTTGCTGTTCTATTAATAGATAGTTATAACCTGACTCAAATACATTGTGTCAAGATCAAGGAGAATTGTAGCACAGGAGGCCACAGTATGGTATAATATCTTCTGATAGTCCTGTCTTTAAACTTTAAATTTAGTTTGAAACCCAAGCATTAAATTGGTGGCAAAATAGATCTTTCATAAGTATTGTCTCATTCTTTGAGTTAGCTAGAATTCTTATTTTCATCACAGTTATCCTGGAGAAGCATTTTATAGATAGGTATTTGTTTGAGATTTGGCTTTTTAAGTTCCTCTTTTCCTCCTTCACTAGAAATGGCAACTTTTTCTGATGTTAAACTGTATCAGAGTGAATCTGATTTGTAATTTGCTTACTATCTCTGAAAATCCGTGCACCCTGTTAGGTGTCTAAAGATGGGCACCCAAAAGTAATGACATTTTTTAAAATGTTTTTTTGTATCCAGCTGGAAGTGTCTACTTTTCTATCACTTTTAGATTTATCAAATCCCAATATTATAGTAAAAGTCTCACAAACTAATAAAACAATACAATTGAAAGGTAATACTATTTCATGATAATGAATCTTAATTAAGTATTTGTATTAATGAATAATTAACACAAATATTTCAGGGCTCAGAGCAAGAAAAGTATATTAAAATTAAATTCATGCCCAAGACTGAATATCAATAAATAGATCTTTGAAAGAGACTTGTATACATTTGTAGACAGAAAATATAATAGGTTTTGGAATCCATATTAAAAAGGCAAAATTGTATCCATCTGGAATAAAAGTTTAAAATGTTAATTCTATTAGTGTATTTTTTTATTTCTAAGTTATCTGAAAAGATGCAGCCTAAATAGGATATTATGTTAACCCTTTTTTCCTTATAATATAAGTGACCAAGACCGGTCCCACGTTTACATTTTTTTTTTCATTCATATCCAACCTCCCACCCTTACCCTAACCCGAACCACAATCCCACACATGTCTTAACTGCATTTTATATGAAAAAATAACCCATAGTCTGAGAGCATTTTTGTGTGGAACAGATATTAAAAAGCAGCTTTATCAGCCTCTGGGAAAATGGCATTTATAACATCAGCTGTGATTTGTAGGAATTATTACAGACCAGTTTTATGATTCTTTTCTTGTCTTCTTCCTCCTGGATATGCTTTTACATGTAGCTTCACCATGCTCATTTCTAACACAGTGCCATAGTTAAGTATATTACACACTAATGAGGATCACTGATATTTAATTTAATCTAAATAAAAAATTAAAATGCATTCAAACAAATGCTCACCTATATAATTTATAATCACTCGATCCATCCTTCCACCCTCTGGATAGAAGGAATCACTCTTTAAGGAGTATATATATTCAGCGCTTGAAAATAGCTTATTAAAATGAAACTGCAAGGACAATTTAGGGAAACAGAATATATTTATGAGAGTTGCAATTGGCCAGGGAACTGGGGTTAATGCTTCTATTTTCTAAATAAATGCATTTCTAAATAAATGCAGGAGGCATAAGGGATCGGTTGAAAAAGGCTTTCTTTCTCAACCAGAGCCCCCTCTAGACTGCCACTTTTTGCCGACAAAGTGCTGAGTCGACAAACCACGGTGGCCATTTTTATGCAAATTAGGCGCAGGATATTTAAATCCCTGCCTCATTTGCAATGTCAACCTACCTAATCTGCATCCCTCTGCTGACAGAAAGATGCAGTCTAGACATACCCTGCAGTCTGTGTGACTCAGCTTCAAGGTTTTGTTTCAATACATCGCCATTTTCTGATAAAAAATACAATTAATCAAAAATCACTGACCACTTCTAATCCCAAAGACCCAGGAGACAGTAGGGGCAACCAGAACTGCTAGGATGGTACATCTGATTCTTTCCAATCCACCAATCTTGCTGCCCCTTTCAGTGATGCATGTCCAAAAATAAGTGGCAACCTCATACAAAAATTAGGCAATCAAAACACATTTAGGTGATTTCAACTTTAAACATTTCATCTCATTTTTTGAATCTTTGAGCTCATTCCAAATATCAATGTATGACTTTTCTAGGAGCTTTGAACATCCCTAATCACCTTTTATTTAATTTCAGCATTCCACTTTGCACTAGGTTTTCCTTCTCCAATTTTTCCTTATTTTTATGTCATTTTATTTAACAGGTGGAGTTGGACTTCTTACGTTCAGTAATTTAGATTATAGATCTCTGCATAACAATTGCTCCAGCCGAAGATAACAGAATCCTCTGCTTTGGGACATCTACTAAACTGTGTTCCAATAAAATGGGGAGAAGATTATTTTAAAAAAGTGAAGAAAGAATGTAACTGTGCTGAATAAAAATGCAAGAAATATATTACATGCATTTAATCTATTTGCTATTTTTTGTCATTTACAATCTCTGTATCATAAGAATTATGTTCATTATTTTACACACATTTAATATCTTGGTGAATAACCACTTGAATTAAGCAGTGGACATTGTTATGCAATATATTTAGCAAGAAATTATTCATGAACAATGCCTCCATAAAGCAACTGTTTGATTAAGCCAAGTAACCTGCTCAGTGCAGGGGTGTTTGTAACTCATGCGATCAAGAAAGTTCAATGGCAGTATTTCTCCACTGAGATTTAGAATGTCAAGTTGATACTCAACTTCCCACTAATAATCTTAACTTTGTGTATGTTCTTTACAGTGCCCACAGAGTTTTTCAAAGCTTACATATTTTTAACTTTCCATCTTTTAAAAACACCAGGTTTGATGATTTAACAGATTTGTTAATATTTTATCAAAGATTCACATTACTTTTAGCTAATTCCAGCAAGTTAACTAGGGTCTGATGTTCAATTCCAGTGCCAGGCTATCTTCTACTAAGTCATGTGGTTTCATTCATATGGTTTCAAGAAATTTAAACAGTTTATTATAGGAAGATTTGTTTTGCCCATTTCTTCCTTGATCTCTTCTTTGATGACCAGAATGTTGATTCTACAAAAACATGCATTTGTTTTCTTAACAGTTTGGGTTCAACAAATCTCTCATTTGTTTCAACAATTGCAATCATGTTCTAAATTGACAACTTTCACACTGTAGTCTGCAGTTCTGATGGATAACTTCCTTTCCTTCTTCATCCATCTTGTTTGTAGCTAACCAAATTAGCAAGCTGTGTTGCAAGTCTTTGGACCAGCTTTCAGTGAGATGGAATGTAAACAATAGAGGTACACTACTCACCAAAAGTACTGATAAGAGAACAGAAAACCTCCCCATTTGTCATATATTAGCTAGCTCCAGCTGACAGTTTTTCTGCCTCTTTAAAGATTAGTGCTCAAAGTTTTTTTTATTGTAAAAATTTACATTTGTACCTAGTCTCATCTCCCTCCCTGCACCAATGTGATATTATCACTTTGATTGCATACATCAGAAATGTCCAATTAAGAGTCAAACTTCCTAGGGTTTCAATGCCGTTATTAGAAAGTAAATTGAATGTTTAATAACTTTAATGTTTAATTTATTTTTTAATTTTCATATTCTCTTAAAAACAAAGCAAATAAATTCTAATAGGAAGATGTAGCCATGCCTAAAGGAAAATTTTCTTTCTGCAACTTATACATGATATAAATCTGTTATAAGCCTGCTTGCAGAACAGAGACCAGGCAGTGAAGAAATGTTCCACCTCCTGAAGTGTCCTCTAGCAAAAAGAGAACTTTCAAAGCTGGATCATTGAATCTACTTTCCTAAATTAAAGATTGTGTTAAATATTTGTTGAAGAAAAGCCCAACAATTTCTCCTTCTGCAAATCATGCTAAATTCCACCAACTGACCAGAAACCCAAATCTTTGGCTGTCAGTTTCCATCTCTGTTCTGGATTATCCTTTTGTCTACAGACAGGATGGACCTGTGAATCTTATTACTTCATAAAAGGATTCACTTGATTCACTCCACTTGATATCAGGTGGGAGAGACTATATTTTTCTATTCTGCATGCTAAGGTCCATGCAGTTTGCTTCCCAGATAGGAAGAAAGATCATCCCTTCAATGTGGACATCAGAATGAAGTATATGACCAAAATGCAGAACTTGGTGGTCCAATAAAGGGAAGATAACTTCTCTGACTTGAAATTGTCGGTGCTTCTAAGTAGTGGACTTTGCTTAACTGAAGGAGGAATAGTTATTAATTTGATTTAGAGAGTGAAATTGTTGTGAGATCTACCAGTCTGAATTAAAAGTACATAGTACAAATTAAAAGTTTCTCCTTAAAGAAAAAAATCCAATTTCAAATTTAAAAACCTGATCTGATTAAAGAGAGTAGCCTTCTCTAATGGATCGGAAGTATAATGTCTCCTGCAGAGGTCTGCTCTAGACAGAGCTTTAAGGACAGAATGAGATTCCAAAGTCATGTTCTGTGACTTTCCAGGTTTACAATAAGATTCATACCCTAAAGAAATATTTAATATTTTGGAAAAGAACAAAAAGTTTTCATTTCTTCAACTATAGAGATTTGATCATTTTGCTTGAGAAGTTATATTACCACTATAAAACACTCCTAGAGGAACTAAAGATATGTTTAGTTTTTGTAGTTTTGTAGTTAAACCGTGGATTTTACACAAGTGCATTCATTTGTTATATTCTGTTTTGGGTACTATAAAAGCAATAATCACATCGTCCAAGTATTAATTTAAAACCTGACTGGGCCCAAATGTGATTGGTCTTACAATAGCAGACCTCCTCTGTGTGATAAAAAAAATTGGATGAGACAATGCTAGGTCTCTTGAAGTGTAAGAGCCATAGCCTCTAGAACCAAAGAGGCAAACAGAGTATCAATATTGCTCTTTTACTCCTGGATTGTCCTGGAAAACAGTGGAAAAAGTAGCACTTTGCCCAGCTTTGCAAGCTGTCATTCACCACCTCAAACGCTACAGCTTGAGGCTACAGGACACTTTATTTATTGTTCCTGAGTGCAAAGACGACAAACACCAGTTCAACTCACTGTGTTAGAAATTTCTGGTTGCAGCAGCCACTCTGCTGATCAGACATGTAAGTTTTTGTATTTATCTTCCCTTTAAGAAATCTTGTTCCACCCGGGAGGAACTGCTCTGAGGGGCAGAGCTCATTGTGTTCTTCCCAGTTATTATGCAACCCTATCAGACACACTGACTTTTGTTATGCACAGAAGAAGCAGTGTACTGAGTCAAGAAGATCCCTCTTTTTAATCTTTAGCGAGACCTAGCTAAATTTTGACAAGTACACACTAAGGAATCTTCTTGACTTAAAATGGAAGATGGGATAGAAACAGTATGTCTACACAGCAGCATAATTTCAGAATAATGGACAATATTCTGAAATAATGTATTACACGTTTATTTTGAAATAAATTCAAAACAATGGGCTTCTTACTCAGACTTCTGTAAACCTCATTTTATGAGGAGTAAGGGAAGTCAGAGGAAGAATGCTCTATTTCAAAATAAGTGTTGTGTGGATGTGCCCAAATTTGAAATAAGCTGTTTTGACAAGCTATGCAATTAGCGTACTTCAAATTGCATAGCTTATTTTTAGTTTAGTCCTGTTATGTAGGTGTACCCAAAGGCTACATCTACACTGCCGGTTTTGCTGGCAGTGAGTATGCAAATGAGGTGTGGATTAGCAAATCACCATGCCTCATTTGCATAATTTATGCATGAGTTTTTGCAGGAAAAAAAGTAGCAGTGACTTTTTTTTTTGCGCAAAACCCGTTTTCTGCAAGTTCCTTATGCCTCTCCCAGAAAGGCATAAAGATCTTGCGGAAAATGGGTGGTTTTGTGCAAAAAAAAAAAAGGCCACACTACTTTTCCTGCAAACACGGCATGCATACATTATGCAAATGAAGTGCAGTGATATGCTAATCCACACCTCATTTGCCTACTCACTGCTGGCAAAACCAGCAGTGTAGATGAAGCCAAAGAGCTAAATGGTGGGGCCAAGAGGACCTTCATTACCTAACACTTCTTCAACATCTGGATTGTCCTTTTCAACACATCATAGAATCTGTATGGGGATAAGATGGAATTGAAAGGCTAGGCATGGCCCCTGCAAGAGAAGCTGAGACACATAACTTAAACATTAGGGTTTTGGCAACCACAGGAGAGCTGGAAATAATCGTAGAATCTTATAATACTAGAATTCGAAGGAACCTTGAGGAGTCGTCGAATCTAGTACCCTGCCTTCAGGGCAGGACCAGCTACCATCTAGATCATTTCTGGTAGATGTTTGTCTAACCTGTGCTTAAGTATCTCCAATGATGGATATTCCACAACATACAAAGGCAATTTATTCCAATGGTTAACCACCCTGATACTTAGAAATCTTTTCCTAATGTCCAACCTAAACCTCCCTTGCTGCAGTTTAAGCCCATGACTTCTTGTCCTATCAGCAGAGGTTAAGGAGAATAATTTTTCTTCCTCTACCTTGTGACACCTTTTTAGATATTTGAAAACTGCTATTATGTCCTTTTCTCAGTCTTTTCTTTTCCAAACTAAACAAACCCAATTCTTTCATTCTTCCCTCATAGCTCATGTTTTCTAGAACTTTAATCATTTTTGTTGCTCTTCTCTGAACTGTCTCCAATTTCTCCACAACTTTCCTGAAATGTGGTGCCCTGAACTGGACACGATACTCCAACTGAGACCTAATCAGTGCAGAGTAGAGCGGAAGAGCTAGTTCTCATGCTTTGCTCACAACACTCCTGTTAATGTGTCCCATAATCATGTTTGCTTTTTTTTTTCCCAACAGTGTCACACTGTTGACTCATATTTAGCTAGTGGACACTATGACCCCTAGATCCCTTTCTGCAGTACTCCTTCCTAGACTGTTACTTCCCATCCTGTATGTGTAAAACTGATTATTCTTCCCCAAGTGGAGTATTTTGCATTTCTCCTTATTAAGCTTTATTCTATTTACCTCAGACCATTTCTCAAGTTTGTCCAGATGATTTCGAATGATGACCCTATCCTCCAAAGCACTTGCAACCCCTCCTAGCTTGTTATCATCTGCAAACTTTATAAGTGTACTCTCTATGCCATTATTTAATTCATTGATATTGAACAGAATGGGTTCCAAAACTGACCCGTGTGAACCCCACTTGTTATGCCCTTCCAGCATGACTGTGAACCGTTAATAACTACTCTCTGAGAATGGTTATTCAACCAGTTATTCAACCAGTTATACACCCATCTTATAGTAGCTCCATCTAGGTCAGGGTTTCCCAACCTATGGGTTGCAACCCAAATATGGGTCGCCATTACATTTCAAAAGAATTGCCAGGTGGCTCTGCTCTCTGTCCTCCCCCTGTTTTTGAATTGCCTTGGATTACCAAGTCTTCCTCAATTGTCAAAATGGGTCTCCATCTGGAAAAGGTTGGGAACTGCTGATCTAGGTTGCATTTCCCTAGTTTATTGGTATGTGAGATCTGTATCAAATATTTTACTAAAGTCCTCGGTATACTACCTCTACCACTTCTCCCTTATCCACAAGGCTTGTTGTTATCCTATCTGGACAGCAGATTTTGTGTGACAGGGTTTGCTATTTACATGCTGGCTGTTACCTATCACCATATTATTTTTCAGATGTTTACAGACGAACTCCTTGATTATTTACTACATTATATTTCCTGGCATAGAAGTTAAGGTGGCTGCTTTGTAGTTTCCTGGGTTGTTCTTATTTCTTTCTTCTTCTTCTTCTTCTTCTTCTTTTTTTTTTTGTTTTGTTTTATAAATGGGTACTATATTTTCCCCCTTTCCAATTTTCTGGAGTCTCTCCCAACTTCCATGACTTTTCAAGGATGATAGTGACTCAGATACCTCTTCTATCAGCTCCTTGAGTATTCTAGAATGCATTTCATCAGGCCCTGGTCCTTGAAGACATCTAACATTTCTAAGTAATTTTTAACTTGTTATTTTCCTATTTTATCTTCTGAGCCTACGCCATTGCCACTAGCATTTACTATATTAGTCATCCAGTCACCACCAATCTTCTTGGTGAAAACTAAAACAAAAAAATTAAGCACCTGCCATTTCCACATTTTATGTTGTTTCTCCCTCTTCATTGAGCAATGGACCTACCCTGTCCTTCGTCTTCCTCTTGCTTCTAATGATAATAGATACCTATAGTTGTCTCGGGTAGCTATAGACATCCTAACCACAGTTTCACAATACTCTTGTCTGAAAGTTTAGCTTCTGTGGTTTTGTACATATTTTACTGATTTGATCTTTAACTCTGCATTGGAAAGCTTGAATTAGAATTTATTTTGTGGCGGTGGATTTAGACATGCTCAGAGGAATTGTAACAGGTCTATAGCCTGTACTTTTCTGGTCTGCCATGCTGTAGTTTGTGGGGGATCAGCAGGGTACCTGACATGGAACATTATCCCCCAGTCAACACCAGTGATTCACACAGGGGAAGGCAAAGCTGACGGGACAATCTTCCCCAGAAACATAGTCATAGGACATGGCTGGGAATCTGATACATTACTGAACCAAATTGTTTCTCTAAAATTTTGAAATAAAGTTAGGAATTTCCCTCAAAAAAGCTCTGCAGCTGGGAGGCTTGACCGAGCCCCTAGAGAATTTCAGGGGGTGAGGTTTTTCCCTGCTCCAGGAGTTGCATCAGACTTTCTATTTCCAGTTGGATTCAGATCAATCTCTAAAAGCCTCTTCTCAGTTATAGCACTATAAATTCAAAATAACTTGGTTTCAGTGGATGTACAGAGGTATAATGGCATAGAAAGGGGGAATCCGCCTTAAAGCGGTGACTTAAGGACAGAGAGCCTTAACTCAGAATTACTTTGGTTTTATTGATTTAAGGTCCTATAAAGTGTTAATTATTTTAAGGCGTATTGTGTATTTCTACTGAACATGATACAACACTCAGTTTAGAACAAAGTGAGCTCTGCCCCTAGCATTCTTGTTGTTTAATGCAACACTTTACAGAGAGACTGAGAATATTGCCTCATAAAACTGAAGTTATAGGGAACTTTAGACAGCTGAATAAGTGGATTTCTTATTTAATAGTTTCTCTTCTGCTATTTCAGTGGCATTTTCAGCAT
The DNA here is from genome assembly GCF_052426305.1 of Pelodiscus sinensis. Classification (NCBI taxonomy): domain Eukaryota; kingdom Metazoa; phylum Chordata; order Testudines; family Trionychidae; genus Pelodiscus; species Pelodiscus sinensis. The sequence continues at coordinate 99,162,171 of NC_143057.1, forward strand.
ATTACAAATTTGATTTGGCAGCTAATTGTTTTACTGATTAAAGACACATACTAGACTTAGACAAGGATGTTGTTTGGTGCATGAACTTAGAGAGAATTCCCCTCTCCAAAGTTCTTGAACAATACATTTGTCTTGCCTCAGCCTTGAAAAGCATGAAAAATGCTGCCAAAGGATTCAAAACCAAATATTCCTTCTGTTTGATGTATCAGTAAAACTTTGTAACAGTACATTGATTGCAGAGTGCTATAAAGGCAACATATCCCTAATTTTTATGTGCAGAATACAAAAAGTTATTCTCAGGTAGTATCCAGATATACATACATGAGGTCATAAGTGGTGTTAAAGACAGGCACTTTGTGAGAAGTATTATTTTTCTAAATTTAAAAAAAAGCCCAGTTGGCAACACAGAGGGCTTGTCCTTTAACCAAAATAATGAAACATCCGACTGTTGCATAAAAGTGCTGTAGTAGGCAGAGAATCTGATGGCTACTGTCTGCAGTGAACTATGTATTCCTGCTTAAAAATTACAATATTTCTCAGTTTGATGCTTTTTTTTCCGCATAACTGGTTAAAAGCCAAAGACAATAATGATTCATTTGTATTCAATTAAAAATTATGTGAATCGGCTATATTCAGCAGATTGTTCACAGATTGTTCTGTGCATGCGCAGATCACCTGAACTCGGCTCTTCTGGATAGTATTATTTGTCGAGCCCTGCTTATTGCAACAGAAATTAAGCCATAATAAAAAACAACAACTTCAGAGTTTTCTCTATTATTTAATCTTCCATAACAGTGGAAAATGAAAATCTCTTACTCCCAATTTTTATTCTCTTATTCTTGACTTATATATGCTTTTACAAACAGAAGTTTTACTGTGTGGAAATATATTATTTCCTAATCACAGAATCATAGGACTGGAAGGAATCATGCCCTGAACTCATAGTAGGACAAAGCATAACCATCCCTGACAGGTGCTCTTAACTTGCTTTTAAAAATCTTTAATGATGGAGATGCCACAATCTCCCTGAAATAAATTGCTTCTAGTGGTTAACAACCCTGACAGTTAAGAAGTTTTGCCTAATGTCCAACTTAAACCAAACTCAACAAACCAAATTCTTTTAATCTTCCCTCATAAGTCATGTTTTTAGACCTTTCTATGAGTTTTTAAAGATAATTGCTAATGGCTCAGATATCTCCTCTATCAACTTTTGAGTATTCTATGATGCATTTCATCAGACCCTGGTGACTTGAAGATCCTAATATGTCTAAGTAAATTTTAACTTGTTCTTTCCCTGTTTTGGCTTCTGGACCTACCCCATTTTTATTGCCATTCACTAGGTTTGGCATCCAATCACCACCAATCTCTGTGAAAACCAAAACAAAATTCACAAAGCATCTCTGTCACTTTCGCATTTTCTGTATTTTTTCCCCTTTTAATTGAGTAATGACAGTGTCATAGAATCATAGAGCTGGAAGAGACCTCAGAAGGTCATCAAATCCAGCCCCCTGCCCTAGGCAAGACCAATCCCAACTAAATCAACCTAGCCAGGGCTTTGTCAAGCTAATACTTAAAAATCTCTAGAAATGGAGACTCCACTACTTTCGTAGGTAACCCATTCCAGTGTTTCACCACTCTCCTAGTGAAATAGTTTTTCCTAATATCCAACCTGGACTTCTCCCATGTCCTTCCTCTTCCTCTTCCTTCTAATATATTTGTAGAATGTTTTCTTACTACCCTTTATCTCTCTAGCTAATATGAGGCTTGTTTTGTGCTTTAGCCTTTTAAAATTTGTTCTTAAATGCTTGTTGTACTTGTTTGTATCCATCCTTTGTGATTTGACCTAGGTACCAGTTTTGTAGGACTCTTTTTTTAAAATTTTAGATTATTCAAGATTTCCTGGTTAAGTCAGGGTGGTCTCTTGCCACACTTCCTATCTTTCCTATGCAGCAAATTAGTTTGCTCTTGCTCCCTTAATAATGTCTTTTTGAAAACCTACTAACTGTCTTCAATTGTTTTTCCTCTTAGACTTGCTTACCATGTTATTTTTCCCACCAACTCCCTGAGTTTACTAAAGTCTGAGTTCTGGAAATCCATTGTCTTTATTTTGCTGATCTCCCTCTTACGATTCCTTAGAATTATGAAGTGTATCAGTTCATGAACTTTCATCCAAGCTACCTTCCACTTTCAAATTCTCAACCAGTTCTTCCATTAGTTCCTTCTAATACTTTAGAAGGGCAAATTATGCATATTACATATGAATATACATTTTAAATGAAGACCAGATAGCCAAACATAATTTATGACTGCAAGTTTAAGGAACAACTTACTGTTCAAGATGATATATTTGTGTAAGTGAAGCAGTTTTCAAAAATTTGAAATATCCATTCAGTAAAAACCTCCTTACTTTCCACTTCCTTGATTGCTCCCATGCATCCATCAGTTGGTGCCTTGGAACAGTGCAGAAATTCCAAAAGTTGCTTACAACATGAGATCTATGGGCATGATTCTGTACTTCATGAAGGATGGCAGGACTGGTGGCAAGATTTTTAAAATCCTTATTTTAGACACTTAAACAAATAGCCAGGCATTTTTTGGCATTAAAAAAAAATCTGACCATGTATTTAGGTGCCTAAAGGAGGACTTAAAAGGTATAACTTTAGGTGCCCATTTTTAAAAATCTTGGCTTGTCAGTTTAAATAAACATATTTCTTTGGTGCATTGGTTTGTAACGTAAATTTTTCTTTTCCCTTTTATAGAGGAAAAGTGAAATTAGTGCAAAAATACATCTCCAGCCTGTAATATTAAGGTTGCAAATATAAATACACAAAGTGTCAGGATTTTCAAAAGTCCAGATTTCCATACCTATGTTAATTCTGACACTGTCCCTCACCACAGAAAAGACATAACTAAAAGGGCACATCAGCATGAAAAAAATTAATAAACCATAAGTTTTTAAGTTTTTCCTGTTACAGACTAACTCAGCTACCCCTCTGAGGATATCTCTACACTACAGTGTTATTTCAAAATAGTTAATTTGAAATAAGTTATTTCGAAATAACGCATCTACACACAAAATACATTTCGAAATAGCGTTTTGCTATTTTGAAATAGCATGTCCACACTGAGTGGAAGCTGAATTGCATTTAAGGCTGGCCAGAACCAGGTCTAGAAGGTCCATCATGTCAAGAGTTACTTTGTGTGGCTACTGCCAGAGGCTATCTGAGGCCTGTGCTTAAAGAGACCCCCCCGGACAGCCAGGTCTCAGCTTTCCCTGCTTGCTTGCCTACCTCAATGAGGGACAACAAAGCATTTTGTCTCTTCATGCTCTGGTTGCCCTCACTTGGGACACTACAGCACTCTGCAACCTGGAGCCAGAGCTGCCCCTGGGCACTCTGGTGCTTTTCGTGGATGTGTTGCTGTGAGCCTGGCTGCACTTTCTGCAGGCTGCCACCTGAGAGGTCCGTTGGAGGGCTGTCAGTATCCAGGAGGCCCTGCAGGAGAGCTTCCATCCTGAGGAGCACTGAGAACCTCCCTGGTCTGCCCCACTGGGGGCTTGTGCCTCATTCCTCTCTCCTGTCCTTCCACTTACCCCTCCCTAACCCCTCTTCCTGATGTCAAATAAAATACATGTATTTTCATGAACACAAACTCTCTTTAAGAAAACCGGGGGGGGGGGGGAGGGAGGGAATTAAACTCTGGTGAGACTGGGGAGGGAGCTGGAAGGGGGAAGCAAGGGGAAGAAGGGGGAGGGGAAGCTAAGGGCGCAGGGTTGGGGGGTCTCACCGGACCAACTTCATTTTCATGCAAACCTGCTCCTGGGTTCGCATGTGGCCTTTGGTGGCCAGGCTGGCAGGTATCCGAGCCACAGACGGCTGCGTTCCTCCATCTAATGTGGAGATCATGGATGTTGGGGGCATCCCCCCCATACCTGAACATGATCTCCACCCTGGACCAGGAAGGAGCCTGCCTTCTCTGGGCCCTGGCAGGCTCCTGGGAGTTGGCAGCCTGCTCCTGGGGAGCGGTGGAGGGCTGGCTGCCAGTGGCTTGCTGGTTCATGTTTTGGGGCCACTGTTCAGGGGCAGTGACTGCTGTCTCTGCGCTGGCAGGCTTGGAGCTGGCACAGGCACTGTGGCCAGAGTCTACCCCTTTAAGGGAGAGGGGAGGGAGGGAAGTGTTCTTGGTTGAGGCTGGAGTGGCCACCAGGGCACACTGGGAAGGCTGGAGGGCCCCTATTTCAATAAAAGTGTCTACACAGCACTTATTTTGAAATAACTATTTCAAATTTGGCGTTATTCCTCGTGGAATGAGGTTTGCCAAATTTGAAATAAGCACTCTGCTATTTCGAATTAATTTCGAAATAGTTTGGCTGTGTAGATGCTAGTAAAGTTATTTCGAAATAACGGCTGTTATTTCGAAATAACTTTGCTGTGTAGACAGACCCTGAAGGTTTTGAACATCAGCCTGAGTTAGTTACATATGATCAAGTATAAACATTATATATTGAAATACTGCCTATATATGGATATGTTTAATACATATTTTAGGAAGGGGAGAATGCCCTTAAAGCTCAATCCTGAAAACACTGAAGATGTGGTTAGTCCAATTGGGTTTACTCACAGAAGTAAATACTACTAATGTTTCCAGTAGTAAATTTCTGCAAGGTCTGATACATAAGAATGGAAGCTCTTTGGATCAGGTATCCCACCCCATATCATTCTAAAATATACACCATAATGAAATATTTAAATAAAATGTGAGAGTCTTAGTGTTTGAGAAGCTTTAATTTTGAATTTCTGGTTTGTGTGCTTTTATATTTTAACCATTAACCAATTGATAAGGTATTTTTTTAGTAATGACGAGAACACATGGTTTGATAGGGTATTTCAACTATTGTAAAAGATCATCATGGAATGCAGAACTATTAGAACGACTTTTGAAAGATAGTTGCATTTTCAGCATGCTATAGTTTTATTTCTATTGTGTCTTAGTTTGTTACAATTATCTATTTGTCTGAAAAGATATTTATTTCTTTAGCACATTGCAACGTTGGCTTATGATTTTTGCAATTTACTCCTTTGTGGAATGACAAAATATGCTGGCATGAGCAGTAACCAAAGATAACGTAGTTAAACATAATGGTAAATGTAATAAATCCAGGCCAAGCAAAGTTGAAGTTAGACTGAATTTTAGCTTTTTCTTTTCTCTTCGCTATGCCAAAACTTTGCAGATAAGGGCGATTACATTTTCCATTTCACAATATCACTTACTGGACTGATTTGTTTTAAATTATCCCTTAAATTGTATAGTGAAGTAATATACTGCTAAAATCTGGAACTGTACTCCTATCTTCCTGGCAGCCTTTAAGTTTCATTTCAACTTCCAGAATTTTAAGACTTGAAGGGGCCTTGTTATAATATGAAATTGTTTGCTGGAAGAAAAAGTATAGACATTACCAGACTTCAAGATTATTTAGCATGCTGAAGAATGTTGTTCTTTAAAAGTGTCAGTTTTACAAAATAAGTTTAAAATTAAACAAAATATTAAGCATAGTTTCAACATTTCAGGGAAGGAAAGATAAGTTTTAAAGGCAACCTGTACATACCTTTTTTTCAAAATTAAAAGGAAGCCCCCAGGACTCTCACAATTGATGGTCCCAGGAAAATTACTGAGGCTGAATGGACATGGAGAGTTGCTTTAAAATGAGATATTGTCACAAATAGTGCTGAAGCATATTAGTGGGATGATGAAGGGAAAGTTTTCCCTGTCACTGCCCTGTGTGTAAACAGAACTTTCCTTGCCAGAGCTATTAGCAAGTGACATTAAAATGAAATGGAGGCATTCAAGAGAAGAGGGGGTTTGATTAAGTATCAGTTATGGACTAGGTGGAATCAAATCTGCTTAATCAAGGACTACAGCCATTTTTGTTAAAAGTTGGTAACAATCCTTCATAACATAATTTTAGCCTCCGGATTTCTAAATGTTTGTGAACATGGTGAATGTTTGATATACCAGCCAAATGTGCATGGTTTGGCACAGTAAGTATTCTAGCTACCGGAAACAGAAATCGGAATCATTGTTTTAACCACTATTGCACCCTAATATTCAACATTTATAATATTTAATCATCCATAAACCATAATATTATACATAAGTTAATCATAACACACTTTTTTAAAATAATAATATATGTAGGCTCCCTTTACTATAGGAGCCTCTGACTTATGCTGGGAGGATCCATTGAGCTGCAGTCTAGCCCTAGAGACTACAACTCCTATGATGCCTTGGAAAAAAGGAAGAACACTTGCTCTTCCAGGCTGCGCAGTGAGAGAGTTGGTGGGCTCCAATTTTGAGAGAGGAGCCAGATTCCTGGTGTGGAGCCTTTCCAGTCCAGGAGCTGCTTCAGGGGCTTTGATCTAGCAGGCTCCTTCAGGGGCTATTGGTGTGATTGTCCCCGGAGGGGAGAGATTCTGGTTGCACCTGTGACTGAGAAGGGCCTGCATAGAAGTAACTGTAAGGAACTGTGGCTGTTTGGGAAAGTGCTGCCTGGGACGGCGCACAGAAGACAGGCTGACTCTGAGTGTGAAGAGAGGCAGACTGATCTGCCTAGGGAACCAGAGCTTCTGGCATTTGGTGGGGTCAGCTCCAGTGGCAGAGGGATTTTGCAGCTTGTTGCCTGCTTGGACTGATGCACCCAGAATCTGCACAGTGCTGACTCCTCTCCAGTTGCAGACCTTCAAGCGTACCCACGCAAACATCTGGGACTCTGAGATTCAGAAGAGAGTGCACTCTGGGGTGGGATAAAAGGTGGCAGTGTAGATGCCAGTGAGATAAGTTTCATTTATTTCTGCGTACAGTACTTTGTAAACTGACTTTATTCAATTTTAGTCTGTTAAACCCTGTTACTTAAGTTGTTAAGTAAAGGTATGATAATTCTAATTTAATCAATTACATGTATGTTATTTATAATTGTTGTTTTGGAGTTATATTATACTGGAATAAGTTATTCCTGGAGGCTCCCAAGGCGTACCAATAAGTGTGTACAGGGCCAGCCAGATGGAGGCATCACCATTTTATATTCCTTTAGAAGCAAGGGACTGCAGCAAAGGGATGGATAAGGGATCCCCAAATATCCAACATCACCACTGAGATACTCGGGATCTCGTTTAATATTAAAAACATCAGGCACCCAGGCATACAGGTGAGGGTATTGCCTGCTCCTGAGTAACTCAGGGAGGAAAGAGGGGGTTACATATATAAAATCATTTTCCTGTATGCTTAATTGTACAGTAAATAATGCTTTGCAGCTGGACTAGAATTAACATAGGAGCAATGGCTAAATCACCACAACAGGGCTATGTCTAGACTGCAGGCTTCTTTCGAAAGAGCGCGTCTAGACTACAATACGCAGATCGAAAAATCGATCCGCTTTTTCGAAAAAGAGCGTCCTGACTGCTGGACACTCTTTCGAAATTCAAAGCCACCCAGAACTGCTTCTGCCAGGGCATGGGGGCAGCATTTCCTTCCGGGTGCTGCCTGCCTGCCCTTTGCAGAGACGTGTGGTGAAAGGGACACTCCTGAACACCCGTTGCTCTGCTCCTGCAGCTGCCTTTGCTGTCCCTCGAGGAAGTAAGCAAGGCATTGCAGTGCTGGTTTGGAGTGCTCAGCTTCCTGGGACACCCCAGCAGCTTTTTTCTCGGGAGGTTTTTCTGCTTTAGACCCATTTTTGTGGCATGGAGCCAGAGCTGCCCCTGGGCAGGCGATGGCCCCACACCACCATACTGCAGCTGTTGCTGCATCTGCATGACACAGTCATGAGGCTACTTCCCGAGCTGGACCCAGACCAGAGGTACGAGGGGCTCCTCCGTCAAGCAGCCGCACTGCCCTTGCCTCCAAACTTTTTCGTGGACAGGCGTGTTTGGCGGTTTGACACCAGCTCTGACTGGTGGGACCGGCTCGTGATGGAGATCTGGGATGACCAAGAGTGGCTACGCAACTTCTGGATGCAAAAGACCACTTTCCAGGAGCTGTGTACCTGGCTCGCCCCTGCTCTGCAACGGCAAGACACCCACCTGTGGCCCGCCATCCCCCTGGAAAAGAGGGTCGCCATTGCCCTCTGGAAGCTGGCAACCCCCGACAGCTACCGCTCCGTGGGACACCAATTTGGAGTGGGCAGGTCTACCATTGGATCCATCCTGATGGAGGTAAGTCATTGTCTGGGGACAGTCACAGTTTGGGGTGGGGGGAAGGGAGACTGTCAGGAAGGGCCAAGTGGAGTGGGAGTGGGAGGGAGCTCCTCCACTCACCCTGAATTGTTGGGGGGGGGGTTCTGAAGAGGGGATTCCCGGGGTGTTTGAGAGGGAAGGTGGGCGGTGGGTTCTCCTCCTAAGAGATAAGGCACCCCTTCTAACATTTTGTTGTCTGTCTCATTCTGCAGGTGGTGAGGGCCATCAATTCGGAGCTGCTCAACAGGCTCATCTGTCTACCAGATCTGGACAGCGTCATGGCCGGCTTTGCTGCCCTCGGCTTCCCGAATTGTGGAGGAGCGCTCGATGGGACACACATTGCAATCCGTGCACCGCCCCATCGAGCAGCCCAATTCATAAACAGAAAGGGCTACTTTTCTATGGTCCTCCAGGCCCTGGTCGACCATCGTGGCCAGTTTTCGGACATTTGTGTTGGGTGGTCAGGGCGGGCACACTTCAGGAACTCGTACCTCTACTGGAGGCTTCAGGCAGGAAAATTTTTCCCGCATCGCGAGTTTGCGGTTGGGGATGTGCACATGCCGGTGTGCATAGTGGCTGATGCCGCCTATCCCCTGATGCCGTGGCTGATGAAGCCCTACACCGGCCACCTGGATGCGAGCAAGGAGTGGTTTAATGCTCACCTTAACTGGACTCGCAACCAGGTGGAATGTGCGTTCGGACGTTTAAAAGGCAGATTCCGGTGCTTGCTCACACGCCTAGACATGGGGGAGAGCAACATCCCTGAGGTGGTGGCCGCGTGTTGCGTTCTCCATAACCTAGTGGAGAGGAAAGGGGAGGCCTTCCTACCAGGGTGGGGTAGAGGTGCTGATGGCCAGGAGAGGCACTTTGCCCAGCCCCGGACAGCTGCCATCCGCCAGGCTCACCGGTCTGCTGTTGGCATACGGGAGGCCCTCCGGGAGCAATTCTCCAGTGGAGGCCACTGACTGTAGTGAAGGGCTTCTGCCTGGGGACTGGGCCCTGGCCCAATAGAAGCTTCCCTCCACAACCCATCTCCTGACCCTGTTTGGACACATCAGTAACACCAGGGTGTGTTGCAAAATAAAATGTTCTGTTTAATTTTTGTACATATTCTCAAACAATAGTATACATGTAGCAAACATAACAAACATTTTTTTCATTTTTGTTGTTGAAAAAACTATTTACAATAAACAAACATTTTGTTGAACCCTTTGTTTGTGCTTTAACTGGGGTGCTTGAAACCTGGAGGGGGGAAGGGGATCAGGTTGCACGGTGCTTGCCAGATTTCCCTCTCCTGCCTGGGCCTCGTGTTTGGGGTACTCCACGGCTACGGGATTGGGTGGTGCACCTGTCGGTTGGCTGGCTGGGGTCCTCTTGGGACGTGGAAGCCTGGGGGAGAGGAGGGCCAGGGGGAGAGAGGGGCTGGGGAATTGTGGGGGCTGGGAGAGAGGGAGGTCCAAGGGGGGAAAGGGATGCTGTTGTGGAAGGGGGGTTTGGTGGGGTGGGGTCATGGGGTGCTGGAGGAGCAGGACCAGGCACAGGAGCAGGCAAGCCGCAGACCTCCCTGAGAGGGGCGCACAGGGACGTGCGCTGCAGGACCAGCTCGTCCATGAGCCGGTCACGCCAGCGATCCTCTGCCTCCGCCCTCTCTCTGAGGATGAAGTTGAGGTCCTGCACGGCCTCCACGTGCTGCCTGAGGATGTCCGCATAGACATGCCTGTGTCTGCGGCTCCCATGTCCCCGAGATGGAGATGGAGGTGGGGCTGGGGTGCTGCGGCCCTCTTCCACGGCTGGTCCGGCTGTGGAGGAAAAGAAGAAGACACAATCAGTCCTAAAAACTGGACTCTGTAGCACTTAAAATACTAACAGGATGGTTTATTAGGGGATGAGCTTTCGTGGGCCAGACCCACTTCCTCAGATCAGAGTAACACGGCTACATTTCTATCACAATCAGTCATGTGTGCAACAGCTGTCCAAAAGGGCATGCCCTCTCCCTTGAGACTGGGGAATCAGACATTCTGAAGGTTACACTGTGTGTGTGTGACCTGGGCATCAGCCCGAGCATGACAGGTTTCCCTTGTGCATCACCCACTGTGCACCCACCTACCTCCCCCCCCCTCCCGGGTGTTACACAACCTCACTGTACTCACCTGCTCTTCCTCTCCTGCGCCAGATGACGCCTGGGAGGCCTCTGGGGTCTGGGTGACTGGCTCCAGGGTGAGGGTCGCCGTCTACTCACTGTCCTCCTCCTCTGGCACCATGTCCCCATCTCCAGACTGCTCTGGGTCCTGCTCGGGAGCGTCCACCACGGGGTCTGCCAATCCAGACTGTACGAACCGCCGTGGTGTGCGTGCTTCGCCACTGCCACCCAGGATCTGGTCCAGCTCGGGGTAGTAGGGGCAGTAGTAGGGGGCTGCCCCAGAACGGGAGCTCTCCTCCCTGGCCTTGACGTACCCCTGGCGCAGCTCTTTTACTTTGGACCGCACCTGGTCCTGGGTGCGGGGGTAGTGGCCCTTCTGGGCCAGGGCTTCTGCCATGCGGCCATAAATATTGGCATTTCGCTGCCGGCTTTTGAGGGCTTGTAAGGCCTCCTCCTCTCCCCAGAACTCCAGAAGGGTCTTGAGCTCTGGCCCAGACCAAGATGGTGCCCGGCGTTTGGAGCCCTTGGCTGGGTCCCCAGAAGGCTCGGTGGAAGGGCCAGGACGGTCTTGGGGCTGGGACATGCTGCAGCAAAGTAGCCGTGTGCTCTGGCTCCTTCTCTGCAACAAGTGGCTGTGAGGGTGCCTGTCCCTTTAAGGAATGGCTGCAGCCAGGAACCACAGACAAGCAACCCATGGCCCAGATTGTCCACCAGGGCTTCTTCCTGGAGGCCAATACTTTCGAAAAAAAGGGCTCCCCCCCGTCCACACTCACTTACTTTCGACAGATCTCCCTCGAAAAAGGCGTTCTTCCTCGTAGAATTAGGTGTACCGCCGTCGAAAGAAAAGCCGCATTCTTTCGATTTACTTTCGAAAGGACGCGGCTTGAGTCTGGACGCAGGGGAAGTTTTTTTGAAAAAAGGCAACTTTTTTCGAAAAAACCCCTGAGTCTGGACACAGCCTAGATGCGCAAATTAAATGTATACCTTTCCAGCCACCTTCAAAAACAAAAAACAAAAAAACCCCCTCAAACCCCATAGTAAGAGGACCAGCAAATAAAAAACTAAAAAAGTGACCTTGGCTACACAGCACAGTAAAACAGGCAGTTAGAAGCAAAAAGGCATCCTCTAAAAATTGGAAGTCAAATCCTACTGAGGAAAATAGAAAAGAACAAACTCTGGCGAGTCAAGTTTAAGAGTATAATTATGCAGGCCAAAAAAAGAATTTGAAGAGCAACTACAAAAAGACTCAAAAACTAACAGCAAAAAAGTTGTAACTACATGAGAAGGGTAAGCTGCCAGACAATGAATGGAGCCACTTGGGTGATCAGTCAATAAAGGAGCACTCAAAGAAGACTAGGCTGTTGTGGAGAAGCTAAACTAAATCTCTGCATTGATCTTTTCTGCAGAGAATGTGATGGAGAATCCCATATTTGAGCCATTTTTTTAGACCTGAAAAATTGTCCCAGAGTGAGGCATTGACAGAGGAGGTTTTGGAACAAATTGATAAATTAACAGCAATAAGTCACCAGGACCAGATGGAATTCACCCAAGGGTTCCCAAGGAACTCGGCTATGAAATTGCAGCACTACTAACCATGATGTGTGTAACCTATCACTTAAATCAATCTCTGTACTAGATGACTGAAGAATAGCTAAAATAACTCTATTTTTTTAAAAAGGCACCAACAGCAATTGTGGCAATTAAAGCCAATAAGCAAATTGGTTAAAACTATAGCGAAGAACAGAATTATCACACACCTAGATAAATATGTTATGTTAGCAAGGATTAACATAGACTTTGTAAAAGGAACTCATGCTATTAGAATTCTTTGAGTGGGTCAATGAGCATGTTGACAAGGACTTTCAGAAATCTTGTGACAAGGTCCCATATCAAAGGTTCTTAAGCAAACTAAGCAGTAATGGGATAGCAGTGAAAGTCCTCTCATAGATCAGGAACTGGGTAAAAAGACAAAAAAAAAGGGAGGATAGGAATAAAAAGTCAGTTTTCACACAGGAGTGAAGTAGGTCCCACAAGAATCTGCATGGAAACCAAGGCTGATCTGGAAAGGGGTAAACAGTGAGGTGGCAAAGCTTGCAGATGGTACACAAGTGTACCAGGGCATCTCACAAAACTGGGTGATTTTAAAAATAATAAATTTCATGATTTCAGCTATTTAAATCTGAAATGTCTGTCTGGTAATTGTAAGGGTCTTGGCTGAAAAAAGGAGATATGTGGGGCGGGGAAGGAGAAGGGAGAGATGTCACAAGGTTATTGTAGGGGGGGTTGTGGTACTCCTACCTTACTTCTGTGCTGCTGCTGGTAGCAGCAGAGTTTTCAAAGCTGGGCAAAGGGAGAGAGGCAGCTGCTGACAGAGAGCCAACTCTGAAGGCAGAGCTGCTGCCAGCAGCAGCACAGAAGTAAGGATGGCATAGTGTGGCATTGCCACCCTTACCTTTGCACTGCTGTCTGTAGAGCTAGTTCTCAATCAGCTAGTTCTCAATCCCTTACTTCTGCATTGCTGCTGGTGGGGTGCTGCATTCAGAACTGGGCGACAGGCCAACAGCCACTGCTCTCTGGCTGCCTAGCTCTGAATGCAGGGCAAAAGTAAGGGTGGCAATAATGCCCACCCCCCGCCTAAAATAAACTTGCGACCCCTGTGCAACTCCTTTTGGATCAGGATCCCTAATTTGAGAAATGCTGTTCTCCCCTGTGAAATGTGAATAGTACAAGCATATAAAAGTCCAGATTTCAGGGTCTGTAATGTATTTTTCATGGCCATACATTAAGTAGGGCCCTATTGATAAGTGCAAAGTTATGCACATTGGAATACAGTATTCCAGCTATACACAAAATGATGGATTCTAAGGTAGAGGTTATCTGTCAAAGCAATCTTAGAGTCATCTGGATAACTCTCTGAAAACATCTCAACATGCAGCGGCAATCAAAAAAGCTAACAATGTCAGGAACCATTAAGTAAGGGATGGATAATAAAACAAAATAGCATAATGCCATATTATAAATCGATGGCATGCCCACAGATTGAATACTGTATGTGGATCTGGTCATCCTATCTCAAAAAAGATGTATTAGAATTGGAAAAAGGTAGAGAGAAGGGTAACAAAAGTGATTAGGGGTGTGGAACAGCTGCCACATAAGGAGAGATTAAAAAGTCAGCTTGAAAAAAAGACAAATGGGGGCGTGGGGGAATATGATAGAGGTCTATAAAACCATGACTGATGTGGAGAAAATGAAAAAGGAAGTGTTATCTACCAGTTTGTATAATACAGAAGCGGGGAACCTTTTTTTGGTTGGGACCACTGATCCACAGAAAAATCAGTTGGGAGCCACGCAAAAGTGAGAAGCAAAAAACAACAAACTGGGCTCCTAACAAGCAAAAAAACCCAACCCAAGCCAAACCAACAAAACAAAAATGAACAAAAACAATAACAACAAAACTATTAGCCAAGAGGGACAGGGATACAACCACATGCTATGAATGTCTCTAAACCTCTAAATCTGGGACTGGATGGCGGGGATATAGAACTCAATAATTGTCCTGTTCTGTTTACTCCCTCTGAAGCATCTGGCCCTGGTCATTGACTGCAGATGGGATGTTGGGCTAGATGGACTACTGGTCTGACCTAATATGACAATTCTTATACAATTTACGTGATGATATTTTTTACAAATAAAGAGAGGAACAGTGGTTAGATAAATTGGTGGTTTATGACATTCATATTGGTTACAGTTGGAGGTAAATTATGGAACTTGTAGTAAATCTCGAGAGAGCCAACCCAATTTCCTATAGGCCCTGCATCATTTGGCAAGAATCAGTAAAGGTGATGCTTGAAAAAGTGTTGAATGGGATAAGGAAGGCAAAGGCAATTAGAAAGACATTGCAAGATGTCAAATATAGAGAGGATGGTGACAGGATTGAGTTAATCATTTATATTATTGCTATGCCCAATAACCTGATAAAGACAAAATCAAAGGTTACAGAAAACAAGAATATCAGCAATTGGCCTAACATGGGTGGCAAGCTTCTAGGGATCCCAAAAAAGACACCAGAATCCATAATACAAGACACACCAGTTCTGTGGAACTTATGAACTGGAGATGATGCATGTTTTCTCAAGAAGTACAGTCTCATAACTGTAAGTATATTCAAGATGAGTGAACAGATAATGAAGGCAGCTGTATTTGACCACAAAATGAATATTCATTTAGCTGAGAGTAAATGACCTCATAGCTGCTAAAGGCAAGTACCACCTGATTTGTTACATCCCATTTATGAGGTCTAGGATGAAAAACAGTGAAGGCACCAAAATTACTGACAAAACGATGCTTTTGTCTTCAAAATGAGCTTCAGCAGGCAGCCAGTCAAAGCCATGTTTTGAAGCTTATCTGAAGTTTGGCATTGTTACTGCAATCTTGCATACTGGCACTGGAATTCCAGTGCCTTCTGAAAAAGTTCATTATTCAAGGAAAATGTCCAGGCTCATATTAGGGATTTATTTCAGTTCATTTCACTGCCTGATCAATCCTCTACTGAGACACATATTGTTATTTACAGACAGTATAAAGATGTATCTGTCCCAGAAATGATGGATTTTTGCCAAGATAATGGGATGGACGTCGCCAGCTCCAAGAAGATATAGTTTTGTGTTTGCCCACATTGTATTAAAATTTTAGGAACATACTTTGCTACAAAAGTTTCCATGTCAGTGTCGATGGCGCAGCTGCTTGCATTTCAGATAGCCCATGTTTCTCCAGTTGCTATGCAAAGGACAATCTCTTCCTGAGGAATACAAAGCCAGCAGGACTGTGTATGTAGAACAGATTTTGAAACAGGAGTTAATATCTAGCCTTTTGACATTAGCATAAATTAATTGTAGCTTAAGAACAGCACAAAAGCAGAACTGGGTGATATACTGACCAACGTTCACTGCTCACCAATAGTTACCCCTGTTGGGAGAAGCTGTCTTGTGATAGATGCACATGTTCTGGTACAACTCATAGGCAAGCCATCAGGAGCCAAAACATTTGGAGACTTTGCAGGAACCCTGGACGGCTAGAGTGGTCTTCCATATTATGGGTGTTAGTTTTGCACATTGCCCACAAAAGCTTATGTCCAAATAAATTTGTTAGTCTTTAAGGTGCCACTGGACTCTTTGTTGTTTTTGCAGATTGAGACTAACAGGGCTACATCTGTGAGACTTTAGTAATCTAGATGTAACCCCTCCTGTTGGCTAGCCCAGTGTGAGGTTATTCAGCATAGGGGAAGCTTGTGACTTCTTACACCACTGTGGGGGGAGGGCTAGGCCTGAGGCTGCTTGGTGTGCTCTGCGTTGTGTATGTGTGAGTGCACCTCAGACCAGACCCACTCTGACCAATCACCAGGAACAGGCTTTATTCTGTAAAAAACATAGAACAGGAAAACAGTTCAGCAGCCCCTTCTCTCAGCATGCAGCCTGTGTGCTGCTTCTAGCACAGTCCTTGCTGAGACCCTGCTGGGGGCAGAGGGCACATCCTGGTAGGAACCAGGACGTTCTCCCAACATGCCGCAGTTTGTAGTCCACAACTTGTAGTTCCCAGGGCTGCTGCTGAAACACACTGGACCTTGGGCTACATAGACATGCTAAGTGTGGTCCAAGTTTACTCAAGAAACTTAATGGTCCATTAGTTGGGATCTGTGAATGCTCTTGCTTTTCTCCTAAGCCTGGACTGTGATTGGTCCTGCCAAGACATGTGTCTGTCACCTGATGCTGGAACCCATTTTAGATGCTGTATTTTTCCCCTGGAAGTGTGAAAAGTGTAAAACTAAACAGAAAGGATTCCCACCTTTGGGAACAGGGATGAAAAGGTATTAGAGGCAATGGCCAGACATCAGGACACCTCTGTTTACTATGTAAGATATATGCTACAACCATCTGGAACTGAACACTAAGAAGGATCATGCCCAAGATGGGAGGACTCCCAGCTTATGAGAAAAGATGATTAGCACTACTGTTAGGGTAAGAAATTGTTTGCAACAAATTTCTTCAAGTATTAGGCTTAGCTGGCATGTTTTGCTTAGTAGCTTATGTTAATCTGTCTGCTATTACTTGCAACCACTTAACTCAGGGCTGGGCAAAATATGATCTGCGGGCTGAATCTGGCCGGCAAGAGCCTCAGCTGGCTCCTTGCCTGCCCCACCCCCGCTTAGCACTTGGTAAAGCTGGCTGCAGGGCCATGTCTGTTTCTGGATGCTGAGTGCCCAGAGGGAGGGGACAGAGCGTAGCCTGGGAAGGAGTTTAGTCAAATTTGGATGGGTAAGATTGTCTGTCTGTACCTGTCTCTACCTCCTGGCTGACTCGCTAAATCTGTAGCCTGGAAGGAGTCTAGTAAAATTTGGATGGGTAAGGCTCACCGATCTGATCAGGAAAAGATCTAGGTTCGTCCTCTATCCCAGGTTACAGTTCAGTGGAACCACAAGGTTCCCTCTCTTGAGGACCGGCAGGTGACCAACAGCAACCCCACTTTAACTCAGGGAGTGAAATAGAAAATAGCTTTATTGCTAATGGAATAACGATAATGCTTACCATGAAAAAAACAGTAGTAAGAACACAAATTACTTGAATTCCTTCCCAAGATGTCATTAACACAATCAAATTAAAACTTATCTAACTGTACAAAGAGTAATAATAATAATAACTCCTACACACACAAGGACCCCAAGGTTGGATGTAGAAGGCTGGCTTCCCTTCCCCTGGAAGACGTGGGAGCAAGTGTTAGTAGGATTCCTAAAAGTAAACTTAAGGAAAATAAGAAAACAGTTATATATATATAGAGAGAGAGAGAGATAAGTATTCAGTTTCTCTAACCTGACACAATAACACTTTGGAGTGGACTGCTTTCAGCGACGCAGTCCAGCAGCACTGAGCTCCCAAAATCCTTAGGCCTAAATATCCTTTTTGGTGCCAAAATGTTCCGGATATACCATGCCTTTTCAATAACTGGGCCTAGCACCCTAAGATTTCTGAGAGTACCATATTTGATTGGAAGAAATCTTTGGTTATCTTAGGAATATTTATTACGAATGACTGATGTTTTCTTGGATAATTTCCTGGAACCACAGAGAAAGCGAGGGAGGTTGTGGTCTAGGACCTCCATCTGTTGTGATTGAGCAGGATATTCGAAATGACCGTTACTGCTATGTTAACTGATTTATATACTAAATTTCGGGCAAGATTCAAAAAATAAACTCTTGCACCAACCACAAACTCTTGCTTCACCCCTTTATGGAAAATCACAAACAAATATTTCACTGATTATCTACTGCTTTAAGCCATTTTACAGAAAATGAATTCTGCAGGCCCCTTGCATTACCAGCATATTTAAATCTATATAAAGAAAAAACAAAAATGAAATAATAAAGCTAATAATTAACTAAACCAAAGCAAATATCATTTTAGTAGGCCAAAATAAGGCAGATAACAGTTAGTAGGCTACACGTGGTTTCCAGCCGATAGCAGCTGCCTATTTGCAGGACAGGCAGCATGTGAAGCGGTCCTCCTTCCTCATCCCCTGGCTTAAAATATTCAATTCAGAGCAGAAAACATGTTCCCTGCAGCTGCCTTGAGCAGGACAGGAGCTGGAAGACTAAGGAACCTGCTGGGCTGCTGGCTGGGAGCCAGGTAAGGTCTCCCAGCCAGAGCCTGTCTCTGGCACCCCAGCCTCTCTCTACCCTCTGCCCCCCTTTTTCCCCTCTACTCCATGTAACTCAAACCTTCTGCACTTCTGCTGCAGCCTCCATACACCTTCCCAGACATTGCATCCCCTTCTACACTCTTCCTCAGGTCACAACTCCCTCCCAGATTCCACCCCCCAATCCCTTATCCAAGCTCCCTTCTGCACCCAATCTCCATCCCAGACCCCCACACCTCCTCCATTAATATAAAGGAAGAGTGCAGCCCTTGACCACTTACCAAATCCTTGGAGTGGCCCCCATCGAAAATTATTGCCCACCCCCGACTTGACTCCTTTTTATACTTAATGAAAT
The DNA here is from genome assembly GCF_052426305.1 of Pelodiscus sinensis. NCBI lineage: Eukaryota > Metazoa > Chordata > Testudines > Trionychidae > Pelodiscus > Pelodiscus sinensis. The sequence goes on from NC_143057.1 coordinate 99,180,577, forward strand.
CACTTTTGTTTATTAATAACCCCACAGTAAATAATTGTTACCTGGGGAGGAGACAGTTGTGCAAATCTCTCTTTCATTGATAAAGAGGTTGAATGATTTCTGAGCTTGTTCTATATAAAACTTTATGCAGAGTAAGACAGATTTATCTGGGGTTCTGGTCCCATTGGGCTGTGCACCTGGAAGCTGTGTCTGAGCCTTTGCAGAGCTGATCTGATCTCAGTGTCTGTGTTGCTCTGCTGTGGGCTGTGACCCTAACTCTGTGCCACCATTGGAGGAGACTGGAGGGTCAGGCTCAGCAGGACAGGGGGATGGCCCCAGAAGGGAGGTAGGTAGGTTCAGTGGTATTTCAGCACATCAAGTGACAGTCTCAAGGGGATCTCTGTAACTGAACCTGTCACAGTGGCATAGTTATCAGGACAATGTGCATTGCTTGTTGCCCTGGAATGCTGGTGATGATTTTAAGTGAGTTCTAAGGGTAATGGCTGGGAAGCAGACAAAGTGGTTAACTTTTTGTTTCAGTTAAGGAAATAAGGGGCAGGAAAATCCTCAAAATGTGAAAATAGTGAAACAATAGTCAAATTAGGACTCTTCAGGGCCCAAGCTGCTGAGAGGGAGGAGGAACACAAAAGGCAGATGGAACCGAGACAGATGGAGATAAAAGCACAAGCTGCCAGGGAAAAAGCTGCCCGTGACAGTGCCATGGAAGCCCAGAGGTTAGTCCTGGAACTGAAACTATTTGAAAAAGACAAAGAATTGGAAGACCAAAAGGAAGCCCAAAAAGCTACCCTAGAGGAAAAGGAGAGAGAGTGAAAAAGTGAACTGTGTGTATTGGACTGTAAGGGCACATCTACACTGCATGCTTATTTCGGAATAAGCTATTTTGAAATTTATATTTAGAAATAACTTATTTTGAAATAGAGCATCTTCACAGCAAATGCCCTTTGAAATAGTGCTGAGCAATTTCGAAGTAGAGCGTCCACGCTCATTGGACACTCAATCGTATTTCAGGCCACTCTTCAGGCAGGGCATCAGGACAGCATTCTTATCCTGGAGCTGCTGCCTGAGGCTATCTGAGGCTCAAGCTTAAAGGGACCCCTATGGATAGCTGTGTCTCTGGCTCTTCTCCTTTGCTGACTTCATTGAGGGACAGCAAAGCCTTTTCTCTGTGTGCTCTGGTTGCCCTTGCTGACACCTCATCTCTCTAGCCATGGAGCCAGACCTGCCTCCCAGCAGTCCATGGCTCTTACATGTTTCATGTGAAGAAGTGGGTTGTGCCCACGAAAGCTCACAATACCATCTATATTTTGTATTAATTTCTAAGGTGCGGCAGGACTGTTCATTGTTTTTTTAAGTTGGCTCTTATATGTGTTGGTGCTACAGTTTCTGTGGGCTGCCTTCCAGGCCCTGCAGGAACAGGACCCCCAGATCATTGAGGGGCAATTCCTCACCTCTCTCTGGGACTTGCTCATGCAGCTCAACCCTCCCTGCCCTTCCCTGTACACTGGGCACTGCCACATCAGGCAACTGGACACCAGCTCCGACTGATGGGACCAGATCGTCCAGCAGTGGCTCCAGAATTTCCACACGCGGAAGGACACCTTTCTGGAGCTGAGTGAGTGGCTCATTCCTGCCCTCCAGTGATGGGACACCCAGGGTATGTCTAAACTACATGGCTCCGTCGACGGAGCCATGTAGATTTGTTTGTTTGGCAAAGGGAAATGAAGCCACGATTTAAATAATCCCGGCTTCATTTAAATTTACATGGCTGCCGCGCTAGTCTGGACACTCCCCTACTGACATGAAAGCCCTTTATCGACCTCCCCAGTAACCCTCATCCTACGAGACACAACAGGGAGGTCGATAAAGGGCTTTCAGGTCGGCGCGGGAGCGTCCAGACTAGCGCGCTGAGCGGACAAACAGCTGACTTACAGCGGCAGCCATGTAAATTTAAACAAAGCCACGATTATTTAAATCGCGGCTTCATTTCCCTTTGCCTACAACCCTCATCTACATGGCTCCATCGATGGAGCCATGTAGTTTAGACACAGCCCCAGAGGAGACCTGCCACTCCCCTTCAGAAGTGGGTCACCATAGCCATCTGGAAGGTCGCCATGCTGGAAAGCTACCGCTCCGTGGGGAACCAATTCAGTGTGGGAAGATAGACAGACAGGGCCATGGTCATGCAGGTATGGCGCTCTCGTGCTATTGTCCCAGGCGGCTGGTGAAGTGAACTGCTGGAAAAGGGTTCCCTAGGGAAGGGGGTGGTGGAAACCCCCTCTCTGGGAGATTTTTCAGTCCCATCTTCAGAAAGCCCTAACAGGGATGGGGCAAATTTGGGTTGCTCCTGGTATGTATGTGTGTGTGGGGGAGGGGGCGTGGGGGTGGGGTGGAGGGGAGGGGTTGGGCTTGGGGCCCCCTGAGGGCCCTTGCAACTCTGTGATTCTCTGTCTGTCTCCTGCAAGTAGTGAGGGTCATCGACACCATCCTGCTTTGAAGGGTCATCAACCTGGGTGATGTGGACACCATAATCGCCAGCTTTGCTGTCATGGGCTTCCCCAACTGTGTGTGTGGGGGGGGGGGCGCTAGTGTTGGCTCCCATATCCCCATTCAGCCCCTAACCACTGGGCAGCTGAATACATTAACTAGAAGGGGTCCTACAGGCCCTCATTGACCACTGTGGCTAGTTCGGACATTTACAGTGGGTAGTCAGGGAAGGTGCATGACACATGTATCTTCTGAAACTCCAGCCTGTTCCAGCAGCTGCATGCTAGCACCTTTCTCCCTGACTGTGTTGTAGGGGACGCAGCCTACCCTCTGCTCCCCTGGCTTCTGAAGCCCTACACCGGCCATCAAGGAATGTTTTAATGCCAGGGTCGGCTGGGCCCATATTGTGGTGGAGGGTGCCTTTGGGCATCTGATAGGGAGATTCCATTGTCTCTTCAGCTGACTGGACCTTGGCGAGTGGAGTGTCCCCCAAGTGGTAGTGGCGGTTGTCCTCTACAACCTTTGTAAAAGCAAGAGGGAGACGTTCCTGCCGGGGGGAAAGGGGGGGCAGAGATGACATGGCCTTTGACCCGCCATGCATGGTTGCTATTCGGTAGGCCCATCGGAGGCTGCACAAATCTGGGAGGCCCTGAGGAAGAGTTTCTCACAAGGACCCCAGTGACACTTTCCCCTAGGCCTCCCCACAAGGGGCCTGTGCAATGTTCCTCTTTTCCTTTCCTCCCATACCCCTCATTTCCCTGCCCTCTCTTTTCTGCCCTTCTCCCCTCTCCTCCCCTGCACAAACAATAAAGTACACTCTTTGTTTGGAAACAATTGACTCTGTTTTTATTATTGGGGTAAATGTAACTGGGGAGGGACGGGAAGAGACGATGGGAGGTGGAAGGAGGTTGTGAAGGGAAGAGAGGCTTAGGGCTTGGGCTAGGAGTGGGGCCTGTATCAGGTGGTGCCACCATCTCATGTGCAGGGCCCTCCCCGGGGGGTGGGAGTGGCTACCAAGTGATTGATAACCATATGGAAGGCTCTGCAGATGGATCAGCCTTGCTACAGTGCTTCCATCAGGTGTAGAGTTGAAGCTTGCGGGCCTCCTCCAGTTTCTGGTCCTACCAGTCCATGAAATGGCCCCCGGGCAAAAATTATTGCCCACCACTGTCTTAGAGGGAGGCCTTTAGGAAGAAGTGGGAGCCTGAAAAGCCACTACAGGGAATGAGGAACCCATGGGCTTGGTAACTGGAGGCTAGGCCAATTCCAAGGGAAAGAAGGATATAGGGCTTCCCAGGGAAGAGTCTTTCATGGCTGGGAGCTGTGTGCCTATAGCTGAAGAAGGAACAAGTGTCCAGGAGAGGCAAGTGCGAGTGCAGGAGTGTCTCGCCATTTATTGTAGGGAGGTGTTTGCCCAGGAGGAAGGTGCTGGTTTGCATCTGTAATTCCAGGCTGCTCACCTGGAGGGGGAATTGTAGGTCTTAACTACTGGAGGGGGAAAAAAAACCACACGGCTGACTTCTTGAGAATAGAGTCAGGGGTAATAGATAGACCCCCCCACACACACACTAGTCTAGACCACCCTGTGGCCATGTGCTTCAGCTAACATTGTTTCTGAACCAATGGAATAAAAATCCTAAGAACCTGTAAATGCCCACGAAAAATTAGAGATGAAAGTAATTTAAATGTCTGACAGGCACCATCATATTGTCACCCACTCCTGGCAGGATGGTTGGAGAGGGGGGAAGGCTCAGGTCAGAGGAGTGTGGGGTGCGATAAAATAGTACCAGTAAGAAATTAAAGTGTGGGGTGTAGTGCGGGGGCTTCAGGGTAGGGGATCTGGATTGGTAGGGCTCATGGCAGGTAGGTATATGAGGGGTTCAGGAGTAGGGGGCAAGGTGTTGGCAGGTGTGGGGGGGCTCAGGGCAGTGGGTGGGGGATGCAGGAGTCAGGGCAGGAGTTGGGTATGTGGGAGGATATCAGGGCAGGGAATTGGGGTGGGGGAGCTTGGAGCTGAGTGTGGCCACCTTGCTGCCCAAGCTGCTCGGATGCTGGATCCCTGGAGCTGGACGGGACAGCGAGCACTTTGCTGGTCAGCAGCCGGTCCCTGACTGGCATTTGAGCTCATGTGTGCGTGCTGGGGGGACAAGGGCAAAATGGGAGAAATATGCCGCCCATGCCCAGCACTAGCACAGGAATCTTTCCCCTGTATGGCAGGCAGCAACATCCAGAGCCCCATCCCTAGCACCACACCGGCTTACTTTCATTTTGGGTGAAAATGTTCATGTATTGCCCAAGGGAGGGGGTGAAGAGGCTCCCAGCATAGGGAACAAGGATTACAGAGAAGATTCTGTGATCGGGGTAAATACATTACATGAGTGTAACCCTGCAGAGGGGAGGTATATCTCCATCAGAAACCCTTTCCTCTGGGTTCAGTCACAGCAGACATATCATAGAATACTAGGACTGGAAGGGACCTCGAGAGGTCATCGAGTCCAGTCCCCTGCCCTCATGGCAGGACCAAGTACTGTCTAGACCATCCCTGATAGACATTTATCTAACCTATTCTTAAATATCTCCACAGATGGAGATTCCACAACCTCCGTAGGCAATTTATTCCAGTGTTTAACCACCCTGACAGACAGGAACTTTTTCCTAATGTCCAACCTAAACCTCCCTTACTGCAGTTTAAGTCCTTTGCTTCTTGTTCTATCCTCAGAGGCCAAGATGAACAAGTTTTCTCCCTCTTCCTTATGACACCCTTTTAGATACCTGAAAACTGCTGTCATGTCCCCTTTCAATCTTCTCTTTTCCAAACTAAACAAGCCCAGTTCTTTCATGTTCTCTAGATCTTTAATCATTCTTGTTGCTCGTCTCTGGACCAATTTCTCTACATCTTTCTTGAAATGTGACACCCAGAACTGGACACAATACTCCCAACTGAGGCCTAAGCAGTGCAGAGTAGCGTGGAAGAATGACTTCTTGTGTCTTGCTCACAACACACCTGTTAATGCATCCTAGAATCATGTTGGCTTTTTTTGCAACAGTGTCACACTGTAGACTCATATTTAGCTTGTGGTCCACTATAACCCCTAGATCACTATCTGCCGTACTCCTTCTTAGACAGTCGCTTCCCATTCTGTTTGTGTAAAACTGATTGTTCCTTAGTGGAGCACTTTGCATTTGTCCCTATTAAACTGCATCCTGTTTACCTCAGACAATTTCTTCTTTTGAATTATGACCCTATCCTCCAAAGCAGTTGCAACCCCTCCAAGCTTGCTATCATCTGCAAACTTAATAAGTGTACCCTGTATGCCGATACCTAAATTGTTGATGAAGATATTGAATAGAACCAGTCCCAAAACAGACCCCTACAGAACCCCACTTGTTACTCCTTTCCAGCAGGATTGTGAACCATTAATAACTACTCTCTGGGAACGGTGATCTAGCCAGTTATACACACACCTTATAGTAGTCCCATCTAAGCTGTATTTGCCTAGTTTATTGATATGAATATCATGCGAGACCATATCAAATGCCTTACTAAAGTCTAGGTATACCATATCCACTGCTTCTCCCTTATCCACAAGACTCATTATCCTATCAAAGAAAGCTTTCATATTGGTTTGACATGATTTGTTCTTTACAAATCCATGCTGGCTGTTCCCTATCACCTTATTATCTTCCAAGTGTTTGCAGATGAATTCCTTAATTACTTGCTCCATTATCTTTCCTGGCTCAGAAGTTAGACTGACTGGCCTGTAGTTTCCTGGGTTGTTTTTATTTCCCTTTTTATAGATGGGCACTATATTTCTCCTTTCCAGTCTTCTGGACTCTCTCCTGTCTTCCATGATTTTCCAAAGATGATAGCTAACGGCTCAGATAGCTCCTCTATCAGCTCCTTTAGTATTCTAGGATGCATTTCATCAGGCCCTGGTGACTTGCAGACATCTAACTTTTCTAAGTGATTTCTAACTTGTTCTTTTTTTATTTTATCTTCTAAACCTCCCCCCTTCCCACTAGCATTCACTATGTTAGGCATTCCTTTACTTTCAGCAGGAGACAAGGAGTCACCCCCCACGGTGTAGGAGACCAGGCCTTGCACCACCAAGGTTGAGCAGTCTCCTGCCACCACTGCGAGGAGGAAACGTAGGGTAGTGGTGGTTGGAGACTCTCTTCTGAGGGGAATGGAGGCACCCATCTGTCACCCTGACAGCTCATCTCGAGAGGTATGCTGTCTGCCAGGGGCCCGTATCCGAGATGTTACGGAGGCATTGTCGAGGATTATCCGGCCCTCTGACTACTACCCCATGCTACTCATCCACGTGGGCACAAATGATACTGCCAGGTGTGACACTGAGCGGATCAAGTGTGACTACAGGGCTTTGGGATTACGGGTGAAGGAGTTTGGAGCGCAGGTGGTATTCTCTTCTATCCTTCCTGTCAAAGGTAGGGGCCTGGGCAGAGAGAGGTGCATCCTGGAGGTGAATGCCTGGCTGCGACAATGGTGTCGCCAGGAGGGATTCGGCTTCCTTGATCACGGGGTTCTCTTCCAGGAAGGACTGCTTGGCGGAGATGGAGTTCACCTTTCCAGGAGCGGGAAGGCCTTGTTTGGACACAGACTGGCTAACCTTGTGAGGAGGGCTTTAAACTAGGTTTGTTGGGGGCAGGTGAGCAAAGCCCACAGGTAAGTGCTGCATGTGCGGGACTGGGAGATGGGTTGGAAATAGGGGGGACTACGGCCTATAATGGCAAGGAGAAAGGAGGGTCAGGGCACAACAGGGAGGCAAGATCAAATCAGTATCTTAGATGCCTATATACAAATGCGAGAAGTATGGGTAATAAGCAGGAAGAACTGGAATTGCTAACCAATAAATACAACTATGATATCATTGGTATTACAGAAACCTGGTGGGATGGGACGCATGATTGGAATGTTGGTATGGAAGGGTACGGCTTGCTCAGGAAGGACAGACAGGGAAAAAAGGGAGGAGGGGTTGCCTTGTATATTAAAAATGTACACACTTGGACTGAAGTGGAGATGAATGTAGGAGATAGCTGTGTAGAGAGTCTCTGGGTTAAGCTAAATGAAAAGAAAATAAAGTGTTACATAGAAATCACTGAAGTGTTTCCCCTTTTTCTCTTTATACACCACATACAACATGCTAACAACCACATTTGTATTCAGCACACCCTAATTAGCTTAGATTTGTTACCAACTTTTAACAAAAAAATACCACTTACACTTAACTTTGCTGAAAGCCTTACTAGTCTTCTCTAAACTATTATACTATCTGCTAATAGAGACAGCCCCATGGCATACCAAGCTAGATGAGGAACCAGGTAGCTCTTCGAGTTTGTAAGTGTCACAGTTCATCTTGATGAGCACTCCTGATTGAAAAGATTGTGACTTTATCCAGGTAGTTATAGAGTGTTTATCCAGCATATGACAGGCTACCTGTTCAGATCTAGCCTTTTAATTGCTCAAGAAACCCTGGAGCAGACAGTTACATATTGTAGCATGCACAGTTCAGTGAAAAGATGAACTGCATCTTATATAGAGGCAGCTGGAACCAGATTTTCTTCATTGCTTTAGCATCAACTTGGTGCTACAGTCATGTAATCTTGTGCAATATGAGGTCAAATATGAGGAATCATACAGCAAGACCTCTTCTGATGTTGCACTAGCAGGGGCCAATTATTTAAAAGGTGTTTGCTACTTCTAACATTGATTGTTTTTTGTGCATAGTTCTTCCTATGAAACTCCTGTATCCAATTTTATCTTGAGAATGATTTTATGTCCTACATTGCTGTGCTATGAACTTGACAGCCTTTTTACATGGGTTCCAATCTCACTGCATTTGTAACCTCTTTCTGATCACAAAAATTACTACATGGCTGCAGAGTGGGGGACTCAAGCTTGAGCCCCACTGCTCCGTACAGGGTGAAGGAAGAACCCAAGCTTTTATGCTTGAGCTCCAAAGAGCTTCAGAAACTTTAACCTCGAGCCCTGCTGCCCAGACTAGAAACCCTCGAGCATGTACCCCAGCAAGTCTAAGCTATTCCTGGTGACCTCATTAAAATGGGTCCCAACCCACACTTCGAGAACCACTGTTTAGTAAGTATAGCTATGGCTAGGGAGCCAGACACTTTGCAGCCTGTAAAGGTTGAGTTTATTGCACGAACTAGGGGTCCTTAGATTCTTTCATTTCCCTCCCACATAAGTTTCCTGTGTGCTACTCTCCCATGTCAGTTTCTTCAATCTCCCTTCTGGAATGGGTTCCATGCACACCCTTACTGAATCACTTTAAGGCCAGAAGAGACCATCATGACCTCTTGCACATCACAGGTGATAGACTCTCATACATCTGGCTCCTGCAATAGGCCCATGTTGTTTGGCTGAATTACTGGCAGTCCTTGATTTCAAGGTACACAGGATTTACCAATTACTTTATTTTATGTCCTCCATAGCAGAGGCTCTGAGAGGCCCATTTTCCCCTCCTGCCCATGATAGGGGATCTGTGTAATCCACCTGGTTCCTGGTTCTCCCAACCTCTACCAGCAAGGGTTCTATGTACACTCTATGGCTAAGTCTACACTGGCATGATTTTCCGGAAATGCTTTAATGGAAAAATTTTCGTTAAAAGCATTTTCGGAAAAGCGCATCTAGATTGGCAGGATGCTTTTCCGCAAAAGCACTTTTTGCGGAAAAGCATCCGTGGCCAATCTAGACGCGCTTTTCTGCAAAAAAGCCCTGATCGCCATTTTTGCGATCGGGGCTTTTTTGCAGAAAACAGTACTGTGCTGTTTACACTGGCCCTCTTGAGCAAATGATTTGCGCAAGAGGGCTTTTGCCCGAACAAGAGCAGCACAGTATTTCCTCAAGAACACTGACGATCTTACATGAGATCGTCAGTGTTCTTGCGGAAATTCAAGCGGCCAGTGTAGACAGCTGGCAAGTTTTCCCACAAAAGCAGATGATTTTGCGGAAAAACTTGCCAGTCTAGACACAGCCTATAAGTCTTCTTCCCCCCAGGATCCTCCAGCCTCCTCCCAACCAAGGGCTCTGTGTGCCACCACATTTTCTCCGTCAACCTCCCTTCTACCAGAGGTTCCATGTGCCTCATTCCCAATGCAAAAGTCTCTGTGGACCCTCTGGCCTCTAATCTCTATAAATAGGCTCTGACCTATTTCTCAATTCTCCTGTTATAACAGGGGCTCTGTTCGCACCCCTTCACTTCCTTTACCATACCAGGAAGGTTGTGCCCCTAGTCGCAAGCTGGGAGGGGTTGCAACTACACTGGAGGATAGGGTCATAATTCAAAATGATCTGGACAAATTGAAGAAATGGTCTGAGGTAAACAGGATGAAGTTTAATAAAGACAAATGCAAAGTGCTCCACTTAGAAAGGAACAATCAGTTTCACACATACAGAATGGGAAGCGACTGTCTAGGAGGGAGTACGGCAGAAAGTGATCTAGGGGTTATAGTGCACCACAAGCTGAATATAAGTCAGCAGTGTGATGCTGTTGCAAAAAAAGCAAACATGATTCTGGGATTTAACAACAGGTGTGTTGTGAGCAAGACACAAAAAGTCTTTCTTCCGCTCTACTCAGCGCTGGTTAGGCCTCAGTTGGAGCATTGTGTCCCGTTCTGGGCACCACATTTCAAGAAAGATGTGAAGAAATTGGAGAGGGTCCAGAGAAGAGCAACAAGGATACAATTAAAAAAATGAACACATATGAAAAGGACAAATCACATTTCAGAACAGGAGGGGGATGTGGGGGTGGGGGGAGGAAGGAAGGTAAGAGTTATAAGATCAAGAACACATATTCCTGCGCATCCAGAAATAAGCTATGCTATCATGTGCTGAAAGTGTCCATCTGCTATGTACATTGGACAAACATCTCAGACACTTCGCCAAAGGATTAATGCCCACAAAACATATCAGACAAGATCACACAGAAAAAACAGTTTCTTGCCATTTTAACCAGAAAGGACACTCTCTCAATGACTTAACCACCTGCATTCTGCTACAAAGACCTTTTACATCTGCACTTGAAAGGGAATCCGCTGAACTGTCATTCATGTTAAAATTCGACACTCTCCAAAAAGGAATGAACAAACACTCAAGCTATCTTACCCATTACCAAGATAGCTTCCCCAATTATCACCTCTAATACCATTAACTCACAAACATCCCACTCTCCCCACCTCTAATATCAATTCACACTTACCTTCCTTCCTTTCCTCCCCCTGCATCCCCCTCCTGTTCTGAAATGTGATTTGTCCTTTTCATATGTGTTCATTTTTTTAATTGTATCCTTTGGTATATATGGTTGTGACTATTTTCTTCCACTATTTGATCTGAGGAAGTGGGTCTGGCCCACGAAAGCTCATCATCTAATAAACCATCTTGTTAGTCTTTAAAATGCTACATTGTCCTGCATTTTGCTTCAGCTACCCCAGACTAACACGGCTACATTTCTGTCAGGGTAGTCAAACACTGGAATAAATTGCCCAGGGAAGTTGTGGAATCTCCATCTCTGGATCATAGAATCATAGAATAATAGGACTGGAAGGGACCTCGAGAGGTCATCGAGTCCAGCCCCCCGCCCTCAAGGCAGGACCAAGCTCCGTCTACACCATCCCTGACAGATGTCTATTAAAGAGATTAGATTAGATAAATGTCTATCAGGGATGGTCTAGACAGTACTTGGTCCTGCCATGGGGGCCGGGGAACTGGACTCTATGACCTCTCGAGGTCCCTTCCAGTCCTAGTATTCTAGGATTTCCTCCTCTATTCAGACCTTTCCTTAATGCCAGGTACTCTTTGTTCCCACACCCCAATCTCTCCCCCAATCAGCAGTCAGTGTGCCCTATTCCCCAGCCCTCTCACTAGGATCCCACATTCTGTTCCACATGGTGGGACTCTGTGGACACTTCCATTCCCTGGCTCCTCCAAAAGCCATTCTTCAATTTTCGGGCTGGGTGCTAAGTTAGTCAGGGTGTCAATATGTAGTGCTCTATTTCAAGGATGAGCAGAGATCAGATAGGAGTATTGTTATGCTGAAAGGTATTAATGGGTACCATGAACAAGTCTGATCTACTGACCGTTGTAGAGGTGCCTGAGATTAAGACTTTGCTAAGAGCAAGCAGGGGCCTTGTCTGTCCCTCCCATTTTCCTCCTTTTCATTACTTTCTCTACCCCCCTCCCCCCAACCTTGTTCTGGGCTTTGATGCTTAAAATAGCCACATATATTTTTGAACTGATCAAATGTGGCATTGAAAATGTATTGCTTTACATACTGAGAAACGCTACTGAGTGTAAAGAGTGGTGCAACAGGGAAGAGGGTTGGGGTTGGATCTGGCCCCTGAGGCTGAGAGTTCCCCTCCCCCAGCATTGGGGAGCCCATGCTAGTGCTCCAACTCTTCCCCCGCTTTAAGGCTGGAGCACACAAATCTACTAGCTCGGACCCCTCTGGTGTGAGGAATGTGGGGAGCAGGGACTTCCCTACACCCCCCAAATTTTCCCAACACTCCTCCTTCCCCCCAGTTTTGTGAACTATGGTGCCATACAGATACAGCCCACCTTCACCCTCACGGTTTCATCCCTCTTCGGCCCAACACCCCAACATTCCCCCAATTTCAATTCCTGGGGAGGCTACTGGTGGGAAGTATCTTTCTCCTCAGTCAGGAGCCACATCAATGAGGGCTTGTTTGGGTTTTTTGCTTCTCATTTGTGTATGGTTCCCACACTGATTTTTCTCTAGGTCAGCAGCCCCCAACCCTAAAAAGGTCCCCCACCCCTGCAACAGGGGCAGGTTCAGCTAATAACTGTCTCTGACCAATGTCTTTATTAGTCTGATAACTTTTAATGATTTGCAACCATGTGCAGGAAAAGAAAAGAGGGAATGCGACTGAAGAAAGTGAATAAGATCTGGGTATTGAGGATGACGGAAGACTTCATCAAAACCAGCTGTCTTTGTACAACAGGGTAGTAATAGGGGAGAAAAATGCTAACGCGGCAAAGAATCATACAGTTAATCTAGTCAGAATGGGTCTTCAAAAATGGATTAGTTTGAAGCATTTGTTTCATCTCAAGTAATTTTTCTGTCACACCCTGGGGGGGAAAAAGCAATCCTATTTAAACCAGACTAATTACAAGCAGCTAAGATTAAGATTCAACAACTCTCTTATTTGTATTTGACAATATTATGTCTTATGGAGCCAGATTTTCAAAAGGTATTTAAAGATGCGGGTAGGCCTCTAGTAGGATTTTCAAAACCACCAGAACAGGTTAGAAATCAATGGGAATTAGGTGTCTAGATTATTCTGAAAACCTCCCTAAGTGCCAATTTGCATATTTTAGCTCCAAAACTGTCTTTAAAACATTTAGCCCCTGGTGGTTAAAGAGTACTGACAAGGGTTAAGTGGAAGTCCCAGGTCCAGTGTATGGAGATTGGATCTTGCTGTTCATGGTTTGTGAAAGGAAACAAAGGTGCCATCGGATAGATTTTATTATCAGTGTCTCCTTGGTGGAGTAGTGATAGAGATGTAGCCATGTTAGTCTGGTCTAGCTGAAACAAAAGACAGGTCAATGCGGCACTTTAAAGACTAACAAGATGGTTTATTAGGTGATGAGCTTTCATGGACCAGACCCACTTCCTCAGATCAATTTGTGGAAGAAAATTGGCATGACCATATATACCAAAGTGATACAAACAAAAGTGAACACATAAAATTGACAAATGAGATTTTAGAACGGGGGGGGGGGAGGGGGGAGAGGGGGAAAGGTTAGTGTCTGTGAGGTAATGATATTAGGGGTAATAATTGGGAAAGGATAGAGTATGCTAGTCTGGTTGAAATATTATAGAATAACAGGATTATAAAGGCATCTCAAGAGGTCATCTAGTCCAGTCCCCAGCACTGACAGCAGGACCAAGCAGTGATGCAACAGAATCTACGCTGTTCAAAACTCCAGTTTGATACGCTTGAGGTTTCCTGAGCAAATCAGATGCCCCATGCATCACAGCAATAGAAAGATGATGAGCGAGAGTGTTGATGGAACGGAAGTTCTTTTTGTGATTGGAAGGCAGGAAGATCAGCCAGCTGATTGATTACACTGAAACTGGGTTAAAAAAAACCAATGGTTCAAATGTCAGTAAGCACACTGGAACAATTGTGTGAATTGGGACATTACAAGAATATCATAGAATCTGAGTAACCCTAGATATTTGGTTACGTTTTCTTTTTGTCAGTGGCCAATGGATTGCAGTTGCACCATTTTGAGGTGTCTTGCCCTTTAAATACCTGCCACCATCTAAAACATGGAACTTGTCTAAACATTCCTTTGTGGGACTCTGGAAACATTATTTGTTGTACAAAAGTTTTATACCAACATTTAAGTCTCATCAGTGACTATCTGCTGATGTCTCAACTTGTCAATTACAAAATTACTGAAAAATAAAAAAGGGTAAAAAAGACTGGTAACTCCCAGACTACAAATATAGTTTTCTACATAACATACATTCTAATGTGACAAAGATGAGTTAGATATTTTAGCATTAAGGTTGATGAAACATCTCTAGTATTTTTATGGTATCTTAAGTTCCAGTAAGTGTTTGCTTTTCATATCATTAAAAGTAAAAGTTAGAGGAGTGAGAAAATATGTATAATCTGCATGTATTTAGTATTACAAGAGCACCTCATATTTGATTTAGTTTGTAAGTATGAATTAAGTACTAAAAATAATACTAATCTCTATCTTTTAAACAGCAGCTCAAGTTCATGGGAACATGCAATTTTTTTTTTAAACACAAGCATACAATGCTTGCTTGTTACTCAGATTATTAATGTTTCTAGGAAGTCATATTTACAGCATAGCATTAATTTGGACTGAAACGAGCTTATAGTACATGCAGTTCCACCAAAGTTTAAATAAGCATATACTGACATTTGCGTGCCATGCCAGGCTGTCAGACTGGTGAATTTCTCCTGTACATGACAACAACAAAAACAGAGGAGTTCCTATTAACAGAGTATCTACATAAAAGGGTGGCCATTTTAAACAACTTACTGAACTACAAAATTACTATGAAAGGCAAGCCACAATCCTTAATGTTGCAGCTGATTTGAAATATTCCTTTTAATAGATTCCAAGTACAGCAATTTCCTAGAGGTATGAACACCCCAAATCTCCTCTCTATATAGGGAAGTCTGTAACAGGTTCCATTGGAGACATCAAAAACATTTTAAATAGACACCACAAGATGCATCTGTAGTTTAAAGGTCAAATTTATTAGGAGATTAAGAGATGTATTATACATGGACTATAAATATAGTACAGCTGACTTTATTCACAGTCAGACAGAGAGATAGCCAATGCCAACCTATTTCGTGGACACCCTTGTTCTTTTGTTCCAAGAAAAGTTTGCACCATAAGACTTGGATTTAGGCTTTGGAATCCTCCTCTCTTGAACATCATAGCTCCAGCCTGGGGAAAAACATGCAGAGAATTCTAAACAATACACACCGCATATAACATGGAGCAAATGAACAAAGAATTAAAAAACTTTAAAATTGAACAGAAAAGAAATATAAACACTCTGATATATAATATGCACGTACTTAGTAGGTTTTCGTAATCAGCAGAAGAAAATGAGACTATCACACAGAGAAGCCCTAAATGTGCCCTATGCTCTGTTCTCAGGTTTGTCAGATCTCAGATACTGAATACTTCAACTTTCACAGCTCCCTTGGACATTATTTCAAAAAAGTTATCAATAAATGGTGGGAAAGCACAAAAGGGAGCATTGACTGTGAGGTATACAGTCCCATAAAGTCATGGGCCCACATCTCTGTATTTGTCAGACCAAAGCTCTGGGAATGTATGTGCCCTTTGAGAGAGGCTGGAGGGGGATTCAGCAAGAGGGGAAATGAAAACTTAGGGAGGGAGAGACAGACAGGGTGATGTGGAAAAGATAAAAGACTTTGGAAAGAGGATAGGAGAGAATCTGGAAAGAAGGGAGACCTTGCAAGACAAAGGGAAAAGAGCGATGAAAAACTAGAAAACAGGTGGTAGAAAACAAGAATAAGTAATCAAAGTTAAGTAGAAAAAAATGAAAAAAAAAGTATACACAAAGAGTATATAAAATGGGGTAAGAGAGGGGAATAAAACATTAGAAGATGAGTATTATGACAATTATACAAGGGAAATGCTAAAAAGGTCAGAAAATTAGAGAGGACACAATATTGTTCCTGTAAATCAATACAGAAATTAGGTACAGCCTCCAGGTATCTTTCATGGAAAGTTGCCCACAAAAGGCAGGGTATTATGTTTCGGCTCCCTCTCTGCAATATGATTTCACTCAGTCATTAAAACAGTTGAAAGACTTTCGATTTTTAAGTTAGAAATTTACAGAAGCACAACTTTGACAGATGCCAATGAAAGGATAAATTTCCTCCTTTATTAAAAAAAGAAAATAAAAAAGGCAAAATACTAACATATATGTCTAAACCTTTTTAACATTGACAATATGGAAGTATTAATGTATACATTCTGGCTGAATTCAGTTAGCTTTGTGCCGTTCTTGCGCAAACTCCTGGGAGTTTTGCATTTGCTCTGTGCATCTCTTATCTTATATGTAAGATATGTTTGAGATGTGCAGTCACATTCACAAATACTTATAGAGAACAGATATTACTGAGTCTCAAAGTTTTTCCATGCAGAACCAAAACTAGTGTTCAAACCAACAATTTTCTATATCACATACTGATTAGAGCATTCAAAAAAGTATTCTGTATATCTGAAGTAGGAGTACTAAATAATGTGGCAATCGCTCAAGGAAATTAAATTATAAAATTGAGTACATAGTCAGTTCCTAGTTTCATACCCTCACATTAGGGATGTTAAAAATCATGTAATATGGTAATAGTGTAACCACTAAACATCTTATCAGTTATATGTGCTGGGGGCTCTGCGGTACAAAGCTTAGTTTTATACTACTGCAGAGCCCACAGTGAATCTCCAGGGGAGTGAGGCTGGCAGCCCCTGCTGGCCCAGCTCCCGGGGAAGAGGTTTCACTGCCACAGCGAAGCCACCTCCTTGGGAGCAGAACCGGCTGCCAGCGCCGATCCTGAGGAGATAGCTTCACTGCTGCAGGAAAGCCTCCTCCTCCTCGAAAGTGGAGCAGGTAGCTCTTACCCATCTGGCTCCCAGGGAAGAGGCTTTGCTGCCCTGCTAAAATAAAGCCACCTCCCCAGGAGCCAGCTGAGTTTAACCGATACCATTAACCAATAAGCACCAGGTTGTTGATTAAACAGTTAATTGGTTAAACGCCAACATCCCTAATATATATATACACATACACATGCACACGTACACACCCCCCCCCCCTTCTCCAGAGGGATAACGTGAGTTTCAAAATCTGTCTGTTTTAAGATCCTCAGTTACATAAGGTCTGAAGAAAGGTAAGGGCTACACATGAAATTGCATCAATTTAACTAAAGGTGCGATGTTAAATCAAGTAACTTAAGCCAGTACAAACATCTGTGTAGATACTGTATGTTGATTTAACCCTAGTTTATATTGATTTTACGGTCATTGGGAAGTATACTAGTACAAACCAAACTGGTATTAAACAGATAAATACGTTCACACAGAGGTTTGCACTTAAAAACCCCCCATATTTCTAATTAAACTGGTGCAGGTTCTGTGGTCAGATACTTTATGTCTTGAACTTGCAATCCCCTACATGCTACTAAAGACTGAATTTGCCACTGAGTCACCAATAAGGTAAATTAGCAGGCACAGTGCCCTCACACTGAGCAGAAGTAAATGACAGGCACCATACTCAAGTCTACAGATTAAAAGGACAGGTGGTAAATGGAGACTAGGTATGTTCAATGAGATGGATTTAAGCCTGACGTTCATGCCAACAAGATGATCAACTATGTGTTCACCTCTTAGGTCATTCACCTATTAAGCTAAAAAGCTATTAGCAAAACAGAAGCATCATCATTATGGCAGTTCTGAGTTCTCCTGTATTTCCCACTTTTCTCCAGTATTAGCAGCACTACACACAATGTGCAGGATCAAGCTCTTGAGGGAGATGAAGACACAGTGATGACTTTGAAAACTATTGTGTATCCTATGAAAACAGGCAGATTTTGGGTGTGTGCGCGTGTGTAATTAATTCAGTTTATTTTAAATTCAACTGAGAACACTCTTAATTCAGAAATATGTTGAGCAGGGAAAGATTAGGCAAGTTTGTGGTTTAATACCCTAGCCTTTCAGCCCTGGAGATGCAAGTTAGGACCTGTACTGATAGGAATTACATGAAAATCTTTTTACTGGGCTTCTCCTAGTTCTATGCATGTGTGCACACATCATAAATACCACATAATTTGGCACAATCTGATTTGACTGGCACTCGCTACTCATGAGGTGCCTAGGATTGAAATAGTAAACATTTGTAAGCCAAGATGAAGTTCACTGACAGAGCTGTGTGGAAAAGCTTGTGGCCTACATTATGCATGATTTTAAGCCAGTGCTGTTAGCTCTTCTCTTCAAGTACCAAATATCATGCCAAATTTTTTAAGAAACAGATAAAGAAACATATGGGGGCATTTAAATCAGTACATGAAAGGGGCTGTCAAAATTGGCATGATATACCCTCTCTTTAAAATCTAGAATACAAAGATGCTAAATGAGTGAACAGTTCAGAATGTATTCTGAAGAATATATAAATTGAAATAAATAAATAATCCTCCAACCCCCATTCTTTGCTAGTTCAAAAAATGTTTTCCATTGCTGGAATAAAGGAGCCCATTCCTTGTGAAACAGGTTTATGCAGTTGCAAAGGATATGGTTAGAAAAATGTCTGAAAAGTTATTTAGCAGACTGTACCCTGCTTACTGTATATTTAGGTTCAAATGCCCTGTAAGAAAATTTAAGTCCAAATCCTTCAGAGACTTAGGCATGTACTTATCTTAAGGCATATGAGTAGTCCATTAGACTGCTACATCAAAATGAAAAAATACTACTACTAATATACATGCATTTCTAAGACCTAACTGATGCAAACTGCCTCACCAATAAGATGAACTGAGCCTCTGAATATCATGGGAAAATAAGCATCTCAAAGATAGGGAGGCTGAGGGAGAGAAGTTAAGTTACTTGCACCAGGTCAAACACAGAGTCAAGGAATAGAACACTGATCACATGCTATCAAATCCTATATCCTAAAGGCATATACAACAACCAAATGTTTTCAGGGCTGTTACCAACTATGGAGTAACTACACAATTAAAGAGGGATTTTTTAAATTACAGGTTGGACCTCCCTCATCCGACAGCCTCGGGACCTGACTGGTCCTGACGAGGGTGTTTGCCAGACCAGAGGACATCCATCCCAAAATGGTCTCTGCTGAACTCCTGCCCCTTGCTTGGGCTCCAGCCCAGCACTGCTGCTGCCTGCCCTGCTGTGACTCCTCAGGCTAGAGCTCCCTTGCTGTCAGACCTTGAGCTCTGTGGCTGTGGCCAGAGCTCCGCAGCTGCTGCTAGATCCCAAGTGCCGCAGCCGCTGCTAGACTCCAAGTTCCACAGCCAGGGCTGGAGCTCCTTGGCTGCAGCCAGGATCAGAACTCCACAGCTCCTGCCCACCTCCAGTCACATGGCTCCCAGCCCCACAGCTCAATCTCTCTATACCTGAGCTCTGAGATCCAGACCACGGATGTTGCTGTACCAGAGTGTCCCAGTTAAGGGAAGGTGCAATCTGTACTTAATTACCAACATTAAAACTGGTACTTAAAGGACATAACCTCCAACACTAATGTTTACTTTATTAAATATAGCTCATCTTCCCAAGTGAAAAGTTATCTAAACAAAATGGACTCAAAACGCAAATACTGCCATGACCTAGAATTTTCAAATACATACCATTTTTTTCAGCAAAGGCAATTGCATCTTCTTTAGTAGAGAAAGTTAGAACCATGTTGGATAAAGGATCAGCACTGTAAGAAGTGAGACATAAAATATTTATATAAATTTGAAGTATATAATTAAGTATTGTATAGTGATACTTACATCTCAAGGTCTAAATCTAATATCATCATATGCACACCTTTTTAAGGACATCATATAGAAAATACATCATTCCCAAGTAAATCTGAACCACCCAGAGTCCTAAGTTAGGATTTAATTTCACTATTAAATTTTTTTTCCTTGTGAAGATTTATCTCCGAATTTCAAACAATCTGCATTAAACCTTTCATTCCCCTCCAGAAACTGATATTTTAAAATTTTAGGTAACGAAGTACATGCCTAAGTACTTCCCAATCACATCAACAACCAGTGCTTTATGACAACCTTTTAATTCTAAAACTGTTTGAAAAAACAAGAAAATGTTTGAGGGTTTGGAAAAGTGAAAATTTAAATGCTGAACAATGTAAGAAGACCAGGAGATTGGTTTTATCCTAACTGCTTTGTGAATCTATATTCTTGCAGGAAAAAAAGCAGGACTTCAAAGCAAGTAGGCCAGGAATATTTAGAGAATACCTGAGGAAATCATGACTTTAGAACAGCCTGACAACTGACATTTATATTTGTGACAACCTCCACATCTGCTAGTGTTTCCAGAGCAGCATTTAAACGCAACAGAAGCCATCTCTACCCTAATAAAATGAGCCCAGAAGCTCTAAGAGCTAAATGAGAAGAGTTCAGAAGCCCAACAACATAAACCAATTGTTACTTGTAAATCAATCTCATTTTAGTATCATTTCTGAAGGTCAAAGTGGCAAAATGGTTTTTTTAAATAATTAGATCCAGCCTTCATATAAACTATAGTTCCACTTAGTATCTATAAAAATTTCACTTCGAGCACTGAAGACTTTTTATGAGAGGGTTAAAGCTATATGGTAATTGTAAATTTAATATCATTTCCTATGAAGAAAACTGGGGAAACACTACAGTACTGGAACAGAACTATAATGGGCATTTCTTCTTGGCTGTTTGTCCTAGAAGTCATAAGGATAGATGAAGAGGAAAAGCAATTCCAAAGATGTGACTCTCTCCAATAAAAAAGAAAGCCTCTCAAATAAAAAAAACAAACAAACAAAACCAATCCATAACTCCAGTGCAGAAAAGAGTCAACATAATTTTACCCAGTGGGCAAATCGTTGCAGATAGGATCCACCAGTGAACCAACATCTTACTTCTTAGAGGAAACTGAAGACAGGAAACACACTTTCCACCTGCCACCAAGATAAGGACTTCTCATAAAAAGGCAATGAAGGGAGTTAAAAACTGAAAGATACTAGTTCAAGGTACTACCATTAAGTATATTAAGGGACCAAATGATGTACCTTTGATCTTCATTATCTTCTTCTGTGACATAGACCCTACCCTCTATAACGAAGTAGCAAACAGAGGAATAAAATCACATCTGGATAACAAAACACTGAAGCTTGTTTAGTACTATGGGATGGAGGACACACAAAGCAAACTGCCTACTGATCTCTATTTATACCAGCATGTATCTTCAAAGAAGTTGTTCACTCTATATAAAGGCACAACTGCTATTCCCCCCTTATGTAAATTGGCTATTACCATAATCAGAGTGCTGAAGGTCAGGGAGCAGATGTTAGA
The DNA here is from genome assembly GCF_052426305.1 of Pelodiscus sinensis. Taxonomy (NCBI): domain Eukaryota; kingdom Metazoa; phylum Chordata; order Testudines; family Trionychidae; genus Pelodiscus; species Pelodiscus sinensis. The sequence goes on from NC_143057.1 coordinate 99,201,709, forward strand.
GATTATACGAGAGGGCATGATATTGCCAAAGACCTCAGAAGATTATTATTAATATGCAATTCTAAATGGACTACTATTATACTATATGAGCACTCCCAATGATTTACATGTAAGAAGTCACCACTAAGAGAAACACAGCTCTCCTCTAGCTCCTCCATTGCAGCTTTTTATTAGAAGGATCTTACTCTAAGAAGAGTCAAGAGAGTCCATTCATCTATAAAGAAAACATCTGAATCAACATGTAAACCTGCCAACTTGTCTCTGGGTCAATTTAATCTGGTATAAAATGGTTGCACAGCTGGATGATGTCCACTGAAAAAATTACCCAAGAAAAATCAAAGGCAAGCATGAAGAAAAGGAGAGTGAAAATCAGAGATCAGAGCAAATGAAAGAAATGAGAGGAAGAGATAATGGTAACTATTCCAGAGCATGGCATGGCAGATACCATCACCAATACATCATTCATGGAGGACTCCAGTATGAAAAGATGGGAATCACAGATGTTTAATGCAAAATACTTGCACTGATAGCCACTTTGCAGGAAATAAAGAAAGAGCTGAAGAAAATAAAATCTTAGTTTATTTTTTCCAATGGAAGAAATATCTACCTACCAACTAGCAGCACACCCTTAGTTATCAGAGTTCAATACAAAGATTAATAGATATAAAGCTAATTTATGTAGTCTTTGACCACATTGTGTTTACACCTCATTAAGCTTCCATGCATCTGATGAAGTGGTTTTTAGTCATGCAAGCTTATGCCCTAATAAATCTGTTCATTTTTAAGGTGTCACAGGACTCCTCATTGTTTTACGCAATGTTCAAGACAAAAAAATTGGGTAAATTTCCTTTGAGTTACCTACTGCTTGTGTACACAGAACAGCTACTCCTGAATAACTATTTCTAAATAATTCCATGTGGGAACATACATTCTAAAATAAAATGGTCTTTTTTAAAATTAGCTTTAACCTTTTGAACTGGAGTAAGGTAAACAAGAAATAAGCACTCTTATTTTACAGAAGAATGTCCACATGGTGTTATTCAGACTGTTAAAGTAGAATTGCTCTCTCACTTTAAATTCATTCTTCATCTTATTCTGGAATAAAACTTTCATGTGTAGACAAGCCCTTGGTAACACCACTAATTCTTTCCGAGTTAACTAATTTCTTTTTTTGTTAATTTAAAAAGTTACCTTTTTGTCTAAAATCAAGCAAAATTTCACCCAGAAAAAGAATTTGAGAAAAGCTGAAAAGTAAGTTCAAACTCAACCTTAACTAAAGCAGGGGTCACTGGCTATTGTGCCAGTGTTTCTTTACAGATACAGATAGAAATAAAGAACTTATTTTAACTGTTAGATATTTGGTGAGGGGAGAATAAGATTTGGATAGAGGAAAAATGGTGACACAGCCTCTCTCTTCTAAACTACCTGTTTAAAAGCATTTTGTTTATGATATTCCATTAAACAATAGCTGTTATATACAGCACAGAAATCAGCCAAACAATATTTTTATTATATGATAATTACATTATTATTACAGCTTGATTAGTCTTAAAAAAGATTTTAAGGTATTAAAGATCAACAAGTAAAACAAAACAAAACAAAACAAAACCATGGGGCTTAAGGGAAGCTGTTTAAGATGGCAAATCATTAACAGAATACATTCATAGGCTTAAAGTTTCCAAAGCATTTGTATTAAAATATTCTGGTTTGTAGTCATTCTCTCCTTATCCTACTAGCTAAGAGCTCACTTCTGAATTCAATATTTTCCCTGCAACACTTGGCATGAGGGAGCTGACATAATGTTGGTTGTATCAACTATTGGACAGGAAATGGAACATAGAAAACAGACCTGAGTTTAGGATTAATTCTTAGTCTGTTTTAAAATTCAGTTGTTTTTAAAATTAAGCAAATATTTTGTGATTGTTTATTTTATCCAATCAACACCACTTCAGTTTCAAGTTGTTTTTTTATACAAAAAGGCCAAAGGTAATTAATGGTTTGGTTTTAGCTGCTTTGGTGTTAAGATCTAAAGTAACATAAAATAATTGCTAGGTGAAACTTTGAAAAGAGCACAGTCCACATTAATGTTTGAAAAAAATTCTGGAATGGTAAAGATATTAAAAGTTTTTGATGACAACGTTAGTGCCAGCTTTCCAGAACATGTCTATAGCAAACAATATTTCAGCATCTTTACAATGATATTAGAAGAAGTGTGCTAAATTCTCATAATTTATGAAAATTGATACCACTGGTTAAAATGCCTATGAAATGCTCTAAAAATTCTACAGGATCAAAACAGGGACAAGACTATTTAACAGGTAATACCGTACTGTACTGTTGCAATTTTTATTTAATCAAATCAACAAAACGTCTCAACGCATACAAAACTCAGGAATATTCCATAATTTTGAAAAGTAGAGAATGTGATATAAATAGAAAAACTTTTAAAGCCTGTTTATGAAGTAGGTATTTATTTCAAGTTTTGTCTAATTAAAATGGGCTATTCTGAGGTGATTTACGAGTAGATGTAGTTCATGACTGTCAACTATAGTGAGGCTGCAACGTTCTACTGTATTGTACGTGCAAACAATCTGAGCATTTTGGGTCATACACTTAAACTGAGTAAAGAAGGAAATAAAAATTTGCATTGTTCTAGCCTGGAACAATGCAATCTACATTTGCTTCTAAACCTATTTATGTTAACACAGGGAGTAGCATACATACTGTTATGTTTACAATTTCGCCATGATCACAGTGACCCATCAACCATTTTTAATAATTACTGCTAAATACACACGGATTTTCATAAAGGAAGGGCATCTAAAAGCCCATTCTCTGTGCAGGTGTGAGAGGAGAAATAATTTCAAAATTAATAACTCAGACTTACGTAGATGCCCAGCCCATTAAAGGGTTTTCCCAGCGCTCCCTGGTATCAAATTCTAGCTTCCATTGCTTTGTGTTGTTAACACCGGCCTGCATGGCATTACGTGCTGGGACAAAAATTTGAACTTTTCTTGTTTTTGTGTGCTCTTCTGGAACACCAGTTATAGAAGTGATATCCTAGAGAAAGAGAAAAAAATATACATCTTTTTTAAAACGACTCTATGAACAAAGCTAATTGTCAATGCTCACTACTTCAATACTTTTTTTCCCCATGTTTTAGAAGTAATGCTCCTCTACCCTTTTATAATGAAATATCCAAGAAGATGTACTCTATACATTTATTCTTCCTCAAACAGCAGGCTCTTTGGCTATGTCTAGATTACATCCCTCTTTTGAAAGAGGGATGTAAATTAGACATATCAAAATTGCAAGTGAAGCCAGGATTTGAATTTCCCATGTTTCATTTGCATAATTGCATCATGGTATTTTTTTTTAAAAAAAAGCTATTTCGAAAGTGAAACCATGGTCTAGACATGGTTCTTTCGAAAAGGAAAGTCTTTTTCGAAAGACCCTGTACTCAAAAAATGAGGTTTACAGGATCTTTCGAAAAAGGATTTTCTTTTAGAAAGAACCGCATCTAGACTGCAGTTTCACTTTTGAAATAGCATTTTTTGACCATGATATGATTATGCAAATGAAGCATGGGAAATTCAAATCCTGGCTTCATTTGCAATTTTGATATGTCTAATTTACATCCCTCTTTCGAAAGAGGGATGTAGTTTAGATGTATCCTTTTTGACGAATTTATGACATTGAGTCATTTCACTTAAACATACATTCTCACCTTTTTTACTGGGAAATTTCTCATGCGGCTCATGCAATGTTTGTTGGCTTGATGCTTTGAGATTATATTTATTTTATTTTTTTAACAAGGGGAAAGGTCATCAAGAACCTTCTAATCTAAAAAACAAATCTGTTTACAAGTTTCAAAGGATGAGGAGAATGCTGTAGCTAATTATGCTATTGTCTTGTGAGCAGATGCAACTGTACTCAGCAGTAAAGCACTAGGTAAAGAAAGACCATGAATACATACAAAGTTTAATAAGAAAGAAAAATAAAATAGACAAAAAAAAATATCAAGGAGTCTATTCATGAGACACCGGAGAGAGTAATTTTTCTGGATAGAACTGAAATGAACACTTTTAAAAAACTACACAGCAATTACATATAACTAGCGTGTCAATTCATCCTAGCACAGTGACACCTGCTGAAGAGAATAAAGTGGATCATCGGATTCTTCATTCAAAGCTGCTGAAAGAAGCCAGCTAACAACTCATGACTTCAGATACTTTTATGTTTCATGCCAATGAGAGTTCTTGGGCTCTCTCTTTGTCTCTTCCAAAGAACAAATGCTCATCTGGTGAAGGCCCAGAAATGTGAACTTCAGCCATATTGAACTAATCTTTCCAGTGGTGACAGGACTTGAATTGAGGAGGCAAACAAGTCATTTGGGTTTAAGACTTCAGCTACTAACTTCACAGAATTCCAGTCTGTGGCGAACTTAAAAGCTTTTGATGCTGTCACCAGATTGTCCCTAGAAATGAGGAATTTCATTTTTTGTTTCACATCACATACTAACCTTGGAGAGATCAATCTGTTAGAATTAAACCAGGGAGTGAGAGTGAAAAGCGAAAAGCTTGTTCTGCACTTATAAGTAGAAACAAACAAAAAGAGAAAAACACAGGAAGTTTCCAACTTGTAAAATCGAAGCTCAGACTATACACCTAAAGTAAACTGTCAAAATATTTTAACAACTAAATCAAAGTTTTCCTTAAGCCCAACTAATGTTTATCAGTCTAGTCATGATATGAAAAAAACCGAACCACTACCAATTACTCAAATGTTGCAACATGTACACATAACATACTATGACAGACAGGCATTTCTGATTCTGTTAAAATCTCAAACCACAATTTAAAAAGAAATACTTTAAAGTTTTTATTTGAGTTGGCAACAAATTTTATGCTTACCCCAATTTTTTCATCTGCAGTAAAAATTAGGTGTGGCTTTACTGTTACAGCTTGTCTGTTTATAGAAATGAAGTAGTAAACCATTCTCTTTTTTTATATAAACATGCATAGTGCAAGTATGTGTGGGCGACAGAAACTGAACACTGTGGTTGATGAAATAATTCTGTGGTGTGTAAAGACTTTACATGAAATGTGCTTTTAATGTTATTAAAATTTCCATTTCCACAACTGTACTTTATTTTGACACTCACAAATTGGGAGAAAGTTTTTTTTTCCATTCAGAGAGATGTCTGTATTTTGATAGTTAAACAGTTCTTGTATCTACCATATATATATGGCTTATCGAGTTTTCAAGTGCTTTTGGATCTTTCAGGATAAAAAGGTGTTTACATTAAATGAGATTACAAGAAACTTAAGGGCACTTTTTAAATTCTCTTTTGATATTAGTAAACTCCTCCCCAGAGCCTTAAACTCTACACCAAAGAGAACATATTGCATAAAAATGTAATAATTTTAATACTAGTGCAACTTCACTATGATTTTAAAATTGCACCACGCTGTCCTCAGAACAGTGATAATTGTATTTGTAAATTTATTGTAAAAATGTCCAGTCTAGTTTGTCTGAAATAAAAAAATAAATAATACTTTTTGGGCATGTAACTGGCTTCAATCAAATTAACCTTATTAAGCAGCATGAGATTCATCCTATGAAGATCTTTTCAAAATACAAATAAAAATTGTTTTTAGACATTAAAATAGCAATAGATGTTGCTAGTTCTCCATACTTTTGATTCATTATAACTAAAGTTTCCATGCCTTCTGGGAATCTAGCAATTGTTTATTGATATCTTCTCCAGTTTAAAGTTGGCAATTGAACAGACAGTTGTTAGGACAATGAGTTTCTCGATTTTGAAGCCCAAGTCGTCTTGACACAGAATCACTGTTTTTGCTTGCAGTAGACATGTAAGGTACTGTAGCATAGCTGAGCTGTTGCCAAAGATATGGAATAAAAAGGCTTGGCATCTATCACATACTTGACACCTAAAGAGCACAGAAGCTCTAAAATTCCTATTCCCCGTAGGCGCACTCTTAGTCTAGACAAACTGATTTCTCACACTTTTAAAATGCATTACAACACTCTATTGTGATCATTTCATCCACACAGCTCCAGCTAGTGACAGAAGAACCTGTCCTTTAAGCGACATTTCAATGGGCTAAAGCTCCCGCTCCAAGATTCCATTAAAACAATATAATACTTGAAAAGAACTATGCTGCACTAAGTTGAACTTTCTCTGTGTCTTCGGTGCTTTGTTCTGAGTTCAAGTTCTCATTGAAATTACCTGTGAACAAACTCTCCAAAACAAAGATGTTTTTGACAGCTATTTTCAATTTGCTCTTATTCTTTTTAATATTGTGCTTTTTACAATTTTTTGCTTTAGTATTTGTACACATTGTTTGGGTTCTTAAAGAATAAAATGCTAAATGTATCAAATATTAAAAGTGGAAAAACTGGGAAATTTGAGATTAAAGAGATCAACAGACAGGTCAATGCTTAAATTTAAGTAGTCTGGCTATGTTGGCAAAACTGGATCAGATTTTAATTGACGTTAATTATATTACCGGACAAAAGCAAACTAGGACTTTGCACTGTATGATGTAGATACAATATTTTTGTAAAGAAAATCTCTCTAAAAAGCTTATTTTGATAGCATATTGCAGATCATAAAAATGTGTCTATTTTTAACCTCTTTCAAAAATCCTTAACATTTATTAAGTCAGACTTTTTTTCCTTCATTTTTATTATTTAGAAAGATTGAAAATCCAGGCTGTTGGACACTTGTATCATTTTCTACTGAGGAGCTTCGGAACTCAGAGGGGGGAAAAACCAGAATTCATCATGAAGGTGATCTACTTCATTTCTGAGGGGGCTGTTAAAAGTACTCCATTATAGCAAACTCCAAAAGGTGACAATCTAGAAAAAAGTCAAACTAATAAGGCTAAGGAGGAGAGAAACATTTTAACATAATATTAACATTTATGGAAGTTAGCGTTTTTGCTCATATGAATCAGATGTGCACAAGTTTCATCTTTCCATTATGAAAACTCTCATACGTAGATGAAAAATTATGTAAAATGCTGCCATCAAATATCTACTGTTTAACTTTCCCCCCTTTTTTTTAAATAAAGGAAGCAGAGAACAAGTAATGGGAAGTTGATGTCAAAATGTAGAAAAACCTCCCAGTAAGCTTCTAGCAGCCACCCAGGATTTGGAGTCTTGCTAGCCGTTCTCTTTTCAATACCAGAATTTCACACATTTCAATGACCATTATGACTTCAAAGAATCAAATTTTCATCATTGTCCGTCATCTGCCGGTTGATTTGTATAAAGGAGCTCTTCTGCATGCACTCCAGACAAAAGGCTCCTTACTTTCGTGGCTATATATCAAGTTTAAAAGTTCTGTTTGTGACAGTTGTCTGTGGTAAATTAGGGTAAGACTGAAGGAGTGCAGCTGCTGTGCAGGACCCTCCTTTTTGGCATCATTTCACTTAAATAAAAACTGAATAATTAGCTTCTGCCAGTATTAAACCACAGAAATGCCACTGGCCTTAGTAATTACTTCCGGTTGCCCCACCTACTTAACCTCCACAGTTTACACTTATTATAAAACAGGAATAAATAGACACTTTCTGCACTTCACAGGAGTTTAAGAGAGTTTGCTCTCTCTCTCTCCTCCCCCCTCCCCAATTCCCACATGCTTTAACAGGTCAGTAATAAATTACATCAGGTTTTGCTATAAAAATCACAGTTTCCACTGCAATACATTTTCTAAGTTTAAATCAAAGCACAGTGAGCCCTTTATGAGTTAACACATGAAAACAGACCATTAGGCATTTTTAATCATATCTGTTATGTAGCTGCGGTAAATAAACATTTTTATTCACTGTGCTTAAATTGTTTGGGTTCTAATAAAGGTGAGAACATGTACATTTCTGCAATTCATTCTGGTTAGGGCCCTACCACATGCATGATCCATTTTGGTCAATTTCAAGGTCATACGATTTTAAAAATAATACATGTCATTATTTCAGTTATTTAAATCTGAAATTGCATGGAGGTGTAACTATAGGGGGTCTTGGCCTAAAAAGGAGTTGTGAGAGGGTTGCAGGGTTATTTTAGCAGGTGGTTGCGATCAGAGTTCCCTCTAATGTGCGTGTTTGCACAGGCATGCACCAAAAATTTGACTCCCACACACCTTCTTAGCAGAGATGCGTAGAAGCTGCTCAGCTGCTCCAGGGCTGGACCAGGTGGCAGGTAACTGCCCTGCCCAAAAAGCAGCTGCCATGTGACTTTGGTCCTAGCTTCAGCTTTTCCTCAGGGCTGGAGCTGTGGCCAGGGTGGGCCTAGGGGTGGTGACTGGAGCTGGGGTCATCCACAGTGCTATTGTTAGTACTACGGGCCCGGCCCTAGAAGCCAGAAGCGCTTCTGGGGCCAGGACCTCAGTACTAAAAATAGCACCACAGGCAGCCCTGGCTCCAGTCGCAGAACATGGGGCAGCTACCCACCACGTGGTCCCGCCCCCGGGAGCAGCTGGTGCCAGGGCTGTGTGGGATCTTCTGGGACACTGACCACGGTACTAAAAATAGCATTATGGCATCAGCTCCACCTCCAGCACACAAAGTAGCCACCCACTACGTCAAAGTTAGAAGGGGAGGGAAGGGGCAGGGAGAGAACTAAGGAAAAGGTGGAGATGAGGGGAGGAAGGTGTTTGTGCTGAGGGGGAGGAAGCTAGTGCAGGAGAAGAAAGGGGGAAGGCACCAATGGCAGGCTGGAGGAGTGAGAAATGCCAGGGGGCCAAGAGGTGACAATGAGGGGAAGGGGAAGAGGGGAAATGAAAGTGTCAGTGGGGTTGAGAGAAGGGAGGGGAGAGGATGATGTTGAGAGAGGAAAGGGGAAGGGCTGAGGAGAGGGGCAATGGGGGCAAGAGGAAGGAAGAGGAGAGGGCATTGAGAGAAGAGTGGTTGAAAGGAGAGGTGGGCATGAGGAAGGCAGGGGATGAAGCAAGTAATGTGCCAGGATGCAGGAGGTGTGAGGAGAAGTGGGGCAGAGGGTGGTGAGGGGGTAGGCACCAGGAGGAAAAGGGAAAGGGGGACAGGTGTTGGGAGGGCACGGGCAGTGAGGGAAGGGGGAGGCACCAGGAGAGTGCAGGGGGTAAGGGAAGGTTCAGGTGCCAGAGAGAGGGATTGTGAAGCAGAAGGGCAGACAAAGGGATTAGAGTGGAGAGGAGGGATGGGCACCAGAGGGCAGAGGAGAGAGGCAGGACAGGTAGGTAGAGGAAGGTATTAGGAGAGAGGATGGGAAGGGGTAGCTACAGATGATCAGAGTGGGGGGTTAGAGGAGAGGTGGACACAGGGGAGAAGGGTGGGTGTAAGGGTCAGAGAGGATGGGGAGGGTGGGCAGGTCCGAGGAGGGCTGAGGGGAGTAAGAAGGACAGGAGCCAGGACAACAGAGGAGGGATGGGGGGCAGCAGCAGGCACCAGGGGAGCAGATGGGGCGAGGGAAGACATGGCAACAGAGAGGGGGAAAAAAGGAGAGGTAGGTGCCAAGCAGCAGAAGGGTAATGAAATGTGTGTGGGCTCCAGGACACAGAGGGTATTGGGGAGGTGGCTAGCCCCCAGCACAATCCATCTGCTCCAGGTCCCTTCCACTGCCAGAAGTCAGGCGGCAGGGACCCTAGGCCAAGAGTAGCTCTCAACCCTGCCGCGTCCGCCTGAAGCCCCTCCCTTCCATTCCAGGTCAGCCCAGGGCCACTTTCAAAATTTGTGAAGTGGCCCCTCTTCAAAAATGATTGCCCACCACTGTCTGACATGTTTTTTTCATATTCATGAATTTGGCAAGGCTCTAATTATGCTCTTTTTGAAACAAATGTAAGAAAATCAATGAGAGACACAAGTGGAAAGATGGAGTAGAATGAGCTGAATATGGACAGAAAACATTTATCTAATAGATATTGACATATTGGGGTAGAGAGAAACATCTTTGCTCTTAGGAAATTCTATATTACTCTGAACACAGCATTAAGGCACAGAAAATATTTTTGCATTACTATATAATTCTCTGGATGTGTGTTACCCATAATGTGTTTCTCCATCTAAATATTCATACCAGGATGATTTTACTATTATTTTTAAAAGGACAAAGCACAATAGCAGAAAAATTAAAGATTATACCTTCACTAGTTTCTTATTTCAAGTTCTGATTAACCTCAAAAGGTATGTCTACACTTGTACCCTCTTTTGAGAGAGGGATGCAAATGAAGACATTCAAAACTGCAAATGAAGCTAGGATTTAAATATCCTGCACTTCATTTGCATATTCGTGTTATGGTGCTATTTCGAAATAACAGACGCTGTTAAGATGTGGTTATTTCGAGAGAAAACCCTTCTCCTGAAATAACCCTTATTCCTCATTGTATCGAGTATCCGATTAGTTGATAAGAGGTTCCGCTGTGGTTCTGCAGTTTAAACGTAGTAGGAACTGGATGCACAGGCAGCCTGGCTCCTACTACATTTAAACTGCAGAGCCATAGAGAGGGTAGGTTGCAGGTCTGGCACGAGTTTAAGTCAAGTTCCGGTTTGCACCAGGACCCAGACCTACCCTCGGTACAGCTATGCCTTTTAGATATAATAAGAGCTGCCCAGCTCTTACTACATTTAAAAGGCAAAGGCACAGTGGTCAGGACTCCGGCACAAGCAGTCCCAGCTCGGGCTGCATCCCTGACCACTGCGTATCTGACTTCCCTGCCCCCTCTCTCCACACAATGGTGCTTAGAGGAACTGGCTTTTAAGCTGGCTCCTTCTTCCTCCCCTCCCTTGGTGCCTCTGAAATGGAAGTAGCAAGGATGGGGGAAGCGAGTAGTCCATTCAACTACCCGATAGGCCTAGGCTTGTTGGGTAGTTGACTAACCTATTACTCTTTTACATCCCTGCTAAAAAGTGTAACGGGTTCACTCTATTGCTTGATAGAATAATTGTGTCTTGGAAATAAAAAAAATAAAGTATCTGTTAATGAAAGTATTAAGTTCCACATACTTCCATTTGAGGTATAAAGAGATCTCATGCTCAAATATATTTTTGCCAGGGATCACAATGTGGCAATAATAAAGCAAATAAAATGAAATTTTTATAGGAAAATATAATCATTTTTAATTTCTATAATTCTACTTTTCAGTTTTGTTAAAAGTGGCCTGAGAAAATGAAATTATAAAGAAAAGGTGCATGAGCCTAATTCCTGGAAGAAGTTAGGAATGTTTCTAGTAGAGATGCTAAGGACTAGACGACTATCCAATAAGCAAATGCTTAAAAGTCAGTCAGATGACCAGTCGACTAGTCGATTTCCCCCCCTTCCCCACTGTCTCTATAAGATAGAGGTAGCAAGGGGGGAGGGGGAAGAGAAGTACTTCAAAGTTGCAGCGCCACACAGCTGTGCCCAGGATCTACACAGTTGAGCCCAGTGGGGCTCTTGTACATTTTAAAGGAGGAATGCAGAAGTGGAAATTCCATCGACTACTCGACTAGTCAATTAACCGTTACTTAACATCCTTAGTTTTTACCTGAGTGGAAAGCAGAGAATCACTGTGAAACTATATGTGCGTGGGGGGGGGGGGGGGGGGGGAACGACCCAGAAGACTAGTTATGTATTCTGTAAGAGATAACCCAAACTTGCTCCCACTGAAGTCAACTGGAGTTTTGCCATTGGGCCTTAAGTGTAATTAGAATTTATTCTCTAGTTTAGAACAACACAACAGCATGTTTAAAGAGGTGGGTAGAGGGAGAAATCACACTATAAGATGTGCTATAAGGTATTCTAAACTATTTTTTTCAGAGCATAATATTAAGAATAGATCGAACAGTCTTCCTAGAAGTGTCATCTAGGAAAGACGTATTTATTCTGCCAATAGACACTAGGGATGTTAAAATCCACTTATTCAGGTAAAGTAACCAGTTACACATTTATGTGTGAAGGGCAGGCATCTCCACAGAAGCCAGCATGCATGAGAAGCCAGCTTAAAAGCCGGCTCCCTACATGTCCTGGCTCCTGCCTGATCCCCCAGCACTACTCCCTCTATATCAGAGCAGTAGCGCAGGGTAGGGCAGGCAGCTCCTTGGGGTGCTGGCTGAAAGGCTGGGATGGGGGTGGGGGGTGTCGGCTGCGTATAACCGTGAAGGTTAGCCTGGGCTCATCGGTTAATCGTGTACACATTTACACTTTCACATCCCTGACACACACACAAGTTTGCTACTAGCTGTATAACACAAATTTTGTGATGTGTGTTTTTCGGACTCTACAACGTTTAGATAGTACACATACCCTGTGCAGCATATATAGACAAAAACAAATGTATCACAATGAAATACAAATATTGTAGAGGTTAAGAATTGGAGCAATAGCCAGGTTTCTGAATTTTTAAATAAATAGAAATAGGGATATTGTTTAACAGTATCTGGGGCTTAGACAAAGAAAGGTAACAGTCACATAGCTGACGTGATTTGACACTGCTTCCTATCATTTGAAATCGTTGGCAGCATGCCACTGGTATCTTGCTGCTGCCTGTATTTGTAACTACAAAATTTTTTCTCAGTATCAAAACTGAAAGGTACAGGATAGAAAAGAGCTTAAATTTACTTAATTGCCATCAAGTTATTTGCCATCAAATAGCACGTAGTTATTCAGATTGTATCTCCAAAAGTGGGAATTCTTTGATCCGGCAACATCTGTTGTCTGGCAGGACCACAGATGTTCCTTGATTACAGAACTCTGATAGCCTAATGGCAGGCGGACAATCCAGGAGGGGTTGGGCTGAAGCAGCAGAACATGGCAAGGGCTGGCAGCAGCCCCCCAGCAGCTCCCAACAGTCTATGGCACTAAGAGCAATGCAGAATCAGGCCGACAAAAGCCTAAGGCAACATGGGGATGGGACCAGAGCGTTGGGCAACTCACGGAAGTGGGGCCAGAGCTGGGAGGCTGCCGCAGGGCAGGAGCTTGCGCTCTCACCAGCCTGTGGCAGTGGGACTGGGGCCGGAGGCAGCCCCAGCAACACACATCAGCTGCCGCAGAGCTGGGACTAGAGCCTGAGCACTCCGTAGCCTCTGGCAGTCCGACCAGGGCCAGAGCTAGTTCCTGGCAGCCAGGCAGGCAGTCCAGCTGGGGCAGCAGCAGTGGGGCCCAGCAACCAGCAGGCAAGCCCGGCAGGGGATGAAGGTAGCCCCCCCCATCCCCATCTGCCACCCAGCTGGCAGAGTCAGCAGCTGGGGGATGTGGCAGGCAATCTTCTCGCAAATTCCCTGGTTCAAGACCGATTAGGTTCAGAAGGTCCTGGGTAGGGTAAGAGATGTCCAACCTGTACCTTTTTGGTTTACCATCAAAGTAATGACCCGACCCAATCTGCTTATTCTATGAGATTTAACAGAAGTACAGCAAAAATCATCTGAACAGCAAGAGACCAGGAAGGAGCAGTCATACACATCATTGCTCTGTTCCTCTAGATTGACTCTTCAACTCTGAATACTCTACTGATTAACAAAGCTATGACAATTGAGGCTGAGAGTTTTAGAAAAATATTAATCTTACACTTCTGATTGTTTGTGCTGCACTTCCATCAGATTTCATGGACAAAACAGATTGTGCTAGTCCAGTACTTAGGAAAGCAACTAGGTGCTACAGAAAGTGGTTATGGCAACTCAGTAAGTGACAGTCTTACCTTAAGTGATAATTCTAACTAGTAAGCCACCAGGACAGTAGCAGACACTACTTAAGGTTGTTGAGTGAAATGGTCACTGAAAGTTCTAATTAAAATGACATATTCATTCTCTCTCTCTCTCTCTCTCTCTCTCTCTCATGAAGAGAATAGCACTCAAACACCACTCCTGAAAAACAAATTACTAAGATTTCATTCCTCTATCAATGTATCAAGTCACTACTTCATAGGAAATAAATCAGAAGCAAGAAAAATTGAGCAGGTTGTGCTTTATTCTGTTCCTATTTGGACTAGGGATGTTAAAATGCGTTTAATCGCATAACCACTGAAAATGTCTATTTTAGAAATGCAATATTCAGTTACTATATCAGAAAGACATAATTAATGAATTTGATGGTGAATTTGAGTCAGACACAGACATAGTTGCATTATTAACTTTTGGTAATTTACAAGTGAGAAATGTAATGTTACAGTGTATACAACGAATATAAAATACAGATTCCTTACATCTACAGATAATCTAAACAAATTTTTCCCTACAGGATTTATTACCTCTAGAGGTCTACTTTTTAAAAACAAACACTTCAGAAGATACAGAACTATTCCGCATTCCAAAAACCACTTCCATTTGAATACATGCTTACATGAATTAAACCTTATTTATTGAACTGTTTCTAAAGAAACAAACTCTACAGATCCTCATGTGCAAGAACTGTAATATCATACACTTCTTTACAGGCGATACCTGGAAATGTTTTGTGATTAGTGGCAAAATTTTAATCCCCTTTAAGAAACACAGAAACCACATTCAAAATGTTTTGTCAGCCTTTAGTGGAGATCACTTGTAGCATACCCATTCACTGGTTTATCTGACTATCACAGAAAAGGGTAACAATTATTTCCAGCTTCAGTGCAGTGTTTTCTCATGCAAAAGGTAATGCCAAACATTCAGTGTAACTATTTACATTCTGCCATTGATCTTGGAGGCGGAGATAGGTGGCAGGAAATTGTATGATGGCTCTGTGCCTCTGCACTAAGAGATGAGAACATGCATAGATTCTCACAGGTTTTAGGGCCTGAAACCTGTGTTCCTGAAAGGTAAATCATGCTCTTCCCATCCAAGCTCAACAGAATGAGTCAAAGGAAACCACTGAGTGGAAACAGTTTCTTGTTCCTTATGCAAGATTTTCCTGCAGATGAAGCACTGTGACCTGGACTTGGTCTTTTATGTACACCTTATATTTATGACACAAATATCAAATGGGAATGATATTTAAGAGTCAATTAGAGCCCTTCAAAAACTGTTCATTTACTACTCTTAATCACAAAGAGGAGCTCTGCAATATAAAATTTTTGGTCACTTGTCATAGCTCCATATTTCAAGCAACAGTTATATTACATAGATAAGAACACAAACCAATTAAAACAATTCTGAAGTCACAAGTTTTTAATTTCTGAGCTCTAACTCATGTTAATTATAAGTCTTAAACTAGTAATCATATAGATGGCTAAATTATTTACAATATATTCAAACTGCTGTTTGCATATTAATTATAAAAACAAACAAGTATTTGCAAGATGAAAGCTCTTAATTACAAAATGCATATTTAATTATAAAAACAAACAAGTATTTGCAAGATGAAAGCTCTTAATTACAAAATGTTGCCATATTGAGAATATTTATTGTAAAAACCTGTAGTAAACTGCCAACATCACAGGTTCTACAAGACTAGTATTCTTTGATATAAAATGAAATACTACAGAGTGAACAAAAACTAAAAAAAATCTTCCTGTCTCCCTTTCAAAGAAGCATATCCTTTGACCCAGTGCTTCAGACTAAAGCCTTGAAATTTTTGCACAAGAATGCTGCATGAGGGAAACCCAGACAAAACAGACACTTGAGATGTTAGAAAGTTGTATAACCCCTATCTGAGATGCTCCTCCTTCAAATAACCCAGCAGAGAGAGTGCTAGCACACACCACAAGAAAATGCATCTCAAAAAGAAAACCAATTCCTTTACCATCTAAATCAAAAACATGCACGTGAGAATGTAACCCATCAGCATAACTATATTTGTTACCAGATTCAGAATCAATTTCTACTGAGCCAGGGACTACTTTAAACATTCTGCAAGTTTAGTATTATAAATATTTTCCATAATGAAAGGAAATTTTCCTCATCCTGGAAACACCTATAAACTCATGTAACAACATTTGGATGTCTTTTCAAACCTTGTTCACACCAATTTTTTCTTCTTTACAGAAGAAGATGATCCAGTAATTTCTTTACTTGAACTTTTAGAACTACAGAAAGCTTCTCTTGTCTGCTGGTTAGTAACTTGTTGCCTGCAGACATTCTACCAAAAGCACTGTATCAGTTTCAGCCAGCTGAGCTTTCTAACACCATCACATGCTTAATCAAACAGTAATTACTTACAAAAGCAAGTTGCAACAAGCACTAGAAGCTGAACTAAGATAGGTTGTTCTCATTAAAGACTGATTTAAATTGCCAGGCACTGAAATGCAATAAACTAGAACAATAAATATACTAGATGATCAGTAAATGTAAGTGTGTGTTGTATTTAAGATATTTCTAGCAGCAAATGTGCCAAAGAGAATCAAACTTCCTTTTAATACAAATTACTATTTTAGCAATAAATGTTTGCTCTAGTGGTGAAGTGTGTCACCAGTGTACATTAATTTACAATAATTTTCTGTTGAGGAAAAAAAAATCTCAGTTGTGACAGGTTGGATCACAAAGATCCCCTTGGGCCTGTCACCTGATGGACTGATCATACCACTGAGCCCAAATATCTGCCCTCTGTGGTGCCCCCACCCTGGCTAGCTGTGCCAGCAGCTATGGTCTCCCCCAATGAAAGTACAGAAGTGGGGTAACAGCCCACAGCAGAGCAACAGAAACAGAGAGCAGCTCAGCTCTGGGAAGACTCAGTCACAGGGACTTGACAGCACCTAGGTTCACAGCTCCAAGAGGAGCAAATCCCCTGATAAATCCTCCGCATAAAAGATTTACATGGAACAAGCTCATAGGTTTTCCCCCTTTATCAACGAAAGATACATGTACAGCTCTTTTGCCCCCCCTCCCCATCTCCTCACGACAATGATTTAAACAGGTTTTTTTTATAAACAAAAGAGATTTTATTAAGTATAAAAAGTAAGATTTAAGAGGTTGCAAATGATAACAGATAGATCAAAGTAAGTTACTAAGCAAAACAAAATAAAAAAAAACAGGCTAGCTAAGCTTAATATTCTAAGAAATCACTTAGATGCAATTTTCTTACCCTAACAGTAGTTTTAATCATTCTTCTCACAAATTTGGTAGCCTCCTAGTTTGGGCCAGATCCTCCCACGTTCAATCTTAGTTGTTTCCAGCAGTCACCTAGATGGTAAGCAGGGGGTGCCTTTGTGTCTGGCATCTGCTAACTCTCTTATTGTCTGGTTCCCTTCCCTATAAATACCGGTAGATCTTGCCCAAGGATGGAATCTTTTGTGTTCATCTTCAACCCTTTCATATTCCCATGGAAAAGAGCCTCATTCAAAATGGGTTCCAGCATCAGGTGACCTGGCCACATGTCTTAGCAGGACCAAACTTAGCCCAGGTTTACAGGAAGAACAAGACTATTCATAGATCATTGTGTTGAGCAGCACTTCCAAACCAGTGGTGTGCGGGCCGGTGCCAGTCTGTGAACCACTCGTTGCCGGGACATGGAGGCTGCTGGAGCTGAAATCAGCTGTTCTCAGCGGCTCAGTTCTATCAGCTCTAGTGGCTGATCTTTTTGTGCTCGGGCTGAGGTGGCAGCAGGAGGAGGGCCTCCCTTCCTCTTCCCCCCCTCCCCGCTATGCAATAGTGGCTTGGCCAGGACTCTGCGCTCCTCTCCTCTCCTCCCCCATTGCCAATTTTGCCATTGGCAGCAAAGGGGCTTAGGCAGTAGCAAGAGGAAGCAGAGCAAAAGGCACCTACTTCCCTTCTTAGCAATAGGGGCCCGGCCGGTGCTCTGCACCCCCCTCCCCGCCTCCACCCATGTGGCCAATTTTGCTGGTGGCGGCATTTGGTGTGAAGTAAGGGCAACAGGAGGAGGAAGAGCAGGAGGTGCCTCCCTCCCTCTTCCCACCTCAGTAACGGCAGCTCAGGCAGGGCTCAGTACTCCCCTCCCACCCACAGGGGCAAAGGACATGAAGGAGGAGGAAGCAGATGTGCCGCCAATGAACGCTCCCCCTGCCTACGTGGCAGTAACAGTCACGTTCCCTCGAGGGAGCAGCTTCTTTCTCTGCAGAGTGTGGGGGTAGGGGCCCAAGGTGTGTTGGGTTGAGGGCATGGTGGGGTCACGGTGCAAGAGGGTGTTGGCATGGGCTGCAGGGGTCAGAGGTTAAAGGGTCAAGGGCACATAAGGCATAGAGATGGGGGTCAAAGGATGTTAGGCACTGGGGAGCAAGGGGCTGGGTTGGTGCTAGGAAACATTTTATTTGCATATTTGTTATGTGCATAATGAACATGCAAATAAAACAATAGTTTGTGAATAAGTTTGCTGTTCCACAGCATAAAAAAGGTTGGGAACCACTGGTCTTGAGCACCAGGTCATTAAGTTTCTTAAGTACCAGCAATGGCTTTCACTAGCACACCTGGATTAAGAAACAGGATTTTTCTTTATATTTCCAACTTCCAATTCAGGAATGAGACAAGTACACAAACAGAATATTTACGTTCATGAAATTACAAGGTCTTCAATGAGAGGTTACATACCTCATTTTGCATAAAACATATTTGAGTTAATTTTTGAATATGAATATGCCTTATTTCTGTAAAAATATGGGAGTACAATGTCACATTGATGGTTTAACAAAGCTATCAAACCCAGGCTCCTTTTCTTAAATGCTACAGTGCAAAAAACTGTTAGCCTTTAACTGAGCAAGCAATTGTGTCTGTGTGCACTGTTAACAGCTTTTGCTTAAGAGCACAAAAACTACTGAGTACTAAAATATCACCATAAAGGAGTATATCCAACTGTTTGGGCTGCAGGTTAACCATGAGTGTATACCGTCACTATAATTGCCACCTCTAGTTTTTGCATATTAATTTTTATTTGAAATTCTTTTAATTTCAATTTGTCTACCATTTCTGAGATTTCAAAATTTGAGGAATCCATCTAATTTTGAAATCATTCAAATGCCTGTCCCAGAGAGGCATAAGAATCTTATGCAAAATGGGATGTTGTTGCAAAAAGGAAACGTCCATACTGCTTCTTTTTTCACAAAAACCCCTTATGCAAAACAAAACGGCAGAAAATATGCTAATGATGTTGTGACTGCCATATTTACTGCCAAAAAACTCGTAGTGTAGACATAGCCATAGAGACAAAACCCTATGACTGTATGTGTGTAAATATAAAAAAAAGCAATGAAATATGTATGTCCAAAACCAGCCTCCCAGTTTCACTTTTTCTATTTTGGAGGAAGAGAAAGAAGAAGGAAGTGAAAATCAGCACTTCTACCAATCTGACAAAAAGGCAAAAAAATTGTTTCTCTATTTTCTGGCTTTTGCCTATTTTATGTAGCACATTTACACTTTTTTGCATTTCTTACTTCAAATTTTCATCTCTAAATTAGTTTATTTTGCAGGTTTGAAATTCTGCTTGTGAGACAGGGGAGTGCACCCTACACCACAGGTGCAAGGACAGAAAAGAAAACTTACAATGAGGACAAGTTTATTGGCAGAGCTAGCATGTGTGTGTATAATGGTACCTAGTTTGTATACAAAACTACAGCCATATACATCACGTGATCCCACATTCACTGAAGGACCCTTAAGAAAACAAACTTTGGGAAGGTATTGGAGGAGGAAAGAGTTAAGAAGGGGACTATCTGCACCCAGTAAGGAGGAAGGTGGACTGAAAGTGCATTGTGGTGAGTGGAGTTTCTTTACTTTCTTCTCTCTCTGGCTATGTCCAGACTGTAGGCTCCGTTCGGAAGAACCTTTTTTTGAAAAAGACCTTCCAAAAGAACTCCCTCTTCCCCATCCACACATGCCTTTTTCCGAAAGAGCTCTTTTGGAAAAGGCTTCTTCCTTATAGAAAGAGGATTACCAACGCTGAACCCTCTCCCCCCCACCCTGTTCTTTTAACTTACTTTCGGAAGAACGCGATTGCAATGTGGTCATAACTCAGGTTTTGTTGGGAAAAATGGCTGTTTTTCCGACAAAACTCAGTAGTGTGGACATACCCTCTGGAACCCTCACTTTACTGTACAGTAAAGCAATCAGGTCCCAATAAACTAGCTAGAGAAAAAGAGACTAGCACTTAAGTATTAAGAAGTTTTTTTTCTTATAAAGCTTTAAGGAAAAGAATTCAACAAAAAAACCAAATTCGGGTAACTGCAATGCTTCTTCTGCCTAAATAATTGCTTAAATTAAGCAAGCACAAACTAAGGCAGTAATCCCCTTAATCTTATTGTTGCTATAAAATTTAAAAATCTTAGTTGTGGATGAGTATCCTCCTAAATTATTATTTATATTATGGCACCAAGCAGCCTTTGTCATGAAACCAGGCTTTATTGTGCTAGGTGCTGTACAAATACAAGACAGACTACACTATTTCTAGGGCAGGGACTAAACTATAAGACGCAGTATTGCTCAGGTCCTGAACTCAATTAATTTTTGGTTTTCTTCATTTAAATCACTGATTTGGGGTGGGGCTGAGGATGAGGGGATCAGTATGTAGGCTGTTCTGGGGAGAGAGGGCAACTCGATTCTCTCACTGCAACAGCTCAGGTGAGAAGCACCTCAGCATGGCTGCTGCAGTTCCAGTGAGCACAACTGGGAGAGAAGCATCCAGGTTCATCTGTCCTCTGCGCTCCCTAGTCAGAGTGAGTAATGCAGCAAACTGTGCACTTTCCCTTGTTCCCTGACCAAGGGGAACAGTCAGCAATGTCCTCATATGAATCTTAGGGGGGCCTCCTTAAAGGATGCCTGGGCGGTGTGAGGCTCAGGCAGTCCTGGACGGGAGGAGGGCACTCCTAGCCAGCCCCTTTCACTTACTTTTGTCTCTTTTCTGTATGGTTTTTTGAGAAGCAATCCCATTCCAGGTAAATCCAATTTTCCTAGCACAACCAAACCCTTATCTTGCTTTAAGTTAAGATAAAATGAAGTTGGCACTAATTCTTACCATTTAGGAGGAGCTCTTGGATGGACAGACAGACTCTCTCAAGTATACAGCAGAAGATACGATACTATGATACATACAAATGAACAGTACTGGGAAATAGAGACAATACTGGTCACTATGATAGGCAGTGGCCTCAGTACACCAATCGCTTAATGGTTGTCAAGTTTGGGGTTTTTTGGTAGATATCACAAAAGAGAATTTAGAGGAGGGATTTAAAGGCTGACATTGACATAGTTTTGCATATTAGAAGCAGTATAGGAGAAAGGACAAAATGTATTAACTGAACAGAAGGGTACCATAAAAAGTTGTATCTAGATAGTGTAACATACACAAAGTTAGCAGCAGTTTCAACTGCTACCCAAGTGATCTACCTCACAATCACTCTGAAAATCAACATATAGCATGTCCACTCTATTCTTCTTGTAAAATGCAGTATTACTCAGAAATTTCCAGTTAAGATTTCCTTTTCTCAAAAGTACAGTAAGCCTATATTTAATACTGCAATTTGCCAAATGTGTCTGCTTTCAAGTCACAAAAATAGCTTCTAAGACACACTCCAGAAATGATATCGTACTGACTTGCCTAAATTTGAAGTATACTCACGCTTAATTTTCAAAGAGAAATTATACCACTACATTTTTAGTTGATTTGGATCTGTGAAAATGATCTGAACTTGTAAGGGTGTGCTAAAACTTTTACGGCTGTGTCCCTTATATTACAGCATTCTATACGAGGGTATGTCTACGCTAGGTCGTTAGTTCGAGCTAGGTAGGCAAATGAGGGCAACCGGAGTTGCAAATGAAGCCTGGGATTTAAATATCCCGGACTTCATTTGCATGTTCCCAGGCACCGCCATTTTTAAATCCCCCTTAGTCTGAATTGCCTGCGGCTAGACGCGGCAGATAAACGTTAATTCGAACTAACTCGTTAGTTCGAATTAACTGTTACTTCTCATGGTTTTAGATTCCCCACCCTGGCTTAACTGAAAATATAGACAAGGCTAAGTCATTTCAGCATAAGAGACAAAATGTCAATAGCATGGCAACAGAGGCTTTTACCCCATAAGCATCACTGCAAGTAGCTCGTCATGCTTGTAAACACCTTACTGCCATGTTAAAAAAAAAAAAAAAAAAAAAAAAAGCTTTCACAGCACAATTGCAATTGTATTTGTAAGTAATACTTTACACTGCTGTATCACACAGCAGGTTTCTCTGGTCTATTACAGTAATATAAACACAAAGCATGTGTGTAGCAGCTGTAGCTTTACAATTGTTCCAGGTAGCAGACACTTAAAATGACCAGTCTTGCCATATCTCCTGTATTTTTTACTCCCTGTTGTATGCTACTGTAACTTATGTACAGTTTTATACAATTTCTCTCTAATGTTATAGATTATGATATATTACGGATTTTCTTGATTAAACATATTTTATGGATACTGATGTCATCCACTGAAAAAAAAATCTAATTTTTTTTTTGAGGGGGGAGGGAGGGGGAGAATACTTTATGAACATTTTAGTACAGCACCTCTTCAACTGTGGACAGCTACTTCCAAAGAACTGTTCTTTACTAAAAACTATGCAATAGGTACCCACTGTACAATGATAGTACAGTAATTCCTCATTTAACACGTGCCCGCTTAACACGTTTTTGTGATAGCACAATTTTTTGGGGGGGGAACATTTTTTGAATTACACAACCGTCCCCGGAATAACACGATTTCCCCAGCCGGCCCATTGCCGGCAGCTGCGCAGGGCTTCTCCCGCCTCCCTGCAAAGCAGTGGAGGGTTTGCCACTTGCAGCGCCGTTCCCCAGCAACCTTCCCTCGCCAGACACAGTGCGGGTCCCGGCAGACCCGTCACCGGGGCATACTCCCAACCTAATCCCCCTCTCCTCTCCTTCCCTTCCCTTCCCCAGAGCCAAATACCTCCCCTCTCTGCTGTATCCCAGTCTCCTTTCTCCCCCCAACCTTATGTCCTGGTCCCAACTGACACCACCGCTTGAAACGCAACCCCCAGCTTTTCCATTATTTTCAATGGAAAAATTGACCCCGTATAACACGTTTTCACTTTACACGATCATTTTCTGAAACATATCTTAAATGAGGAATTACTGTACACCAAATGCAAGGCATGCTTGGGGCAGTCAAGCTAACCAAGCTTACAACAGCCAGGGTGGGTAGTGCGGACACACTATATTTGCATGTTATAACACTGTCATTTGAACTGTTTTGCAATGATGCTCTAACTATTTTGTCCCATGTACATTTGCAATTACATTGTGTTATGCATTGCTTGAGGGAGATCCATTGCTGAAAGCCTTCATCAGTAACAGTACGTATAGGTAATGCAACCCTACTGGCAACCCATCAGAGTCCAAGTATGACCAGAGATTCAAGATGATTTTGTTTAGTTTTTTGTAATCTATGCAAATACATATGTTAAAGCAAGTAAAAGTGATAATCATGATGAGGTATTTGAGCATTACTAGTACTTGAAGGTTATAATGAATTAAACTACATGTGTCAAAAACATAATACAGGTTGGACCTCCTACTCCAGCACCCTCAAGTCCAGATAGATTCCGGTGAGGGATTTTGCCAGACAAGGGAGGTAATTTCTGCTTCTGCTCCCCTGTCCTGACTGCTGGCCTCCTGGCCATCCCTCCACCCCCTGCTGCCTTTGTGCACTGGGTTCCTACTGCCACATGTTGGGCTCCCGCTGCCCTGCCACCCTGGAGGGCTTTCAGGTGCTAGATCTCCATCGAGTCCTGGAACATTCTGGACCAGAGTGTGCTGGTTTAGAGTTTCAACCCGTACTGTTGCAAGAAAAGCAAACTTCATTCTGAAATATATTAGCAGGAGTGTTGTAAACAAGATACAATACATAATTCTTCTACCTTAACTGATAAGACCTCAACTGCAGTACTGTCCAGTTTTGGGCACCATTCTTTGGAAAAGATGTAGACAAATTGGAGAAAGAACAACAAACATTGTTGTGTCCAGTTCTGGGCGCCACATTTCAAGAAAGATGTGGCGAAATTGGAAAGGGTACAGAGAAGAGCGACAAGAATGATTAAAGGTTTAGAGAACATAACCTATGAAGCCAGGCTTCATGAACTGGGCTTGTTTAGTTTGGAAAAAAGAAGATTAAGGGGGGACATGATAGCGGTTTTCAAATATCTAAAAGGGTGTCACAAGGAAGAAGGAGAAAATTTGTTCCTCTTGGTTTCTGAGGACAGGACAAGGAGTAATGGGCTTAAAGTGCAGCAGGGGAGGTTTAGATTGGACATTAGGAAAAAATTCCTAACTGTCAGGGTGGTCAAATATTGGAATAAATTGCCAAGGGAGGTGGTGGAATCTCCCTCTCTGGAGATATTTAAGAACAGGTTAGATAGACATCTGTCAGGGATGGTGTAGGTGGAGCTTGGTCCTGCCTTGATGGCGGGGGGCTGGACTCGATGACCTCTTGAGGTCCCTTCCAGTCCTATTATTCTATGATTATTAAAGTTCTAGAAAACATGACCTATGAAGAAAGTTTGAAAAAAATAGGTTTGTTTAGTTTGGAGAAGAGATGACCGAAGAAGACATGAAAATAGTTTTTAAGTCCATAAAGGTACATTATAAAGAAAAGAGTGATAAATTGTTCTCCTTAGCCACAGACGTTCACTAGCTGAGAGTCACTGGAGTCTGGAGAAGTTATTATTTCTGGGTATGGATGCTTTGGGAGTGCAGAGCAAATAGATTCCCGAGGGGATCCATGGCAAGAGACAGGCATGCTAAAGGCTCAAAGAGGTATCCCAGGGAAAAAGTGCCCTCCCTTCCCCAAGAAATGTCACACTTAGAGATACCTCCCAAGGATTATATGGAGCCAAGAGAGAGCACAAATTCTGTGAGGCTATATCAGTAGTTATGATAAAATTAAAGGGAGGAAAAAAAAGTTCAAATTATTGCATAGTCTGGTTTAATGAGCTCTGATAAGGAGATGTCTACATGTGCAACAAACAGCAAACTTTTCCAGGAAAATAATGTAAATTTAACTACACACTTATGCAGAGATACACTGTGGTTTCATTATGTTTAACAGTAGTTTTAAGAAGATGTACAGAAAATTAAATATAAAAGGCCTTTAAAAGTAATTTGCCCTAAATAAGAGATTTAATCCTAATTTACAACTGAGTTAATATACAGTTTAATAAAATGAATTAATGTCAATAACCAAAATCATGTTATTTACGAATCAAACTAATCTACATTAGGGAACAGTGCTACAATAATTATATGGAATGTAATTCACAAAATAAGTATTAAATCTAGGAAAAACTGGAACACAAATTTAGCTAGCATCCAGTAACTTTTTATTGTGAAATAAAGACAAACCATTGTGCTAAAGTTTCTATACATAAAATGGCACATGTTGCACCACAAGTTACATATTAGTCCAACTGAATGACATCTGCCAAAATAAGAGAAAAAAAAATCTTAACACAAAAGTTTATAAACTATAACTATGTTTATTATTTTTGAAAATGAGAGTTGGATAAGATGATTAAAGATTATAGAGACTCCGAACAGTTATCTCTGGACATAGGCAAGGAAAGAATGATCATATTTATATTATGAAACTATAGGAAATAGAGTTTTAAAAAAAGACGTTAAAATTAATTCAAGAAGTATAACAAGTCAGTTCAAAAGCTTTAGATGTCTCATTACTGCAGTTACTATTACAAATTTTCAATTTAGAGGATAAAAAAATGCAAACATTTCCTGTTGTTTTTAAGGAGGTAAAATACTTTTTGTACACCTGAAGGTAAACACAATATGAACTATATATTATGGATTTTTTAAAAAATTAAGATTCAAAAGTGGTAAAAAAAGTCAATTAAAAAAAAAAAAACATGATTTTGCTATGACACATTCCCACCAGAAGTCCTGGAAATCTTACAAAACTTATGCTATTGTATAATGTAAGCATGAGTATTAGGTTGCATCTAAAGTAACGGACCACACATTGCAAAATTTATAAGAGAAGATTGCCAAAATTCTAATCTGCTACTGATTAGGAGAAGAATGCTATGCATTTGTTCCTAGTTGCAATTTAACCCTCATGCATATTCAAAAGCTGAGTATAGGTACAAAGTAATACTAATTTTGCATGGCTCTTCAGATTATTTCTTTAGAACTGAAGAACCCAATGAGGTTAATTTCAAGAAGCAGTGACAAATTCTGTGTGATTTCACTAAAAAGACAAAAAGTATGGATTTCTAAAATAGTGCTTCCATAACAAAAAGAGTTCCTATTGCTAAGAGAGACCACAAAATAATCAACACCAATGTAATTTTATATAGTTTAATATTTATAACCACAAATTTCTTTCACATACAGATTTATTTATACTTTAACTAATATTCCCAGTTAAAACGTATGAGGGATTTTTGTTTTGTAGTTTACATTTATATGGCTTTCCTACAAGAGCACACAATATCACACTGAATGCCTATTGTGCAGAAATAACCCTGAAGGCAGTATCATAGCAGAGTGCAGTAGAAAACCCTTACCAATTTTTCATCAACTGTGATGAGTTGCGTGTCTTGAGCTTGGTCCTGTGCCAGCCGCCATGTGGAAGTGCTCAGTGACCTGCAGTGCAAGACTTGAAGTTAAAAAATGATTCATGCAATGAGAAAATAGAGGCAGACAAATCTTACATAAACAAGTTACTTTAACAATATCCATCTTGTAAAAAAAAAAAAAAAATGGAAGTGGGAGAGATGAGGGCACAAAAATCCTTTTTCTCCCCAATTAGTTCTGTCTGCTGAGTTTTTGGCAGACTCCCACTTAGCAGTTCACAACAGGCTGCACTTTATGTCAGCCTACAGGCTCTCTGTCACAGAGAGACTGCCAGTGGCAAGGACTGTACTACTCTATATGAGTGTACAGTAGCTGGTTTGTCACGAACAGACAAAAACACAAAGCTGCTGCAAATATTCAGGAACTCTGATCTCTAAATGATGGCATCAGAGGAGAACAATCTTAATTCTATCCCAAAGGCGTAAGCTACAGTTGTACGGTTTAATAACAAGAATTTAAGCAAACAAACTCACTCCTCTTCACTGATAATTCAGATACAAATTCTGTCTTTATGACTAGGTATAGCTCACTGTTATTTTAATATATTTCTACTTCAATTGTTGATCAATTGAGTAACCTCCAAACATTTTAGTTAACCTTTTAGGCATAGTAAGTAAACCCCATAACATTAAATATGGGCAGAACTACGAAGCTAATCCAGCTCCCAACTAAGTGCTGGTTTTGCCGTTAATTTTAATTGAGAGGAGGACTGCGGCCTACAAAAAATAGTTGGTCCATTGGCAAAACAGTACAACAGCAAACGGCAGAGTAGTTTTCTCCTAACTCACTGTGCCTCACTTCTAAGTTGGGCTGCTTTAAACAAATGACACATTTAAAGTGCAAGATTATATAAGTTAAAAAAAAAAAAGGACACTAGGCTACTATAGTTTTCAACAGTCCTTCAGGGGTTACATAATTCATGAAGCTAGACAGACTTCATAATGAAAATGAACGTCATGAGATTTTTGTTTAGGAGGTGCCAAACTGACATTGTGGTGATTTATTGGCATATCTTTTAATACTATCTTACACATTTTTTGAAAACCAACCGTGCAATATGAGTACACTGAAATACAACTTTTTTGGGAACACGACAGTATATTTTGAAAAAAATATCTGAACCACTAAGCCAAAACTATGTACATTTGTTTAGTAGGCTACAATATGAAATTCAGTTTAAGACTTATGAGTTTGCATACAAGCATTTAAGAACAAATTTGAAAAGTATCTTATGATAGAGGTTGGTAATAAAAAAAAGGCAGCATGCCAGGTTTAGTTTCCGGTGGTCCACTACCATTATATTTATCTGCTCTTATGCAGGTATCAGGCGATTGCAGCTCTTGTTGGCTGTGGATTATTATTTGTGGCCCTTGGGAGCAGTACTGTGGACTGGGATGCTACTTCACACCACTCCCATTGGTCACAAATGGAAATCAATGGCCAACAAACGCTGCAATCACCTCATACCTGCAGAGGCGCAGGTAAATGTAGAGGCGGGGACCTGCCAGGGACCAACCCTGTGGACAGGACCCAGCTCACTGCCTGGAATTTGCCCACCCTGTCTTATGATGCACTGTACTTCGACGGTAGAGAGTTTAAAAGGCTATTATACATTCATCTACAGTAGTTGCAAATTTAGTAATACACCAGCTTTACTGCATTTTGCAATATCAACTAAATTAATTTCCCCATTTTACAGAAAACAGTTTAACTGATATTTTAGGTGACTGAAAAAGTATTTTTAACAAT
Organism: Pelodiscus sinensis; assembly: GCF_052426305.1. Taxonomy (NCBI): domain Eukaryota; kingdom Metazoa; phylum Chordata; order Testudines; family Trionychidae; genus Pelodiscus; species Pelodiscus sinensis. Next base: position 99,229,927 of record NC_143057.1, read on the forward strand.
GCTAATAAATTTCTCGCTACAGTATTCATTCTTGGAAGAGTTTGAGATCACTGGGCACAGGTCAAGCCACAACTATTTTATACACAGTTATAACTAAAATTAGTAAGATCCAACTTCATTTATCCAGGAAAACAACAACATTCCAGGAGATTATGTTACTATTATTTCAAGTTCAATGCAATTCTATGTCAGCTATGTATTCCCGTAGGTGTATGTTTTTTAATGTGCATTAATGCAGTTCGTAGTTAACTATATTAAATTTGATTTGCCAAAAGCAGTTTTCCATGAATTACAAAACAAATTCTTTTATTATTTTTACTTTTTCAAGATCATGCAGCCTTTAGTACAAAGATTCTTGCATCATCCCACTTGACAAAATGAACTCAAACATTCTTCCTTGAGATGACATTTCTTCTGTGGCAGCAATGGAATAATAGAAACCAATTGTTTTAGGTAACTTCAGCATAAATGCAGGTGACAAACCTCTTCAATTAACTTAAGGTCTCTTGTCTACCAGACTAGCTATTATCCACCTCTGTTTTGTTGGCTGAAGCACTCGCTTCTGTCAACCATTCATGATAGCTTGCCCTCATAGGCATACTGGACTTGCCCTTTGTAATGTGTCTGTGCAGTGCCTAGCCAAACAACATTTAGATCTATGACCAGGGTTGTGAGACACTACTGCAGTACTGTTAATAAATTATAATCTACTGGATTTCAGGAGGGCTCAAAGAAAATTGACAGCAATGGCCTAATGAAATTTTAAATATGTTATTCTTTACCTATGAACATAACCTTTCCTGAGTTCCATCTTACATAACAACACTGTTTTCAGATAAAGCAGAAGGAAATATAGGTTGAGCTCTGAGGGGTGGGAAGAAAAATTCTTGTTCCAAACAGGAATAAGAAACTAAAGAACGAGCATGGATATCTTCACCTTCATAATAGCTCCTGCAAAATATCAATCAGCAGAACAATCCAGGAAGGTGAAATCTCCAGATTAATCAGAGCTATTTACTGCCAGAAAGTTAAGGAAGTTTCAAGTTATTTTAATTATAAGATCAGATGGATAAGACTGATCTCTTTGTCTGTGTGCCTGGAAAGGGGGAGGAGGGAGTGTCAGTATATAGTCTGGGTTTCAGCTACTGCTGCTTCCTGAGGTTTTCCGAGTGGTAGGGATGTGCAGCTTATGACATGGAAGTCAGATCCAGGTCCCTCTCAGCTGGTGAAGGACAGTGGGGAGATAATGAAACCATTATTGGAACATTTTTTTAATGATTCCCTGCAGAAAAACAAGGCATTAGTTCTGCTTAAAAGGCTGCTGACCCTTGCCCAAGAAACCAATTTGATGCTGACAACATTCCAATTGGTCTTCAAACTTCTATACCTCATTGTGGCTATGTCTAAACTATACCCCTGTCGGCAGAGGTATGTAAATAAAGCACTTCGAAAGTGCAAATGAAGCAGGGATTTAAATATCCTGCGCTTCATTTGCATAATCGCGTCATGACGCTGTTTCGAACAAGTGCCATTTCGAAACTGAAACCACAGTGTAGACATGGTTTTTCCGACAACGGGGCGCCTTTTCAAAAGATCCTGTATGCCTCAAAAAAATGAGGCATACAGGATCCTTCAAAAATATATTTAAATCCCCACTTCATTTGCACTTTTGAAGTGCTTCATTTACATCCTTCTGCAGACAGAGGGGAGTAGTTTAGACGTAGCCTGTGTGTGGTCATTTCCGATCCCACACCATTTGAGCTTCAAAGTTAATATAGTACACAGAAGGCCATGGGTTTTTTTTGTTTTTGTTATGTTTTGTTTTGTTTGAGAATCATCTTATGGTGATGATAATCATAAACCAATGGCAAGTTTTTAAGATGCAGCTGTCATTTTTAAAAATCAACTGACTATGAAATAGACATGTAAAATCCTATTTAAATAGTTAGCTGGTTAAATGTTATGTTTACAAAAAAAAAAAAACCCACCACTTAGCCCTTCCCTTCTCCCCCAAATGCACACAAGTGGTCCTGTAGCACTGTATAGACTAACAATATGTGTGGGCACAACCCACTTCTTCAGATACCAATGAAATGAGAGCAGCCCTATGCCTGCTGTGCATCTGGGCTGTGCCTGTCACGGGCAGGGGCTGCTTCAGTCCTGGCCAGTTAACTGTAATCGGTAAGTATCACCCAGTGGGTGATGCTGCCCAGTTAAACAGTTAACTATTCATATCCCTACCACCAAGTGTGGATACACCTGTGAACACTGCAGAGGTGACAGAGTAACTGAGTATCAGAAGGGTAGCCGTGTTAGTCTGAATCTGCAAAAGTGGCGAGGAGTCCTGTGGCACCTTATAGACCCGTGGTCCCCAACACTTGAATGCGCCCGCCAGGTGCTCGGGATTGCCCTGGCCCCGGGCACATGGCCCACGGGCGCTTGCGGGGGGGCGTGCTTGGCAGGGGGGAGCGCCGGCCCCGGGCGCGCGGCACTCGACGGGGGGGAGCGCCGGCCCCGGGCGCGTGGCTATGGGGGGGCCTCTGCCCCCGGGCATGCAGCTGGGGGGGCCGCCCCCTGGCGTGCACGTGTCCCCGCCCCCTGGCGCCCGGTGGGCGAACGGCCACACCCCCTGGCGCCCGACAACCTGAAAAGGTTGGGGACCACTGTTATAGACTAACCGAAGTGTTGGAGGATAAGCTTTCATGGGCAAAGACCTACTTCAAAGTGGGTTAGTCTGTAAGGTGCCACAGGACGCCTCACCGCTTTTATAGTAACTGAGATTTCTTAGTTCTGTTCCTTCTGACAGATACTAGAAGAAGAGTTTTTAACAATTACCCTTCTATTCAAATGCTCCCAACCTTTCTGACTTAACAGAACTGTACAGGAACTGGAGGACAATTCTGTGACCATAGTGCTGCTGATAGAGCACTCCTGAGGAACAAAAGAAAAATAACTTTGCAACAAACTACTACTGTATTTTCAATAGGAACAAAGATTCAGCAAGAGGAAAAAAAAAACCCACCGAGATGTTTAACTGAACCAGCTGTACCTGCTAGAAAGAGAAGTGCGTTCAAACTCAGCAGTGAAAATATTACAACTCCTTTGCTTATTTGTGTGTTCATCAACTGCTAGAAGGAATTCTATTTACTATTTGGATTAGGGATGTGAATGGTTAACTAGTAAGGCTTAACGGTTCCAGTTAAGCGGTGGGGGTTAGAGCAGCTCTCCACAGGCTGGGAGTTGCTCCAGTTCTGTGGGGCCCACCGTGGGTAGGAAGTGCTCCAGCCCAGCTGGAGCAGCTCCTGTCGGCAAAGGGCCCGGCCTCTCCCCCTTTAAATCAGTTAGCCCGTTAAACGTAATGTTGGTTAACCAACTTAATGGGATTTTACATCCCTACATGGTATGGCATATAGGAAGTTGGAAAACTACTGAAAACCCATGAGCTCCGTTTTCATTTTATTTTAATCTTTGATTTTAAAATAATTTACTTCACTGTAATTAAGCTAGAATAGATATACCTTAGTTTTAGATAAATAATAATTGAAGTGCAAATAGCATTTTGATTTTAAAACACTAGTAGAAATCTGTTATTATCTGGATCATTGGATAACCAAGACTTAAACTAAAGTTTTACTTTAAAAGGTGTATATAAAAAGGCACAGTGGATGCCAATGCCTGTTCTTTTAATTTGTATATCAGATATTCTCACGTTTATTTTGCACTGCTCAGATTTTTCCACTTTCACATTATATTGCTAATGTATGTTCATTTTATATGTATCTATCTATCTGTGTGTCTGTTTGTTCAAGAATTCCTTCTAAACCATAAGAGCTAGGACCACCAAATTTGGTAGGTAGTTTCCTCTTACCCTAACTTAAACCAAGGTCAGGGTTTGATTGTGCCTGGAAAACCAGAAGTGCCAGGAATGAGACTGTTTTCGATAACATGGAAAGGGAGGGGGGCACAGAGTGGAACGACACAAAAAGGAGCACAGAGAAGAGGGATACAATACTGAGAGTGGCCACTGGGGGCAGCTGCAGCACAAAAAGAGCGACTAGCAGGGCTGCAGATCTGCCATCCTGCCTGGCCTCCAGATGAGGTAAGGAGCCCCTCTGCCCCACAGCCAGAGCCTGCCCCCTCTGGGGAGAGCCTGCAGGACGTGGAGAGGGACTCACTGGAGGAGGAGACATCCCCCCCCACCCCCGAGCCTCACCCCTTCCCAGACAGCCTGCAGGCCACAGAGAAGTTGCTGAATGCTGGGGAACACCCCCGCTCCCCCAGAGCCCCACCCACCCCCCAAGACAACCTCCAGGAGACTGCTGGAGGGAAGCAACTGGTGGAGTCAGCCCCTAAAACCTGGTTTCCCCACACAGCCTGCAGACTGTGGGAGAGGGCTGGAGCTTGGGGCAACCCACAGAGTCTTGCCCCCACCCAGATAGCCTGCAATCTGCAGAGGGGCCACTATAGGATGGGCCCAGCCCACAGAGCACTGCCCCCCCCACAAACAGGCTGCAGGATAGGGTGGCCATTGCCCTAAGCAAGGCCCCCACAGAGCAACCGCAGGCCAGGGGACCAGCTGCAGGCTAGGGGCTGCCTCCCCCCAACAGGCTGCAGCAGGCTGGGTCCGACCTCGCAGAGCTCTAATCCCCTCCCAACAAGTGCACAGCCCTGATTCCCCCCTGCTCAGTACTGCCCTTCAGGGAGTGCAGCCTGACCCTCAGGAATAGCCACTGGCCATGGCACTGCTCTAGTGGTAGAGCCACCTGGTAAGCTCCCTCCAACTCCTTGCCCCATGCCACTACCCCCTCCTGCCCCAGGCCACCACCCAAATCCTCTGTGTTCCCTCTCCCCACTGCCTCCTGGTCACAACTCCCTCTGAGACACTGCACCCCCTCCTACATCCCTCCCTCAGGCCAGAATCCTCTTCTGCACACATACCCCCTCCTGGACCCTGCACCCCAAGCTCCTGCCCTAGATCATATCCCCCTCTTTCACGCAAACTCCCTCTCAGACCCCACAACCTCTCCTGTACTCCAGTCCTCTATCCCAAGCTCCCTTCTACACCCCACCCACCATCCCAGACCCTACAACCTCTTCATAGAAGTGCAGCCCTTGACCACTTACAAAATCTTGGAGTCATCCCTCCATTAAAAATTATTGCCCACCCGTGCTGTAGCGCAGCTACATGCTGATGCAGAAATTACTAGAGGGAAAAGGACAATTTCCTCTTTCCTGTTTCGTGGCATTGTCCAAGACATAGTCCTTATCCTCACACCAACCCATTCCACCCTTATTTGTGTGTTTATCTACCTAGTGAAGGGGCAGTTTTTGTTTCATTATTCATACAGTGCCCTATCTACATGTGCCGTGATCCATGAAAGGAGCCTCTAGATATCACTGCAGTATAAAATATTTTACACAAAATAAACAGACTGACAATTGGCCCAGTAAATTAATTTTGAAATGTGCAAACCATATAAAAAAGTTACAGGAGACAGCTGGAAAGACACCCCAAAATTGTAACAGTTCATGATACTTGTATCTTATTTATAACTGATCTAGGTAACTACATGGTTTATCTCCCCTACGTCTCTCACATTTGCAATTAATTTGTGACAGCTACCTATTTGCTTATATTAAAAAAAAATTAGGAAAAAATTGTTGCTCCTTTTATTGCATTTTAGCAGCCAGAAATATAAAGTTGCCAGCACGGAATACTTGTGAACTCTAGACCACAGCAATTTGGGAACCTTTGATATAAACCACTGGCATTATCTTTTATTTCCAGATCTTTAAAACAGATTTTAAAAACTTCTAAACTTAATTGATACAAGTGACAACATAGCCATCTGAGCCATCTGTATGGCATAACCTTTCTGCTAACTCTACGGCTGTGTCTACACTGGGCCACTTAGTCCGGAAAATCAGTCGCTTTTCCGGAATAAGCTGTGAGCTGTCTACACTGGCCCTTGAATTTCCGGAAAAGCAATGATGCATTACTGTACAAAATCAGCCGCTATTCCGGAAAAACTATTCTGCTCCCACTCGGGCATAAGTCCTTATTCTGGAACACTGTTCCGGAAAAGGGCCAGTGTAGACAGCCCGGTAGTCTTTTCGGCGATCGGGGCTTTTTTCTGGAAAAGCGCGTCTACATTGGCCACAGATGCTTTTCCGGAAAAGCAGCCTGCCAATGTAGACGCTCCTTTTCCGGAAAAACTGAAAACGGAATAGTATTCCGTTTTAAGCAGTTCCAGAAATTCATGCCAGTGTAGACACAGCCTAGTAGTTTAACTCCTCTAGAAGATCTAAGAATTCTTCCAAGAACTTCTGTTTTCACTTCAAATGATTTTAAAAGGGTAGGTATCCTACACAAGCATTGGATGGATTCTTGGCAACATAGCATAAGGAGATCAATTTTCACCACAGTTTTAAGGAGCCAGAGATTTGTGCTCAATATTCCTGCCTTATTAAGCACAAATGGGTAGGTGTCTACCATTCGCATAAGTAAGCATTGTAACCAAGTTCTCAAATGCAAATGGATGAAGCCACTGGTCACTGACACTTTGGTGCAAAATATCCAGTTTGTAGTACTACACATCTATGCAGTTTTCACAAGCATATGGTGTCTATTATTGCCGGGAAGCGTAGCTGCTTTTAACATCACAGATGAAAACTAACAGTAAAAGTGACACTAATCAAAACTTCAGGCTTCAGAGGTCAAACCTTTGGTTTTTCAAAGGACAAAAATAATGATCAACTAATTGTGCATGTTTCTTATTGCAAAAGGGCCTATTCCTTTTTTTAATTGTTCCATGTACAATTTGGCTTAGCAAAGTCATAGATACCATCCCATGACACTATTTCCTCCAATTGACATTTGCTAGGATCTATGACAGAGTCCTTCCTGTTCTTCCATTAGGACTATTGTGAAGGAGATCCAAGCCTGTGTGCTTGGAATACCCTGGGATGTGGTAAGCTTCTGGAGCCTCAACTAAGCCTAGCCACTGCTCCACAAGATCCTAAAGCACATTATCAGGACACAGACTTTTATTTTACATTCCCCTCTGACTGTTGGAACCTGCTGTACAGTTGCCTAGCTCCTCTCTCCCAAGAGTATGCCGTGGTTTGTGAAAGACAAAGTGTTTGTGTATAAGAGCGTTATGCTGTGTTATACTTACGTAAAGCAGAGGACAGTACAGATCATGCAAACAACAAATGCTAAATGCAGATGGCTGCCTCAGTTTCCTCATCACTTCAGGTCATTCTTTGAGCCTGAGACCTGAGTCCCTTGGCTCAAAGACCATTTAGACTCAGGAAATCAGCCTGTATCCCTTGTACTTCTATATGCTGAGCGGTCTCTCCCAACTGGACAGTAGAATGAACCTCAAGATGATCAGCTTCTGCCCTTTTAAAACCTTCAGCTCCCTGTCAGGTGGCCAGTGTCCCCATATCATATGACTGTTGCTGAGGAACCCCTCCCTCCATTAAATCACTTCTTCAGGGAAGGAACCAGACTTGTTCAAAATGAATAGATTTCCAGTGACTGGGTACCAGCCTTTGTGATTTTCAACCCACCATGGAAGCAAACAAATCATGGAGAAAACAAGATGCTGAACATTCAAAATGGAGTTTGTAGCCTGACAGACACACAGCATTCCTAATCTAACATGAAACACACCAGTTGTACAGGTATAGCCCCTAATCACCAAAGACTTGACATAAGTATTAATGTGATTTTTTCCCACTACTCCTGTGATATGAGAATCAGTCACATCATCACCAATCAAGTGGAAAGATACAGAATTATCATCAACAACCACACGCTCAATGCCCATTGGTGTCCGATATCTCCCTCACTATTTCCTTCCATCTTTCCCTGTCCAGTGCAGAGTGGCTTAGTTTCTGTAGACTAGCTCCGCAACAATCTACTATATCATATATCCATTCTCTGTGGGATCTGCCGCTCCTATTTGGACTATTCATTATGCCAAATACAAAGGTCTTAACTTTTTGCTCATTGTTCATTCTGCGGATATGCCCGAATAGCTGTAACTTCTATTGTATAACTTTCTGCAGTAGGTTCTCTTTTGGCTGTATCTTCCTATATAATTCCTCATTGGTGACCTTCTGCATCCATCCTATTCTCAGGATCTTTCTATAACAACTCCTCTCGAACGCCAATATCCTTCTCTTCGAATCTTTCACTATCACCCATGTCTCACATCTGTACAACATGCTGCTAAATACAGGTTTTCAAGATGCTCTGCTTCATTCCTAAGCTAATCGCTTTACTTTTCCAGATCTTATCCATCGCCTTCAAACTCACTCTTGCTTTCTCTATTCTAGTTATTTCCTTCTTACAGTCTAGATCATACATCAAGTTGCTCTCCAAATACATGAACTTCTCTACATTCTCTAGTTCAATCCCATCTACACTGATCTTCCTTCCTATTTCCTTATCTCCAAATACCATTGTCTTCATTTTATCGATATTCATAATCCATAATGCTTCTCTTCCTCATTTAGTACCTGTACCATTCTCCCTAGCTTCTCTTCATCTACCTAGATGATAATTATATCATCCTAACCTCAAGTTGTTAATTCTTATCCTGTGTACCAATATCCCATCTACCTATTCCTTGATCTTGTCGAGCACTCTCTCTAGGTGCATGATGAAGATACTCTGTGATATTGGATCTCCTTGTCTCATACCTCTACTCGTTCTAAACCAAATTCCCAACTCTCCACACGTTCTCACGGCTGCCTCTGCATTATTGTTGATATCTTTCAACAACCGTATCAGTCTGCTATCCACTCTGTACGACTCCCAACACTGCCCAAGTCACTTTCTGATCTATACTGTCAAATGCCTTCTGAAAATCAATGAAGCAGTTGTAGATGTTCTTGTTCTTTTGCTGAGCTTTCTCCACTATTAATCTTAGTGCCAACATCTGCTGTATGCTACTGCTATCTTTCCTGAATACTGCTTGCTCATCTGCTAGATGTTCTTCTATCTGCAATCTCAATTTCTCTGTCAGTATCATCATCAGCACCTTGCCTAGACGACTCGTTAAGGCAATCATTCAGTAGTTCTGGCACTCCACCGTGCTTCCTTTCTTGTGTATTGTCACAAGCACACCTTGTCCATTCCTTATGTGCCTTCCCTTATTAATGTTTGAGTAAGTTTTACACACAAATACAAAACATTATTTGACATGCATAGTAAGATCCACTGCCTATATTTTATTTATTACATTTCATAATATAGGTCCTCAACTAGATTACGGCTATTTAAGTCCTCGCTTATTTTGATTTGCTTCAACTCATCTTAACTCCTAGTCAGCTCTTCTTATTGAAAAGTGTGCAGCCTCTAAATCCTGTTGGATGCTTTTTTGGTTTAACTTTTAAATGCTGATTCGGATTGTAATATGTAGTTTAATATTTAATTTTACATCATTTTTGGACACTGTCTTATCACATGATGAAGGTCCAGACTCTCCATCTCACCTGAGTAGGAAGTGAGATTGCCCATTAGGGAGTCACTGGAAATTCCCTAATCCTGATCAAGCAGTAGCTATAGTTTACAACACTGGTGTAAGGTCCCCCAGCAGCCTTATACTTGTAGATAATTCATAGCAATTTTCCTTATTCCTAACATTACCACTCTCCCTCTTTACATCAGGGAAGCAGGAGTCAGCTTTGCTGATACCAGCACCACCACAGAGTTCTGCTATAAAGGAGAACCCTCTGCTGACCAGTCATGGCTAGTTTAAATCCACTTTGTAATCTGTTTATGTCTGTGTAATCTGTGTTTTATAATTTTGTGTCATGCGGTGCATGAATAACTCTTGGTTTTAGAAGAGAAGTCCCCCATTTAAAAGTAGCTACATTCTTAGGCAATGCTAGCACACCGTAATTTCAACTCTGCCTGCAAAATGACATTAAATGATAAACACAGAAAACTCTGTTTGTGATAGATGAAAGGAAAGTTGTGCTGGTCTAACCTAAACTATGGAAACTGTTACCTTAAAACTGAAAAAAATCCAAACTATAAAATGAAAACATTACAAAAAATATAGCATGTATAAGCACTTATGCTGAAAGCTGATGTATAATGTAAATATATATCCCAGTTTACATTGACTAACTGAATTTGCTTTTCTGCTAAAGATGACTGCATTTTAGGTTTACAGGTGTTGCTCATCTGGAGTGTACCTAAAAGATTAACATTGTTTGACCTTTGGCTACTGACTATGAAGTATCATCTTTCAAAGTGAACTAGTGTAGAAGATCACCTGTCTTTGGAAAGTGAACTCATGACATTGTGAGTACTAAATACTTATTAAAAAGGAAATAAGCACTTTTGTCAGTGTAACTTAGCACAGTAAGAATGAAACAATCTGCAACCAACTCTAAATGATTAAAGTAGCTGTCACAGAACTTGTGATGTAAAAAAAGACAAGACTGTGGATATTAATTTATTTAGTAATCAAACCATTTATATGTTCCGGGGATGTCAGGTCACTGAGTTGTTTTGCACTTTTGCAATCTGTTGTAGTATAACTCCTGGTCAACAATTTGGTGTTTAACTGGGGAAGAGAATCATGCAATAGTCTCTAAACCAGAAGACAGAGTCTGGAAATTTACCTCTGGGATCAGTCCTAAATTGGCAGATTCTCAATGCAACACTGGAAACTTGGATGTTAAAGGGGAAACAATCCTAGTGTTTACTAATATTTAATTAACATGCAGTGTCTTCTTAACTATCAACTGAGTCGGGGAATTATTTTTGTAAAGCACTGAGAAAGAGGAAGAAAGTAAAGAGGGTTTCAATTAAAAACATAGGTGATCTAATTTTGTTATGTCTGTTTTCTGAATGTCAAACTCTCCCCTCCCCCCATATACATTCAGGTCACATCAATAGTAACTGTAAATAAAAACTACTCTCTTTATAGTATAAAGAGCAAAAATCCAACTACAAGGGATTAATGCCAACTACAAGGAATGAAAAACTCAAATTCCACAACTAAAGCCCTGCAACTCTGCAGATATCTGCACCCATGGATATCTATGGACCGTTTTTGTAAATCGCAGATTGGATGCAGATACAAATTTTTGTGTCTAAGCAGGTTTTGTCCATAACCCACCATTGTGGTAGGAAAGTCTGTGTTCTTTTTCAGGTATAAAATGTGTCCTGAATTGTATAAATAAAAAGCAATGAAAAAACACCACTAAAAACTTTACACAAATTTTAGGTTATATTACATTACTGCATGTGTAACCTTTCCTCTTGACATTGCCTCCTTTTTTATTTCATTGAGCATTTATAGTAGAATGTACTATATTGATAAGTCTGGCTATAAACACAAGATAGTGAAGGGTATTAAACCTAGCTTCTAAATATATGCACCTAACTCTCGCCTTCCCTATCCCCAGAATATTCCCATTTAAGAACCAAACAGCTATGTGGGAAATAATTTTTAAAATGTCGAATAACTACTTTATTTCACATTTTTAGTCTGCAAGTGAAGCCAACTGATCTGTTTGGCTAGCAAGCCACAATTGCCAAGGCATCTATGACCACAGAAAGCAGCTATTTCACATACCACCAATGCATTTTTATTTTAAGTATTTCTTAAAAATAAATAAAAAAGAAATGCACTACAATCTGGAAGTAGCAATTAAATGAAACCATTTCACAGACTTGTCTGCAATCAAAGTTCACTCTAGATATGACACTGGGAATACCTAGATAATGGATGCCTCAAAACACTGTCCTGTGTCATTATTGTTCCATCACCTTTGCCCTGCTTCTTTCCCCTACTCTTTTGGTTTTCTTGCCAATCTATATCTTTTGTCCTGTACCTCAGCCTTTTTTCTCCGTCACTATTCAACCATAACTAACTATTTTGATGCTTACTCATCCCACTTGATTTAAAGCCTTATTATGATGTGTCTGTAGATTTGTTTCCAGCTCTAATATGTTCAGCTGTGACAAACCTGCATTTCACAATGCGTAGAACTACCCCCATGACACTTCAGTATGCTTCATTTAGTGTTGCATCTAGACAACATGCACAATGGTGCAGTCCCACATCCAGGAATCAACATTAATTGAATACCCAATAATAGTCTCTTTGTGTTCTAAATATCATTAGAATCTCTAAGCCAAAAATTGGCCAGACTACAGAAGTCAATAGTTCCAGTTGGTCTTCTGGTGGAACATTCGGATGTGCAGCATAGTTGCTTTTGATCTTTAACCTCATTACACTCCAGCAATAAGATTTAAAACCTGTCATTAGAGACAACATAAAATATAAAATGTATTACATCTTTCTTTAGGAAGAGTCTAATCACAATACTCTTTTGTTGTGGGCAACACTGTGAAATAATTAACTTCTGTCATGCACATACGCCTTTGGCTTGAAACAAATGACCAATTGCAATTCAAGTTCTCTTGATGCAGTCTCAATCAGTTTTACAGAGTGTTACATCAAACTTTCTGGGATACATTTGCAAATAGTCATGTAAAACTAGTTTAGAACACAAGCCCACTGGAAAACGCTATACAGTAAAACCTGCGCTATCCAGCACTTAACTATCTGGAAAACTTTAGAAACCAGCAAGTTTCCTACGGCAGTGTTGCCCAAATAGTGCAAGGGGTTCAGCAAAAAATTTACACTCCCCACGCCCCTTGAATAGCTCGTAGGCAGCTCCCATTGGAGCTTTGCTAGCGGGGCCAGGCTGCTGGTGGCACACGGCTCTGACTGCCCCACCACCACTCAGCCGACTCCCCACCCCTCGGGATGGCACCTGTCCCACGGGACCTCTGGTGCTGCACAGCCTGCTCCTCCTCCACGTGTGCACGGGTGGCCGGATCCAAGGCACCGAGAAGCCCTCTCATACCCTGGCGTTTTTAAACTGCCGCTTTCATGGAACACGGCTCGGGGTCTGCTGCTTTTCCCCAGGGTGCACTCGGCCTTTGCTGCCCCCCCTACCTGGGGTGCTGCGGCCCCCCCACACACTGCTGCTCTCTCCCGCCCACGACCCTCCCCAGCCTGCTGCGGAAGTGGCAGAGTTTCGTCTGGTGGGGAAGGTCGGGGTTTCTACAACCCCACGCCCTGCCAGTGGGAAGCCTGACCTGGTGCTGCAGCTGTGCTGGGTTTCCCGCTGAATGGGGAGGAGGGAAGAGACTGAGCTCTCTCACCCTTCCGTTCCCCCCTTGCCCCGAGAAACAAGAGCGTGCTGTGCCTGGAGGCTTTCCCTGCTGCAGCAGGGAGCCAAGCCAGGTAAGCATCCCCCCTCATGCAGACCCCGCACTCAAATCCCCCTCACTCACTCCCCTCCCCCCGCCAAGACCCCTCATTCCCAGCATGCTCTGACACCCTGCCCCAAGACCCTTCCTGTACCCTCCCCTCTTGCCAGACACCCTGCCCCCAGTCCCTTCTTGCCCTCTCCCTCCTGGTCTGACATCCTACCCCAAGCTGGGCTGGGCAGCTGGGACCCTCAGGTAACCGGAATTTTTAGATAACCGGAACACGCTAATCCCCAAGCGTGCCGGATAACATAGGTTTTACTATATAACAAATATCTGCTCTCTTGGGACAATAATACTTTAGACAGATGAGAGATACATTGTTGTATGTAATTAACACGAGATGATATACCCAGTGTTGCTTAACTTAATTTTTGTTTTCTTCATTTAATCGTGGGGCTGGGGATGAGGGATTCAGTATAGGTTTCCCTAGCCCTCTCTCACCACAGCAGGTTGGGCCAGATGATAAGTACCTCTCCATGGCCACTGAAGCTCCAGAAGGCACAGCCAAAGGAGTGGTGCCCCCAGCTGGGGTTGGTCCAGGTTCATGTGCCCTCTGTGTTCCACAGCCAGATTGAGGAAGGGAGCAAACTGTGCACTTTCCCCTTGCTCCATGAGAAAGGGTAACAGTCATCAATGTTCCAAATGAATCCGGAGGGGAGGAGGAGGGAGGAGAAGGGGACTTTAACATCCTTAGTGTGAAAATAGTTTAAAGAGCAGTTATTTGGCTAATTGTGTATTCGATACAATTTGTACCAACTACACAATTAGTCGATAAGGGGGCCGCTCTGCAGAGCCACTGCAGGGGTAGCTCCCAGAGCCGGGACTGAGACGACTTGTGATGGCTCTGATTTTAAATGTAGTAAGAGCTGGGCGGCTCTCGCTACATTTAAGATACAGGGGTGCAGTGGTCCCAAAATGGCACAAGCAGGGACTGCTCGGTCCCAGCTCAGGCTGGGTCTAGCAGACCCTGTTCATGGTGGCCCAGGCTGGCCACGGGCAGGAGCTGCTTGGCGGCAGCAGTCCCATCCGCAGGGAGGCCGAGCTCTCCACTCGGACCCCCATGGTCAGAGGCTGCTCCTGGAGCAGCCTCCCCTATCCTCCCTCCTCCCCCGCTACCTCTGACAGAGGCAGTGGGGGCGGGAGGGGAAGAGGCAACACTATGGAGAGAGGATGTGTGTGTGGGGGAAGTGAGTAGTTGAGTACTCCACTCAACTACGCAATAAGCTTATACTTATCGGATAGTTGAATGGTCAACTACTCGCTTACATCCCTATTTCACAGCACTTTTTTCCTCTCCAGACTTCATATATCTTAATTTTCCCTTCTCATTTTCTATTTACAGTTTATGTCTTTACTTGCTCTTCTGCTTAATCTAGAATACTATGAAAGACATTTAAAAAATATCCTAAAATAGTTTGGTTATTGTCTATATTTTCTTATGGTCCCCTGTAAGCTACATTATTGCCTTCCTCCATCCAATTTTACTTTTCTTTATATTTTCTTTTCCCTCTGTTGTGTTCTCTCTCTAGACTCTTGCCTTTTATTAACTCTTTAAAAGGAATACCTGCAAGTGCTGACTAGTTTCCAAAGTGGAATAAATACCTAAGGCAAAACTAGTGCTCCGGAATAAATAATAGTGCTCAGGATGCAAATCTTTTACTATAAATTCCAATTATAAACACAGACAACAATACTGAGATTATGATCTGTGACTTCTCATTTTGAACACAATCATCATCTACAATCAGACAAAACATCACTATTGTGAAACTGCATTTCAAACAATTTACAGACAGCATTTCTTGAATGCATCAAAGCAGTATCAGAGTACTGCAGTAAAAAATATCACTAAATTGATGTTTGTTTGTTTTTTTTACAGGATTACAAAAAATTTAAATCACTCATTTTTCTTAGATTTAAGTCTTCAAACATCTAAAATGGATATCTTCTTTTATTACTACACTCTCGTACAGCCTCTCAATTATTCTGTTTTAATATCTCCCAAAGAATTTTTCTGTGCATGAAATATCAATACAGACTACAGTAATTACAGTAAATACGGACTACTGTAATTACTCATTTAACATGTGCCCACTTAACACATTTTCGCAATAGCATGATTTTTTTTTTAAGGGAACTTTTTCGAATAACACGACCGTCCCCGAAATAACACGAAGATAATCAAGTGGCGGACTACTTCGTGCGGTAGTATAACTTGATGAAAACAGTGGTAATACGCATGAGTGGATGAACACACGTGGTCACAGTGCTCCTCCGCTCACTCACATGTTTATCTTCGTGTTTTATCTCATATGACTCGCGTTGCTAGATATCTAATGTTGACAAAAAATTGACTTTGCCGCCACCACCACCTGAAATGCAACCCCCACATTTTCCATTATTTTTAATGGGAAAATTGACCTTGCATAGCACGTTTTCGCTTAGCACAAACATTTTCAGAAACACATCTATAGTGTTAAATGAGGAATTACTGTATTTTCATGTCAATTAAAGCCTATTATTTATTTACATCCTGTTGCGTATATTAATACAATTACATCTTTAACATTTTGTGGAATGTTTTTACTTTGTTAGATTGCTATTAAGATGGCAAGTAGGAAAATATGAGTGTGCAAATTTCATAAAAGATAGGCCTTCAAATATTTATATAAAAGAAACTCTAAATTTAGAGTCTTTTTTTACAATAGTAAATTAAAGTTCAGTATGAAAATAAACTTCTACTACTAATCCATTTTTATAAACAGCTGCAAGAAATGATTGTCCACGCAAATACTGTGGCTGCCTACAGACTGTCTAGCACAGTCAAAAGTTAATTTACTTTCTCTACATCAGTCGCAGGTCAAGGGAAGATTCTGACAGCAATAAGATTACAGCAGCTAGAGGGTGCCTTGTTAACAAAATGATATCTAAATATACCATACTGGCTTGCAAGGAACAATGTCACCTTGAAATTAACTAAAGATTTGTATAAATTTATATAAGAAGAGAGGTCTTAGGTCCCTCTGATATAAAACTTTTATTCAGAAAGTGAAATTTTTTTATCCTATCTCCCGCTAAGTTGACCAGAGGACCTTTTTTATTTAATTGCAGAAGACTACGTATGACACTACTGGGCAATTTGGAGATGCATGTTTGTGAAACACTTAGAGGTAAGTTCTTACAAAAAGACAAATGAACCTCTTTAGCGAAACAAAATATTTAGCAACATGAACTAAAACTTTAAATATTGAAATCTCTCACATTTTTGTCACAAGACTCATGAAATCACCACAGGACTCAACCAAATATACTAAGACTGCTAAATAAAAGAATGCAGAAGTAAAGGCACCACACAGACTTCACTGGGGTTTAAACTAGGGATGTTAAGTATTCAATTAGCTAATCAAAATTTAACGGGATTTCTATTGACTATTCGATTAGCTATGAACGTACAAGGGGCCCAGGGGGTTCCACGTAGCGCTTCAATCTTTGAAATGCACAAAAGCCCATGCTGGGGCTCTTGTACATTTCAAAGCAAAAGTGCCAGTTGGAGCTTGGGGCCAGCTCCAGAGCCAGTCTCCCGCTGGCCCCATGCACCGCTTCTGCTTTGAAATGTACAAGAGCCCCAGGAGGGACTCATCTACATTTCAAAGTTGGAACACCACCACTGCACCCCTATCCCCTCCCACGGAGCTGGGGGGGAACCGGCTTTTAAGCTGCCCCCCTCCCCAGCACCACTTCTTCTTTCCTCCTTGCTGCCTCTTTCTGATAGAGGCAGTAAGGGGGAGAAGCAACTAGTCGACTAGTGTGTCGACTATCCAATAAGCTTTTACTTATCGGATAGTCGATTAGTCGCTTACATCCCTAGTTTAAACTTCCCTATAAAAGTATGCATGGCTTCTCAGGATTACAGTAAACATAGTTTTTCATTCCCACAACCTAGTTAATAATAGGAAAAGAATGATTTCTCCCCTCCCCACCACTGTTCCAAGAACAGTCACCCTAGAAGGCTTTGTCTAAACTTAAAAGCACAGCTGCAGCAGTGCTTTAAACTGAAAGTGTGGCCATGATGAGCAGTGGGAGAGAGCTCCTAGCACTCTATGTAAACCACCTCCACAAGACGAATAGCTAACAGCACTGTAGCCTGGTTCACACAGCACAAGTTTAGAACAACATGGAAGTAAAACCATACTAAATGCCTCATCTGTCGTGCAAATTTATGTATACAGTAACAGTATGACAAATCATTTTCAAACAATTTAGGACATAGCCAAAAATGTATATTTTGAAAACTTTAACCCTTGTCCTTCTCCCATATCTACTTAACACATGGAGGCGACGATCATAAGCTAAATTCCCTCTAAGGTATGTGATTGTATGGGCGCACGCAGACAATTGTAATCCCTCCCATCTCCTAAGCAGAGCTGCGCAGCAGTGTGCTGGTGGAAGCAAGTTAGCGGCAGCTGGTATTGGGCTTGGTGGGAGAGTGGAGGCTCAGTCAGGCAGCTCTCTGCTATCCCTGACTCCTGAGGGCTGGAGTTCGGGTTAAGGCCACATAGTAGCTGCCCAGCTGCTCCCAAGGTGGATTGCATGGTGGGCAGCTGTCGAAGCAGGAGCCGGGCTGCAGTGCAACTGCTCCTATGATTGGGACCAACGTTTGGCTGTCCCAGTGAGGACAGATGTACTCCAGCCCCAGTCCCAGAACAAGCCACACTGCAGCTCCGGCTCCAGCTCTGGAAGGAGCCAGGCAGCCACCACTTGGTCCTGGCCCCAGCTCCAACCCTTCCCCATCCCCAGTATGGGATGGGGAAAAGCTGCCTGCTGGTGACCATACGCTTCCCCTGGCAATGCATGTAGTTTATGAAAGGAACTCAGTTGTTCCTTATACCCTTTACTTCTTTGTGCAGGCACACCTTGGCACTCTAAATTTAGATCCCTCCCACCCTTTTTTATTTTAAAATTGTGACTCATGAGAAAAACTGAAAGCAAGAAAGCAATCAACCTAAGTATTAACATTCAGCAGCCCCTGACCCCACCCATATTATGGGAGCCCTTTTGACATCATAGCTTACTTCTGACTAAGGATATAAGCGATTAGTCAACTTCCTGATAAGCATAGGCTTATTAGGTAGTCGAGTCACTATTCAACTAGTTGCTTCCCCCATTCCCCTATGCCCCCTGCCTTTCAGTTTAAAAGGTGGTTCCCCCAGCACCATCTCCGTGGCGGGGGAGACAGAGGCGCAGTGGAAAAGGCATGAGCAGGGACTGAAGCAGTCTCACTCACCCTGGGTTCTGTGCTGCGCTTCTGCCTTTTAAATGCAATAAGGGCTGAAGGTGGCTCTTACTGCATTTAAAAGGCAGAAGTGCAGCCAGTATAGAGTGCTCTGACCCACCCCTTATCAACTAATCAAGTCAATTAGCTGATTAATCAAAATTTAACATCCCTACTTCTGACCCAAAGTAAGGTCCAGAGTGTAACTCTTAGAGAAACAATCTTGTTTTCCTCCTATTTGCTGGGCAGCACACTACCTTGATCCTTCTTCTGGCGGGATTGTATAGTTACAATCACAACCATTGAGTTTTACAGATATTAACAGACAGTCTCTGATACACAATGCAACCAAGGGTATCAACCTGGTTCACAGATAGCTCCACTGACTTGAGTATGACTATTCCTGGGAAAGAACAGTACTCCATGTGAGTACCCAGTAAGGGAGGGAGGGAAGAGTTTACCCCATCCCAACTGACATCAGTGAGATATTTACCCTTGACTTTAATGGGAGCAGGTTAAAGCACACAATGAAAGCGACGAGTAAAAACGAAGAACCTTGGATCCCAGAATTGCACTGAGACTTTCTAAAGTATCTCACTCACACTCTATTCCTCCAAATTTAAATAATCGCCGCTTCATTTAAATTTAAATGGCTGCCGCGCTGAGCCGATCAAATATTTGTCGGCTCAGCGCAGTAGTCTGGATGCTCCGTGGTCGACAGCAAAGGCATTTGTCGACTTCCTAGGTATGGGATGAGGCATACCTGGGAGGTCGACAAATGCCTTTGATGTCTACTGCGGATCGTCCAGAATACCATGCTGAGCTGACAAACAGCTGTTCGGCTCAGCGCAGAAGCCATTTAAATTTAAATGAAGCGACGACTATTTAAATCGCCGCTTCATTTTCCTATGCCGAGTAGTCTAATCTACATGCCTCTGTCGTCAGAGGCATGTAGTCTAGACGTACCCTAGGTGTCCAGTTTTGAACCAGACAGTCCGGTATTTGAGCTTTCTGTCCGGGAAACAAATTGAGAAAACATCCAGACATATAAATGTCCGGGATTTTCTAATTACGTACGTTTTATTGTCATCATGAGTATCAGTATGTAGCTGCGTACTGTTTGGCTGGTAGACACGCTCATGCTGCGTGAGTGTGTCTACCATCCAGGCAGTACGCAACTACGCAGTGGGGGGCTGGGGCTGAATTTCCGGGACAGGATTTGTCCATGCACGAGATGGGCAGCGCCCCGGGATCTGTGTGCACCTGGGCCAACCCCGCAACCCACCAGCCATCCCCCCCCCCCCCACACACACCTCCCCGGCAAGCCCCGCTTCCCCCAACCTTCTCCCAGCTAGCCATGCTCCCTGCTGGCCGGTTTCCCCCCCCGACTCCCCATCTACCCCAGCAGCCCTGCTCTCTGCCAGCCAGTTCCCCCCTCCCCAATCTCCTCCACTGGCCCCGCTCCTCCCCAGGCCGGTTCCTCCCCTGATCTGAGATCAAGTGTGTCCGGTATTTTTGTTGAAACCATCTGGCAACCATAGAGCCACTCCATGGAAGCAGGGATGGAACTGTAGTTCTCATGATCTAGTGCAGCGTCAGGACTTCTTTTATCGTGAACCTCCTGTACCCCGCTGGTGGTATACTACCTTCTCCCCAGAGCATGCCTTGTACGTGCCAACAGGATGAGAAAGACAGAAATGTCAGAAGTCAGAGTACTAAAGGAAGACTGGGTTGTGAGCATGTATTCAAATATTACCTAAGGAAAGAAATCTGGAAGATTTGGGATTGACAATCTCTGATCCAAAATAAAATGTAATCCTGAGACACAATGCTAATGGGAAGAAATATTCAATAATCTGTTGTCTAGATGTACAATGGAGAGTGTATCCTACACATTTATTAGTCTGAAAGGAGAGCCAGATTTAACTGAGGAAGAAGCCCATCTAGGGGAAGAGTCTGGGAGAGGGCTAGAAACAGAGGGAGTGGCTACTGAAAATGCTGCAGTATTTTCTTTTTATTTGACTTTATATTAAATACACATTTGAAGTCATGCACTTTGTTAATTATCCCTTGGTTTAGTACTCTTTCTTCCATAACATTTAAAAATGTATGTATTTGTTAATAATTTGGGTGCTACGGTGGCACAAATAAAAACAAGAGCACATAACTTCAATATTGGTGCACAAGACAAAACTCAGTCCACTCATGGACAGAAAATCTTAGAGGGAACACTGGTCACAAGACAGTACATAGATATTTATACAATTACAGGTATCACTTTGGTTTGCCTTTATTTCCAATAAAAATAGAAATTTTGGATACTCATCCACAGCCTGTTTTGTCTCATGCTGTGAAGATCCATAAAAAGCATCCCACAGAGGGAGGAAGCACTTAGATTCTCAAATGTTTTCGATCTAATATACAGAATTTTCATGTAAAGTTCTTTTGGGCCATACCAATTGCGAGACTAATTATAATTGGAAAATGACAGCTTCAGAGGCAACAGCTCCTATCAGTCACTGAAGCCAAGCACTATTCTAAAAACTGTCCTTTTGGCTTTTCTAATTACATATTGTCTGGAGTTGAAATTTGCAGGAGAAAACTGTGATTCCCCAGTTCACGGAGTAATAATGCCCAAATCCATCTACTTAAAGATTTTTCCCACTAAACGCTGCCTTCTTGTCTACAAGGATATTTAGGGTGACAAAAAGATGTAACTATATGGAAAGCAGTTACGGATAGGAAATTTAAATGGAAAACAATGAGATCTTCTAGTAAGATTTATCAGTCTGGGAAATGGTTCCTCCAAAAAAGTGATAGAAACCCCAATACCACAGTCATTTAAGATCTAGCATACAAGGAACACTAGAAAATAATGCATTTTTTTTTCTAATGAGCCTATCAGGAAAGTCAAATAGATGACATAAAAGGTATCCTACCATCACTACCATCTAACATCAAGGCCATGCATATGGTGTGATTTCATTTCCCCTGAAAGGTCTTTGGACTGTTGCCATATGGCTGTAGAATTCTAAGTTTTGGCTGCTGAATTTATGATTTTACTGAAGCTATAATAAGCTCAATGTTTTGTTTCCTCCATTTTCTGGGTCAGAATACAGCTACAGCTTTTTCCTTCTATGCAGTTTTCCTTCTATGGACAGTTTTCACCACATGGGGTAATGAATTACAGAATTAGAGCATCTTCACTCCTTAACTCCCCATAAAAGAGGAAGCCAAAAAAACAGGACAATAGCTCTCTGGTTCATCAGGACCAAGATGTGAGCCATGAGAAGGAAAATGGAAGTTGCAGGGCCAAGCCAATGGGCTGAAGGTCTTGGTCAGAGCTTTTTCTCACATACAATCTTGATTTTCTCAGCTGCAAAGGAAGATAGCTACTTAACCATCAGAAGAAAGTTGAGGATTAAAGTATATATGAAGTGTTTATTACAAACACTTTCTATAAACTCTCAAACAATGCCACATGGAAAGAAACAGAAGACAGGACTATGCAGCACTTTAAAGACTAACAAGACGATTTATAAGGTGATGAGCTTTCGTGGGCCAGACCCACTTCCTCAGATCAATTTGTGGAAGAAAATTGGCACGACCATACATACCAAAGTGATACAAACAAAAAAAGTGAACACATAAAATTGACAAAAATCAGACTTTAGAACAGAAGGGGGATGAAGAGGGAAGGTTAGTGTCTGTGAGGTAATGATATTAGGGGTGATAATTGGGGAAGCTATCTTTGTAATGGGTGAGATAATTAACATCTTTGTTAAGGCCCATACCTAAAATGTCAAATTTAAACATGAATTACAGTTCTGAGGCTTCTCTTTGAAGTCTGGAGTTAAAATCTCTTTGAAGCAATATGCATGTTTTAAGGTCATTAAGAGAATGGTCAGTCTGGTTAAAATGGCAAGCAACAGTTTTCCTGTAAGAATGCTTGTGATTCTCTCATAACTTCAACAAATATGTCCATAGTGCTAACCAAATCAGAGTTAAAAGGGGAGAGGAAGGACATCACTAAATGTATCCGCTATTCCTGCTATGTCTTCCACCAAAAGAATAATTGAAAAGGAATCTCTTCTGAAGAACAGTATTCTAATAATCATATTCAAATAAAAATAAAACCTCTGATGTCTCTTCTGCATTTCTGACAACAGATATTTCCAAAGTCTATGTCTATATTTGCATTAAGAAAGGTTTCCCACTGCTCACTGATGATGGCACATCTTCTCTAAGATGCTGTATGACAGTGGTCCCCAACCTTTAGAGGCTCCCGGGTGCCTGGGTGCGGGGCTACTGCCGCGCCAGGCACCCGGGGGGTGGGGCTACTCATGCGCCCGGTGCCTGGGGGCGGGGCCGTGCATTCTGGGGCGCGCCGGGGCGGGGATGCCCTTGCACCCGGCGCCGGCATGTGCCCCAGGGCCCGGAGTCCAGGCTCGTCGGTTAGCCATGTACGTGTTAAAAATGAGATGTGAAAACGTAAACATTAGTGATGTTGAAAAAAATATTTTTGTAAATGTGCAACTGCTGAATTTTTGAGTTGTAACATGTTCACATGGAAGGGGGCAGGCAAGAGCCATCTCCCCCCTTCCTGCCTCTGATAGAGAGGCAGCAGTGCAGGGAGAGGGGGCAGGCAGGAGCCAGTACACGCGGGAAGCCAACTTTCAAGCCAGCTTCCCATGAATACCAGTCCCCACATCCCTCTTTGCTGCTTCTGTTAGAGAGGCACCAGCGTGGGAGTCAGGCAGCTCCACAGGAGCCGGTACACACTGGGAGCCAGACTGAAAACTGGCTTCCTGCGAGTACTAGCTCCCCCCACCCACTCCACGTGCTGCTGCCTCTGTCAGAGATGCTTACTGATTAGACTTTCATATCCCTACTATTCATTACAGCACACATAGCTGTCAAACTACAAAAAAATGTTAAAGAACAATCTGACATTGTGTAACATTGGATGTATGTTACTAGATGTTAAACATGAAATCGATTACTTTTGACACAGAAAGAAACTGCTTTGCACTCTGACATGAAATACATCATGAAAAAAAAAAAAAAAAAAAAAAAGAGTGCGCTTATTGTAATTTCCACTCCTTCTAGAAATTTGGACTTGCATTACTAGTCAGAGTACTAACCTTCAAAATATTGATATAAGCCATTCTTATGTAGTCATGCCTATGTCCTCTATGTCAGCATATAAGCTCAAGTCATTTGCTGCTGGCCTATTTGGCTTGCCACTAACCAAAAAAATGTCATGAATGCACACTGATTCAGGAATTTAGCAACCATGTATAGGCAGGAAATACCAGCATAAGTCAGAAATTCGGTTGTTCATTCAATTCTTTTAAACCAAAAACGAATACTTGTCCTTTCTCCCTTCTCCTGATTCCACCTTGTGCTTTCAGTGATTAGTTCAACATTATTGAGAAGTTCAAATATAGCACATTTTGCAAAATATATAACTGCCTTCACACTATCTAACCCACTTCAACTGGAGATATAAATATCAATGTCATATACAGAATTCCTCATCAGATTATCTGAAAATGGCCCCAAGAATAATATGCAAATTCACAAAACACCCACACTGTCCTGTCCAAAACCAGAAGAGTATCAAGCTTCATTTTGAGAAGCTCCAGGGGGTAGCTAATTTAGTCTGTACAGGATTATTCCCCCTTCTCCCCTATTTATTTTGGGTCTGCACATCCTAAACTCAAAACTCCGGTCATCTGAAGAAGTGGGCTGTTCCCACGAAAACTCATGATACCATCTACGTGTGTTGTTAGTCTATAAAGTGCTACCAGACCAGTTTTTGTTTTCTAAATTCATTTTGAGAAAGTTATTGGAATATAGTGGAGTCCGGATTATCCGACTCCCAGTAATCTGACACTCCGCTTTATCCGACCCTGCAGCTCCTATGGACTTTGTCCCCAGGAGCTGCATGGTGGGATACAACGCGGGCGGGGAAAATGGCCCATCACTCTCTTGGAGCAGCTGCTGCTGCTCCTGGCCGGGACAACGGGACAGCGAATGGGGCCATTCTCCCGCCCCGTGCTCTGGAGCCGCTGATGGGGCTCTTGCCAGGGCCACGTCTTCCCCGGAAGTAGCGCATCAGCTGCTCCTAGAGAGCACTGGGACAGCTACTGCTGCTGCCGCCGGGCCGCTTCTTCCCCGGCAGCAGTTCCCATCATCTGACATATTCGGTAATCCGACCATGTGTCAGTCCTGTTTACGTCGGATGATAGGGACTCTACTGTACATTTTTTCACTCTCTGATTTATAAATATGGGGGAAGTGGTAGATATGGCACATCTAGACTCTAGTAAAATATTTGATGCAGTCTAGCACAGTGTTTCCCAAATAGTGCTCTGTGGAACCCCACGGTTCCACGAAGCGATAGTAAGGGTTCTGCAAGAACTTGGAACTCTTCCCCCAATAAAGAGATAGTTACCGCTTTATTTATTTTTTTGCTTGACCAATTTTCCTGGCTGGGGTTCCTCGAAATTCTAAAGGGGTTCCTTAGCCAAAAAAAGTTGGGAAATACAGGTCTAGCATGACCTTGTTATAAACAAACTAGAAAAGTACAACTTACATGGAGCTGCTATACGGTGTGTGCATAACTAGCTGGATTTCCATACCCAGAGAGTAATCACTGATGGTTCACAGTCATGCTGGAAGGGCATAACAAATGGGATGCCACATGGATCAGTTCTGGGACTGGTTCTGTTCAATATCTTCATCAACAATCTAAATAATTCCATAGAAAGCATGCTTATAAAGTTTAATGATGATATCCAGCCAGGAGGGGGTTGCAAATGCTGTGGAAGATAGGACTGTATTTAGGGATGTGAAAGGATAACCAATTAACTGGTAAGCATCACCCTTAATGATGCTTACCAGTTCTGGTTATCTATTAATCAGCAGGGGCTGGAGCAGCTCCCTGCCTGCTGCAGTCAGGTGGGTGCTCCAGCTGAATGGCAGGACTTCAGCCAACAGGGCACTAGGCTGGAGCAGTCTCTGCTTGGGTTGGAGCAGGCTTCCACCCACATCCCTTTTAATCAGTTATCCATCATATTCTGTTAAACATCACAGGATTTTACATGCCTAACTGTAATTCAAAATGACCTGGACAAACTGGAGAAATTCTCTCAGGTAAATAGAATGAAATTCAGTAATGACAAATGCAAAGTACTCCACTTGGTAAAGGAACAATCAATCAGTTTCAAACATACAAAATGGGAAATGACTGTCTAATGCAGTGTTTCCCAATTGGTGCTCTGGGGAACCCTGGGGTTCCGCAGAGCAAAACTAGGGGTTCCGCGAGGTGCCGGCACTCCCCCGCCCCCTCTGAAAAAAAGAGAGAGAGCGCCGGCTAGCCAGCAGAGGCATGGGTGGTGAGTTGTGTGGTCTCGTGGTGCTCATGCTCCAGCAATATTTGGAGCTAGAGCTGGAGCTGGAGCAGGTCCTGACTCACCCCCCCCCCCCCCCCGCATGTCCTCCCACCCCAGCCCCAGAGCGTCTCTCCCCTGTCCTGGTCCCGTCCCTGCCATGCGCAACCTTCACTGAGCTCCCCCTTGCTGGCTGCTGCTGCCCTGCGCAGCGTGCTCAAACCAGTAGGTGGGGTGACGCTCAGACGTGACGTAATGTCACGGCCCGGGATTTTAAACCTGCTGGGCGCTGTGTTGCGCCATATGGCTGAGTTGCGGGATTGGAGTCCGGGGACAGAGCACAGACTCCGGCCCCACAAAGTGGAAGGCAGAAGGTATGGGAGAGGGAGGGAAGGGGCTTGTGCAGAGGAAAAGGGAAAGGGAAAGGGTTGAGACAGGTATAAGGGCGGGGGATAGCAAGTGATGGAGAGGAGGGGAACAGAGCATATGAGGCCTCACGGAAGGGAGGTGGAGGGGTGTCTCGGGGAAGGAATGTGATTTTCATGAATTGGTGGGTCCCTCTCTCCTCCCCTTTTTTTTTTTGCTTGACAAACCTAGGGGTTCCTTGAAATTCTGAAAATCTGAAAAGGGTTCCTCGGCCAAATAAAATTGGGGAACACTGGTCTAATGAGTCCTGCGGAAAGCATAGGGGTCACAGCAGACAAGCTAAACATGAGTCAACAGTGTGACACTGTTGCAAAAAAAGCAATCATCCTGGGCTGTGTCCAGACTCAGGGGTTTTTTCGAAAAAAGTAGCCTTTTTTCGAAAAAACTTCACCTGCGTCTAGACTGCAGCCGCGTTCTTTCGAAATTAAATCGAAAGAACGCGGCTTTTCTTTCGACGGCGGTAAACCTCATTGCACGAGGAAGAACGCCTTCTTTCGAAAGTTCCTCTTTCGAAAGAAGGCGTTCTTGAATGTAAATAGGGCTTCTTCGAAAGAGAGCATCCAGACTCACTGGGTGCTTTCTTTCGAAAAAGCAAGCCGCTTTTTCGAAAGTTCCGCGTGCAGTCTAGACGCTCTCTTTCGAAAGAGGCTTGCAGTCTAGACATAGCCTTGGGATGTATGAACAGGAGAGTTGTGAGCAAGACACAAGAAGTAATCCTTCCACTCTATACTTATTAGGCCTCAGCAGGAAAACTTTGTCCAGTTCTGGGTACCTCATTTCAGGAAAGATGTGGACAAACTGGAGACAGTCCAGAGAAGAGCAACAAAATATTAAGCGGGGTAGAAAACATGGCCTGTGAGGAAAGATTAAAACAATTGGGTTTGTTTACTCTGGAAAAGAGAAGATTGAGGGGGGACGTGATAACAGCCTTTAAGTACCTAGAAAGCTGTTACAAAGAGGAGGATGAAAAATTATTCTCCTTAATCTCTGAGCCCTGGTCTACAAAGGGAAAAACACTAGGGCTACATCTACACTGGCATGATTTTGCGCAAGAACTCTTTTGCAGAAGAGTTCTTGTGCAAAAACTCTTCCAGAAGAGAGCGTCTACACTGGCATGTGCCTTTGCGCAAGAGATGTGCTTTTGCGCAAGAGCATCCTTGTTAGTGTAGACGCTCTCTTGCACAAGAAATTCATGTTGCCTGTCTACACTGGTCTCTTGCGCAAGAACAGTTGTGCAAGAGGGCTTATTCCTGAGCAGGTACATCATAGATCTTGCGCAAGCAGCACTGATTTCATACATTAGAACGTCAGTGTTCTTGTGCAAGAACTCGCAGCCAGTGTAGATCACGCCAATGTAGACACAGCGTAGGGCTTTATTTTGAAATCACCCACCTTAGATAGAATTTATAAGCAGTGTCCACAATACCAAGCCCATTAAAATAACGAGCTCCTTATTTCAAAATCTGTACTCTTGCTTTTCTTAGCAAATAATGCTAATTTCAAAGTAGTTATTTTGAAATGGTGTTAATGTGGATACACCAGTGCAGCTATTTAAAAAGAATTACTCTCCAGAGTAATTCAAACTAATTACTCCCTAGTACTTCTGGGTCTCTAAGCTGAGGTAGAATGTCCACATTAACGGAGTCTGCCTCAGACTAATTTCGAGGCTTCCCTGCAGAGGAGACATGCTATTTAAATTTTTTAAAACCTGGAGTTATTACGTCAAATTTAGTTATTTCAAAATAGTTTCCTAGTGTAGACATGGCATGAGGATAGGACAAGAAGCAATGGGTTTAAATTGCAGCAAGGGAAGTTTAGCTTGGACATCATGAAAAACTTACTGTCAGGGTAGTTAAACAGTGGAATAAATTGCCTGGGGTGCTTGTGGAATCTCCATGATTGGCGAGTCCGGAGTAGGTAAACAATCACCCATCAGGGATGGTTTAGATGGCGTTTGGTTCTTCCATAAGTACAGGGGACTGGACTTCATGACCGCTCAAGTTTCCTTACAGTTCTAGTATTCTATGATTCTATAATTCATGTGCACAAGATTGTAAGATTCATTTAGACCACTGCAAATGAGCCTGATGCTTGAAGTTATTCATTCTAATTCTAGACAATATCAATTCAAAGTATCAGAGAAATTCTCTTTTTATAATTTAGACAAATTAGTTGCTGTTGTACTAATAGTATAGACCAAATACTATTTTAAACTTGGGTAAGTGAAAGCATTACACTGCTACAAGATGAAGCTAGTCACATAAATGCCTGCATAACTTACAATTTTAGACAATTGTTCAGGGACCTCGAGAAGAAATCTGACTTTCACTGGAATCGCAGTGGCCCTAGTTAAGCCCAGAAGAACACTTTTTTCAAACAAGGATATACCCATTTCTTACCAAAAGTGCCATGACAAGGTCTCAGCTTAAATTCTCATCCAAAAGAGATCCCCAAACAATGAACTGCAAGATATTCATAATTATCTGCCAGTGAAAGATGAAAGGTGACATCAACCTTTCTAGGAACAAAATCCATTGTTTCAGAGTTCTCCTAAGTATGTACTTTATAGAGGAACCGGCATCATGGTATCTGAATGCTTTACCAACTAGTTATTCCATAACAGGATATTAAGCTATCCTATGTGACATTCCCTACAGAAAACACATTCTCTGACTCAGCCAACTCTGAAGGGCAGCGTTAAATTGATGACCCAAAATATAGCAGGCAAGTCACTTATTACCACATGAGCTTCAAACAACATTACTACCTTCAAAAAATTTAAGTGCAACTTAAATCCTTTATGTTTAAGGTTACAAAATCAAATCGGTTGTTCTTCTGTAAGTAAAATCCACCAGAAAAACAGAAGAATTGAATACTGTATTAAGAGCAGAGAAGATTATTGATAATCTAAAGGTAATGACAATTCATAATTCTATAGGGAACATCAATGTAAATTATTTTTATATATGAAGTTATTAACAAGAAAACTAAGGCAACAGGCAGGCTGAGGGGAATGAAGTAACTTTTGAAACCTGAGGCTCTGAAGTTTTTGGCAAATCCTGTTACATTACTTCCATATCAAATTAAAAGGCAAAAGTTGCATCCACCTACAAGACAGAAAATTATTTACATAAATAGCACATGAAGTGTGAAATTCCTATCATCTCCTCTTGGGAGAGAGGAAGCAAAACCAAAAATTAGTTTAGTTATATTCTGCAGATTTTTCTTCAAAGTCTCTAAAGATTGTATCAGAAAATGATTTCAATACAAGTCATCAAGAAGACTGAGGTCTATGCAAACTATTATTTTGTTAAAAGCTGCAAAGGTTAAGAATTGAGTTATAACATCTTAAAATCAACTGCCTTATGAGTGTGCACTGATGCTATCATTGTAACACTGAAGTGGTCTCAAAGGTGGATTTGTGTCAAAATATCAGGACCCTGAAAGTTGCTGGTCCACCTAGGCAGAGCACATCGAATGCAGTGGCTGTTAAATTCCTATAGCTAAGATATTTTGGATAGAATTATTTGAGTGGCATTTGACCACAATGCTATAATATTTCAATTCAGAAATACTATTTTAAGGACGTTTCACCATGTTATACCCACACACACTATATAAAAAGAGAAGATTGGTTAAAACAGCAGAACAACATTTTCCCAACTGCCACTACTGAAGTGTAGGTTCTTCCAGCCATGGCTGGATGGGAGATTCTGGTTCAGAGGATTCTTTTAACTGTTAGCCACAAAAGGGAAAACTGAATGTACCAAGTAAAACATTTGGGGATTCTGTTCATAGATGCATTTTTCACAAATCTCCTACAATGCTTTGGACCTTTGCAAAATTTAGTAAAACCTGAGTTTGAGAACTAAATTTTCCTCAAACCTCCTACAATGTTGTCAGCCATGTCCTCATGGATATAAGGCGAAGGGAATCACAGGGATAAATCATGCATCAATGAAATGTGCCACATATAAAATAAAAAATAAGACATTCAAAAGTTTAACAAATGGGAGAGGAGGACACAATGAAGACACTCCTTGCCTGGATCATTTGGTCTAGAGCAGGCCCTGTTTCCAGCATCACTTTTCTGAGCTCCTGAGGAATCTTGATGCAATTTATTCCAGTAACCTTGCAAATGTATTCTACTTTCCTCTTATTGTACTTAACTGCCATTTGACTTAAATACATTCAAATTGAAGGATTTAAAAAACAAAACAACCCTCAGTACAGGAAATAGTCTCTACTGTACTTGGTATCTCTGAAGCTAGATACTCCCATTTCAATGCATTTGTAAAGAATTATGGGGGCCCTGAAATTTCTGTGATGCTTTGTTAAGTGATAATACAAGAGTGCAGGTTCAGGCTGAACTCAATGTCGTTTCTGAGTGTTTAAACTCAACCTTAAGATCATTCAGAGTCAGACCCCAATACTCCAATTCATCGTGTATCAGTCAATTTCTATAGCCCATGCAGAGCCCCAGAAAGTTAACGTGCACACAGCAATCCATACCCATGCAATAAACTATTTTCTGTAAAACATTTCTTTGCTTATGAGACTCCTCACACCACAGTAACTGAATGCCTCACATCCACAAAACACCCTATGAGGTAAGGAAGTATATTTTTGCAGATGGGAGACTAAGAAACAAAGACCAAATGATTTGCCCAGGGTTACATACAGTAAGTTACAGGCAGAGCAGAGAGTTGAACCTGGGCCAGTTCACTATCCACCATCCTTTTTTTTTCTTAAATATAAGCAAAAGGCCATTTTGCTTAGTTTAAAACAAATAAGTATTTAATATTTTTAAAATAGCCTTTTTAATGTTATCTACATTTTAGAGTCTCTTGCAACATGCAATTTTAACTTGTTTCACCTATTAGTAAGTCCAGTTCATATTAACAGATTCTAAAGAATTTTGCAACAGATACAAGAACCATTTCACAGAGTGTTGAATTACTGTCACCTCAAGGAGCACAACAAGAAAAGGACAACCACAGCAGCTTTATATTTTTGGGATACATCTGGGGAGGAACCTCCTTTTGCAGCGATCCACATGGATCTCATTTTCTCTCCCGGAAAAAGGAAAAAGGGCACCAAGATAAGAAACTTAAGTCTGATGTAGGGAAGACAAAGGCTAACAAGTTAACAGTTAAGCATTACCTTAAATGGGTAATGTTTATCGATTCCAGTTAACCAGTATGGGTTGGAGAAGCTCTCCACCTGTCCCAGGCAGGGAGCTACTCCAAAACTGTGGGGCCCACCACAGGTTCCAGATGGCTGGTGGGAGCAGCCCCAGCCCGGCTTTCCCCCAGGAATGGGAGCATCAGGGGCTGTCAGCCCTGCTTCCAGACAGCCAGCTGCAGAGCCCACAGCAAAGCCTCCCCGGGAGCGGGGCCAACAGTTCCACTCCTGGGGAGGGGCTTCGCTTTGGGCAGTAAAAAGCTTATTTAAGCTTTATATTGTGGAGCACGGCAGTGTATACCCATGCAACCACTAGGATTTGTAGGAGTTACATTGTTACCTTTTTTAACAAATTTTTATAACTCTAGTCTAAGGGTGATTATACATCTCAGGCCTGATCTTTAGACCAGTGGTTCTCAATCTTTCCAGATTATTGTTTCCCCTGACTTGTCCTGCATATCCCAACTTTTATCTCATTTTAAAACAAACATACCTTAGTTGCTTACAAAACCAGACATAAAAATACTAGTGTCATAACACACAATCACAAAAAAACAAACAAAAAAACTTCCTCGTTTTACCATATAATTATAAAATAAATTGACAGTAATAGAAATATTGTGCTTATGTTTCAGTGTGATACATGAGCCTGTTTTCCATTTGTGAGCCTTACCTGAAACCCAAGTTCTGCTACCCAGAGTTGAAACAAATAACTTAGCTTTCTATGGTGTGGGACCCGGTGCAGTTATTCTGCTTCCAGTCTCTGTTTTAAGAAACACTGACCTAGATTAACTGAATATGCCCTGGAAGGCCTCTGCATATCCCAAAGAAACATGTACCCTGGTTGAGAACCTAAGGCCTCTAGCTTTATAAAGAGTAACACAAGTTTTACAAAGCCTTTGAGACATTTTGTAACTATTAAATAACAGTTGATGGGGAAGTGCTCTTGTGAACAGTCACTATATTTAAACTGTAACCAGAAAGGTGGTGATAAAGCTAATAGAGGTGTAAGTGAGTAGTCGAGTGGGGGTACTCTTAAAGAGGTAGCAGGGGAAAGAAGGGCAAACAGGACCTGGTGGAGGGAGCAAACTCTGCAGTGCCTCCTGTCCCACCCTCGCTGCCTCTGGGGGCAACAGGCAAGGGGGATAGGAAAGGCTGCTGTAAAGCAGCCTCTGCCCATGGCAGGAGATGAAAACAGGGGCAGCTAGACCTGGCTCGCGCCAGTCCGGGACCGCTGCAACTTTGCATTTTAAATTTAGTAAGAGGTGCCTCTTACTACATTTAAAACGCAGAGCTACAGCGGTCCAGAGCAGTATTGGCTCGCACCAGCTCTGGGAGCTACCCCCACAGCAGCTCTACAGAACAGCTCTCTTATTGACTGTGTCTACTACAGAATTAGCCAGATATCCTTAGAAACTACAGCACAGCAGTTGGGCTGGGACTCCTAGCACGGGGGCGGAAAAAGAAACACCACTAGATCTTCCGCTCATCGCCAAGCACCCATCGCCCTCGGACACTGGGCACCCGTATTTTTCAGCAGCGCTGAGCGAGCCCAGCGGGCCGGGTGCCCGGTCCGGGTAAGCTTGGACTGCGGCGACACAAGCCCCTGCAGGGGCCCGGGCATGGAGGTAGAACGTTGCCCTCCCCCCAGAGGGAAGGCCCCGGGAACCGCTCCTCGCACGGAGGCTGCGAGCGCGGCCCACACGGAGGCTCCCCCCGGGAATGCCCGCTCTCCCCGGCGGGGATGGGGCCGGAACCACGCGTGTTATCCCGCCCCCGAAAACTGCCGCCCCGTTGACAACAACAGGCCGCGGGGCCCGCGCCGAGCTCGTCACCGCCCGCTCCCGGGCCGGGAAGGGTGCCCAGGGTTCTCGTTACCTGGCCGGAGTGAGGCAGGCAGCGAACGCGCCTCTACCCATCGCAAGGTGCCTCCGAGCCGCTGACATTGACAACGCCGCCGCCATGGTGGTAGTGCCAGAACCGCTGGGGAACGGCGGCCTCACAGGGACAAAACTCCTCCGCCCAGAGAGGAAACGCGAAGGCAGCAAGCGAAGGACGTGGGGAGAGAGAGGAGCAACGGGGGCGTGGCGGGATGCGGAAGGGGCAGGGAGTTCGGGCGGGGGGCGACTTGGATCCTTCCGATTTTTAACATCAGCACTCCCCCTAAATTGTAAAATGCAGAAGTCCAAGCATTCTTGGTGCATCAAAGAATCTTACATCCTGACATAATGTGGTGAAAATGCACTGCAAATTGTTGCAAGTTGGCACCTAGGAATTTTTGGCCCTGTCCCTTCCCTAGCAATATGTATAAACAGAGAACAAAGAATGTTCCTCTTACACAAAAATTTCACTCCCTGAGGCATCTGGAAGCAACAACATTACAAATACCTGGATTTCCTGCTAAATTCTCTAAAATTTTGGCTATAACGCAGTTTTACTATCTAGGTATAGTGGATGCACAACTTTTCTTAGTCGACCAAAATAATCCAAATTCCAACATATTGACAGTGATGCTGGAACAATGTTTTAAAGCGGAGTGCTGAAAGTCAATGAACAAAACTATAAACCCTCTATATGAAGGAACCGCTTCAAGCCATACTGGATCAGACCAAAGTTTAATCTAGTCCAGTATCTTAGCCGAACATCTTATGCATGTTATGGTTTGCTTTCTATAATGAATGCCCTTAGATTCAGTAATATCTGTAAACATGGAGTGAATTTTTCTACTGCACCACATTAAGAGGGGAGGTAAAATAACACTACATGCTACACTAGAGCAGTGTTTCTCAACTCTTTTTTATAAAATAGTGATAGAGATGCAGCCGTGTTAGTCCGGTCTAGCAGAAACAAAAGACAGAAATATGTAGCACTTTAAAGACTAACAAGATGGTTTACTAGGTGATGCGCATTCGTGGGCCAGACCCACTTCCTCAGATCACTATGTGGAAGAAAATCAGCACAACCACATATACCAAAGTAATACAATCATAAAAATAAACGCATGTGAAATTGACAAATCAAATTTTAGAAGAGTGGGGGTGAGAGGCAAAGGTTAGTGTTTGTGAGGTAATGATGTAGGGGTGATAATAGGGGAAGTTTCTGTGAGGTAATGACATTAGGGGTGATAATTGGGGAAGCTATCTTTGTAATGGGTGAGATAATTAGAGTCTTTGTTTAAACCCATACATAAAGTGTCAAATTTAAGCATGAATGACAATTCTGAAGCTTCTTGTTTAAGTCTGGAGTTAAAGTCTCTTTGAAGCAATATGCATGTTTTAAGGTCATTGAGGGAATGGTCAGTCTGGCTGAAATGGCAAGCAACAGCTTTCTCTCTGTGAGTCTTATGTCTGTTTTGTGTGCATTGATTCTTTGGCGAAGTGTCTGAGACGTATGTCCAATGTACATAGCAGATGGACACTTTAGGCACATGATGGCATAAATTATATTTCTGGATGAACAGGTATATGTGTTCTTGATCTTGTAACTGGCATGTTTAGGTCCAATGATGGTGTCAGCAGAGTAAATATGTAGACAAAGCTGGTACTGGGGTTTGATGCAAGGGAAAGTTCCAGGCGGTTTTTAGGTATCTGAAAGGGTGTCACAAGGAGGAGGGAGAAAAATTGTTCTCATTGGCCTCTGAGTACAGTAATTCCTCATTTAACACGTGCTCGCTTAACACATTTTTGCGATAGCACAATTTTTTTTTTAGGAAGCATTTTTTGACTTACACGACTGTCCCTGGAATAACATGATTTCCCCAGCTGGCCCATTGATGTGCAAGGCTTTCCCCTCCTCCCTGCAAAGCAATGAAGGGTTCGCTGCTCACCGCACCGTTCCACGTTGACTCCCCCTCGCTGGACGCCTTGCCCCCTCTCCTCCGCCCCCGCTTGCAGACCGGCAGCTGGGTTTCCCCAGCCGGCCCATCGCTGGTGGCTGTGCGGGCTTCTCTTGCTTCCCTGCAAAGCAGCGGAGGGTTCACCGCTCGCTGTGCCGTTCTTCGGTGACCCCCCCTTGCCAGAAGCAGTGTGGGTCCCGGCAGACCCGATACAGGGGCATATTCCCAACCCAATCCCCCTTCCCTCTCCTCTCCTTCTCTTCCCCAGAGCCAAACACCTCCTATCCCTGCTGTAACCCAGTCCCCTTTCTCCCCCAACCTTATGTCCCAGTTCCAACAGACACCAACCCTCCACCTTTTCAATAGGAAAATTGACCCTGCGTAACACGTTTTCACTTAACACAATCATTTTCTGAAACATATCTATAGTGTTAAATGAGGAATTACTGTATAGAACAAGAAGCAATGGGCTTAAAATGCAGCAGTGGGCTGGACATTAGGAAAAACGTCCTGTCAGGGTAGTTAAACACTGGAATAAATTGTGTAGGGAGGTTTTGCAATCTCCATATCTGGAGATATTTAAGAGCGGGTTAGATAGACATCTATCAGTGATGGTCTAGACGGTACTGGGTCCTGCCATGAGGACAGAGGACTGGGCTCAATGATCTCTTGAGGTCCCTTCCAGTTCTAGTGTTCTATGATTCTATCTCTCTCTCTCACACACACACTATTATATTGCTAAAGAAGAGTTTCTGTAAAGGAAAGGTTAGTAATAATATAATTGGGTCTTCCCTGCCAAAACCAAGTGAACCTTGACAGATTCAGTTGCTGAGTACTTGTTTGTGTGGTTCTGTGGTATCATCATATACTAGGATCTGGATTATTCAGAAGAGCTAATATGACAAAAATGGGGCCACTTCCAAAACTTAACAACACTAGGTAGACACAAGTGCCAAATTAGAATTTGTGCTACTGTCTTGTACCAGAATGTGATGTATCCTGATTTTTTTGGTCAACAGTAGGAACAATGCTCTTTCTCAGTTCTGATTTATGGTTAACATTTGGCAGGTTCTGAAAGGATCCAGATGCTGGATCCAAATTTTTGCAGTGCTGATTTGCTGGGGCATACCAGCATTTAGAATTTTAAGGTGCAGCAGGAACAGCTGAAGCTAAAAGATCTATTTAGTGGAACTTTGAAGATTGAAACCCAAAACTGTCAGGGTCATATGCTAGACCCACATTCTTTGGCACTATTGTACTGGGATCCATTGATTGGAGTGTGGGTATTTTATTTTGTATTTATTTATTTATTTATTTTTGAGGAAGTAGGAGCTGCCATACTTGTTCTTTTTAAAACAGTGGACTTTGTGAGGTGGAACCCAGAGCTGGCCAGAGCTGGGTATTTGCAGTGCTATTATATTGGGATGTGTTGGAGTACAGACATTTTCCCCCAAAGGAGTTGTTTCTACATTTATGCAGTAGAAATAGGAGGGATGAAATAAAAAAATTGAGGTGCCAGATCCAGAGTTCTATGACAGCATCATTCTAGGATATGTAATAATTTAATTGGTGCAGTAGGAGCATTTATATATGTTCTCTGTTTAGGAATTTGCAGGATCCAGTAGTATTCTAAAGTAAGATCCAGAGTTTTGCAATCTGTTGCACTTGGATATATTGCAGGTAGGAATTACAGGCAGTCCCCGGGTTACGTACAAGATAGGGACTGTAGGTTTGTTTTAAGTTGAATCTGTATGTAAGTAGGAACTGGCGTCAGCCGCTGCTGAAACTGATCAGTTTCAACCGCAGCTGAATCTGGACGCCAGTTCTTACTTACATACAGATTCAACTTAAGAAACCCAGGCGTCCCCAAGTCAGCTGCTGCTGAAACTGATCAGCGGCTGATTCCAGGAAGCCTGGGGCAGAGCAACTCTGCCTCGGGCTTCCTGTAGTCAGCCGCTGGTCAGTTTCAGCAGCGGCTGACTTGGGGACGCCTGGGGCAGAGCAGCTGGGGTGCTGCTGGGTTGCTCCAGTAGCGCGGCTCCTCGGCGCTACTGGAGCAACCCAGCAGCACCCCAGCTGCTCTGCCCCAGGCGTCCTGGTTCAGCCGCTGCTGAAACTGACCAGCAGCGGCTGAATCAGGATGCCTGGGGCAGAGCAGCTGGGGTGCTGCCGGGTTGGTCCGGAGCGGCGCGGCGGCGCTGCGGGACCAACCCGGCAGCCCCCAGCTGCTCTACCCCAGGGGTAGGCAAGAAAAGCCTGGTCTGCTGGGGAGGAGGGGGCACTAGCTGCACACACACCCCCCCCAGCAGACCAGGGAGACGGGGGTGGTGGGACCGCCCAAGTCCTCCACGGCTTTGCTCCGTCTCCCTGGTCTACTGACCTGGGAGATGCGGAGCAAAGCTGCGGAGCACGCGGGCAGTGGGACAGTCCAGGCGCGCCGCGGCTGTCCCACTGCTGGTCAGACCAGGGAGACGGGGAGCAAAGCCACAGAGCACGCCCACAGTGGGACAGCCCAAGCGCGCCTGGGCTGTCCCGCTGCGGGCGTGCTCCAAGGCTTTGCTCCCCGTCTCCCTGCAGACCAGGGAGATGGGGAGCAAAGCCTTGGAGCACACCCGCAGCGGGACAGCCCAGGCGCGCCGCGGCTGTCCCACTCGGGCGTGCTCCGAGGCTTTGCTCCCCATCTCCCTGGTCTGCTGGTCGAGAGACGGGGAGCAAAGCCGCAGAGCACGCCCGCAGGGGGACAGCTCAAGCGCGCCCGGGCTGTCCTGCTGTGGGCGTGCTCCAAAGCTTTGCTCCCCGTCTCTCTGCAGACCAGGGAGACGGGGAGCAGCTTTTCTCACCCCGGAGGATGGGGGCGGCAGACCGCGGCGCATCTGGGCGTCCCGCTGCTCCCGTCCTCCGGGGCGAGAAAAGCCCCGTTCATAACTGCGGATCCGACATAAGTCGGATCCGCGTAACTCGGGGACTGCCTGTAGTTAAAACAAATTCTCTCTCTCTCTCTCTCTTTTTTTTTTTTTTTTTTTTTTTTTTGCATGTGTAGCATTGCTTACGTCAACTATTGATTGTTAGAAAGTCCTTAATTTAGGTTTGGCTTTACACAGAAGTTGCCCCTTTTTAACTAAAGGTATAATATTGCAATGATTTAGTTAAATTTGTGCAGTTTATTGTGGACACTATTGCATCATTTTATAACTGGTTTACCTTGTTTTAGCTGATGATGTGAATATACATATAAGTTGCACCATTTTAACTACATCAGGGCAACATTCTTTTAGTAAAACTGATGCAACTTCTATGTGCAGTCCAGACCTAAGTTAACTCCTTAGAAAATGTATGTCTTTCATGCATCCAAAAAGAGATTTCAGCTAAAGTCTCAATTTTTGAGACAGCAGAATAACAGGAATTACTTTTAGAACATCCATACTCTCATGAAGACACAAACATTTCATTTATAATGCTGGTTACAAGGCTAATCTACTAGTATAGCTGTACTATGTAAAACAATTCATCAAGATCAAAACAATCTGCATGGCAGCACTAATTGTGCTCAATAATAGTTATCTACACAGTACCTATTGTTTTACTCTGTGAGAAAGAATATTAATTTAACTGTGAAGATTAATGGTAATACTTTCCCTTCTAATATGTGTGAGGAAGTCTCATTCATTTCATTGGTCATTTCACATCTATTGTGAGGACTCAAGAAGAAAATTTAACTTATTATTACTCCATTCTTGAAGGAATAAGATTCATTCAGATGGTTTTATTCCACTTCAAAGCAGATCAATCTGACACAAAGAATTAATGGCTGCAAATGGCATAATAACCAGTGCAAAACAAAATTCTACTGATATTTTCTAAATTATTATTATTATTTGATATTTGTGCTGTGGAATGTGCAAACATATAGGAAGAAAATAGTCCCAACTCAAATTGCTTACCATCTAAAAAGACAAAGAATGGAAAACTGGTGGCAGGGGATAAAATATATAAGTAAATTAATCACAGTGATGACAGTTAACATGCAATGTTAGCTTTGTTTTTATTTGTTTGTTCTATTGCTTTTATATATGGAAAATATAATTTAAAGGATTAGCCAGTTATAGGCCCTGGTCCTACAAACTTTAAGCGCATGAGAAGTCCGAACTTAATGGGGTCTACTCACATGTGTAAAGTTACTCACGTGTGTAAGCATTTGAGGGTTTGGAGCATCACTTTGAAAGAATAGCTTTGTTGGTTTCATTTTTTTAGTCTGCAACAATTCTGCTGCAGTTTGGGGATTTGTTTGTACAGTGTTTGCAGTGGAGCAAAGACTTTCCCCCTTTTCTAAACCTTTCTAAAATGTGTGTGCCAAGATACTATTTAATGGAGGAATTTGCTTCAGAAACCAATTTCTATCTTAAAAAAATCAGTGAATATAAAAATGTAGCATGTGGTAGTAGGATACAGTATATCTAAGAGAAATCCTCAAATGGTAGACAGGTTAGTAGAGAAAGGGATAGGGATTTTTCTTCAAATCTGTTTGATTGCATGTGAAATTTACAATAGAGCTGGAGTTGTCTGGTTTTAATTTTTTCTCTTTTGTATGGGTCTTCAGTAAAACACTACAGCTCATACAGGAGGGGAAAAATTAAAACCAGGCAACCTCACTCCATTGTAAGTTTCACATGCAAACAGACTTCCAGAAAAACTCCCCCTATCTCCTGCGCTTTCATCCTTGTGAACTAAAAATTGAAAAGAAAAGCAGACCCTTCTCCTCCTCCCCTCTTTTTATACCCATTGCTTTAAGAGAGACATTGAGATATAACCCCAAACCTTTTTTCATTATTTCTCTGGAGGACACCAAAGCATCCCAACTGATCTACTACCATCAGAATAAGCTACTGGGGTGGCAGCTCACTTCCCTCAGGCTTGTATAGCTGCCATCCTGAGAAATCTCACCATCCACTACTGGCGCAAATGACATAACCCACAGGGCTTTCAGGCTGATATTGCTGCCATGGCACAGAGATAACTCCTTCCACTCACACCATCAGGGTGAGTGACGTCAGGCCACTGGGATTTAAAAACCCTCAGGCTTGTCTAGCTTGCCAGTGCTGAGAAGCTGCTTTTGTTGTTTGACGTCAGCAGAGATCAGTTAGTCTTTTTTGTATTGTTTGTCCAGTTGGGGGGGGGGGGGGGGGAGGCACAACTTTAACATCTGTGAGTTAATTCGTTCTTCTTTACTTGAAGCAGGAAGAGAAGCCTATATTAGTCTTTGAATTTTTATGGCCGTCTGTTTTCTCATATTTTTGGAAGATTTGGGGTTTTCCTGACTGAGCTGTTTGGGATGTCTCAGAGAATTAAAAGCAGAACAATTCATATTGCTTCTTGCACTATAAAAAACCCTAGTCAAATACCTTGATGCTATTGCAATCTGATCATCACCTTTTCTAAGAAGGCCTTGCTTTGGTTTTCTTTGTTTGAAATTGAGTCTTCAGAAAATGTTTCTATCCAGTCTTGGAAAAAAACTGTTATTTGATTGAAGCCTTGTCTACCAATTTTTAGTTCCAATTACATGGCTCCTCATTAGTCCATCCATTTTTATAGAATTGCTCTGATGCTCTTCAGAGTATGTTGTCAAAACTAAACTTGGTTAATGAGGTCACATGTAGTTTGGGAATAGGGCATTGATTGTAAGAGAACATGGTTTGATATGAAAGAGAGGTGTTCTAAGTTCTTGAATAAAATACTATAATTGCAAACACAGTGCCACAGAGTAACTACAGACAATATAATACCAGTGACGCAAGTTTTCCATGTATTTTAAATTTAACACTATTAAATTACTGCCCTATTATGTCCTGTGAGTTTTTTAAAATTAAACTGAACTGAGAAGTAAATTAGCACAATTTGAAGTGCCTGTTTCACTCCATTGTGTTGATCTCTGATATGGTTTCCTCATTTTTTTTACTTATGAAAATTATGGCTTTTTTATAGTTCTAAAAATTCAGGTCTGTCCCAGACTGGAAATACGAGAGGTTCAAAAACAATAAGGGAGAGACTCATATCTCAGAATAATTGCTTCAGCCTGGCAAACAAAAGCCTTTGAATTTTCTTTAAAGAAACACAGTGTAAACCAGGTACATGCTGATTCTTTTTTTGCCCTGGAATGCAAATATGACATCTGTGTTGGCTGTCTTATTCTGCATCCATGAAGACTTTGAGTTTAAGGTGCTTCAGCCCCCTCTGCTCTAACCCAATGCCTTCTCCCTCCTACAGAGCCAGGCACCCCCGCCCCGCTCCCCAGCTCTAACCCAATGCCTGAGTCCTGGAGTCACCGCCACAGTGCTTCTCCCTCCAGGCGCTGGGGCACGTGCGCAGAGCAGCTGGCTGTGAGCACTCTGGGTGCACGACTCAGAACTAGCAAGAGTCACATTTCTTTAAGCAAAGAGCCATGTGGCTTGAGGGGAGGGATAGCTCAGTGATTTGAGCATTGGCTTGCTAAACCCAGCATTGTGAGTTTAATCCTTGTGGAGGCCATTTAGGGATTTGGAGTAAAAATTTGTCAGGGATGGTCCTTGGTCCTACTGTGAAGGTAGGGGACTGGACTCAATGACCAGTCCCTTCCAGTCCTAGGAGATAGGCAATCTCCATTATAAAAGAGAGCCACAGGTTGGCCACCTCTGCACTAGAGAATCTGTCCAATACAATATCAGATGTTTCCTATCAGTTGTTTCAATATGTTCTTAACTTTTTTGACTCTACATATCTCCAACATGGCTTTGACTAAAGATATAAAATAAAAAGCACTTGTATTGTTGTGGTCATATCCCAAACAAAGATAGGTGGAAAAAAGAGTTAACTAAGGTCTCATTAGAGCAGATATATAGGAGCAAAGGAATTTCTATAATGCAGTGTTTCTCAAAGTGGGCCTCAGGCCTGCTTTTGGAAAGTTGCTAGCGGGCCTGTGCCACTTTGTTAATCTAAAAGGTCCATAGCTACAGAAACTTACAGCTCCCATTGGCTGAGGGTCACCGTTTCCAGCTAAGGGAAGAGGCAGGAAGTGGTGGCCCAGGCCACACAACTTTCCGTAACTCCCCTTGGCTAGAAATGCCAAACTGGAGCCAATGGGAGCTATGAGGCTTTGTGGCTATGGATCCTTTAGATAAACAAAGTGGCACAAATGGCTAGCGGCTTTCTCCAAGTGGGTCTCTTTGATGTCCCTATAATGGATCAGGGCTTGTTTTCAGAGCTTGCTGCAGAAATCAATCTCGCAGGGTTCAATTTTAGTGGGACTACTAAAGACCCACTAAATCAACCCACCGATGGTGCCCCCATCGATTCTGATATTCCATCGGGTCAAGAGGAGTAAGGGAAGTTGATGGAGAGTTTCTCCTGTCAACCTCCTGCAGTGGGGATGCTGCAGAAATTCAATCTAAGGTATGTCAATTCCAGCTATACTATTCTCGTAGTATCTCAGGTCAACTTTCTCCCCTAGAATAGACCTGGCCTCAGATTCAGGGTCTACCTAGTCCAGCATATTGGCTCCAAAAGTGGCTGGAACCAGAGGAAAACTTAAGAAACCTAGGCAAGTGTTAGATATATTGTTCCCACCATGAAAGTCACATTCTACTCTCTACTAATTAAGACCTGAAACAGTAGGTTTTATCTCTCTCTCGAATATTTCTGTAGCAATATTATACCTTTGGATATTTATTAAAGTATTAATTATTATTATTATTATTATTATTATTATTATTATTATATTCAGATAAATATCTGTCATGGCTCCTTCCCCACTTTGGCACGATAAATGCAGAAGTGAGGGCCAGCAAAAGTACCCCAAAACCTTAACTACTACGCTTTGGTATAAAACTTCCTCCCAAAATCTTAGCAACCTAGGTTTTGGGAATAAAAAACGCTGCTGACACCACCCAAGTATTGATAAGAAAATCAGGGGAGAGATGACTTGGGAAATCTCACTCCTAAAGCACAAACCAGGACACAACCATTAATAAATACCAGGTTAATCAAAAGGACAGAGAAAGAGCTTTTATTATCACGACAATATTCCTGTTGCAAGCATAATGACTAGATGGAAAAGTAACAAAATAATATCCTCATGGAGAAACTCCACCATGGGCCTAGAACTTAGTTACAAAGGAAAACCAAAACATTTTT
The DNA here is from genome assembly GCF_052426305.1 of Pelodiscus sinensis. Lineage (NCBI taxonomy): Eukaryota > Metazoa > Chordata > Testudines > Trionychidae > Pelodiscus > Pelodiscus sinensis. Next base: position 99,273,522 of record NC_143057.1, read on the forward strand.
TAAAAGTACACAGACATCAGATCCCATTTCCCAAACTATAAAACAAATAAAACCTAATGGAATTATCTAAACTTTACCCTACTTACAGAAAGTGAAGAATGGTTTCTTGAAGAGAGAGACATGTCTGTCTCTCTCAGTAGCTGGACAGGAACTGCCCAGGGAAAAGGGAGAGGGAAAAAACAAAACTTCCTTTGTCCCAGTTTGAAATTCCTACCTACATTCCTATTGGCCAACTCTACCTGAGTTAGGTATAGTTAACCCTTAGTCCCCAGGCTGCTGACCATCTCTCATGATCATGACAATGTCCAATCCATCTTTGAATCTAGCTGAGTTCTTGGCTTCAACAACATCCTGTTCTGCAGTATATAGGTGGAAATAATTTTTAATATGCCACCTTTCAGTTTCTTAGGAAGGAGAGAAATATAAAGGCTCATTGTCTCGCTCCACCCCAGGTCAACCAAACTCAGAAATAGGATCATGAAATCATGACAATCTTACTGTACTACTCACAAGAGATGTTTTAAGATAGACATGTCTGCTTTATTTCCTAGTTAAGCAAGTTATCTGTTACAAGCCATTTTGCTCCTTCTTGTGGATCAGACTGAAGAAAGTGATGGTTTTGATTCCCCATATGTTGATTCTAAGGGCTCTTGCACAGATGTCACTGGAATGCAAACTCATCCTCAGTCCCTCACACCACCAGCATTTCCCCAACATATTTCTTACACTGGGATACCTTGTTTGAGGATGATGCATAATAGTTTAGTGTTCCCACAAGCAAAGGAAATCCCTAGCTGCCTATCTAGGCTCACTAACGTGAGCTAAAATTTGAATCTATGTATCTCAGAGTACATTTAGAAGTGGCAGACCCCATATTGCCAATCCCAAATATTTAAAAATCTGGCGTTGGGGCCCAAGATTTCATGAGATTGGCTTTGAAAGCTTGACATTTTTTTAAATGATACATTTCTGGATTCATGTTATTTGCCTTCTTCCTTTTAAGCCTTCAAGATGAAGTTCATACTGTATTTTGAAGCTTTTCTTCAAAACAATGTGGGCTAGAAAGTTTTTTTATAATAATGAAAACTGATATTTTCTCCGAATCACATCTCCAGAAGTTAGAATTTAAGTAAATTATCAAATATTGTCTCAGTTGGAAACTCTGCAGTATCTCCCTTGTAGAAGTGTAGGATGTACTCCACTCTCAGCTTAGACTTCTGAGGGCAAGAGGGTCATAAGGGAAATGCTAAGGCAATCCTGCATTTGGAGAACTGCTTGCATTTAGCTATGCTTTTTGTTCCCTATCCTGCAGCTCCAGGATTGCAAACATTAACATTCTGGCTGCTTCCTGCATTGGTATGTTTGGTGGGAAAAGGCTACCAGAGCCTCTTCACCTCCCTGATGTACCCCTATAGGGGTCATTAGAATCTTCTACTAAAATTCAGCCTCACATATTTTAAATTGTGACAGTGACTTTCACTAGATTAATTGCATTTGAAGTTGCTGTCTGTGTTTGTGGTGTTAAAGTTAGTTTTCACAAAGAGAATTATAGTGCCACAAAGAAAATAGGACTTCTGTAAGACTGGCTGTTGAACTCTTGAAGAATAGAAATACTATTTTCATGAAACTAGCACTATTACTGAAAAACAAAAAAAACCCACTTATTTGTAAACTGAATACTTTCTAAATAGAAATAGCAAAGTTTATGATGGGAAGTCTGCAGGAAAAATCGGGTTTTTTTCTTCATGTATTGTCAAAAGAATATTTAAACCTTACCAAAAATAGCCCAAAGATCAGGCTTCATGTCATATGAACATATTCATGCATTTGGAATTTAGAAAAAAAATCCTTTAATTTGCACCTCACTTTCCCCTGCGATTGACAGGTAACTGTATTTACTGTTTTTCATTTCAGTATAGTCTCTCTCTCTCTCTCTCTCTCTCTCTCTCTCTGCAGGCCTGAAATCTGTTCCGTAATTAAACTGAATCACATGTTAGCATAGAAAGTTACTGACAGGATTATCATTCCAGTGCTATGCAATTTTCATCACATACATAGGTTTGCTAAAATGATATACAAAGGTCATATAAAGATGGAGTGAAAAGACCAATGTATTCCATCTAAGGATATGTGAAATTACTTTGGAACACTTCATTGTCATTATTTCTATACAGTAAAAATAATTTTCTCATTTTTGGAGCCTATAGATTAAATTAATCCCCAAATCAGACATTAAATTCCTCAGATCAAGTCATGAGTTACAGTGCACTGTTGCGATAATTGGGGAGAACAGGATGGAGCTATCCCATGCCACTAAAAGGCTTAGCATATTAATAGCCCTTTGACACTATCAGTCATTCAACTGCAGGACTCTGTCACACAGAAGAATAGACTACTCACTGCCAACAGGAAGCACTGGCAAAGCAAAAGTGACATTAATTCCCTGTTAAATGAAACTGAGCTATTGTTTTGATATACATCATACATGAAAACAGTTGCCTACTCATATATTCTTCATAAACTTGCTTTCAGTTAGGGTAACTTTCTGTTACATTTTACTTAACTAAGATATTTTATCAAATTTAATTTAATCAAAAACATTAATTGCAGCACAACTGCAACTATATAAACTCACATTTAATTTGAAACAGAAATGAGAAATCCATATACATCTTTTTTTCCCTTCAGACCAGTGTATCAGGGCAACCTATATGAGTTCCGTTGTAGCCGATATAAACAACTAAGTTATTCACGTTTACCTCAAACATTAACGTATCATAACTAAATCAGGGAGGATCTAATTGATCTATGTGTTGTAAAAGTAAGACTTTAACTTGTAAATTACCAGAGAGGTTATATGCTCATTGCTTTTTCTCTTCCTGCTTCTCTGAGAAGCAGTTAGTCAGCTGAGAGATTCATTGGGTTTGGATGATTACATAATCTGCTAATTTTATGCCTGTATTTATTATTTTCCCCTAGTATTTACTCTGGTTTCTAAACCTTATTTCTGCTATTAGCTTCTGTTTAAGTCATTGTTTCAAAGGGAAAAATGTTTATTTCAGGAAAGTATTTATTTCAGGGAAGTTAACTTTTGTTCCAGGAAGAAGAGAGAAACAGGTTTAAATGAGTTAGACTTCATCCAGAAGATTTATGTAATCCCTTTTATGCCAGTGTACTCTTCCCATCAATTCAGAGAATTTAATTACAAATAAATAATCCATCTTGTTGAAACAACTATTCTCACTTATTTTTCATTCTTATATTATTTAAGTGTAGTGGGGGAAAAACAGGCAGACAACTCTAGTGCAAAAGCTTGAGGGGTAGCTAAATTAGTCTGTAACAGGTAAAACTAAAAAACAGCAACAAATAGTCTAGTAGCACCTTAAAGACTAACAAAATATGTAGATGGTATCATGAGCTTCCATGGCCACAACCCACTTCTTCAGATGACAACATCTTTTGAACATGCAAGGCACTGCATTCAGCCATATGAAGTGGAAATCCATCAACTACACAAAGAAACTCTAGTGCAATAATTTAAGTTATAATATTCTGTTTTCTTCTTAAATAACAGACCACAATGTCGCTGTTACTCTCATATTTGATTCTTTGCATTTTTATTTGTGTCTGAACGCTCTGTCTAACTTTCATTTCCCATTTTAGAGGTATATCATTTTAATATTAGGAAAGAGAAGAGTTAAAATATCACACCAATGCAATAAAATTGCTCTGGTAAGATGTACATATTTAAGTGGTCACAGAAGTTGTTATGAGAAACATTACATAGAGATAACAGAATTTTTTGGTTGTGTGTGGGGCGGAGGGTTGTTTGGGTTTTTTAAGCTTATCATTCAGCCTGTTGAGTGCACTTCCCAAGCACTTAGTTTCAGATCCAGCTTGACAGGATGAAGGTTACAAACTAACATCTGTTAGTCTATAAGGTGCCACAGGACTCCTCATCGCTTTTGCAGATCCAGACTAACACGGCTACCCCTCTGAAACATGAAGGTTGTTTTAGGTTTCCCAAACAGTAGCTTTGTAAGAACAACAACATAAAACAATAATATTCAGAGATTTTTGGTGTTCCCAACAATTCATAGTAAGCCATAAAGATTAATTTTCAATTGTATTTTTCCTGCACAAATCCTTTTTCCAGGTTTCCATATAGCTTTAGTTTAGAGTCCATGAATCTTTACCTCTGTTATTCCTTGCCTCCTTTTATTGGAATTCACTTGAGGAAACGCTATTAGATGTTACCTTTTTTGCAGGAGAGGTGATTGCCTTGAGAAAAGGGAACATGTGATGAAATATAAGGATCCATTTCTTAATAAAATTAACACTATATTTAAGTTCTCATGAATTTGGTGTAGAGAAAGACATATGAGGATTCTAAAAGATAACACAGACCTCCAGAAAAAATCCTATAATTTTAATTTCCCTTACTGGTTCTGATATTTAGATTTGGGAAGCAATTTATATCAATTCACAGATGGTTCGCCATTAAAAACAATCTTTTTTCCCACAGACACCCAAATTTCATAAGACGGATAGGGAATGTATGAATTAATTTTATGAGACAGATATGGGAATATTTCCATTCCATATGTTTATACCATTCCCTATAGAACAACCTGAAGTGTTAATGTAAGCCACCTCACTCAGTCACGGGCCCCAGACCTATGCTCAGGGCTCGTAAATAAATGCTCAGTGGTCCCCTTTAAGCTCCAGCTCTGAGTTCAGGGTGGGGCAGACAAACAAACATAAGTTCACTGTTCAAATAGGCCCAGGTCCTGATTCAGGGCAGTGCAGATAAACACAGTTCCAGGTAGGCCCAATTTCGGCGGGTTAGACAAATAGCCAACCTATCACTGGCAAGAGAGGGGGAGACTGTCACCCAAGGTGTGGGGTAGCAGGGGGGATGCAGACCCCCCTACTCCACTGCATCCTGGCCCAAGGCCTTAGCAGGTTACCACATCATAGAAAAGTTATATGTCTTTAAGTCACCAGGTCCTTGTGAATGCATCCTAAAATACTCAAGGAGCTGACTGAAGAGATATATGAGCCATTGGCTATTATCTTTGAAAAGTCATGGAAGATGAGAGAGATTCCAGAAGACTGGAGAATGACACATATAGTGCCCATCTATAAAAAGGGAAATAAGGACAACCCAGGGAATTACAGACTAGTCTGTACCAGGAAAGATATTGAAGCAAATAGTTATGGAATCATTTGGAAGACAGTAAGGTGATAAGTAACAGTAAAGTTGATAGCTTTTTTATGGTGAAGTAGCTTTGTGGATAGGGGGAAATGGTAGATGTGATATATCTAGACTTAGTATAGCTTCTGATATAGTCTCATATCACCTTCTCAATAAACTAGGGAAATATAATCTAGATGGGACTTCTATTAGGTGGGTAAATAACTGGTTGGATAACCATTCCCAGAGAGTAGTTATCCATGGTTCACAGTCATGCCGGAAGGGTATAACAAGTGGGGTTCCAAAGGAGTCAGCTTTGGGACCTGTTCTGTTCCATATCTTCATCAATAATTTAGAGAAATATGTTTATAAAGTTTGCAGATGATATCAAGCTGGGAGGGGTTGCAGGAGTATTGATGAAAATTCAAAATTTGTACGAACAAACTGGAGAAATGGTCTGAGGTAAATAGGATAAAATTCAATAGAGACAAATGCAAAGTAGTTCAGCTTAGGAAGAAACATTCCATTACACACATATAAAATGGGAAATGACATTACACATGTACAAATGACTGCCTAGGAAAGGTTATTGCAACTCTTCAAGGTGTCATAGTGGACCCTGAGCTAAAAATGCATCAACGGTGTGATACTGTTGCAAAAAAAAGCAAACATCATTCTGGGATGCATTAGCAGAAGTGTTGTAAACAAGACCTGAAAAATAATTCTTCTGTTCTGCTCTGCACTGATTAAGCCTCAACTGGAGTATTGTGTACAGTTCTAGGTACCACATATCTTGAAAAGTGTGAACAATTTGGAGAAGGTCCAGAGAACAACAAAAATGATTAAAGGTCTTGGAAAACATGACCTACGAGGGAAGATTAAAAGAACTGGGCTTATTTAGTCTGCAAAAGAGAGAGCATGATAACTGTTTACAAGTATCTAAAATATTGTTACGAAAAGGAGGGAGAAAAATTATTCTCCTTTAACCTCTAAGGCTAGGACAAGAAGCAATGAGTTTAAACTGCAGCAAGGGAGGTGTAGGTTGCTCATTAGGAAAAATTTCCTAGCTGTTCAGGATGGTTAAGAATTGGAATATATTGCCTTAGGAGGTCATGAAACTCCATCATGGGAGATTTTTTAGACCAGGTTAGATAAACACCTGTCAAGATGGTTTAGATGATGCTGGTCCTGCCATGGGTGGGGATTGGACTTGACCTCTAGAGGTCCCTTACAGTTCTTTGATTCTATACATTGTCTTTTCCCCTGGATTCTTCGCTGATAGTTCTTGATCTCTGGGTTACGCTTGTAAAGGTTTGCTATGACTCTTCTTAAAAAGCATCCTACGATTTAGTTATATTTTGTGGAGAAAGGTCAATGGAATCATGCTCACAAAAGATGAAACAGAGTAGTGACACATAGGAGAGGAAATGTGAATAAAATAACCACATTCTGTATTTTGGATGATATTTCATAGTGTGTGGGCTACGCTGTTGTGATTATCATAATATTATCAGGTCCCCATGAAGCTCAGTAGCCCTTCATTTCTTCTCCTCTCCCCTTGCTGCTTTCTTTACACATGCAGAAATCCTCTTGGCTAATAGACTGTACCAGTCTTAGTCTATGTGATGTTTATTAGAAAAGTGTAATACTCTAGAGGAAATCCAATGATTCTGCAAACCACAAGAACTGGATGAACATGGTTTGTTATTCAGAACACCAAGATGAAATTGTTTAGTAATAGCAGCATAAAATGAGATGGTTTGAATGGCTCTGGTAAACCTCCCATTTTAATTTTCTGGCCAGGAAAAACATCTGAATTGTGAAAAGAAGTTTCCTTTAAGCTATTTGCATGAAATAGGTCCAAGTCACTAACAAGTACACTATTTGTTATACAAATAATATTCTATTAGTGTACTGAGTATATTCATTTATAGGTTGGCACTCCCAAATCTGTGATTCTCTGGTCCAGCAACATCCATGGTCCGGCATGACTTCAGATGTCCTGGATGAGAGAATCTCAGAGCAGGAAGGCAAGCAACTGAGGGTATGTCTACACTACCCCACTAGTTTGTACTAGCGGGGTAATGTAGGCATATCGCACTTGCAAATGAAGCCTGGGATTTGAATTTCCCGGGATACATTTGCATAAGCGGGGAGCCGCCATTTTTAAAACCCTGCTGGTTCGAACCCCGTGCAGCGCGGCTACATGGGGCACGAACTAGGTAGTTCGAACTAGGCTTCCTAGTTCAAACTACCGTTTCTCCTCGTGAAATGGCTTCCTAGTTCAAACTACCTAGTTCGTGCCCCGTGTAGCCGCGCTGCACGGGGTTCGAACCAGCGGGGTTTTAAAAATGGCGGCTCCCCGCTTATGCAAATGAAGCCCGGGAAATTCAAATCCCGGGCTTCATTTGCAAGTGCGGTATGCCTACATTACCCTCCTAGTTCAAACTAGGAGGGTAGTGTAGACATACCCTAAGAGCCCAGTGCAACTGGTGGCAGCAGCGAGTGGCAGAGTGCAATTGGGGCTGCCTGCTGCCTGGCAGTCAGGCCTGGACCATGGCATATCAGGAGGGGAAGCTTGGCAGGGCTGCATCAGCCTGGGTAGTGGTGGCAGTGGATCTGGGGTTGCAGCCGCAGCAGCCCAGGAAGGAAAGCTGTCCAGGGCCGCAGCATCCTGGTAGAATCAGCATAGCCAAGGCCTTGTGCTGCCCGGCAGTGGGGCTTGGGGCTATTGCAGTTTGGTTGGGCAGCGTGCCACTAGGCTGGCAGTGGAGCCAGGGCTGGAGCTGGCCAGTAGGCAGCCCATCTGGGCCAAAGGATTCAGCAGCAGGGAGGGTCAGTGGGTTGAGGGGCTGTTGTCAGGGGATCTCCCCTTGTCCAGCAAATTCCCTCATCCAGGACCCGTCAGGTCCCAAGGATGCCAGACCAAAGAGGTCCAACCTCTACTTTCTCCCCCCCAGTCTCTTTCAGTCAGATTCCACCTTCTTGTTTTCCAAAAAAAATCTTCCTAGTGCAGTGTTAATAAAGTATGAAACAGCTATGCATTTGCTGGAAGATTAACATGTCTATATAATGTACAACTCATTTGTAGCGTTGAGTCTTTTCATCCCATCACTTATAAATTATGCAGTCAACCCCTAGATCATAAAAATAAGTGTCTCACATAGCCAGCATACTGATAAAATACAGTGTTGTCACTTTAAATATATGACTAATCTTAAGATTTCATAGCCTTCTTAGCCATTAGTGCATCTTGAACACCCACCACACAACTTGGGGTTACCATTCTAGAGTCATTTCTATCTGAGGAGTGTAGGCCCAAGTACACTTTCTAGTGTCCACACAAGTAGACAGTGGGAGAGAGAGGTCACACCTAGGCCATGTCTTCACTTCCTGGAAGATTGACACTGCAGCAATAGATCTTCTGGAGTTCGATTTAGTGGGTCTAGTAAAGACCAACTAGATCAAACACTGAGGGTGCCCCTGTTAATGCCAGAACTCTTATTTCTTGCAAGTAGTAAGGGAAGTTGATGGGAGCATTTCTCCTGCCAACCTCCTGCTGTGAGAGTGGCACCAAAGCTCAGCTTAAGTTACGTCAACTCCAGCTACGTTTTTTACACAGCTGGAATTGCGTACCTTAAGCCAACCTTTGGCTATAGTGTGGACCTGGTCTTAGTCAGTAGCAAGCAAAGGAATTTTTATCTTAAGGATACTTATTGATTGTGGAACAACTCCATAGCAGGTCTCACTGCCTTTGGAGAAGAAATGGACACTGAACGCAATACACTTCTCCTGGGCTGCCAAACCTTTCACAGCCAAGATAATGAATTCCAATACCAGTATGCCCCATTCTTCTATCTATCTACTCCAACCCTTGTACAGTGGTATTGCACCAAATCCATTGCTTTGTTTTCTGTTCATATGATATATTTCATCACCAGGAAAGCTTTAAATGAGGTTTTAATTTGTGGATGTCATATTAGGATTCAAAATTTCAGAGAAGTAAGTCCTGTGCATACTGGTAAAGATTTAAGGACCTGATTTCCAGAATTACATGCATAGTGTTTTGCACCTAATTAGCATGAGAAGTCACTGAGGTAATGTTCTCTATGTGCATGGCAGTTAGTGTTACCCACTCTCACAATTTTATCACAAGTCTATAATATGTATTGTTTTCCATTAAAACTCCAGCTCATGGAATGATATGATTAGTTGAGAATCTCAGTTTTCATTAAAAAAAGGTTTTAGCAGTCATGGTTGAAGGGGAAAGCTTGACAACAAGAACCCCAAAGATGACTTTCCTCTCAAAGCCCAAATTTTTAAACCCCTTTTTAAAAAGATGGTGTCATGATTTCCGGAGCCTGGCTTGATTTCTGAACACTTGGGTTTTGGCGAAACTGAGGAAATTGGCTGTTACAAGTTTTAGCATTTTCTTGAAATATGAAGATTCTCAATATTTTAGATATAACTGTGTAAGGTGTATCTGCAAAAGGATTACCAGAGATATGCATTAAAATGTATGTGTTTGAGAATCAAAGCTTCCATCATAAATTGTAGCTGAGCTTCTCTTTTATGTTGAAAAGACATACATTCTGCAGGAGATGCTACCTGCCTTGTTTAGCTCCGTGAACAGGACCAGTTATTTGCATCCTGGCATTACAGATCTGTAGATCTGCTAATCAGTTCATTCCACGAACTTGTTGGAATGAAGAATGCTTACGAGACTCCTGTCTACTGTTTAGTTTTAATATAAAATACATAATTGAGCTCTGACTGGTTAAGTGACTTAAGAGTCTAAGTACCATTTTCACAAATAATTGAAGAAGGAATTTAGGAGCCAATGTGTCACTGAAAGCCCAAGTTATTTAAAAGTATTTAGGTACCTAACCATTCAGATATGTTCCTAGGCACTTTTGAAAATCCTACTAGGTTCCTAACTGCATCTTTAGGTGTCTAAATAGCTTTTAAAATCTTATCATCAGTGCCTAACTCACCTTTGAAAATGAAATTTAGACTCCTAAGAAACTAAATGTTTTTGAAAACATTGTTTCTGACAATAATTAAATTCATAATCACTACAGAGATATCACTTACAATAAAGCCAACAAACATATCAGCCTGTAAATACAGTAGCGAAACAAAACCCATTCCACTCTATGCAAAACTTCATGCACTCAACCTTCCCCAGAAGCCTTCTCTCATACATGTGGGTCAGATTTTCACGCACAAATATCTCTCCCCCCCCCTTTTTTTTACAGACATTGTTTTGTGCAGATGTTATCCTGGTGTTGTATTCTCACTGTGGATTTTTGCATGTTAAAATGGATATTGACAAATGTGTCTTGACACTTTTGAAAATGTGGCCTTCTATTTCCTGCTTATGCATATATTGGATACACTGCTTAAATGTATTAATCTTACACAATGCTGTTCACAGGTATTGTGTGCCAAAACATTGCTCTGGAGACACTAGTGTTCCCAACATATACACAGTAAAACAAACAGAAGAATATACAGTGCAAACTGTGTTGCCCTTAGCAATTAACCACTTATATCCTAATCAGTTCCCTTCCTCCTCTGTAACGTTTATGATTCTTTTCTCCCCTCCTACCTTCTTCCTCCTCTGCTATTTCCTTTTTGTTCTTCTGTCTCTCCTGCTTCTTTCTTTCTTTTTTACCTTTTGCTACTAGAGTGCTATACAATGGACATATAGGCTGTGTCTACACTGGCCACATAACCCGTAATAGCTATGGAAATGAGAGAAGTCAGAATAGGGAAATGCGCGGGGGATTTAAATATCCCCCGCGGGATTTAAATAAACATGGCCGCCGCTTTTTTCCGGCTTGGGGAAAAGCCGGAAAAGAGCGTCCAGACTGGCGCTACTTGCAAGTAGGAATAAGAGATCCTCCGGAATAAGGCTTTATTCTGGAGAATCGCGCCAGTCTGGACGCTCTTTTCCGGCTTTTCCCCAAGCTGGAAAAAAGCGGCGGCCATGTTTATTTAAATCCCGCGGGGGATATTTAAATCCCCCGCGCATTTCCCTATTCTGACTTCTCTCATTTCCATAGCTATTACGGGTTATGTGGCCAGTGTAGACACGGCCATATTGTAATCTACTATATATGTGAGGGTTTATCTATTTATTTATCTGTTTGTTCAAGAATTTCTTTTAGTTAAGAGCTAGGACCACCAAATTTGGTATACAGCTTCCTCTTATCATAATTTAAAGTAACATAAGGGTTTGGTTGTGCCAGAACAATGGGATGTGTCCAGAATGGGATTGCTTCTCATAAAAACATACAGAAAAGAGCCAGAATCACCAAGGAGATGCAAGGGGCTGGCCTCAGCCCTGAGCTTCCCACGCACAAGGTGCCCTTTAACGAAAGGGTGGAGGCTGAACTTCCCACCACCCCAAGATTTATATGGGGACATTGCTGGCTGTTCCCCCTTGTCAGGAAGTGAGGGGAAAGTACGCAGTTTGCAGCATTCTTCACTCTGGCTGGGGACCGCAGTGGGCAGACAAACTGTGCACTTTGTTCTAGCTCCCTGACAGGGTCAGGAAGGGAAAGCGCAATCAGACCCGATATGAATCTACATGCGTGCTGGCAAAATACAGCCCAGGAGCCAGATCCAGCCCACAAAACCACTGGATTCTGCCCACGGACCACTCTGCTGGAACCCTCAGGCTCACATCTGCTGCAGGTTTAAAGCGCAGTTCAGCGATTCTCTGCTCTGGAGGGAGGGGAAAGCTTTCTGTGATCTCCCTGCCCCCAGCCCAATCCTCAGCTCAGGGAGCCCAGCCTGTCTTGGGGATGCTGCAGAACTGCCGGCGTAGGTAAGCGCCTCCCAACCACAGCCTGCCTTTGGCACCCCTGCCCCTCCCGCATCCCAACTCCCTCCCCCAGATTACCATCCAAACCCTCTGCACTCCCCTGCCACTGGTCACAACTCCCTCCTAGACCATGTATCACCTCCTACACTCATCCTCCAGGCCAGAATCCCCTCCTGCACCCAAACACCCTCCTAGACCTGCACCCTAATGCCCATACCCAGGTCACAACCCCCTCCTTCACCCAAACTCCTTCTCAGGCCTCATGCTGTCTCCTGCACTCCAGTCCCTTTCCCCATGTGTCCTTCTGTACCCAACCTCCATCCTAGGCCCCACATCTCCCCCACAGAAAAGTGTGGCCATTGACCACTTTCCACCAAAAATTATTGCCCACGCCACCAAAAATTATTGCCCACCACTGATCTACACACACACACACACACACATAGAACCCCCTGCCCAGAGACTCTCCTCACCCCCATCCCTAAGTCTTGGACACACCCTGTCCCTCAGTCTCCTGCTCTGAACCCATGCTTAAGGACCTGAGCAATGCTGGGTAAATGTGCTACTGTAGTAAGTAATAATATCTAGCTTTTATAAGTATTTTTAGCAATACATCTGTGTAAAAGGAGGTTGGCATTATGACCCATCCCCATTTTACAGATGAAGAAACTATGGCACACAGAGGTGATTTGACTTGTCTAAAACTTCCCAGAGGGCCAGTAAATAGTATTTAGATAACTTAAGTATCTGTCCAGTCCAGGTGCAATTTAGCCAACACATTTCACTAATAGCAAATGTGCCAGTAGATGGCACTCACTTCTGTTCTGGGGGGAGGGGCAGAAAAGGGAGTGGTTTCCTCTGTGCAGCTCTTTACATGCAGCTTGTATCTTTTCAATCTTTTTTTTTTTTGCTCCACCTTTTTTGACCTATCTTCCCTTTCCTTCTTTTTCTTTGCCCTTTGCCACACTGTCTTTTTTGCAAGTTCTCCTTTCTGTCTCCCACACATTCTGATTTTCAGGGCCCTCTCCTGTCCTCATTTTTTCCCCTTGTGCCCTTTCTTTTTTGGCTGAGAGAAGAGACAGTATGACTTTAGAACAACCCTTTACTAACAATACCCTCCTTAGGGCTACTCCAGTGAGTAAGGTGGGCAGGATTTGGTCTCAAACATCTGATGCTTTAAAATTCCTAAGGATACATATCTGATCTTTTGGTTCTACTAATGCGCCACCAAATTATAAACAGGTGGGCTGGTGATATATTTAAAAACAAAAATGGTGTTCACTTCAGGAAAGGCTCCTGGAGCCTGGGCACCACATATTTTTTGAGTAATAAAATAAACACTATGCTTTTTAAAATAATTTTTACTTACAAGATCCATACTGGTAAGGTCAAAATGCAAATGAGTATGTCTCCAGACAGCTTAATTTTATTATGTGTAGTTTTCCTTTATGACTAAGCAAAATGTTAATAAGATGGATATGGGCTGTAAAGTCCAGATCTGGATGCAGCCTTTCATCAGGTTTGGAGGAGTATAGATCTGGAGTTTCTTGTAATCCCCTCTACAGTGATAGCTCCAAATTGCACACTTCAGATACAGATAAAGCACTTTCAGCAAGTAGGGAGTGATCCAGGCTTATGGTTTGGGCCTTGATTTAATTCACCTCAGTGGATGCATATGGATGCAATTTGATATATTACTCTCAGTGGAAGACAGCTCTCAATTGCAGCTGCTCAGTGGCAAATGCCTAGGACATGAAATGAATTGTTACAGCTTCCAGACACACTGTTCTGCCTCCACCTCTACTCCTCCTCCCCTCCCCCATCCTTAGCAGTCTTACATAATTCATGGACTTTTCTTGGCCACCTATGTTTGGGATACCTGCTCTACTTCACCTTCCTGGAATAGGATTACAGAGAGGTTGGGTCACTGCATCCCTACTTTGGATAAACTTCCCGTTGCCACAGACTACAATCAGGAGTCAACTCAAGCATCAAATCATTCCACTATTTAACATCTTTAAATGTCTAGCATTAAATTTATGCATTTCTTTGAAGTTTGAATTTGGAGTGTGCAATTTGTTGTAGTCCCCTTTCCCACCTTCTCACAAACAGAGTGAGGATGTTAAATTCTAGAAGAAGAAATGATGAAACATTTGTTTTTCAAGTCTTAGAGCAGATGACATATTTGTAGTACTGTATAATTTTTTCACTACAAAATTAAGTACAAAATCCTGTTGCTCTTCATGCAAGAGTTTTTAAATTGGGTCCTTCTTTATTCCTTCCTTTTCATGAGTATTGCAGTTTTGATGAGTCCAGTGTGTAAAATAGGATTTTCAGTCGCCCTGCCTACACCATTTATTGGTTGAAAAGTATTGTGTGAAACATCCATATAGAGCTCATTTCAGGCATCAGCCATTATTTCTTAAAGTGTCTTATTTTGTTTTGCTCTTCTAGCTGTCCTGATCAGTTTAGATCTCATTCATTATTGCCTCTTCCACAATTATTTTCAGACTTAACAAATTTGGAAAATTGAACCACTTTCTAATTTTAATTTACTTATTTCCCTACTTGGTTATTTTGCCTTTATCTATTTAAATTTAAAAATACAAATTGGCATTCAATTTTTGTTTGAATGTAAATGTTCTTTTAACCATATGAATAACAATGCATGTATTAAAATTGATGGATTTTACATTTCTTGACCATTGAAAACTGAACCAGAGGGACAATGGGCTATACAAGGAATGCAGGACCCAGGTCCCTAAACTGTAAGGAAAAGAAATGTAAAAGAAAGAATGTTTTCTGTTTCCCATTAAAAGTTATTACATTATCCTTTTATTTGTAATCAGCTGCTCTTTTGGAATGGCACATGCATAATTTTCTGATAAGAACTGCTTATTTTCAATTATTTCACTGTGATCTTGGAGTCCCCAAGATTCAGGAATTATAGGGATTCTGTTTTTAACCCTCATTTATATTGCACTTCAGTTTAACTAACAGTTTCCAATTTAGACACCATGTTGTTAAGGGCAGGTATGAGTAATGGCATTTCCCACCAAATAATATAGGTTGAGCCTCTCTAATCTAGCACTATCTGGTCCATCAACATCCATGGTTTGGCATGATTTTAATTAGTTTATCATGGGCATGGCCAAATTTCTTGTGGTCCCATAAAGTTTGTTTATAGCAACCAGTCCTGGCTGTCAGCATTCTGTGCTGTTATTTTGTCTTCCAAGAGCTCAGCAAGCAGTAGAAGTGTTGATAATGCTGCTAGATAAGATTGACCTTCCATGGTCAAGAAACTTCTCTGATTCGGCACCAGTCAGGTCCTAAGGATGCCAGACTAGAGAGGTTCAGCCTGTACTTTCAGTATTTTTTCCTTAAATTGGATGTAGAGTAACAACATCTTTGCATCCTGGAATATTTGAACATTGATCTTCACTCTGTTTGAAAGTTTGTTTTCATTATCAGAATATTATACTGTTATCAATCTCACTTTTGTGCTCTGCCATCCAAGGACCTGCATAGTGACATATCTTGACCTCTGATAGCAGTGTCTGTAATTCAGAAGTCAAAGGGTGACATATTTTAGGATCTTCTAAGCCATTAAATGGAATGTTTTTACAATGGCTACCCTTCCTGAAGTCTCAGGGCATAGCCAAGTTAGTTTGTACAGGAAAAAACAACAAATGGTCTGGTAGCACTTTATAAACTAAGAAAACATGTAGATGGTATTCTCGCTTACAGACAACCCTCCAACCTGGAACGATTTATTTCCGGTAACCATGCCACACAACCACATCATAAACATCCAGGAACCCAACCCTGCAACCATCAGGCGCCCACATATGTATACAAGCAGGGCCAGATGGAGGCATGGGCGAGCCGGGCAGCTGCCCAGGGTGCCAATCGATGAAGGGCGCCTGATGGCAGCTGTAAGGGCGCGCAGCATCCCTGACAGCTGCCATCAGGAGCTGCGCGCCTGGCTCCCGCAGCGCCAGCCCCAAGGCACCGGCCAGCAGTGCCCTTCCCCTCATGGCTGCGGGGCCCTGCATGGCCCGGCGAGCACAACAGCAGCCTTTGATATTCACCATATTAGTCAGGAGAGGTAAAGCCATGAGTTATTCAGGTCATCTCAAATTGATCTGAGGAAGTGGGTCTGGCCCACGAAAGCTCATCACCTAATAAACCATCTTATTAGTCTTTAAAGTGCTACATAGTTCTGTCTTTTGAGTGCTAACAAGACCTTCTTAGCATCAAACGTCATTAGTCATTTATGTATGGAATAAAAGTTAATTTAGAAAATTCATAGAGTTTTAAAAGTGTTTACTAGTACTATTTTTGTCATATCCTTCTACCTGCAAAAGCTATCTTAATGATAAGGTAAAGGTGGATCTCTGAATTACAGAAATATCAAAATACAAATGTAATTTCTGCATCTTTACATCAAGGAGTTATGAATTTAAAGTCTGGTATATTGTAAATGCACAGGTGATCAAACAAATATGTTTCAGCAGAAAGCATGGAATCCCATCTCTTCAAATTGATATTGTACTGATGTTTCTAGCCCTGGTGATTCATGATATGTTAAAATGTCATGGCCTAGAATACAGTATTGCATATAGAAATTTAATTTCTCCCGATTACATTGTTAAAGGAAAGAAGGAAGCATTTTTAATGTCAGGTTCTTTAATAATTGAAAAAAGCATGACAGCTGCTTGAAATTTTTTGAGAGATTTTGAATATCTGGCTGAGGTGGGTTAGTGAGCAAAGTGCAAGGAAGGAGGTAAAAGGTGCAACCATATTATATTTTTCTTGAATTTATCCCATGGATGTAGATATAAGAAATGTATTTCATTTTAGTACAACTACTCACACTTACAGACCCACACATTGTATATACATGCATACAGAAACAAACATGGGAAGCTTATAATTAACACACTCATGGGCCAAGCTTCTTGGATTTAGGAGCCTAAAATTAGGCTCCTAAATCCAAGAAGTAGTATAATGTGTTTAGTAACAAAATATAGATTTAGGAGCCTAACTGCAAATATCCCAGTTTCAAATTTTAGCTCTTTTGACTGAAGTTGTGTACTCAGACTTGAAGACACCCAGATCTAGTAGCCAACCACTTCTGAATATTTGACACTCAGAATGTCTACAGTAGGAAATTATTTCAAAATAACTAAATTCAAAATAATAACTCCCAAAATAACAAAATTGAAATAGCGTGTTCACACTACAGGGGTGCCTTGAAATTAGTCCGAGGTTGGCTCCATTGTTGTGTACACAGTACCTCAACTTAGAGCCCCAGGAAGCACTGGGAAGTAATTACTTTGAATTATTCTGGGGAATAGTTAGTTTGAAATAGCAGCAGCGAAGCATCCACACTAATGCTATTTCAAAATAACTATTTTGAAGTGTTATTCCCCAAGGAAAGCAGAAGTACAGATTTTTAAATAACCAGTCCATTACTTCAAAATAACGGGCTTGGTAGTGTGGACATTCCACTTATTACTTTGAAATAAAGGGGTTTATTTGGAAATAACTCCCTAGTGTAGACCCAGACACAGTGACTTTCCCTAGGTTCTTTTGTGAGTCAGTGGAAGAGCTGAAACTAGACCCAAGAAGTCTAGACTTCTATTTGACTCCCTCTGATTTATATTCAGTCTGAATTCTTGTTTAAAACTAACATAAAAATACTGCCTTTTTATTTTGTCTTCTTGTCAGAGTTGAAGTAGGCTGCACCCTAACTGCATTTCTGGAGAATTTCTTTTCTCTTTTCTGATCATTCTAGGTATCTATTTGGAACCTTCATTTCTCCTTATAGTATCATGCTTTTTTCCACTGAGAGATCTCATATATAGGCGTTTGTAGTGATTATATCATTACATGACTAAGGTGTCCACATCTCAGATAACATTTATTTGATGCCGCTTTATATCTTTCTTCTTTATCCATTAGGCCTTTTACCTTTGAATTGGACATTGGTTTGAGAGTTCTCTCCCTCCAAAAACCTGCTCACTTTACTAGCCCACAGCCTTAGGCTTCCATTTCTGAAAAGACTACTTGTCTGAATAAAGTGGTGGTGGGGAAATATCAGCTGTAATTTTTAAATTTTACATTACTTAAAACCAAATCCCTATCATTTTTATTTCTTAATTTATAAAAGGAATAATTGATATATTCCAAACAAATGAGAACTATTCTATATATTAAGCCTAACAGAGGGAAAATATAAAGCTAAAATATTTTGGAATACAGGGAAGCATGAGGGTGAATAATGAGAGCAGGACCTGACTTTTAGGTGTAATTGTATTTGGGCAGTGAAGACTTAAAACTGTTGCTCCAAATTATGCTCTCAGTGCCTGATTCAGAAAATTGCCTGAACACATGTTAAAACATATTCCTATTCAGCCAGGCCATTAAGCATGTGTTTGGAATGGGGCCTTAGTTGAGAGCTCAATATAGCCCAGTGAAGTAAATGAGTTCTGGTCTCAGCAATACTAGTTGAGATGACCACTGTTGTTTTTTTCCTGTCCTGAAAATAAACGTTTATGGACATCTACCAGGAGAATAAGATACACTATTATCTCATCAAAAGAAATCCCCCAGTGAACTTTACTTCTGGAAGCAAATCACCTTCCAGAGATACCATGCCATTTGCATTTTTTTCATGTTCTGTGATTAATGCTCTGGTTCTTCTCTTTCATTTTGTTTGGTCAATTGGAATACCTTTCGGTGTTTGTATTGTCACCTTGAGAAGTGATGGAGCTTTAACAAAGTGTCCTAATAAGATGGCATGGATCTGAAGCTTACCAGGAATGTGAATAGATATATCCGAACCATCACAGAAAGATAAAAATGAAAGAGGTTCAACAAATGACAAACCTATCTCATTAACATAGAAGAAAGGAAAAAAAGGTTATATCTATTCTCATTCAGAAGCATATTTGGATTTACAACTATGTGCTGTCAGCACACTGAAGCTACTGATCAAGAAAGTGTATTTAGCAAACTGGAACTATAAGTGTCATGGATACTGAGTTTCAGTAGAGAGCTGTATCCTTGAATAACTCCAGTTTATCCCAATGCTACTCACAATTACCTTTCCCCTAATACCACCAGTGCCATTCTGAATAAGAGCAAATCTCCCCAAACTCTTTACAATCAGTAACACAGGATTGCACACAGGAAAAATTCCATTTTTTCTATTGTGTTCACTCATCATTTATTTACAAATACACATTATAACTTTTATATACATTGCACATTTACATGGTAGAAAAGTACAAAACTATATATTTAAATGAATTTATATTTAATGCGCCATGTTTGAAAATATAAAATTGCATCAGAAAAAAAGTATTATGAAAAGCAAGAAACTTGAACTGATAAAGCTTTGATATACCTTTTAGGGACAGTTCAAAAGAACCTAAAAAGTGGTACTGCAGGGCCATCATAAAGGAACCACCTGATAAAGTATTTATGTATGTTACAAAAAATAAACAAACAAACAAACAAACAAAAAAACCCATGAACTTTGTTCTCGTTCTTGCTAACATTATTGTAGTTATTAACAACCTTCATAATTTGATTTCTTTGGGTGCAGTATTCTTATAGTACAGCATAAATGCTCAGCACGTTGAGAGCATTTAAATGAAGTTATTAGCAGAGAAAAGTTAAGTGGAAGAGGTGTCCTTAAAGATTGCCTCACTGCACTCTGAAAGTACATTTAAGTTAGTTACAGCGCCTTTTGGTCAGTCAAGATTCCTTGTAAACAAAACCCGAGGGATCATTTATGTACAAAACAGGCAAGAAGAAAATCCAATAAATAAACATAACAGAAACTGACATGCAAGTCTGTGAAAGTGGAAAGAAGTTAACAGTGAAAAAAAGAGATGAAAATTATGTGGAGAAGCTCTAAGGAATGGACTTTTATAGTTTACAAAAAAAAAAAAAAGCTTTACTTTACAAGCAAGAGACCTCACAATAAATAACACTGCTCTTCCCGTAACGAATAAATTTCTTCAAAAAACAAGGTGTACAGTCAACCAGACATTTTATGTATAAATTATAAAACATGACACAGTATAAATAAATGTCTACAAGACTCAACTATATGTATACTTTTCTTTCTCCCCAAAATAAATAAGCATACACTTATTTACAGTATGGACACTGATTTCTTGCCCAATGGCTGTTCCAATAGTGATGGAGGTTTTACCACTCTAGAATGGAAGATATAGGAAAGTTGTAGTCCGGGTCTTCATCTTCCTCTTCTTCCTCAGGGTCTTCATTAATGGCTAGATGGGGGAATACAGGGGAGCTGTTGTTTAAATAAGGACAACAACAGCGCAGAAGCAGCTCAGTGCATGTTTTCAAAGCCCTCTGAACAGCCATAATACAGCGTTGCATTTTACGTGACTTGTAGTGAGATGCTCTTTGGCATCTGCTGTTATGTAATATGGTTTTCTATACATAAGCTATGAAGTCATAACTGCAGCAAGTTCTGAAGAATCAATGGCTCAGGTTTTATTGGCAGATTCCTGAAATCAGATAAAAAGCGCTCTTGTGTTCTAGGTTTAACTGCTTTGTGTCCTTCATTCAGAGTTAGTAGAGGCAACTGCCCTAAAACAGAAACTCATGTGCTAACAGTAAGCTTAGGGGTTTTTTGGATGGAGTTAGGTTATATCCAAGTGTTAATAAAGCAAACAGCGAAGCACACTAAAGCAAACAAATTAGAAAATATAGCTACCATAATGCTCTCAGAGCAACCCCTTGCTGATAACATGACTTTTTCTCAAAACCACAGGCATCTTGAAAGTGTCCAAGCCACAGACTGTTGACTATCTGTTGCAATTTACCAATCACACCGGTGTATATAATACATATTATATATACTTCTAAAGGAAAATCTTTAAGTGAAATTCTCATCTTTAAAAGCATAAGTCTTTATTACCTAGGGATTGCCTTCAGAAGCCCTAAATATCTGCAAGGTTTAAAATCTCACTTACAGTTGCAAGATCCAGCGTGCTTTACTTCTAAAAGCACACCCATGGAGCAGGCTGCTTCCTTCATGGCACACTCACTTGGGTAGGTAGTGTTATCGCTGGCACAGACTGCTTCATCTGACTTGCTTTCAGGGCACAACTCATCACAGAGGGCACACCGACCTCTGCTAACCTTGAAATCCCATAAGCATTTCTTCCCAGCACTGCACTGGATATCTTCACAGGATTTGGCTTCTAAAAATATGAGATACCAGAAATGAATAAAGCAGAATCGCTCTTCTCATATATAGAGAACTCATAGGAAAATTAATATGAAGTTTACAGGTAAAATCCTGCTTACTTTACTCAAAGCACATAGTGCTTTTGGAAATCAGTGGACAGGGGAAGGGAGAGGGCAGTAGGGGAGGAGCAAAGTAAGCAGAATTTGGCCCCAGAAAGCTGGAATGAAATTTGCATATTCTAAATGACACCTGACCTTTTCTGGTTGAAACCAATGGGAATCCACTCACCCCAGTGACTTAAATGGGAAGTCTACAATTGGACAATTAATTAAACATTTCTACATTGATTATTTGTCAAGCTTAAACATATAAAATAGTCGTTTGTGTCATTAAAATAAATAGATGTGAGATCTTTAACTTGCAAAGATAATTTTTCAGACATGTAGTTACCTGAAATGCATATAATAAAAACACACACGTATTGTGATGATATTATTAAGAATTAGACCTTGTATAAAATACCAGGTTGGTTTGAGATTATGTTCTTATCTTAATCCACAACACCTCTCCTTAATCACTACATCTGACTGACATTAAATAACGTTTGCCAAGACCACTTGAAGACAAATGTTTCCAAGAATCCAGATCATCTGAATGTTGAGACTGTGTTACTCTGTTCATAGAATCATAGGATTGGTCATCTCATCCTGTCCCTTCATTCATGGCAAGACTATTTTTTATCTATTATGATATGTTGTCAAGTCATAATACATTTGAGGGCCTTACTACAGCTCCTATTAAAAATAGTATGGAAACTCACATTGATATCAAGGATTGAACCCTTTGTGGAAACTTCCCCCATTTGTTTGGGTAAAAACTGCAGGAGTCCACAACACATTCACTTCTAGGAAATAACCTGCATGCAGATACCTGCCTACTAAACTGTGAAACAACAAATTATGAAGAACTATTCCCTCTTCCCCTATAAGCACTCCAAAGGCTGATACCTACTGATACATTTTCCCTCGTAGGCTAATCCAATAGATCTGCCTAGTAGGCAGGTTGCCTTTCTCAGGTGGCAAGCACTAGCATACGTTATTCCATCATTCCCACAGAGATACTGTTCCGGGGAAGTAGGCTCCGGGCAAATCCGATTACAGGTCACACAGTAGGCATTATTAGTTTGATCAACCACACACGTGGAACTGCCTGGACATAAAACATCCCGACAAGTCTCTGAAATAAAGACGGAAACATATTAACAGGCGATCCAATGGTTCATACTGGGAGTGAATATGTGAAACAATCGAGGAAATGATAAAATCAAAGTCTTCGGCAGCTTCTTTCATAAAAAAAAGAGCCACGGGATAAAACCTTCATATCTCAGGGAAGCTGGTGTGAACACAGCGCGGCATGACTCTGGGGGACTCTCAATCAGCTATGGTTTGTCGGTTGAGCGTGGTTTACTTTTTGTCCCTCAGCATTTGAAACATCTTGTTATTGTGGGGAAGTACGTCAGCTCCTCCTCCCTACACTCAGACACACACCCTGTATTATTCGGGGAGGACTTGGTTAGATTTGCAAACCTACTTTTGCATTTGCCCTGATATTGGACTTCAAGTTCGGGTTGCTCTTTACATCTGGCTTTGAGGAGAGCACACTCGTTCCTGTAGGTTTTCCCATCTAAGCCACACACAGGACCTTTCCAAGTGACATTAGAGCAGTCCGGAGCACAAACACACCGAGGTTTGTTCTTCTTGTTCATTTTACATTTCTTTCCAGGTCCGCAGTCCACGTTCTCACACGTTTCTAAAAGGGGGAAGGGGAGGAGGCGAAAGAGGCAACATTTTAATACCTACTCTGCTCATCAGACTTCAGATAAACAGTGTTTACAAAATACCCCGACAATCCCACGATACAAAGGGAGCGAACAAGGTTTGTTTTTTTTTCAGCCAGAAAACAAAATGTGGGGTCCTGAGAGATCCACCAAATAGAAGGATCATTCTGGATCATATTTGACCACGCAGAGGCTACATCCCTTCCCCTTCTCACTAACTCCAGGTCCCAAGGAGCATTTACTTCCTGGGATGAACTTTAAAATCGTAATTGGAGCACGACACAGGGAAACACTGCTACCTCTGCTGACTCTGTCCCGGCCACCCCCACCACCCCAGTGCCTGCACCTGCGGTTTCGGAGCACTTTGCAAACACACCTTTGCATGGGATACAGTTTGGGGCGCCCCCGTTAAAAATCATCCACTTAAAAAGCGTGTTGTCGTTGACGTCTTCTTCAGTCCATGAAGTGGTGAGCCTGCCCGTTTTGCAGCACTCCTCCTTGCTCAGATCAGTCTTATAGAGGACTTGGCAGCGGCCGTTCTTTGCCTGCCGGAGCCAACAATTCCCAGCTGCAAGAGCGAGAAGGAGAACGAGACCCAGCCATATCAATGTCAGTTACCAGTGACCCAGACACAACACGTGCGGCTTGCATTGACTTTTACTAGACTGTTTACTTTTATTTGTCCCATTTCATAACCTGCAGCTACTCTGGGGCAATAGGCAGCGCAGTTTAAATAACCCGATCGAAACAGGACAAGGCAGTGTTCGGAGGTATTTATTCCATATGTAGACCATGGGGACTTGCATGCACGTGACAGAGGTATGAAAAGGATCTGTATTTAAAAAAGAATAAAAATAAAACACCCTTGCAGACACCTCCCCCCTTCTTCCTCTTCAAAAATGCTGTACAACACTGTTCTAGTGCTGCCCGGAGTCTCATTCGAGGCCGTTTTAACAATCTGCAAAAATTGGTAACATTTGCCTGTTGGCGAAGTCTTTCGAAATCTCGAAATGTTGCTGCTTCCCTTAGGAAATGTCTCTTCTTTGCTGAAGAAAATTAACTGAGATCCAAAGAAGGGCGATCAAAGTAAACAAGATGCCGGGGCACAGAAATAGGAGGCCACTAGATAAAAAGTTATAGATGTCGTCTGTTTCAGACGCAGTTTCATAGAGAGTAACACTGCACTTACATCGGATAGAGATTTGTTTTACTAGTATCTCTGCTATTTATGGATTCAAGCCAAGAACATTAGTCCAAGCAACTCCCCCTTTTTTAGTTGGAGGGTTTTGGTTGGGATGAGCCTCTCGTGAATAACCAATGTGACTTCTCCAGCAACTCAAAAGCAATTGATTCTGGTACTTATCCAGCAGGGGCTAGATCCTGTCTCTTTACTCCATTGGGAATTTTCCCGGAGAGGAATGTAGGATCGGTCCCTCAGACCGATATACATGGGGAGACTGTAGAGGGAAGCGTCCCCAAAGGTAATTAGTGAATAAACAACACCCTTTTGAAAATCAGTTTTCCTGGCTCAAAAGACTGTTAGAAGTCAGCTTTGAATTCCTTTTAGTTGCCTTCACAAAGTTAACCTATACATCCAGCTCAGCGAAAAAAAACCCCCAAACCCAACAACCTTCAGTAAAAAACAACAATCTAAGTTATGCAGGTTGTTAACGGAGCGGCATCAAGAACCTTCCTCCCCCAATAATTATTTGGGAAAGACAACTATTACATTTTCTGTTTGTTTTGCTCGGCTGGGACATGTATTTAAACACATTCGCTAGTGCAGCAGAATTCATAGCTCAACACAATTCACTCACAAACGTGGATGTGAACGGGCGGCCGGGAGGCTGTCACACGAATATTGAAAGGATAGCGGGAAAATGACTAATATTAGCGTCTGAAAATGTCATTTGTGATCGCGGAATTCACCATCCTTGCAGCCAAAGCAGCCGAGAGGAAAATCTAAGCTCCATTGCCACAAAAACTTTAAGACTGCTGGAGTAAGAAAGTTCCTGTGTGTGGCTGCTGTTCATTCATGCTTTACAATAATAATAAATAACAATCATCATCACCATCCCTCCTCAGTACTATGCCCAGCCGTTTGTGGAGCCGATCAAATATGTCACCTCCATACATTTGTACAAAGCGGTCCTACTCTCACAGTTAAGTTGAGGTTCTATTCCTTAAGCTGGTCCCTTGTAGAGAGGCGTTCGCAGGAGACAACTAAACATTGAGAAAAAGACAGAAAATAAAACACAACTGCAAACAAATAATCTCATCTTACCCTGTACGGTATGATCTTCCATGAAGTGGCACACAAGCATCAGGAATAAAAGCACGCCCGGGTGGATTCTCTGATTTAACATCCTCAGTATGCCCGTGAGTGAAAGAGGCAGAAACAATATCAAGTGGAGCAGAGAAAGAGAGAGACAGAGAGCACTAGTCAGTCTGCTTATGATCGCTCTATTGAATGAACGTCAGCCTCTCAATGCAGTCTCTCTTTAAATCTATAAGGGGGTCTTAGCTGTCTGCGGTGGGCGGTCTCCTAATGTGTGTGTGTTCGGGGGTGGGGAGATTTAAAAAGTTCGCTGTGAATCAGGTGACATTTTCCACCTTCTGGAAACCCTTTCCAATTATCTGTTTTAGGTGCATTCTCTCTCTCTCTCTCTCTCACACACACACATCAAATCTGCAAGAGGGAAACGCTGGAGTTCTTTGCGTAGTAACAGGAAGGAGTGCAAAAACAGAATGGTAACTAGAGCTTAGAGAGAGAGAGAGAGAGAAAAGAACTATCCACTTGTGTCATTAATACCAGAAGGCGCGCACGCGCGCACGCAGAGGAACTAGGGGCTTTAACACAATTCATAGGACTAAAGTAAGAGCCATGTCACTTCTGTGGGGAAAGAGAGGCGTGATCCTTTCCTTTAGCCCCCACATCGTGGCCAAAAGGAACTTGAAAACAAACACAATCTGATCAGCGCGCGGAAATGTTTTTGCTTCTTGTTAGAAGTTTTGGGGCGCAGCAAAAGTTGATGACGTCTCTTGGGAGACACGATTTTTGTTGCTGTTGGGGTGTGTGTGTGTGATTCCCATTCCCTGTCTGTGACTAATAATAAATTTACCCCAACACCTCAAACAGTAGTTAAGTGTTTGGCGCGCACACTCCTCCCTCCCTGTGACTGGTCAAAACCAAACAAAAGTTTAATACCTATGGTTTTGCGCAAGTGACAATCTTTTCACTGGGAGCGCCTGCAGTATAGACCGGAATTAGGGGGGCGACGTAGGCGGTCTCCTTTCAGAATCAAAAAGGTTGCAACATCGATAATGAACTTCTAGAGCACTACTTTATTAAGCACAGTCTGGCATTATTCTCCCCTTAGAAAGTTGGCGGTCTCTCATTTATAACATTTTTTGGCATCGCTGAATGAAACTGAGTAGGCGATATTTCCTTTTATACAAAATGATTACTTAACGGAAAATGGTATTGTTTATTCAAAAGCTGGCTTTTTAATTTCGATTCTTTCGCTGCTGCTCAGAGCCACCAAAGCACAACAGACAGCAAAATATGCAGACAAAATTCTTGGACATTGCCAGGTCAATGGGATTTATGTGAAAGTTCTACCGATTCCTCCCCACCCCATCCTAGTCTCCGTAACTCCCCCCCTCTTTATTCTGCAAGCTTTTCTCCTTACTCCCCCATCACAACTGCAAATAACTCAGTGATAACAGATTTTTTTCCACCAACTGCAGGAGATAGTGCTAATCTTTTAATAAAAGATCCCATTACAATGGGATCTGTCTGGACAGACTATAATAGATCCAGAAATACAGCCGTGCTAATATTAGAAGACAGTTGTTTGGGTGCCTCAGACCGGGCCTTGGTCCTGCTTTCAAAGTGAGCATGAATCACAATGTCCCGTTGCACCACCTGCAGTCACACGCATTAAGAAGCAGACTGGTAAATAACTGACCTCGCTACAATTTGTGTTACTATTATTGTGATCATCCCTGAGCAGCTTTGGGGCATTCTGATAACTTCAGAAGCTTTTTTGGGACTACACATCCCTTTTAAAGCGTTCCTCAAATAGGTGCCCCCTCTTTCTCTTTCTCTCTCTCTCTCTCTCAACCAGCATTAATGCAGGGTTGTTTAGTGCCCTCTAATGGCAGATGACATTAACAATTAACAACAAATATCCCTTACTCATGAGCTCCTGGATAAAGGCTGCTTTTAAAAGGGGGTTGGCTTTGATACTTATGGTGTAACATGCTTTGCAAAGCATAGTTTCTCTCAGTGCTCCTCAACAAGGCCCAAGGAACAAAAATAGGTGGATAACTTCAGACATGCTCTCTTCCCCAGGCCCATCAGTTTTGTTAAACAGCAGTGTAAAATCCAGGTACAACATTAACCTTATATCACCTCTGCTTAGTTAGGAAATGTTACAAAACTTTCAGGAAATGTGGTGAGTCATAGGCCTGGAACGTTTTGTGGGGTGTATATCCACTCCCCATTCCTACCATTCATAAAGACACAAGGATTCTCTCTCAGGTATATGTCCGTAGGGATGAGGTGAGTACTACAAACCTTTCACTAGTGTCCCTCAGATCCATAACATGAATTTGGGGGTGCGAGTCTCAGCATAGGATGCTGGAAGTAGGGATGCAGGAGGTGCTGCAGGATCTCCTGTCTTCAAGTGGTTTCAATTATATACAGGATTTACAGTTTGGTTCAATGGTTCTAAGCACCTCCACTAAAACAATTGTTCCAGCACCTTTGGATCTGAGTTTTTTCCCAGTGGACCCAGTAGTCCACATTATAAAATCACCCCCACTCACATAAGTAAGCATTTTGTCCTCCCCCGCAGGCAGACCCAAGAGTGAACTGCCTCTCACCAAAGTGAGGGTGGCCCCTTCAGGTCAGGGTTGGGGTCATTGGCAGGGCAGTGTGGGAAACAACAAATTGCTGCTGCTTCTGCTGCCCTTGTGAATAGGGATCTCAGTATTTGTTTTGTGATACAGACACATGTTGGTTTTATTTCAGCTTCACCTTGGATTTTTATTGATCTGTCAGATAAAATGTTTATACTGATTCTAGACAGTGTTTGTTTATTATATTGGGGCATTATCTGGCCATATTCCTGGAAATGAGTCGCATGATAGGTCAACAATGGTTGCATATGTGCTTCATATGTGCATCAGCAGGAGATCAATATGATTGCACTGGCATGGAAACTTGCATCCCACCTGTTTTCTGACATCACATAGAAACAGCTGCTGTTTCTTTAATTGTATTGTCTTTTTTAAATGTTAAATATTGGGTCTGTATACAGATAAAGGTCAGAGATGCATTGTTTAATCAAAAAACTTTTTTCATGTATCTGTTTGCCTCTATTTACCATTTCTCCCCACTTCTTTGTTTTGCCAACAAGTAAATATAAATTACAGAACTGGCAACATACACCACTCTATAACTGAATTGTCAGGCAGGACATAAAAGACTGTTGTTCTGACACTGTCAGTTTTAAAAACTATCTTTTTGCAAGATGTTTATCAATTTTAATATGTGATTTTGGATTTAGGTCTAAATTTTGCAGCTGGCCCCAGTCTCCAAATACAAATAAAAATATAATTAAGTTAAAATGCTAGATACAAAGATATAAAGCTTCAGCAAAGTTCAGATTCAGATTTAGATTCACATACACTCTTGCAGCTTGGGTATATCTCTGATGTATACAATAGATGTGTGGCTATAACAAAATCTGTCTATCTATATATCACAAATATTATGTAAATATTGACTGGCCTGGCTCTGAAGCAGTAGCAGTAAAATACTGCTTGAGGAACAAAATAGTTCTTCAGATTTACTTTGTGTGAAATGTACTATTAAACAAACTATTTTTTGTCATTTATTGTTGTGGACACTAAGTATTCATTTTATTAATGTCTTGGAGTTTTCTCATGCTTTCTGCCAAGGGCCAGTTTCCTAATAAAGAAGCAGACTTTATCTCCTAGGGTACGTCTACACTAGCCCCCTAGTTTGAACTAGGGTGGCTAATGTAGGCATCCGAACTTGCAAATGAAGCCCTGGCAGTCAGTTAGAACTAAGGGGATTTAAAAATGGCGCTCACCCGGGAACATGCAAATGAAGCCCAGGATATTTAAATCCCGGGCTTCATTTGCAAGTTCGAATGCCTACATTACCCACCCTAGTTCGAACTAGGGGGCTAGTGTAGACATAACCCTATGGTGTGTCTAGACTACATGTTTGTTTGTTTTTTTAAAGTGGCCTTTTTTTGAAAAACTTCCCCTGCGTCTGGACTGCTGCTGCATTCTTTTGAAAGTAAATCAAAGGAACGTGGCAGTTTTTTTGACCGTGGAAAACCTCGTTTTATGAGGAATAACTCCTTTTTTCGAAAGTGCTCTTTTGAAAAAAGGCTTTATGTAATGTAAACTGTGCTTTTTCGAAAGAGAGCATCCAGATTGCTTGGGTGCTCTCTTTCAAAAAAGCGGCTTGCTTTTTTGAAAGTACTGGTTGTAGTCTAGATGCTCTTTTTCGAAAATATCTTTTGAAAAAAGCTTTTTTGAAAGAGGCTTGCAGTCTAGATGTAGCCCTAATGGGAAGAGGTCACCTCTCGACCCTTTCTTCTAGCAGAAGCAAATATTGTGGGTGACAGATCTTTTTTGGGATGTTGGTGGTAGTCTGGGGCCTCAATCAGTAAAAGTAAAAGTTTTGGGGAGGAGTTTGGTTTGTGAGTGGACACGTGTGGGAGCATTTCCTGCCACATCTTTATCCAGAATTCAAGGGAGGGATGGAAAAGGATTCAAGTTCACTCTGTTTTGCAGATGGACATTTCTAGGCTAGTTGATTTTGGTCTGCCACAAAATCAGATGGTATCTGTGCTGAGATGATTGACTTCTCCTCCTCTCAGGAAACAAAGTCAGTCAGTTTTCAACCCCTAGCTGTTTTTTCTGAAAATTACTTTTGAAAATTGACCTTTTAGTTAATAGGTTCTTTTCTCTGAAAAATATATATGTAAATAATTTTCTAAGCATCATTATACTATACACTAGACAGCAATTTATTTTTCTCAGTGTAGAGAGATTCACCTCTGGACAGTTTACACTTGCTATAGAATTTCACAAACTGCTTCTCAGAAAAATATACATAAAGAGATATATTGAAAGGGTGCATTTTTAGAATGTCTTGTATGGTCAGGCCATTTTCATGTTAAAATAGACAATGCTTAGCTTCACACTGTCTTAACAAAGTTCTAATATTACTTTCTGCAAGTACTGGATGTACTTTAAGATAGAATTCATTTGTTTCTTTAATGAGTGAGAATTTGTGTACAGAATTTATACTTGTATGCTACTGATATGAAATTTAATTATATTTCTAACTAAACGAGGACAAGGATATTGTCAATTTATTTTTTCCTAAAGCTGAGAGAAAAAAGTTTATGGATGTAAGATATTAAACACTAAGGCTACGTCTACACTGGCATGATTTTCCAAAAATGCGTTTAATGGAAAACTTTTCCGTTAAAAGCATTTTCGGAAAAGCACGTCTAGATTGGCAGGATGCTTTTCCGCAAAAGCACTTTTTCACGATCGGGGCTTTTTTGTGGAAAACAGTACTGTGCTGTCCACACTGGCCCTTTTGCGCAAAAGTTTTTCGGAAAAAGACTTTTGCCCAAACGGGAGCAGCATAGTATTTCCGGAAAAGCACTGACGATCTTACATGAGATCGTCAGTGCTTTTCTGGAAATTCAAGCGGCCAGTGTAGACAGCTAGAAATTTTTTCCGCAAAAGCATATGATTTTGCGGAAAAACTTGCCAGTCTAGACACAGCTTAAGGGTATATCTACACTGCACAGCTATTTCAGGACACCAGGGCTACGTCTAGACTGGCATGATTTTCTGGAAATGCTTTTAATGGAAAAGTTTCCCATTAAAAGCATTTTCGGAAAAGAGCGTATAGACTGGCATGGACGCTTTTCCGCAAAAAAAGCCCCGATCGCCATTTTCACGATCGGGGCTTTTTTGCGCAAAACAAATCTCAGCTGTCTACACTGGCCCTTTTGCGCAAAAGGGACTTTTGCCCAAACAGGAGCAGCATAGTATTTCCGCAAAAAGCACTGATTTCTTACAGTAGGAAGTCAGTGCTTTTGCGGAAATTCAAGCAGCCAGTGTAGACAGCTGGCAAGTTTTTCCAGAAAAGTGGCTGATTTTCCCAAAAAACTGGCCAGTCTAGACACAGCCCAGAGGTATCCCAAAATAGCTACTCCATGTCCACACAAGCTGCCCATTATTTCAAAATATTTTTCAAAATAATGGGTGCACTGTTTTGCCATCCCGGTAAACCTTGTTGCATGAGGGTTAAAGGATGGCTCAAAATAGCGTGATATTTTGAAATTTGGCACTGTGTGGATGTGTAAAGTTTCAAAATAAGCTATTTTGAAATAGCCGGCCTGGGAGGTAGAATGGGAGGCCAAACAGCTGGCTGGAGGGCAGTGAACTTGGTGGCCTTGCAATGCTAGGTGGAGATTGTGGTTCCTCTGGGGGGTCGTGAGGCTGCTGGCCAGTGGGGTTCCCTTTTCCCCTGCTCTGGTGCTGCAGCCAAGTTGCCGGGGGGGGGGGGGGCACTTACCTGGTCTCGTGCTGGCCACTCTCTTGGTGGTGTGGTTGCCCCCCGAGGTCACTCTGCAATATAGCTGTTCCCTGTACTCGCTGTCCTCAGTAGTCACTGTGCAGTCTCTTGGATCAGCCCCTTCCCTTTCTGTGTTATGGAAAACAATTCCATCCAGGAGGATCCCATTCTGGCCAACCAAATCCTGGCCTTACTTTAAGTTAGAAGAAGAGGAAGCTGCATACTAAATTTGATTTAGGAGGAGTTCTTGAACAAACAGACTCACAGACAGATGGACAGACAGATGCACATTTTAAAAATATATAGGTAGGTTTGATTATATTAACAAATATTTACACAAGATATAGTAATGAGTCTCTACTAATTATGGTATAGTCATGGCAAGAGTTCATGTTGTAACTTGATTCTAAGACCCTATATTTCCACTGTATTGTATTATATTGTTTGTATTGTGGACTGTGTTGTTAAATTTCACCTGTAACAAGTTTTAAAAGTACTGTTTCCTGTAAACATTCTACAGAAATTACTTTTATGGATTCTGTCTGAAGTATGCAGAGTAGCACACACAATTCTACAAGTTGCCATCCATGTATAATTAAGTTTGCACAAAAACGTACAAGATAGTATACTAGTGGAATTGTAGGTGCTCACATAAGTAAAGACTGTACCATAATGCGTACACACAAGAGAGCAGAGTTAACGTTGTAGGTTCAGTTTTAACTTTGGCATTTCCTGATGTTTCATTGTTTAACTGTGGAATCACAACAATAATTTAAAATGTTTGTTTCATTTCCAAGGCTTATGTGTGTGTGTTTGGTTGTTGCTTTTGTTGCTTGTTTTATTTTGTTTTTAAACAAAAGAGGGAGTAGGGAGGGAAGAGAAAAAACAACTTCATAGCTCTGCTGGTTTGGAAGCAGTTGCCAATCAAGTGCACAAGATCCATAATCAAGAACTATTTGGCAAGACATCATTGAAGAGCTGCCAACCTTGACCAAGGTCACTGGAACTACCCTACTTGGAAAGTGCATTTAATTGGCTTAGAGCAGTTCAGTGGGAGAAAGGAATTCAGTGTGCACATCACGTCTTTGCTTAGGTGTGCAGTAAGTAATAGCAATAAAGTCTACTACATAGGCTCAACATATCTGGATGACACCACAAGGCCTTTATTAGCCCAGGTGGCTTCTGTTGTATATGTGGCTCATCAGGAGCCAAGAGAAAAATAAGGAGGTGATATGGCTATGAAGACTGCCTGTGACCTTAAATATAGGAAGTCTCTTGTGGCGTGTAGAACTTTAACAACTGTGGTGGCTGTGTGTGTGGTTAGCAGAATGCTTTGTGCAGACAGTTAAAAGGGCATGTGAGCAGGTGGCATTCCCATTCTGGTCAAATAAAATCTACACATGTTGTATAAGGTGAAACTCACCCCCCTTCCTGGGGTTTACTAGTAATTCAGAGAGTAATAACAGAACCTTGTGTCCCTATGCAGCATGGTAGATTATGCATCCCTGTTACAGGCCATTAGAGAAAAAATGGGTTTGTACTCTGTAACAGTGCAAGCTTTCTTTTCTTGTATCAGTACATATGGGGTACAAGCCCCTGGAAAACTCTGTAGAGTTATTTCTTAAATTTTAGTTACAAAAAGATCTATTTTGATTAGACCAGATTTAAGGAAAAAGCTATATGAAAAACATCACAGATTAAGAAACAAGCTGCAAACATTTAAAACGTTATTACACCAACACCAAATGTTCAAAACCACAAGAAAACAAAAAGTGAAAACAAACAAACAAATAAATAAATAAAGTTGTGAAAACATAGCAGATAAAGAGAAATGAAGGCTGTTTCTTATCTGTAGAGGTTCAGAAAATAG
Source organism: Pelodiscus sinensis (assembly GCF_052426305.1). Classification (NCBI taxonomy): domain Eukaryota; kingdom Metazoa; phylum Chordata; order Testudines; family Trionychidae; genus Pelodiscus; species Pelodiscus sinensis. The sequence goes on from NC_143057.1 coordinate 99,307,143, forward strand.
AGAAGGAACTGAAATGGATCTTGGCCAGGCAATTTCTCTGGAAGAGAACTGTTATACAAGTGGCAGTGTCAATTCTGAAACTGACTCTCAACATGAAAATGTTACTGATGGTGAATCTGAATCTGTAAAATTGAATGAGAAACAATGAAAATTTGAATTACAACTGCCTTGCCTGATGGGCATTTCTGGCCCAAACTGCATCCCAAAACAGTGAAGCCCAGATCCTCACAATTTGTCTGGCTCTGTAATGTTGCTCAGATAGAAAGACTGGAAAGCTGTCATGAAGAGGTAGATGGGGATTCCACTTGTGTAGGAGAATCCTTAGATGGCATAAAGCCAACATAGCCTGCTTTATGCTACCCACTGCCCATATGACACAAAGAAGGCATGTCAAGAGCTGGTAAGTGGAGCAGTGTCTAGGAGACCATTCCAGTTAATGTAATAGAGCTGTTCTTGGGCTATGTTATGTTGAGTCCAAAATGGCTCCCACTCAGTTCTAGGATTGGGGATTTGATCTTATTTTCTTAACTCTGCCAAGCAAAGCTTTGGCCACATCTGGGGATACAATCCCAAATTTATAATTTTAAAATTACAAACAAGGAAGAGTGGTGTATTGAGGTTTAAGAATTGTGAGGGTTGCATAGGAGTATTGTACTTTTAAGATCTGGAATATTTTGTGGGGCAGACTTCAAAAGACTTGTCACTTGGCAGCTGGAGCTGGGCTGGGGATTCAGCCTAAGATTAAAGTGGTACAGGATGTACTTTACAAATAACTATTACTGTTAAAATTCAATCCTTGCTTTTACTGATTTTCTTCTTCAGTATAAAAAAAAAAGTATATCTGATTAATGGAATTTGTGGAGACACATCATTTTCAACTCCAGTTCGTTTCACTGTGGATCCTGGAATCAGGTTAAAATGGGCAGTTGACTGGTGTACAACCTGCTGCATTGCACCCTGATGAAACAGGTTGGACTGAATGCCCAATATAGTTTGCAACTACTGAAAAAGGTTGTCTTGAGTGATAGCAATTTCCATCTAGATGATGATTTTTCTTGGCTGGTTCATGAAGTGATGGCCATAAACAGCAAGGCTGTGTCTACATTGGCATGATTTTGTGCAAAAGCAGTTGCTTTTGTGCAAAAACATGCTACCTGTCTACACTGGCGGGGAGTTCTTGTGCAAGAACACTGATGTTCTAATGTGTGAAATCAGTGCTTCTCGCGCAAGAACTATGATGCTCCTGCTCAGGAAAAAGCCCTCTTGTGCAACTGTTCTTGTGCAAGAGGCAAGTGTAGACAGGCAACATAAATTTCTTGCTCAAGAAAGCATCTACACTGGTACAGATGCTTTTGCGCAAATGCACATCTTTTGCACAAAAGCACATGCCAGTGCAGACGCTGTCTTGAGCAAATACTTTAACGCAAAAACTCTTGCGTTAAAAGTATTTGCGCAAAATCTTGCCAATGTAGACGTAGCCCAACAGTGGGATTATTTCTGCATTAGTGCATAAACACAGTGACAGCCTCTTGTTTTTCATTTGGGATTGCAGGTATATGTGATTGTGGAAAGTATAGATTTATTAAGGATAAATAATTTCCTGCTTCATTGTGAGGTTTGGGTTCATTTTTGCACAGGACCAATTATAATGGTTCACTTCTTGAGATTAATGGGACCATATGAATTTCAGAATGCTGTTTAGCCAGTCATAGATTATTGGGACATTGTCCTAAATTGTGAACGTGATAGTGCCCAAATGACAGCTTCCCTTTCATTTTCTGTACACGTCTTTTTGGTGAATAGACAATCTGTGAGAGAATAAGTAGGATGAAAAGAGGGTAGAACAGACATTATAATCTGAGTCGAGCAGATTGTGACAAAGAATTGTTGAAGTGTTAAGGTCCTGTTTGAGATGGAGGGAAATAAAAGTTTATTCTTCACTGATGCATTTACCAAGAACAGATCAGGAGAACAGTTCTAGGTGATGGGCAGCTTCGGTTGATTGCTTGCACACAGAATCAAGTGTTTCTATCTATTTTGCGGAGAAGGCTGTTTTGTGTTTTGACTACACTTGTTCATGGCGGTCCTGAAGGTGTTTGAGTAGTTTTGGACTATGACCTGTGATGTGGACCATTAGTTTGTTCCAAAATCAGTTGTCAGTGGAACCACTAGTAACTGATTTAACAGTATTAAATGGAATTTCCAGTCAGGAGACTGAACTATGATATATTCCTATTGTTGATAATCTGTCAATTGACAAAGTGTAAATATCATATCTTTTTAGTATTTACAATTGTAACCTTTTTAAGGTAAATTTTTGCATTTCATATCCTGATAAGGGATAGCACATAACTATCTTGAATCTTTCTTCTGTTTCTTAATTCCTTTGTATTAAAATAAATTGTTGATAATGCACCAAGTTTTGAAATACATTTTTATTTTAACATTTATGGCATCATCAGGCATGTATTACACAATCTATTGATTCATCAACATTTTGACTACAACCTATTTAAAAAAAAAATTGGTGATGTTGCATAAGCAGCAGTAATTTACACTTAGGAAATGAATTTGTTATCACAAATCAATGTAGTATTAGCTAAGTGGTACAGAAGGTAACATTGGTACTGAGATGCACAATAATGGTGTCTGAGAAGCTCCTGAAGCAAGCCTGCTATGCATTATTTTGGGATTAAAAAGACAGTTGTGTATTGAGAGACAAGGTAGGTGAGGAATATTTTTTATTGGACCAGCTTCTTTTGGTGAAAGAGACAATTTTTTTTTAAACTCACACAGAGCTCTTCTTCAGGTCTGGGAAAGGTACTGGCCCCAAGTCCTGTACATTTCCCATTTTTTGGCTCTGGGTCCCACCTTAATGGAAGAATCCCTGCATCAGAGGAGATCATGGTCCAGCGGGCACCATCATGCATGCATAAAAAGGTCATGGTATAACATAAAATGGATACATTAAAGAATAAATGCTGTATAGTCATAAGAACATACGTAAAAACATAAGAATGACCATACTGGGTCAGACATAATCACCACATGATCCCTCTCCTGTCATCCATTTCCAGACAGAGGCTAGGGACACCATTTTTACCTATCCTAGCTAATAGCCATTGATAGGCTTAACCTCCATAAATTTATCTAGTGCTTTCTTGAACCTCGTTAAAGCCCCGGTCTTCACAACCTCCTCTGGCAACGAGCTCCACAGGTTGACCATTGCTGTGTGAAAAAAAAACCTTCCTTTTGTTTGGTTTAAACCTGCTAACTATTAATTTCATTTGGTGATCCCTAATACTTATGTTATGGGAACAAGTAAATAACTTTTCCTTATTCACTTTTTCCATGTTAGTCATGATTTTAACATCTCCCCATAGCCTCCTCTTTTCTGAAAAGTCCAAGTCTTTTTAATCTCTCTTCAAATGGGACCCGTTCCAAACCCCTAATCATTTTTTGCCCTATTCTGAACCTTTTCCAATGCCAATATATCTTTTTTTGAGATGAGGTGACCACATCTATATGCTGTATTCAAGCATACCATGTGGGCATACCATGGTTTTATAAAGAGGCAATAAAATGTTCTCTGTCTTATTCTCTATCCCTTTTTTGAGGATTCCTAACATTCTATTTACTTTTTTGACTGCGCTGCACATTGAGTGGATGTTTTCAGAGAACTATCCACAATGACTTCAGGATCTCTCTCTTGAGTAGTTATTGCTAAATTAGTCCCCATCATATTGTATGTATACTTGGGATTATTTTTTCTAATATGCGTTACTTTACATTTACCAACATTACATTTCATTTGCCATTTTGTTGCCCAATCACTTAGGCTATGTCTACACTGCACTCTAAATTCAAAATAAGATACAGAATTTGCACTATGCAAATTTCATACTTATTTCGAGTTTATTTCGAAATAGGCTATTTCAAAATTTGTTGCTGTGTACACAGCAGCAAATTTCAAAATACAGTGCTATTTTGAGACATCCCTTAACTCTCGTGGAATGAGGATTACCCAATGCTGAAATAGCACACCCATTATTTTGAAAAACATTTTGAAATAATGGCTGGCTTGTGAAGATGAGGGGGAAGTATTTCAGGATACCTCTGGTATCCTGAAATAACTTTGATGTGTGGACATACCCTTAGTTTTGAGCTCTTTTTGAAGCTTTTCACTGTCTGCTTTGGTCTTAACTATCTTGAGCAGTTTAGTATCATCTGCAAATTTTGCCAACTCCCTGTTTATCCCTTTTCCCAGATAATTTATAAATAGGTTGAGTAGGATTGGTCCCAGTACGGACCCTCGGAGGACACAACTAGTTACCTGTCTCCATCTGAAAACTTACCATTTATCCCTACCCTTTGTTTCCTGTCTTTTAACCAGTTATCAATCCATGAGAGGACCTTTCCTCTTATCCCAGGACAACTTACTTTACTTAAGAGCCTTTGGTGAGGGACCTTGTCAAAGGCTTTCTGGAAATCTAAGTACACTATATCTACTGGATCCCCACATGTTTGTTGACCCCCTCAAAGAACTCTAGTAGATTAGTAAAGTATGATTTCTCTTTACAGAAAGCATGTTGACTTTTCCTCAACAAATTACGTTAATCTCTGTGTCTAGCAATTTTATTCTTTAGTATAGTTTCAACTAATTTGCCTGGTATTGATGTTAGACTTAGCAGTCTGTAGTTGCCAGGATCATCTCTAAAGTCCCTTTTAATTATTGGCATCACATTAGCTATTTTTCATTAATTAGGTACAGAAGCTGATTTAAAGGATAGGTTACAAATCACAGTTAATAGTTTCACAATTTCACATTTGAGTTCTTTCAGAACTCTTGGGTGAATGTCATTTGGTCCTCATGACTTGTTACTGTTAAGCTTATCAAAACCTCTTCTAATGACAGCTGAATCTGGGACAATTCCTCAGATGTGTCATCTAAAAAGAATGGCTCAGATTTGGGAATCTCCCTAATATCTTCAGCCATGAAGACCAAAGCAAATAATTCATTTAGTTTCTCTCCAATTACCTTATTGTCTTTGAGTGCTCCTTTAGTATCTCAATCATCCAAGGGCCCCATTGGTTGTTTAGCAGAATTCCTGCGTCTGCTGTACTTAAAAGTAATTTTGCTATTACTTTTTTTGCTAGCTGTTCTTCTGACTCCTTTTTGGCTTTTCTTATTATATTTTTACTCTTAATTTCACAGAGTTTGTTTCTTTCAATTATCCTCACTAGGATTTAACTTCCACTTTTTAAATGATGCCTTTTTATCTCTGACTGCTTCTTTTACTAGGCTGTTCTTTAAGCCACGGTGGCACTTTTTTGGTTCTCTTACTGTGTTTTTTGATTTGGGGTATACATTTAAGTTGGACCTCTATTATGGTGTCTTTGAAAAGTTTCCATGCAGCTTTCAGGGATTTTATTTTTGTCACTGTACCTTTTAATTTCTGTTTAACTAACATCCTCATTTTTGTGTAGTTCTGCTTTCTGAAATTAAATGCCACAGTGTTGGGCTGCTGAGGTGTTTTTCCCACTATAGGGATGTTAAATTGTATTACGTTATGGTTACTGTTTCCAAGTGGTCCAGTAACATGTACCCCTTGGACTTGATCCTGTGCTCCACTTAGGACTAAATCAAGAATTGCCTCTCATGTTGTAGATTCCATAACCAGCTGCTACAAGAAGGAGTCATTTAAGGTATCAAGAAATTTTATCTCTGCATCCCATCCTGAAGTGTCGTGTATATGGGGATATTTGAAATCCCCCACTATTATTGAGTTTTTTATGTTGATAGCCTCTCTAATCTCCTTTAGCATTTCATAGTCACTATCGCTATCCTGGTCAGATGGTCAATAATATATCCCTACTACTATATTCTTATTGTTAGAGCATGGAATTACTACCCAGAGAGATTCTATGGAAGATTTTGGTTCCTTTAAGGTTTTTACTTCAGTTGATTCTATATTTTCTTACACATATAGTGCCACTCCCCCACCAGTATGACCTGTTCTGTCCTTCTGATATATTTTGTATCCTGGTATGACCGTGTCCCATTCATTGTCCTCATTCCATCAAGTTTCTGTGATGCCTATTATATCAACATCTTCCTTTAAATATGAGGAACTTTATTTCACCCATCTTATTATTTAGACTTCTAGTGTTTGTGTATAAGCACTTTAAAAAATGGTCACTATTTATTTTTCTGTCATTTCCTGATGTGTTAGGCTTTTTTTTTTCATTTGATTGTTTCTCATCTGATTTTACATATACTTTATCATCCTCCATCCTCTCCTCCTTACTAGAACATAGAGAATCTCTATTAACAGACTCTCCTCTAAGGCTATGTCTAGACTGCAGGCTTCTTTCGAAAGAGGCTCTTTCGAAAGCATCTTTCGAAAGAGCCTCTTTCAAAAGATCGCGTCTAGACTGCAGGCAGATCTTTCAAAAGAGAAATCCGCTTTTTCGAAAGAGAGCACCCAGCGAGTCTGGATGCTCTCTTTCGAAGACGGCCTCTTTACATTGAAGAACGCCTTCTTTCGAAAGAGGAACTTTCGAAAGAAGGCGTTCTTCCTCGTGAAACGAGGTTTACCGCCATCGAAAGAAAAGCCGCGTTCTTTCGAAATAATTTCGAAAGAACGCGGCTTGAGTCTGGACGCAGGGGAAGTTTTTTCGGGAAAAGGCTACTTTTCCCGAAAAAAACCCCTGAGTCTGGACACGGCCTAAGAGATGTCTCTGTTTGATCCATGTGCTCCTCCACACCTGTTGACTTTCCCTCAGCACTTAGTTTAAAAACTGCTCTACGACCTTTTTACAATTAAGTGCCAGCAGTCTGGTTCCATTTTGGTTTAGGTGGAGTCCATCCTTCCTGTATAAGCTCCCCTTTCCCCAAAAGTTTCCCTAGTTCCTAATAAAATTAACCCGCTTCTCTCTACACCATCATGTCATCCATGCATTGAAACTTTGAAGTTCTGTCTGCCTACCTGGCTGTGCATGTGGAACTGGAAGCATTTAAGAGAATGCTACAGTAGAGGTTCTGGATTTCAATCTCTTTCCTATCAACCTAAATTTGGCCTCTAGAACCTCTCTCTTACCCTTCCTTATGTCATTGGTACCTACATGTACAATAACCACAAGCTCCTCCCCAGCACTACACATAAGTCTATCTAGATGTCTTGAGAGAGCTGCAACCTTTGCACTAGGCAGGCAAGTCACCATACAGTCCTCCCAGTCATCACAAACCCAGCTGTCTATGTTTCTAATGATCGAATCCCCCATTACTAACACCTACATTTTCCTAATGACTGTAGTTCCGTCCCCCAGAGAGGTATCCTCAGTGCGAGAAGATATCACAACATCATCTGGAAGGAAAGTCACAACTATGGGATTGTTTCCCTCTGCTCTAGATGAATGTTCTCCTTCACTATGCCTGTCACCCACCTTAACAGCACAAGGCCTGGTTGACTGGAGGTAGGACAGTTCTACAGCATCCCGGAAAGCCTCATCTATGTACTTTTCTGCCTTCCTTAGCTCTTCCAATTCAGCCACACTGGCCTCTAAAGCCCGTACACGGTCTCTGAGGACCAGGAGCTCCTTGCATCGAATGCACACATATACCACCTGTCCATAGGGCAGGCAATCATACATGCTACATTGGGTGCAATTCATACTCAGGTGAGTGTCCTTACACTAACAGTGCCATTCAGTAGGATGGCTTGCATAAGTAAAGACAACATAACTGCATCATATTTGGCAGAATCAGGACTCAATATTAGTAATAACAGTTGTTTAGAGAGCAGTAATAACAGTTCTTTAGAGAGTAGATTTTTAATTCTCACTAATTCTCTTGTGAGAGAAATAATTAAGTATCTGACTTGAGACATTTTCTCTTACTAGTTATGGTCTCTATGCTTAAAGTCCTGCAATAACATCAATACCAAGGGTATGTCTAGACTACATGCCTCTGCCAACAGAGGCATGTAAATTAGACATACCAACATAGTCAATGAAGTGGGGATTTAAATATCCGCCGCTTCATTAGAATAAAAATGGCCGTCGCGTTGTGCCAGCTCAGCTGTTTGTCAGCACAAACCGGCAGTCAAGACGGAGATAGGTCGACAAGGAAAGCTTTTGTCAATCGATCTTGTAAACCTCATTTCACGAGGCATAAGGGATTGGTTAACAAAGGCTTTCCTTGTCAACCAATCCCCGTCTTGACTGCCGGTTTGTGCTGACAAACAGCTGAGCCGGCACAACGCGGCGGCCATTTTTATTCTAATGAAGCGGGGGATATTTAAATCTCCGCTTCATTGACTATGTCGGTATGTCTAATTTACATGCCTCTGTCGGCAGAGTCATGTAGTCTAGACATACCTCAAGTGTTCATAATTTATTAGTGCAATGGAGAAATCTACAAAGAACTGCAAGCAAGACTGTTGTGTATGGGTGAAGTGTGGTGCAAGGTAAGTGGAGTTATTTATGATAAACCGATGCCGAGAAAACTTAAGGAACAAATATTCCAATCATAGTAAAACCAGTTCAATTATACAGATCAGAGACATGAGCAACTAAAGAAGGGGCACTGGAAAAGAGTTGGGGGGGGGTACAAACAATGAATGGAGGGAATTCTGGTATGGATGCATTTGTGACAAAAGTTCATGGATGGAGAACAAGAGGATGGCTAAGAAAACATTGGATTGACTGTGTATGGAAGGACAGAGTAGAGATGTGGAGCAAGCATTGGACTAGTAATCTTGGAAAAAGCCTATCTGGAAACCCAATCCATTAGCTGGGAAAAGGGGAGAACAATTAGGTTTTGGTACAGTACCACATGGATGCATCTACACTGCACTGTAATTCGAAATAAGATACACAAATTTGAGCTATGTAAATTGCTTGAGACATATCTTATTTCTATACTGTTTCAAGATAGAGCCAAATAATGAAATAAGCTATCTACACAGCGCCAAATTTCAAAATAAAGCACTATTCTGAAACATCCCTTACTCCTCATAGAATGAGGTTTATAGGGACATCAGAATAGCGACCCCAAAATAATGGGCTTGCTGTGAAGACGTGTGATAGCTATTTTGGGATACTCTAGTATCCTGAAATAGTGTTGCAGAATAGCTGAAGCCCATGAGAACATAAATCTAAAAACACACTGGTACTGTCAGCATATTATCGGTGATCATCACATTATGAGGGGAAAAATGAGCAAAGCTGAGAAATGTAATTAAACATTTATACACTGTGAAGCAATGAGAGCAGTAAGACAGTCACTGGGAAAGAATGGGGAAATCTGAAAAATACATTTATTGAAGTAATGTTAACAGCCACATGTAGATGCTTTGTATCTGCAAGCAAGTTGTAAAATGAATGACCTCTTGAGGACCAAGAATGAATTTGATCAGATATGGACCTTCTCTTTATATTTTTTCAATTTATATTTTGCTTGTTTGCTAAGAAACAAAGAACAGTATAATGGGATGTGTAAATGAGCTATTCTCTCCTGTTCCCTAAAAGGACCTTAATCACAACTAAAGATCTCCACTTACGTTTCAAATGCATACATTTGGAATTAAGCAGAAAAATGGCTGAAACCAAAAGAATGGTCTGAAATTAAGGCCTAATGTTTCAGCAAAACTTTTAAGGACACTTTATTAATACATTATACTAATAAAATACAAATCTTTAAAACATGTCATTCTTCAGTTTTAAAGGCAAGTAATAATTCAGAGATGAAGAAGTAACAAATCTAGGCCATATGTATGAGAGACATTTTAATGTCAGACTCAGCGTGCTATTTGGCTCAAAATTTAATGCTTGAAAACCACATGGTTAGCTTTGAAATACTGTGTGCTGAAAGTGAAATGCCTTAATTCTTCTGAGGAAAACAACAGTTTACCAGCAAAATAGCCTGAAACTCTTGGGGCCACTTAAAATTAAATAAATCTCATTTGTAACCTGTTTCTTTAAAGCTACATCTTGTTACTCTGTCACAGGACATAACGTGGGTGATATTTGTAGTCTTTGAGTAGAATTGCATTATAATTATGTTAATTTTATTTAGTTAGTTATATAGCACCATAAACATGAATATCTCCTTACAGAGGGAACAAAATCATAGTTCCTACACTGATGAGCTTAAAACATAGGCATCCAATCCTGATTAGGATCAAATTCCAGGTTAGAAGAAATAAAAATGACACAGGAAGGAATGATAACAGGCAGAGGAAGGAATGAGATTATGAGGAAGAGTTACACAGTATTTGTATTTGGGGAGGAAATACTGTCTAGTTCCCCTCTTTTTAACATACATTTCTTTTAATTAAACTGGGAAGGCCGAGCTGTACCAATGTCCAGCTAAAGAGCCAGAGATACGAATATCTTCAGATCTAATGTATTCCTTTTAGGTATTATGATGGCATCCAGATCGTTAGCATCTCAGCACTAATCCTTCACTGCCTGTTATTGAACTAAGTAGTTTTACACAAATTCTGTTTTTAATGTAGTAAATATTTGATCAGCAAGAAAGGGATCATTCAGAAACATTGATGCTTCCAAATAAGATTTCACTTAGCAGTTTTATTTTCTTGATGTTTCAGTATAATGTGCTTTCTTTTTCTACAGGCACCAAAATTAGGAAAATGTGGAGGGAAAAAAACCTGCCAGAGAATTGTGTTAGGGAAGAGGCAACATTAATCATGTTCGTGCCTCATAAATAGTACACACACCAATTACTATTGAGTGTAAAAACCTAAGGCAAGGGGCTTGAAGTTGGCATTATGCCCACAGTTTTGGAAAATGAAAATCACAGATGAGGTTTAAACAATGCAGACTAGCCTAGGTCTGTCACAACCGGTCTGTTCTAGTGGAGCCACCTTATAGGAGTTGTATAGGATTTCATTCTATGTGTTTATACTCTCATTGTGTAAAGACAGCTACTAGAATATCACTGACTTCCACACGTCTTTTGGAGTATTTATGAGCTCTGAGGCTTTTCAGGTATGCCTACACTATAGTTAAAAATCTGTAGCTGGCCTGTGCCAGCCAGCTGACTCGGTATTGGGGGCTTTGGCTAAGGGACTTTTTAATTATGATGTAGGGAATTTGGGCTCAGAGACTCCTCCCACCTCATAGGGTCCTTGAGTCCAGGCCCCAGCCTAAGCTTGAACATCTACAACGTAACTTAACAGCTTCTTAGCCTGAGCCTGGGCCAGCCGCAGGTTTTTAATTGGCATGTAGACATACCCTTTGTTGTTTGTTAGAAACCTGTCCCAGAAAGATGATTCACTTAGTGGTGGGCAGGTAGCAGTAATGTATATCTCGTGGGTTTTGTTAGAGAGGTTGAGTTTCGTAATCATCTAGGGTCCACAAGAACACCACTGGCTGAGGCTTTGTGGGTATGTCTACACTTGCCCCCTAGTTCGAACTAGGGAGGCAAATGAAGCATACCGAAGTTGCTAATGAAGCGCGGGATTTAAATATCCTGCACTTGATTAGCATATTCGCTGCCAGTTGCCATTTTAAAAAGCCGGTCGCCCGAATTAACTCTCTGCGTGTAGACACAGTAGTCCGATCCAAAACCCTTCCCTCGAATTAACTTTTATCCTCCATAACCATTCTTTCATTCACTTTCTTGTTAAAAGAGTAGTAATGGTATGGAGCCTGCTTTTCCCACCGAAGCCAAGGTTCAGTGCAGCCATGTAGGAATGTGTGTGAGTTGATGTTATTTCTTTTATTTCCCCATGCAGCTGTGTCAGTGACAGCCTGGAATCTATTGTTATATGTCTTCTGCTCTCTTTAATCTTCAACTGACAACAATCCCAGCATTACAAAGGTCTATAACTGTGTGTTGCTTAAATGTATTCCATTCTTCAGTAAGAATAATGCTTTCCTAGTTCATCCTCGAGAATTTGGATTCTGGTAAACTCTATGGGTACATCAACACTGTGGGCTAAAGTCAAGTTAAGATATGTAACTTCAGCTACGTTAATTGCGTAGCTGAAGTCGAAGTACAGCCACTCCCCGACTTACGGCCACCTCCACTTATGACCATCTGCACTTATGACCAAAGCGGTCATAAATGCGGATCCGAGTTACGAATGGCGATCCGTGCTTACAAACAACGCGGTCGCCATGTAACTCTATGGGATCCGAGTTACGAACAGTTCGAGTTACAGACCAAACGTTGGTCTGTAACTCGTTCATAACTCAGAGAGCGACTTTTGACACTGTCTACACATCAAGAAGTCGAAGGAAAAACACTCTTCTTTAGACTTCCCTTACTCCTCATGAAATGAGGATTACAGAAGTTGGAATAAAAAGCCCATTATTTTGAAATTATTTCAAAATAATCGGCTTGCTGTGTAGACGCGCACTCTATTATTTAGAAATAAGGTGAGTTATTTAGAAATTAGCTATTTTGTACCTGGTCAGCTAAGCTTTCTTAAGGTGACTTTGCATTTACAGTGTTTTAGACACAATGCATGTTTTAAAATTTTTGTGGATTTCCTGGTAGCAGTAGACCCGCACCTAAGAAAGGAGAGACATTTGGGCAATGGACAAATTTCTCTGGAGGTGGGTAACAGGGGAGGGACCATGTGAGGGTTACCTGTTGTGATCCCTCCCTCTAGGGCATCTGGTATATGCCACTGTTGGCAAACAGGATACTGGGCTAGATGGACCTTTGGTCTGACCCAATATGGCTGTTCTTATGTACTTATGTTCTTCTTAACAAATACATCACAACTAGCGCTTAGCCAAGATCTAATTTCCTATCTACTCAATTAAACAGAACTTGTAATGTGATCTATCATAACACCACCTATTGATTCCCAGTAAAATTGCACATTTTGTGCCATAACGATGGAAATCTTTTTTTTAGTCTCGTATTATTTTAAGCTGAAATGGGCTCAGACCCAAACTCTAAATCCAAACCTCCTCAAACTTGTATCCAGATCTAGATCTTAACTATGTGGCTTACACTATCTCTAATTACACAGATTTCTTTCCTTTTCCGTGGAAGATGGTGGAGAAATATCTCAGCCAGAACCTGTTCCAGACCATGTAAAGTATTTTGTCCACGACCTGATAATGATTCTTCATGATATCTATAAACATTCTAAGAGATTCCGGTCCTGATTACTCGTGTGATAGTTATACAAAAACAAAAACAACTGACCTAAGCCTAACACAGAACCAAGATTACGTTAGCTGAGAGGACTGCTCTTGAAAGCAGTGACTCATTTACAGACGTGTGTTCTGCAATGATTTATAAACAAGGGAAGAGTATACTGTTAAGGAAATTGTGGTTAACTGGATTTTCTTAAACCTTTCTAGATAGAATGATATAGGATACATTAAACACAGAAAATCTAAAGAGCAGGAGTTGTTAGGCAGTAATGAATCATACAGACTAGGAGTCAATGAAACCTGCTGCACAATGAGATTTCTTATACACATACACACACACACAAAAACAAAAGACAAAATCTGGCATGGTGTTTGAACAAATGAACAAAGAGACTTTCATTATACTTCAGAGCAAATGAAGTATCATATATTGTGATGAGAGATGCTGTATGAGGGTAAATCCTACTTGCCTTTCTTATATCAGAAGTGTATATAAAAGCTATGGGACTATTTGTGTGAGAAAGGTGAGAAAGAGTTGGCCCATAATCTGCTATATGATGTATCGCTACATATTGTGAAAAACACCTACCTCTGAACGTGAAATGCAGCTTGTTAATGCCAAATGTATGTCATGGAGAACAGGTGGGAAAAAACAGAACAACATAGAATCTTTCCTATCTGTTTTATAAAGCTTTTTTTCAATGAGCTAGTAAAAGGCTCATGGACGTAGGCACTGATTATAAATTAGCTTGGAGGCAGGTTTTCTGTATCTGCTAGGGAATCAGTGCCAACATGTATGCATACACTGTAGCCATAATATATATACTAAAGCAAGTGCCAGTACTTGAAATGTAAGTAAGATTATGACAACAAATGTAAGTAAGATTGTAATGTTGAAACATATTTTCCTATCTACTGAAACTAAAACGGGAACATGAATACTACAGTTGGAAGATTCTTATACAGTCTTTGATTTCTGTGGGTAAACCACACTATCAACTATCCCATCTCAGATGTTTGGATTATATTAGACCTATTTCAAAATGTATACATTTAAAGGCATCTGTATTTCCAGTTGTGACTTTTTTCTGCTCTCTTCCCTTGTTTCCCTGATTAAAATCTGTAAAATGGAGGGAAAATATATATATATATAGAAATAGCTGTACTAGGTCTGAGTAATGCTGCAAAGCCAGTATCTGTCTCTGACATTGACCAGTATCACATACTTCAGGCCTTGTTTACTTGTTTGGACTACAGGGGTGTGAATAGAAGTGCACACCAAAATGCTGCATTATAACTCCACCGTGTGGACACTATGGGCACAAACTAAAAGGTTCCTAGCTCCCATGAATGTAATTCTCTTAAAACAAGACTACATTATTGTGAACTATGTCCCCTTTCCTCAGCATCCACACAGGAGAATTATAGTGCAGCACTTTAGCGTGCACTACTGATCACATCCCTCTGTCTGAACTGCGGGAAAATGTAGTACAAAATTGATTCCTTTTAACAATTTTAAATGTGTTATTTTAATTTAATTAGCTCCTTTGTATTAAGGAAAAGTGATTATTATTATTATTATTATTATTATTATTATTATTATTATTATTATTAATTATGTTTGTTATGGTAGTATCTACTGACCAACCTAGATCAGGAGCTCATTGATCTGGTCAATCTACAAATTTGGAATAATAGAGAGACCTTATTTTACAATTTAAATAAACAAGACAGACAAATGGTAAAGGATTGAACATACAAGCCAAATAGCAGCATACAATTCACCTCTTTTATACCATTTATTAGTTTACTATATATGCTTCTATCATGGCTGGTCTTATTTATTGCTAAACTAAAAAGTCCTAATCTTTTAAAATGACAGTTTCCCCATGCTTCTAAACAGTTCTGTCACTTATCTCTGGAGGTCTTTTATTTCTGTGAGGGCATAACTAGAATACAACACAATATTCAAGGTGAGGGCATGCCACTAATTTGTGTAATGGCATTATGATATTTTCAGTATTATTCTGTATCACTTGTCTAATATAATTCAACATCTTTATTTTTTTGACTACCAATATAATCAGAGCAGGTGTTTTTACTGTTCTGTCTACAGTGACACCTAGATATTTTCCCAAATGGTTATTACTGAGTGTGTCTGAGAAGTACAAATTTATTTTTCCAATGTATATTACTTATTAGATGATTGCAGTTCTGTTATTTATTACCTGGTAAGCAAACAATTGAAAAAATAAAACAACTCAGTGAGTTTCTCCATTGGTCATTTTAAATAAAGATGGTGGAAGGCTTTCCCCATTTTAACACTTCAAAGATCTGGACTTTTTAAAGCATTATATACCGTATTATTAAAATGTTCTTTGTCAACTTTTTGGATATGGAAAAAATTCCATAGACCTAGTAAAGGGCTATGGAAAAGCAAATCTTGAGAGGCTGCATAATTGCACCTCAGCTTTCATGCTTATGAGACAAACACTTAAATATGTAAGCTGAATTCTGAATTTTTCCTTTCCCTTTTTTGGAGCCCTGCCTGAAAGATAGTTGGCCATGGTTTCTGCAGTGACCACTAAGGAAAGTTTGTCTTTTGACCTTGTTTAAATGGACACTTTGGGTAGTTTTACATGTACACAATCTAATCTTAAAGACTTTGGCCAGAAGTCCCTAAGGATAACGTAGCACTTTGTTTGTGGAATAACAACCAATCCAAAAGTATTCTTGCTCAAGACTTTTGCCATGGTATATATATATCATATGCACAGAGAAACCCAATACATAGCAAAACATCAGCTAGACAATATTTGTGGAAGAGTTTATATCCACAGGAATTTAGGACACATTTTTCTGCAAATACCATAGCATTTGTCAAAATATTTCTGCTTTTTATTATTTTTTGTGCAAGAGACATTTATGTACCAAAGTGTTTGAAAATTATCTCAGCCACAGAATCTTATGCAATACTCTATGACAAGCAAATAATCAACTGATGAAATCATATGCCTACTACTGCACCTGCACATTTTCTCTTTGAGGCATAAAACGAACAATTCTCCAGATTCCATACTGAGAGGCACTGAGCTGGCTCCAAGGCAACAGACCTGTACAAAATGAGAAAGTTTGAGGTTCTGTGTGAACTTTTATAGAGGCTCAAGAAAGCTGTTTGGCACAGGTGTTTCTGTAATTGTGATACACTGGAAAAATTCAGTGTTCAAGGGCACTTTCACTGTGGCTACAGCTGTTCTAACTCATACTTCTACATGCATGGTGTGGTGTTTTAGAGTTAATATACTTAGTTGTGTAATATTAAACAAATAGGAAGGAATATTAGCTTGGCCAAGCTGTTTTTTTCATTTATTTTTCTTTAATAGAAACTCATTTGGAGCATGTTTGTGCCAGTGCAAAGTGGCTAGGAAGGGAGAATGGCCAAGGCAGTCAGCAAAACCTCCCATTCTCTCTTGGAGTCAATCACCCACTGACACTGGGGCTCAGTGGGTCAGGACTTCTCTTTCTTACTCTCATCTCCATTCCCCTGCAGCAGAAAGCTCAGGCTCAGAAAGGCTTTTTCGAAAGATCCTGTAAACCTGAGTTTTTGAAAGAACCTGCCGTTTTTGAAAGAACTGTGTCTAGACCGAGGTTTTACTTTCGAAATAGCGCTTGTCGAAAAAGCGCCATGACGTGATTATGCAAATGAAGCATGGGATATTTAAATTCCGGCTTCATTTGTACTTTTGAAGAACCTCATTTACATCCCTTTGTTGACAGAGGGATGTAATCTAGATGTAGCCAAAGAGTGGGGGCAATCTGGCAGGAGCCTTTCTCTTCTTTGCCACTTCAGAGGGACTGACCATTAATTATTCTTTTGCTCCTGCAGATGGTAGTTGTGGATTCTTCTCTTTCCTGTGTGCTTAGAAGGAGAGTGAGGGTGTTTCAAATGCAAGGCTAGTGTGGGCACGTTTACACTGCAATTAGATACTTCCTGCTTGCCTGTGCCAGCTGACTTGGGCTCACGGGGCTTGGGTTAAGGGGCTGTTTAACTGAAGTGTAAACATTCAGGCTTGGGCTGCAGCTTGAGTGCTGGGACTAGGGTTGCTAGGCATCCAGTTTGCAACTGGAAGGCCTGAATGAAAAGGGACCCTGGCTGCTCTGGTCAGCACTGCTGACTGGGGTTTTAAAAGTCCATTCAGTGTTGCAGTATCCCGGCTCCCCACATCTCCTGGAAGCAGTGACACTTCGCCCTCTCTAGTTCCTAGTTGCAGGGGCAGCAAAGGGGCTGTGCACACTGCCTCTGCCCTGAGTACTAGCTCCGTAGCTCCCATTGCCTGGGAACTGCAGCCAATGGAAGTTGTGGGGGCAGTCCCTGTGGGTGAGGCAGCACATGAAGCTGCTTGGTCATGCTCTGCCTAGGAGCCAGAGGGGAGACATGTCTCTGCTTCTGGGGCCACCTCTGGTAAGTGTCCCCTGGAGCTCTTACCCCAAACCCCTGCCCCAGCCCAGAGCTCCCCCTTGCACTTCAAACCCCTCATTCATGGCCACACTCGAGAGCAATAATTTTAAAAGGGAGGCCACTTCACAAATTTTTGAAGTGGCCCTGGGCTGCCCCAGAAGGGGTAGGGCCTCAGGCAGAAGAGGCGGGGCCAGGACACTGATTTGCCTGGGGGTTAGGGAGTGTGTGAAGTCTTTGCCCCCGCCCTCCCCCAGAAAGAACCACCAGCTGTTCTGAACAGTTGGTGGTTCCTTCTAGGCATCTGCGCCCCTGGTGATGGGAGGAGACTTTGCATTCTTTCCCCCCTCCCCCTTTTGCAGAGCAATCAGGACCTGGGGGCAGGGGAGCACGCAAAGTCTCTTGCTTCCTGCCCTCACCCTGCAAGGGATGCGTGGTGCTTACTCTAAGCACCAATGCACAGAGAGGAGGCCCTGATTGGCATGGGGGTGGGGGCACTGCAGGGCATCTGCAGGCCGGATCAATCTGCTTAGCAGACTGGACCTGGTCTGCGGAAATTCTCTTGCCCATCCCTGCTCCAGAGCCTGCACCCTGAGCCAGATACTTTATTTAACATTTCTATACAGTGCTGTAGATATGCACGGTGCTTTACACAGACAATGAAGATATGGTCTATGCCCTCAGGAGACTACAATGAAATCTGGATGCAATTTGTATCAGAGCTTTTACTCTGCTGCTGAAACCAAGACTGGTTCTGATAGACCCTTGTTTATGGAGAACTTGGATTCAGGGATCTGTACTTAATTTGCTCCTGCATGTGATGATGGATTTAGTATTTAAAGTATTGATCACACTGTACATTGGAGCATTGGTTTGATAGTTAGGCATTGGAGTTTTAACCATGGACGGTGGGATTTATGCCAACCCTTAATATCACAAAAGAGGAAAAATGAACAAAGAGCCAAGCTAGTGGAAAGTGAAATATCTAGGGAGGCATCGGAGACTTTCTCTTACATACAAAATACTTAATATTTAAAAAAATCTGATTCTTCTCATTTTCCTGATTTTGCTCTTATCTACCATGGTATAGCTGCAACGACTTTGGTGGAGTTATTCCACATTCACATTGCTAGAACTCAGGAGGGAATCAGGCTCAATAGCACCAGCTGAATATGGTCTCTGTAGAGGATTCTGCTATCAGTCAGTGGTGAGAAAAGGAGAAAAGATATAGATAGATTTAGTTCAAAATCCACTTTAGTTTTTTGGAGTTGGGGTGGGGCTGTGATCTTCTTCGCTAGCAAGATCCTCCTTTGTTTCAACAAAGCTATGCCAGTCTGCATCAGCCAAGAATCTGGGCTGGCCCTTTGTCTCACCATCGTATCTGTAAGCCAATTAAGAGCTAAAACACAGGGGGTATGTCTACACTACAAAGTTAATTCGAAATAACAGATGTTATTTTGAATTAACTTTAATAGTGTCTACACATACAAATCGCTATTTTGAAATAAATTTGAAATAGTGGAGCCCTTATTTTGAATTAGGTAAACCTCATTCTACGAGGAATAACACCTAATTCGAAATAGCTAATTCGAAATAAGTGCTGTGTAGACACTTATTTCGAATTAGGGGGCCTCTAGCCCTTCCCCGTTTCCCCTGGTGGCCACTCTGGGCCAAACCAGGAAAACTCCTCTCCTGTCCCCTAGCCCCAGGGCCCTTAAAGGGGCAGACTCTGGCCACTAGGCACGTGCAAGAGCCAGGCCTGCCAGCAGCTGCAGACTCTCAGCCAGTGGCCAGAGGATGGCAGCCAGCTCTCCCTCGACCAGTCCCCTAACACCCAGGGGCCAGCCAGGGGCTGTAGACAGCATGTGCCCTCATAGACTAGTGTGGAGATCATGGACCTCATTAAGGTTTGGGGGGAGGCCCCCAACGTCCGTGATCTCCGCACTAGGAGGAGGAAAGCGTCCGTCTATGGCCACATAGCGGCCACTGTGGCCAGGAAAGGCCACAGGCGCACCCAAGAGCAGGTGTGCCTTAAGGTGAAAGAGCTGCGGCAGGCGTACACCAGGGCCACCGGGAGCGGCTCCACAGCAGGGTCTGACTTCTCTTCTTTCTCAACAGCTGCTCCAGCAGGGCACACCACCCTGCCCAGGACATGTTCCCGCACCCACGGCCTGCTCCAGACCACAAGCATGCAGCAGGAGTACCGGGACCAGCACCATCGAGGCCTGGATGCTGGAGGACCTGCAGCTCCGCCGGGAGCAGCTTGCTGAGGACCGAGCGATGAACCGTAACCTGCAGGCCCTGCTGCAGAGCATGCTGCCCCGTGCCGGTCCTACGCCTGCTGCCCCCCCAACTACTGTTCCTCCTCCCACTCCTGCCCCCCTCCCATCTCTTCCTCCTCAACCTCCACATCCTTCTCCTCAATGTCCACACCCCCCACCTCAACCTCCGCACCCTCCTCCCCATCCCCACGGGGACGCCGAGGCCCCCTCCCACTCTGTGCTGGGAGGCGGTTGGCTCGGTGGGACCCCCAGCCCTGAGTGCTGAGCTTCTTCTCCTCCTTCTTCCCCTTTCTTCCCCATTCCAGCTCCCTCCTCCCAGTTTTCCCCTTCCCCTCTCCCACCCTCTCTCCTGCCCTCTCCCACCTCCTTTCCCCTGTCTCCCCAGAGTTTCATTCCCCCTCCCCGGTTGTGTTAAATAAAGACAGGTTATATTTTTGAAAATACATGTCTTTTATTTGACATCAGGAAGGGGGGAGGGTTAGGGAAGGGTAAGTGGAAGGACGAGAGGGAGGAATGAGGCACAAGCCCCCAGTGGGGCAGACCAGGGAGACTGTTAGCACTCCTCAGGGTAGAAGCTCTCCCTCAGGGCCCCCTGGATCCTGACAGCCTCTTGATGATGCTCCTGGATGGCAGCCTTCAGACAGTTCAGCCAGGCTGCCGGCAACGTGTCCATGAGACGCAGCAGAGTCCCCGGGGGCAGGTCTGGTTCCATGCTGCAGAGTGTCGTGGTGTCTCGAGTGAGGGCAAGCAGAGCACGCCGAGACACAAATGCTTTGCTGTCCCTTAGCGAGGTGGACCAGCAAGCAGAGAAACCTGAGAACTGTCTGTCCGGGATGGGGAGTCGGGTCCTTTTAAGCACATCCCTCAGCTAGCCTAAGGCAGCAGCCCCACACACTAAGTCCGACCCTGATGCCCTTTTGGCACTGGTTCTGGCCAGCCTTACCTTTGATTCAGGGTCCACTCAATGTGGACTCGCTATTTCGAATTAGAAAAATGTTATTTCGAATTAGTTTTTGTGTCTACATGCGTTATTTCGATTTAGCTTATTTCGAATTAACTAAATAAGTTAATTCGAAATAGTGCTGTAGTGTAGACATACCCAGGAAGATTTCCAGTGCTCACAATATCAGTCTATAATTGTAACTGTAGCTGTAGCAACACTTGAAAGCTTTACATATTGTGTATGGGGCCTTCTTAAAAGGCTGCACATGACTAAGTGGTCACCCCTTTTCAAGAGTTCACAGTGCTTGACACTGCTTTCTCCTTTGAGAGCTCCCCATCTCTGTTGAAGCATCCTCTTCAAACATGTTTATGTCTTTGGGGAGATTTTGTTCCTCTCTGAAGCTTTTCCTGTTATTGATAAAGGGGGATTCCCTTCACATTAATAAAGGTGTGGGTCTCATATGGATGATTTCCACATCAATAGGCTGCACCAATTGAAAGACCCCTATTCTATAAAGAAAGACGTGACCCTTTGTAGTATTTCCATGGTGCATGAGTGTCTCATTTCACAGGTTCTGTTCCTGAGTGCAGAGATGGAGTGGGAGTTGAGGTTTTATTTAAAAGATTTTCATGTCTTCTAGGAGTGGATCTTGGTCCCTGAAGAACTGTTTTGAAGAGGAAAATCTCCTCCTTGCCAGGGTAGTGTTTTTTCTTCAAACAATATTTTTTGCATGATTCCATCAATCTTTTTATAGTATGGTGATAGCATCTCATCACAATACATGAAAAATAACATTCTTGTGCTATTTCTCTCTCATGATTCATAGCATTTGTATGTGCAATGCCTGCAGAGTAGGAACTTGGCAAATGTATGTCAGACACCTTTAAAAGGTAGACTATTGTTTATCTAAAATAGGAACAGTTGGTTAAGTTGTTGTTTAATAAACACCTTCTTTTTATCAAACCACCACCCACTCTTTCATATTTAAGATCATATGACTAGATGTTGATTAATAGTATTCTCTCACCTGTACTAATAAACAAGAAGAGCTATAGACCAACCCTTCCGCATGAGTTGGTTATTTTATTCCTTCCTGGACTGGAAATGTGTTATTTTCTATTCTTATTCCTTTAGCAGGCATGCATATAAAACGGCTACCATTTATTTTATGAATGTATGTTATAGTGCACACATCTGTTCATTTAACTGTATTGTATAGTTACACGACAGCTGTCTTCAGGGCACTGTGTTGAAGTCAAATCAATTTTGCAAGCCAAACCTTTCCCCTTTTGCCTATTTCCTTCTCTCTCTCTCTCTCTCTCTCTCTCTCTCTCTCTCTCTCTCTCTCTCTCTCTTTCTCTCTCTCTTTACCCCCTGTAGCTATCTCATAAATTTGTAGGATTTAATTATTTAAATTCTTGTTTTAAGTTTGAATTCACTGCTCAGTGAATTTTCAGAGGGTAGCACATAAGAAAAAAGGTGGATTTTAAATAAAAACTAACTTGGATAATGAACATTTTGTTTAAAAATACAGTAGCCCACTAAAATATACATGTCACTTTTTTCCTATTTTTCCTAATGCAACAATATTTCATAAAGTGAAAAGGACAGCTTATGTTTCAATCATACAGTAAAAATCAAAGATAACTGCAGTGTAATTGGGCTTGTGACAACTCAAAGACCTATGTTGTAAGAACCTGGTCTAGTCCTGGTCTAGTTGTAATAATATTCAGTTATTTGCTTGTGGGCCTGGGTAAAGTGAGGTATCTGTTGCTGACTTCACTGTCACCTGTGTGATCCTACATATAAGGAAGATCTTGGAAGAACCAATGCAGTGCACAACAGTGATTACAAAGAACAGAAACTTGACTTCTTAGATGATTAGCGTGGTATAAATATTTTGACAGAAAGAAAGTGAGACAGGAAGATTTCAGATATAAGGAATGTCATGGAAGAAGGGCTGTGAATGCGATCACAAAAAGAATCCAGATGGTACAGTGCTTTTCATCAGTAGATCTCAAAGCAGCTTGCGAAGGAGATGAGTATCATTATCCCCAATTTACGATTGGGAAAGTGACACACAGGGAAATGAATTGACTTGCTCAAGGTAACCCAGCATGTCAATTCTAGAGCCAGGAACAGAACTCAGTCTGCTGGTCTTCTGCGGACAAAGAAGTGGAGAGAAGGAAGATCAAAGATGTAGATATGGGGGTTTGTAAAGCCCTGAAATGAAGGAAGAGAAGTTTAGTTGGAGGGTAAGGAGAAAACAATGAAAGGATTTGGTGAACTGTGGGTGAGGAAGATGATTTTAGCATGTGCCTTTTCAACAGAGTGAAGGCAAACAACATGAGATGCAAGGAAGCCAGACAGAGAAGACTGTTGGTAGACAGGGTTTTAGAAGCAGGTAGGAAAGGATGATATTTGAGGCAAGTTGCAGAGAAAGAATTAATAAGATAGAACACCCTGTGGGGGTGGGTTGGAGAAACAGGATGAAGATGGCAAATTAAACTGAGAACTCTGGTGATGAAAGGAACAGTGACGTGTCTCCAAAATGCTTTTAATGATCCAATAATGGCAATGGGAGAGAGAAATTAAGATGGTACAAACATGGGTGAAAAGAAATGTTTTCAAAGGCTTTTGAACCAAGATAGATGAGTATGTTTATTTTCTAAGGAATATAACTTTGGATGGCAGGCTAGTGACTTCTAAAGCACAGAGGAAAGCTAGGGAATACCACAGGTCACAGCAAAGGGAGGAGAACAATGTCTTTGGAGCTGCTGCTTCTCTCTTGTGCATGTTGGCAGCTTCCCACAGCAACTATCCTGACCCAATAGACAGGAAGGTTACCTATTCTGAGGTTAGCCCTTGGGACTGCAGCAGTGGGAGCCACAGGAACCAGAGTGACACAGCAACCTGTCCCCCCTGGCTCTGCTGCCATCTCCCAGCTGCATCACTCTATCTTAAGAAAGCCTTGGCCAATGCAGCTGAGCCAGATGGAGGGAAAAGTAGACTTCCAAGGCTGTCTTTGTGATTTTTGATGGCTTATGCAGCCCAAGCACCTGCACCCTCCATCTCCTGCTAGGTGTGGGGGGGGCAGCCACTCCATGGGGCAGACTGTGCTCAGGGATGTGGGGGAGGGTAAAAGGAGGGCACAGACGCTTGTGGGGAATCAGGCAGACTGAGTGGCAATGGTGGGCCAACAGGCAGAAGGGGGAGCAGTGCAGCCTGCTGGAACTGTACACTAGCAGGTAGAGTGGAGGTAGTGGGATGGTGGAGGATTGGG
This sequence comes from Pelodiscus sinensis, assembly GCF_052426305.1. Classification (NCBI taxonomy): domain Eukaryota; kingdom Metazoa; phylum Chordata; order Testudines; family Trionychidae; genus Pelodiscus; species Pelodiscus sinensis. The sequence goes on from NC_143057.1 coordinate 99,331,250, forward strand.
ATGGGGAGACCGTGACCTGTAGGACTGAGTCTGACAGGGCTGGGAAGCAGAGTAGGAGGCAGGGAATTGGGACTGATGGGGCTGGGAAGCAGAGCAGGAGACTGGGGGCCTGGGAGATAGGGACTGTTGGGGCTGGGAGACAGAACAGGAGACGGGAGGATTGGGGCCACCAGAGCTGGCGCTGACTGTGGCTGGTGGTGGTCCTAGACATATGCAACATAGAGCACTACTAAATTTGGGGCATCAGTGGTGCCCCAAATTTAGTGGTGCCCTATGCAGCTATGTGTGCCTAAGGACTGCTACTGGCATGAACTAGAAGAGATCTGATCAAATGGCCAGCCAATGAAATCAAATAGAAAACTCCTGTTGAATTCAATAGATATTTGATCAGCGATAGCAACTTACTACTTTCCAGAGAAGTCAATGTCACCTGTGTGAACAGTCTCTGGGGTGGTACATCTATATATCTTTCCTTATTTAATGTTAGACTTTATCCCTGTAGCATTAGCCCAGGATAGTTAAACACACTAAAGCCATGAGCTTCATTGCCTGAAAGCGTGTGTCTACCATAATTTCTCAGAAGTTACCACTATAGAACAGAGCACTTACTAAGACCATAAAACCCAAGGCAGAATTTAAATGAAAAAAAAAATACAGCAGAAAAATATTGAGGAACATTTTACATTGTGATGAAGAAAAGACATGCCATATTCAAACCCACAAAAATGTCCAGTCTACAGTGAATTACCAAGATCCTTCATTAAAACACAATATTATCAAAACATTTGTTTTCATGTTTAATTATATTAAAAACAAATGACAAAATAATTTGGTTTTATGCATTTATTATCAGTCTGCAACCTAGAACATTTTTTAATATTTGAATGTTTTAATATAAACTGCTCATATTGGGTTAAGTAAAAAAATATGTTCAGAATGGAAATAATAATGTGCTGTTTTCTTTTACAAGCCTCAAATAGCTTCCATTCTACTAACAGCTTTATATCTTTACAAATGTGTATAGGAAATGTTTGCAACATTACGATGTATGGTGATTTTTTATATCACTGCATGACTGTATTCTGGTGCTTTGTTAGATTCATTGTACCTTTCACTTAGCATAACATTCTTTAAAAATCCCACTGCCTATAATTTTGGTTTCTTTGTGGACTCGAAGGGCAAGTCTACACTAGGAAATTATTTTAAAATAACTAAATTTGAAATAATAACTCCCAAAATAACAAAATCAAAATAGCATGTCTCCACTACAGGGGAGCCTTGAAATTACTGTGAACATGCTACATCAACTTAGAGCCCCAGGAAGCACCGGGAAGTAATTACTTCTAATTACTCTGGAGAGTAGTTATTTCGAAATAGCAGCAGTGGAGCATCCACACCACCACTATTTTGAAATAACTATTTCAAAATAAGCGTTATTCCTTGAGGAAAGCAGGAGTACAGATTTTGAAATAACCAGCCCGTTATTTTGAAATAATGGGTGTGGTAGTGTGGATGCTCCACTTATAAATTCAACCTAAGGGGAATTATTTCAAAATAACTCTCTGATGTAGACCAGGGCAGAGAGGAATTACATGGCCTCCATCTTCTGAAAGCTGGAAAGGGTTCCTTTGTCATCAGGGCAGTTGAATCACCTTTAAATTGCACGTCATCAGCTAACTACAGTATTGTGACATACACAGGGAAACTTTGCTGAGATTTTTCCTTGACTGTGCATTATTTTCCCTTTGTTTCATCCTACAATAAACCAACTAAGGCACTTGGAATGTTTAAGTAATCAGATAATGATGTATGTTATGGTGAACATCAAGAGTTATGGACATAATGGGCAGATTTCATAATACTTTGCACTTCTCTAAGGCCTTAATTCTAATGATTTCAAAGCACTTTGCAAAGATTAAGGGGCAGATTCTATCATACTTGAACAGTACTTTATTATGCAAGTAGTTCCACTGAAGTAAAAGTTGCATAGTTAGCTATTGGCCATTGTGAATGGTAAATATGGACCCAAATTCTCACAAGGCCTCTGTGAGAAGGATCAAAAGTATAGCATTATACCCATTTTACTGGGGTTATGGAATTTAGACATTAAAGTTAAGGAAATAGCATGGAGTCAAATCATGATGGAGTGGCAGATCTCAGGAAGGCTGACTTCCACTGCGGTGGTAAACACAGTCCACTTCAGAGTACAAGACTGTCACTAGGTCTTCTGAAATCTATACCTGTGTTTTTAGCAGACTAACAATGAAGTTCCGGAAGGGTGGCCTCCTCTTGTGAGTGTAAGCTACATCTGCATTTTCAGGCCCACGTATGAATTGCCTGATATACCAACTGAGTACTAGTACAATTCAGGTAGTTAGACTGCAGCTATTCATATTTGCATCTGGTGTTCATTTTCTGGACACAAGATATGCCCAGCAGAACTATTCCAAAACATAAATCCTTTCCACAGAGACCTTCATTAGACACTTCATTGGGGAGCATCACAGAAAAAAAAAATCACCTGAATCTAAAACATTGGCCAGTGGCCATATCTATAAGTCATACTCAATTCCTTCCCTCATAGATATCTGATTTTTCACACAAGAAGTTCAACAAACATTCCAGGCTTCAGAGTCACTACCTTCAATTCTGAATGGAGAACAGATGATTGGCTAGCTAAAATGAAGCCAGGAAAGAAAGTAGTGGTGCAGGTGAGAAGAGGAAGGGGCTTCAAAATTAATTCTATAGAAAGTATCTACCAACTCATCATAAAATTGTCAGTAACTTTGGAATCCTTAGTGGATATAAAATTGGCCTGAGTGATCCATACTTTTTGCTAAGCTTCAGTGGTAGGTGGGATCATCAGTAAGTGGAATGTTTGTTATTTAGTAAGGAGTCAACATAGTGGCTGAAAAACCTGTGTAATGACACCAGTTCTGTGTTGAAGAACAGATCCACTTTGTGGTTTTGCTGCTAATCTTCAGTCCTCACAGGAAACTAATATTCTGTCAGTGACCAAAATGTTCCATAACAATAGCACTTTCCTAAAACAGTTGATCATTCCCATCAAGGATGAGGACTGTAGACAGAGCTTTTGCAGTGACCATCTCAAGGTTTTGAATTTCTCTTTTTCAAGATATCAGAATAGCCTTGAAACTTACTCCTTTCAGGTTGTAGTGTAAAACTCATCACTTTATCCTAGCTTTGTCTAAATAATTTAAAAAAGCAAAACCCAAACAAGCCCCTGATAGCTAATGTCAACACCCTTCTCTGCCACTGAATATAAGGAAGACAGACATTTTCTGCTTGTTTATCTTATAAGGATGTCAAGTACTATAATGATGAGAATAATGTGAATAGAAAGGTCTCAAACTGGGATTTTTACATTCAACATTGGGAGGTGTTTTAAAGATTAATTATGAAGATGTTAATCTTTTCTTAAGGAAGGTTGGTGTCAGCCTTCTATTATTGAATTAATTTTTGTAACAGGCTTTGAGACTATAGCTAGACTAAAAATAAAAGTCGGAAAAAGATACGCAAATCGTGAAGCGCAATTTGCATATCTTTTCCCACTTTTCTTTCAGAAGAGGCTTTTCTGAAATTAGGCATGTCTACACAGTACCAAATTTAGGAAAAACCTGCTTTTTTGAGCCATCCCTTCTTCCTTGTAAAATGAGGTTTACAGGGATGATGAAAGAACACATCCACTTTTTCAGAAATTTTTCCGAAAAAGCGGATGCATTCCTTGGATGTGGCATTGCTTTTCTGGGATACCTCCGTTATCCCAGAAAAGTGCTGCAGTCTAGACGTAGCCTGAGACTCTCATACAAAATTGCTACAGTGCATTGATTGCGTGAAAAGTGGCATTATTATATTTATTATCTTATCTTTAACATGATCTTTAAAAATGGGATAACAACATTCATGTAAAACATTCTTTGCTTTGCAAGATTAAGTAGGAAGTTATTTTGTCAAGCAACTTTCTTTTTCCAAATTAAAAGCTAATTCCCTTTCAACACTTCCATTTTCCTTTGTTTTTCTTTGATTGAAGGCAGGAAATCAGTCATAATTCATGCCATTTTGGAGTTTGCTGCTTTCTCTGACGAGTTTTGATTACAAAGCTGAGCCCACTTGTATAACTAAAACATCACAGAGGATGTTTTCCACTTAATTCTTTTATTAATCACTTCTTAGTTCTTGTAAATAGTCTACACAAGTACATCCTCAATACGTCATAGGGACTCCAGTGAGTAACTGGTGGTTCAGCTGTAAGAAATGTAACCCATGAATTTTTATACACATTTTCTCATCATCATGGTGCTTTCTTCCCATTCCATTTAATTTGTCAGAGACAAATGTTTTGAGTTTAGAGCCATGCCAAACATTTATTATTTCCAGTTATTTTAAAATATATTTCTATTTCTAACGAGGGATTAATTTAGTGAAGAAAGTTATTAGAGCCATGAAAATGTAGACATGCAGACATCTATTTAAGCAATATTCCTACATTGCATGGAGATTTTTAGTATTTATTGGAGGTTGTTGGTGTTTCAGTTATAGTGTTCTCCTTCTCAGACCAGCTGCTTCTTCTGTCCGATGCTGCAGAGAAGATATATATCCTGTGTTTATGACATCACAGTTAGTTCCCATGGAAATGACTGTGCTATCACAAATACAGCATTATGATTTCACAGCAGGATCAAATAAGAGGAGAAAATATGTTGCCAGTGAGAAAATGTTCCTTTAAAAATAAATCCACGTAATCATTTAAAAAGTTTTAAAAATTACTGGTTTTACCTGTTGAGTACTAACAATATGCTGGCCAGATGTGCTACACAATGTGCTAGAATGAGACATTCCTTGCCCCAAGGAGCTTACAACCTGATTTAGACAGAAACATTATACAGCAGGCATAAAATACACCCAGCAAGAATGCAGACTTGAAGCAGAGGCAAGGTTGATGACTGATTATCATTGAAAGGTTTGATGGAAAAGCTATGTTTAATACAGGGGGTTGATAAAAGAGAGGATTAGCTGGAGCATTAGCTGGAATTGGGCCATTGGAGCTGCAGTCACTTAGCATGTCTCAGAGGCAGGCGTTGTAAGAAGAAGATAGTTTCAAGCATAAAGGGAAGCACAGAAGAAGTTTCCTGTGACGTAGAGAGATGATGCAAAGGAGGTATCTGGGAGAGGGTTAGGTCATACCAAAGACTGTGAGAGTATAGGTTTGTGGAAACAAAGGGATAGTTGTATTCAGCAGTGCAGTTAAGAAAGGCTTTGAAGCAGGGAATGAGAAGTTTGACCCTAAGGAAGAATAGTCAGGAAGGCCAGTGATTCAGAAGGGAGTGATATGTTTCAGTGTGGTGAGAGAGGAAGGTGAGTTTTTAGAAGAAGTGTATTAGATAATCTGGAGCTGAGCACGATGAAGAACAAGGAGAATGAGAAGGAAGAGGCTGCACAAGTCGATGTGTGGAGTGACCAAGGAGGGTAAAGAGGAAAAGGACAGATGTTGAAGATAATGTAGAGAAAAAACAGCAGGATTTGGTAGGAGCTTGGAAGTGAAGAGGAGTCACTGCAAAAGGTATCCCAGAAAAGCTCTGCCGTATCCAAGGAATGCATCTGCTTTTCTGAAAAAAAATTAGGAAAAACAGATACATTTTTTCGGCATCCATGCAAACCTCATTCTACAAGGAAGAAGGGGTGTTCCAAAAGAGGGTGTTTTTTTTTTACATTTGGCCCTGTGTAGATGGGCCAAGTGTCAGAAAAGCCTCTTTCAGAAGAAAAGCAGAAAAAGATACACAAATTGTGGTTCGCAATTTGTGTATCTTTTTCCGAGTTTTCTTTGTAGTGTAGATATAGCCTAAGCCTGATTTTCCTCTCACACTGCTGTAAGTCTGAAATATCTTTAAGGAAGCCAATGGAGTTACAAAATAGTAAAATTGGTATGAGATGGGTAACTGTATTTGTGAATTAAGGAGATAGGGAAGCTAGTGAAGCAGTTGACTACAATACTGAAAGGAGTAAGAGATTTGGGATCAAAGACAAGATTTCAGCATACCAAGTTTGAGATTATAAAGAACATACAAATTTGGAGATGTTATTGTGGAATTCAGGAGAGGAGAAATTGGGGTGGGTTGGAAAGTGGATTTGGATACAACCCGCATAGAGACAGGAACTAAAACTATGAGAATGAAGTCACAACATTATAGATGTCTATATGTGCCATTTTTTAAATTTTTAATTGTGATTTTAAGTTCTGGAGCTCACTTTAAGTGGCAGTTTAAAACTAGCCAGATCAAAGTCTGGTGAAGATTGAAATTGCTGTACATTAAAATAATAGAATAGTAATATACATGCATATATACTTGTATGGTCCTTTTTCTTCTTCCCTAGTAGGTTCATCACAACGCCCCTATCTTTGTAGCTGTGGCAGAACCCTGTTCTTGGTTATGAGGCTGATGCTAATGAAAAATAAATGATATTCCACTTATCTGTAAAACAAATAAATAAATACATACTATGCAATTTTGAAAGGCTGTTGTAAGATGTGTGATAAATAATGATTTTAACAAGCATTTAATATACCCGGTCACATGCCAGTAACACATTCAAATACTGCCCCAATTCATTATTAAGTCCTTTGGGGGGTTTGAATTTTTTTGTAATATTAACCATGATGAATTCATTTGTTGCTAATATGGATGTCATAAATACTTTATCAGATTTCCAACGCAATTCATTATTAATTACGCTTACCATTATTTTAAAGAGTTACCCAGATGTGCTTATGATAGAATTAAGGTAAACAATGACTGAGTCTTGGAGGTTATGATTAGAGCAGCTCTACACAATTTGACAAAACCTCATGTGCCTTTAAATATAAAGCACCTGCCAAACCACATGTGCACCAGACTTCTCAAATTCCTCCTCTCTCATTAATGCAGAAAGGTTGGTGTAGCAGAGACCTAACCCATAGTTTAAAAGTCAGCAAGCAGAAAAGTACATTCTTTCCAAAACCAGGCATATTTCCTCTTCAAAAACCACAGATTCTGTAACGGCAGCTTTTAGTGAACCACTGGTTCTCTGATTGAAATATTGTCTTACTGCCTTCAATTTATTTCAGCTGGTACATTACGCTCTGACTCACAAATGAGACATCACATACAAATGTACTGGTTTCATTCAATCAGAGATGTTAGAGATGGAAAAGGTCTATAAGATCATATTGTCTATAATTCTGCCAGTGCAGGATTTTTGCCTACTTTAAATTTAAAACTGTTTAGTCCGGTCAAATTTTGAAAGTTTGCTGTGATAGGCTTTCACCACTTGCCTAGAAATCTATTCCAAACCTAATACATTTCATTTCAAGAACATTCTTTCTTTCTTTCTTTCTTTCTTTCTTTCTTTCTTTCTTTCTTTCTTTCTTTCTTTCTTTCTTTCTTTCTTTCTTTCTTTCTTTCTTTCTTTCTTTCTTTCTTTCTTTCTTTCTTGCTCTCGCTCTCCCTCTCGCTCTCCCTCTCCCTCTCTCCCGATACCAGTACACTTTTACAATGTTCCCCCATCTCCTTTTTGTTAAAAATCCATGATCTCATCTGATAGAATTTTACAAATGATTGGATAGCTCTGTATACTGAAATTTCTGGGGAACATTTGAAACTTTTGGCTAAATGAATTTTTGGATGTTTGGGTGATGCTGGGGAGGTTTGCTAGATATGAAAAGGTTGCACCCAGTCCCAGAAAAAAGTGAAAATGAGAAAGACAGCTGCTTTGCTATGCTTAAGCTCTGGAACTTACTCTTAAAGCTTTTCAGTCTGGCTGACTTTAAAGGAGCTGTAATCCAGCCCATTTGCAAAACTGGCCATCATTCTCATTCGGTACAATCCTAGAGTTTTTGTTAACTGGTGTTTGATGTAATGGGAAAATATGCAACATCTAAGGATGATGAAAATCTCCTTTGAAAGAATAAGGGGAAAAATCCTGGCCCCACTTAAATCAATGAGGTTTTTTTCCCATTGGCTTTTATAGAGCCAGGATTTCACCAAACATTTCTGCATAATACCCCCATTTGCCAAATTAGAGCTACCCATATAAATACTATTTGCATCTAAAAAATAAACAGAACTTCTACTGACTGAGCCGTGTTTTACTTTTTTACTTCTGATACCCAGAACAATTTCATTCCATTCATCTTCTCCAACATTTCTTTGCTTTACTAAAGTCACTAAAAGAAGCTCTTCCATTCTCATGATGATGCTGTTGTAACTTATTCACTCTTTTATATTGGTCCATTCACAGAAAGAGAGAACACCAGTTGTAAGGAGAAAAAAAAAGTTGTCATAATACTGTAGGATGGAAGGAGGGTCATGTGACTACAGTACAGGGCTAAGAAACAGGAGATTGGTTTCAGGTTAGCCTACCTGTGTGATGTAGGGTAAATCAATGGGAGCTGCGCTACTCTGAAAATAAGGCCATTTTTATTTAGGTGACTGCATATGGATTTCTGGTCTATTCAGAAAAATCTCATCACCATCACGTCTGAAGATGCCTAAAGATGCAGATAGGTGCCTAGTCAGATTGAGGTGGAAGCTGATGCCCCCATAATGGACATATTGTGGGAGTTCAGTCCCTGTATCAACATACACATTCCTGGCATGTGGTGAAGTGGATGGCAGTGAGAATGGGACCCAGAATGACTGGAGTGGCCACCATGGAGCTTGGGATTGGGACAGGGAACAGAGGCTATGGTGGGCACTGCTGTACCCAGAATTGGACTGTGGAGTAGGACCTGGGATATGGTAGGAACCTCCAGAACCCTCCTTCCCAAACTGGAGTCAGCATCCTGCTGTACCCCAACCCAGTCTCACTATCTTTGCTTATTCCTCTCCCTATCCCTCCACTTCCTGCATTTGCAGGGAGCTTCCAAACCCCAATGTTGGATTTTTAAAAGCACATGTGTACCCAATTCCCATTGAAATCCTTTGAAAATCTGGCCCTAAGTGACCTACCAACATTGGTAACACAAGCCTTTTGCTTTCTTTCTTCCTTTCCTCAGGAAAAATACAAATATTTTCTTTTTATTTAATACATTATATGCGGGCTGTGCTAACAGTTTATAATAGCAAAGGCAAGGTGAAAGAAATACAACAGATAGTGGTGAGGTTTCTGGTTTAGAAGTGTTTTTTTTTATTGTTGACCTGCCACACTATAGTATTTTGTTCTGCACACTGTGTTAGGTGTGTTCTAGGCAACTTGGGTTATTCTATAATGGCATCATGACTTCTGTTAAGGCTTTTAAAATAAAATGCTTTCATATAGCATGACCCTACAATACTGTAGCAAAATGGTTGTAGTTTTATTCCTCCGCATATTTTCATCCTGGGAACAGGATTTTCCATTTATCTGGAAATTCCAAAAGTTAAGATTTTTTTTCCTGTTCCAAAACAAAAATGAAATAAAACCAAACAAAAACAGAAATTTCCTTTTAAATGATATCCTGGAAATAATTCATTTTGAGTTGATCAAAACAGTGTATTTTGATAAAATCAAAGCATTTTAGTCCAATTTAGACCAGTTACTTATATTCACACCTACATGAAATTTAGTTTAAAAAAGAAAAATCAAAACTTCTGTTATAAGTTGTCAAAATAGAATATTTTCACAATACTGATATGCTTCATCTCATTTAAAAAAAACCCAGTTTCATCACAATTTACATGTTTTCCAAAACATATTCATTTTAAAAAAATGGCTGAATTTTATTTTACTATATGTTTTATCTTGACAGTTATGCACAAGAACTATGCAGGTAACTCATGTGATAAAAATCAGCAAAGTATTCTTTGGGCCTGACTCTCTCGTACTTCTTTAAAACCAATGCTTGAAATTTATGTTGGTGTAAGCAAGAGGAAAATTAGACTTATATAAGATACAGTGGCTGCTACTTCAGTCTCTTGCTCCCTTCCAGGGTGTATCAGCAGTCATCAGTCTTTACACCTGCCACTGTGGCCAACTGCAACCTCTTAGGGGCAAGCTACAGTCTATATAGGTCACTCTCCTTGTTGGCTAGGAGTAGTGTGAGTGACAAAGAGGGGACCCACGTCCATCCCACTATTCTGGGTCCCTGCCCAGGAATGCTCTAGTGGTAGCCTTGTCCTGCCCTCCTTCTTTCCCCCTTAACTGCTCTTTCTCTTTCCCCGGTCTGGATCAGCTGACCTACCAGCACTGACCGACCCCAACTACCCAGTGGACCTGTCAAAGAGGGGGAGATGGAAGTAGCCCAGGGAGAACTGGCCACAGTATAGCTGGGCCACAGCAGTGGTCAGCATGTTGAAGTGCATGCAGATCCCCAGTCACCCAGCAACAGACTGCTCTGCTGCTCTTAGGGTCCTGGGCTGGGATGCAATGGAGTGGGTGGGCCTGCATCCCCCTGCCACCTCACTCTTGGGTGGCAGTCTCCCCCCTTTTCTGTCCTCGAACAGCAGCTTTCATCTGTTGGATCCTCGCCTGAGCAAGGGGATCCGACTGGGTGCTTTAGATGGGACTTGTGACTGTTTGTTTGCCTGCTGCCTCACCCTAAACCAGGGCTGGGCCTGAGAGCTGTTAACCTGCCATCCTGCCCTGAACTAGGACTGGGCCGGAGAACTGTTTGTTACTGCTGCCTGGCCCTGAACCCGGGTTCAGGGTGCTTAAATCCTGAAACTGTGTGTGGCCTGTCCCTGAACCAAGTCCTGGACCCACTCCCCGCGCCTGCTGGGAGTAGAGGAGCTGCACTGATCGGTGGACTTACCAGCACTGACCGATCCCAACTACTCAGCGGACCTGTCAGAGACCCAGGTAACCATGGAGGGGCAGTTGGAAGTAAGATGGCCTGAACCAAGGCCCGGACACCTGAAATATATGACTGGGTGTGTTTGCTACCATGCCCTGAACTAGGGCTTGGGCCACTGTGCTGTAACTGGTGACCGGTTTGTTTGTGTGGCTGCCCTGCCCCGACTCAGGGCTAGGCTATGGACACTTTGTATGTCGCACCCTGAACCAGGTCATGGGCTTCTGACTTCTTGCTGAATTGTGCTGACCATTGGCCCAGGACTAAAAGGGGCTCTACGGATGTCAGCGGAGTGGCTGCCCACTGACCCGGAAGGGGAGAAGCCCCTCCATGAGCCCCAACAGGCTATAAAGCCCTTTTCTGATTGGCTGGGGTGCTGCGTAGGCTCTTTCATGTGTGTTTTATCTCCTTCTGCCATGCTACAAACTATAAAACATTAACACTCATTTTATCAATACATTCAAATATTTTTGTATAGATGGGCCCAGGCCAGGATACCACATTTGAGTGTTCTCAGTCTTTGAAGAAGCATAGACCTGAACTTTGCCATTTGTATCTATCTCTAATTTTATATATTATAGTTCTGACCTGTAGAAAACGTTAAGAGACAAGGTAAACTTGGTAATATATTTTATTAGGTCAACTAGATGGTAGAAACAAACTTTTGAGCCACACAGAGCTTCAGGACTTGAAAGCTTGTCTTTCTCAGCAAGAAAAGTTGGTCTGATAAAAGTTGTTGCCTCACCCATCTTGCTTCTCTAAGGGTACGTCTAGACTACATGGCTCTGTCGTCAGAGAGATATACCCAAATGATTTAAATAATCGCCGCTTCATTTAAATTAAAATGGCTGCCACGCTGTGCCAATCAGCTGTTTGGCAGCACAGAGCTGTAGTTTAGATGCTCCACAGTCAACATCAAAGGCATTTGTCAACCTCCTCGGTATGCCTTGTGGGATGAGGTTTACCAAGGAGGTCGACAAATGCCTTTGATGTTGACTGCGAAGCGTCCAGACTACAACGCTGTGCCACCAAACAGCTGATCGGCTCAGCGTGGCAGCCATTTTAATTTAAATGAAGCGGCGATTATTTAAATTGCTGCTTCTTTTGGGTATGTCTAGTAAACTAATCTACATTGTTCTTGTGAAAGAGCCATGTAGTCTAGACATACCCTAATATCCTGGAGTCGACAAGGCTATAACAACACTGCATATTAAGGAAAACATGTCAGAGTCTCAGACATAAAAATCCTTATATAAGATACAAATATGGCTGACTATAATGATATATCCAACCTCACTCAATTAGCATAATTAACACTGGTCCTACAATTGACAGGTAACTGCTTTTGCTATTATATATATTCTGTATTCTGTAATTTCCACTACAACTCATCTGATGAAGTGGGCTTTACCTACGGAAGCTCATGACACAATTGTTATTCTCTAAGGGTATGTATACACTACAGTGCTATTTCGAATTAACTTATTTCAAATTAGTTAATTTGAAATAAGCTAAATCGAAATATCACATCTAGACACAAAAATTAATTTGAAATAGCGTTTTGCTATTTCGAAATAGCATGTTCACACTGATTGGACACTAGATCGCATTTAAGGGCAGCTGAAACCAGTTTTCAGCAGGGCATCAGGTCACTAGTTGCTTTGTGTGGCTGGTGTCTGAGGCTATCTGAGGCTCATGCTTAAAGGAACCCCTCCGGACAGCCAGTTCTCAGCTTTCCCACTTGCTTGCCTGCCTCGCTGAGGGACAGCAAACCATTTTCCTCTCTTTCTGCTTCGGTCGCTCTCATTTGGGACATCGCAGCACTCTGCACCATGGAGCCAGAACTGCCCCATGGCACTCTAGCACTCATGTTGAACATCTTGATGCAAGCCTGGCAGCAATTGCTGGAGGCTGCCTGGCACCTTCTGCTGCATGCCAACCCCCTGAACCTCCCCCCCCCCGGGGGCTCTGGAGGAGCAGCGCCTGGATGCCAGCATGCCCTGCCGCATCTGGCGTCTGGACACCAGCAGCGACTCGTGGTGTCCATCATCCTGGAGCGCTGGGGAGACCAACAGTGGACCCAGTACTTCAGGATGAAGGAGGATACCTTCCTGGAGCTCTGCGAGTGGCTTGCCCCTGCTCTGTGGCGATGGGACACACGCATGAGGCCCGCCATTCCCCTCCACAAATGGGAGGCCATTGCTCTCTGGATGCTCTCCATGCTGGATAGCTACCAATCCATGGTGAACCAGTTCAGCGTGGGGAGATCCACCGTTGGAGCGGTGCTCATGCAGGTACGGCACTCACTGGCCTTTGGGCCAGGAGGGGGGGGGCTGCAAGGAGGACATGGACTGCCCCAGGGAAAATGTGGGGGAGGTGGTGAAAGTGCCCTCCCGGGGAGGGTTTGATCTGTTCTGGCTGCACTAGAGACCACCCACGGTGGCCAGGATTGCAGCGGGAGTTGCTCCTGGGAGTGGGGCATGGGGCAGTGGCGGGGAACTCCCAGCCATCCAGGCACCCCAGTGACCCTCGATTTTGTGTGTCTCTCTGTAGGTGGTGAAGGCCATTAACAGGGTGCTGCTCTTCAGAATCATCCACCTCAATGACCTGGATGCGGTCATCCACGGGTTCGGCTCCCTGGGCTTCCCCAACTGCAGGGGGGCAATTGATGGGATGCACATCCCCATCCGTGCCCCGGACCACCAGGCCTCCCTCTACATAAACAGGAAGGGGTACTTCTCCGTGATCCCGCAGGCAGTGTCTGACAACCAGGACCAGTTCACAGATATCAATGTGGGCTGGTCCGGCAAGACACACAATGCGTGGGTGTACCACAATTCCTCCATGTGCCGGAGGCCGCACACTGGGACTTTCTTCCCCAACCGCCACATCAGGGTCAGGAAAGTGGACATGCCAGTGTGCCTGTTGGGAGGTGTGACCTACCCACTTTAGCCCTGGCTCAGGAAGCCCTACATGGGACACCTCAGCCCCTCCTGGCAGGCCTTTAATGCCAGGCTCAGCAGGACCTGCATTGTGGTCGAGGGGGCCTTCAACCGACTGGAAGCACAGTTTAGGTGCCTCCTCACCCACCTCGACCTCTCCCAGCACAATATTCTGCACGTGGTGACAGCGTGCTGTGTGCTCCACAATTTATGCGAGAAGAAGGGGGAGGCTTTCCTGCCAGCCTGGATGGCCGAGGCTGACTGCCTGGCTGGCCAGTATGCACAGCCCTGTATGGGTGCCAGCCGGGAGCCCCTTTGGGGGGCTGTCGCATCTGGGAAGCCCTGCAGGAGAGCTTCCAGGCGGACGAGGACTGAAGCCTTGATATTTATTTTTGTAGTTCAAATATATTTAAAATGTTTATCAAGTTTAACTCTAATGATGAAAAATGTGGCTCATTCACAACTATTAGATTTAATTTAATTTTTCAGAATCTCCATTTCACTTCACCATAAAAACAGCCACTCGCAGTGTTCTTGCTGAACTGTTTTCTGAAACTGGGCACCATTCTCTTGGACTGGTAAAGTCTTTTGCCAAAAATCATCCAGGCATTAGCATTTAGAATTCTAGTTGCACTGAGCTCACTGAAAACCTACCTGAACTCTGTATGCTGCGGGAATGCTTATGACAATGTCTTTACCTCTTCTGCCGGAACATTGGCCTATGCTTTTAAAAATATATATATTTGCTTACTTTTGTCTTTAAAATTCTGGGACTTTTTTCAGGCCAAAACCAAAGTCAACCCCATTAAGCCCTCTTTTGTTTCTTTATTGATGGTCCTGTAATAAAATAGAAAAGATTTTTTTAAAATGTGTTTGTTATTATAACTTTACCCTAATTCCTCCCAAATAGGAGATGGCTCTGAGTGGTCTTAATGTATGGAAAGTTCCTAAAGATCTGAAGGAATTTAAGGAATTAACATTGTTTCCCAAAATATCTAGCCAGCCATTCTACAGAAAGAAAACAAAAATAAACAAAATGCTTTAAGAAGTCAGAAGAACCTTTTCTTTTTTATTTGCCCTTACTTCAGCCAGATTTTATCCCTCCTCCTCTTTCCTGATCAGTGAATTGTCAGTACAAAAGTTGCTGAAAGAGCAGCAGGGCTGGTATTATCTTTTAGAAACACCTCAGTCCTTTACTTCAATAAATTCCCAGGAGAAGAGCCACAGCTGCAGGAAATTGCTCTCGCTCAATGGAGCACCTACTTCTCCGACACAGTGAAGTTTAATTAAATATTATGGGCTAATAATTCACTTATGTTTATCATTGTTTATTTGTAAGTAGTGCTTATTGCTAAATGATATAGCTTGCCTCCATTCTGTATGTGGGCTGTCCCTTGAAGCCAAGGAAAGCTTTGCATACCAATTGAAGGCCTTTTGAAAAATTTAAATCACCAAATAGGTCATCAGAAATTCTGATATCAGTGTAACCACCATGATTCAGAAAAACAAACATAGTCAAATGAGAGCAGATAATTGGGAAAGCTGCTTTAGTGATCAAATTACAGGGAACTGATGTTTTTCCTGTTAAGTTAAATGAGTGTTATGTTTAGAGCTGGGCAAAATGTACATGTTTCATCCCTCAGGGGTTTATCTGAACATTTTACTTGGTTTTAATCCATATGGGTTTTTTCCACCTGACACCAGAAGGTTTTGAGTTTGAAAAAATCCAATAATATTGCTTATAAATCTATAAACAAAATATAAATCCATTAGTTTCTCAGAGTATGTCTACACTACAAAGTTAGTTCGAACTAACGGATGTTAGTTCGAACTAACTTTCATAGGCGCTACACTAGCGCTCCGTTAGTTTGAATTTAATTCGAACTAACGGAGCGCTTAGTTCGAACTAGGTAATCCTCATTCCACGAGGATTAAGCCGAGTTCGAACTTACTAGTTCGAATTAAGGGCTGTGTAGACCCTTAATTCGAACTAGTGGGAGGCTAGCCCTCCCCAGGTTTCCCTGGTGGCCACTCTGGGCACCACCAGGGAAACTCTATTGCCCCCCTCCCGGCCCCGGCCTCTTTAAAGGGGCACGGGCTGGCTACGGTGCCCGAGCCAGGTGCAAGCCTGCCAGCATCCAGCCAGCAGACCCTGCACCTGGCACGGATTGAGCCACCCACCCGATGCCCCCCAGCCCTCCCCCTCTTCCCGGGACCAGGCTGGCGGCTCCCGGGAGCTTGCCCGGGACCGCAAGAGGCAGGCACCCGCCTGGGCTAGTGCGGAGATCGTGGACCTCATCCACGATCTCCGCTCTAGGCACAGGAAAGTGGCCGTCTAGGGCAGGAGAGCTGCCAGCCTGGCCACCCAGGAGCAGGTGTGCATGAAAATCAAGGGGGTCCACTGAGACCCCCGACCCTGAGCCCTGAGCTTACAATGGCCGTCCTGGGTCAGACCAAAGGTCCATCTAGCCCAGTAGCCTGTCTGCCGACAGCTGCCAACCCTAGGGACCCTGGAGGGGATGGACCGAAGACAGTGACCGAGCCATTTGTCTCGTGCCATCCCTCTCCAGCCTTCCACAAACCTTGGGCAGGGACACCACTCCTGCCCCCTGGCTAAGACTACTCCATGGACCCAACCTCCATGACTTGATCTCACTTCCCTTTAAACTCTGTTCTAGTTGTAGCCTTCACAGCCTCCTGCAGCAAGGAGTTCCACAGGTTGACTCTTTGCTTTGTGAAGAACAACTTTCTGTTACTAGTTTGAAGCCTGCTACCCATTCCTTTCCTTTGGTGTCCTCTAGTCCTTCTTTATGGGAACTGATGAAGAACTTTTCTGTATGCACCCTCTCCACCCAACTCCTGCTTTTAGAGACCTCTATCCTGTCCCCCCTCCGTCTCCTCTTTTCTAAGCTGAAAAGTCCCATTCTCTTTAGCCTCTCTTCATATGGGACCTGTTTCCAACCCATGATCATTTTAGTTACCCTCCCCTCTCCCAGCCTCTCTCTTCCCCTCTCCCACTCCTTTTCCCAGTCTCCCCCAGTTTTGTTCAATAAAGACAGATTCCATTTTTGAACACAATTGTCCTTTATTTTGTACATCAAGAAAAGGGGCTAGGGAAGGGTAAGTGAGGGAGGAATGGGGCACGAGCCCCCGATGGGGAGGACTGGGATGGCTCTGCGGGCTTTTGGGGTGGAAGCTCTCCTGCAGCCCCCCGATTGCCCCCTCTCCCCAGATGGCAGCCTGCGGCAAGTGCAGCTGGTCTGATGGCCGAGTGCTGTGATGTGCCCAGTGTGGGTACTCCAGGCACTCCAAGCCAGGACTGCTTTGCAAGCGGGGCACCCCTGAGAACTGTCTGTCCGGGGTGGGGGTCGGGACCCTTTAAGCACAGCCCTCGGCTAGCCTGAGACAGCATCTCCACTCTCTAAGTCCTCCTCTGATGCCCTGCCGGCACTGCTTCCGGCCATCCTTAAGCCCGGTTCAGGGTCCACTTAATGTGGACATGCTAGTTCGAATTAGCAAAACGCTAATTCGAACTAGTTTTTTAGTCTGGATGCGTTAGTTCGAATTAGCTGAGTTCGAATTAACTAATGGTATGTCTACACTACAGCACTAATTCGAACTAACTTAGTTTGAATTAGTTAATTCGAACTCAGCTAATTCTAATTAGTGCATCTAGACCTAAAAACTAGTTCGAATTAGCATTTTGCTAATTCGAACTAGCATGTCCACATTGAGTGGACCCTGAACCGAGGTTAAGGATGGCCGGAAGCAGTGTCGGCAGGGCATCAGATTAGGACTTAGAGCATGGAGCTGCTGTCTCAGGCTAGCTGAGGGCTGTGCTTAACGGGACCCGACTCCCTTCCCAGACAGACAGTTCTCAGGGTTCCCCACTCGCTTGTCTAACTCGATGAGGGACAGCAAAGCAGTCCTGGCTTGGAATGCCCTGAATGCCCACACTCGGCACATCACAGCACTCGGCCATCAGCCTAGCTGCACGTGCCGCAGGCTGCCATCCGGGGGGGTGTCAATCGGGGGGCTGCAGGAGAGCTTCCACCCCAAGGAGCCCGCAGAGCCACCCCAGTCCTCCCCGTCGGGGGCTCGTACTCCATTCCTCCCTCACCTCCTTCCACTTACCCCTCCCTAGCCCCCATTTCTGATGTACAAAATAAAGGACACGTGTTCAAAAATAGAAACTCTCTTTATTTAACAAAACGGGGGGGGGAGGGGGGATTAACCTCTGGGGAGACTGGGAAAAGGAGGTGGGAGAGGGGAAGAGAGAGTGTGGGAGAGGGGAAGGGGAAACCTGTGAGGAGGGAGCTGGAAGGGGGAAGCCAGGGGAAGAAGGAGGAGGGGAAGTATCAAAATAGGATACGGCATATCTTCAGTACTGTGTACAGATGTGGTCTCCTTACCCCAGAAAAGATGTTTTGGTCTTGGAAAAGGTTCATAAAAGGGCAACTAAAATGATCAGGGGTTTGGAACAGGTCCCATATGAAGAGAGGCTAAAGAGACTGGAATTTTTCAGCTTAGAAAAGAGTAGACCAAGGGGGGATATGATAGAGGTCTATAAAATCATGAGTGATGTGGAGAGGGTGCATAAAGAAAAGTTCTTCATTAGTTCCCATAATAGAAGGACTAGAGGACACCAAATGAAATGAATGGGTAGCAGGCTTCAAACTGTGGAAGGCTGGAGATGGATGGCACGAGACAAATGGCTTGGTCATTGTCTTTGGTCCATCCTCTCCGGCGTACCTGGTGTTGGCCGCTGTCGGCAGACAGGCTACTGGGCTATATGGACCTTTGGTCTGACCCAGTATGGTTGTTCTTATGTTTTTATGTTCTAAGCTTAGCGGTCAGGGTCGGGGGTCTTACTGGACCACCTTGATTTTCATGCAAACCTGCTCCTGGGTGGCCAGGCTGGCAGCTCTCCTGCCCTAGACGGCCACTTTCCTGTGCCTAGTGCGGAGGTCGTGGATGAGGTCCACGATATCCGCACTAGACCAGGTGGGCGCCCGCCTCTTGTGGCCCCGGGCAGGCTCTTGGGAGCCGCCAGCCTGGTCCCGGGAAGAGGGGGAGGGCTGGGTGGCAGCGGGTGGCTGGCTCATGCCGTGCCAGGTGCAGGGTCTGCTGGCTGGGTGCTGGCAGGCTTGCACCTGGCACGGGCACCGTAGCCAGACCGTGCCCCTTTAAGGGCTCCAGGGCCAGGAGGGGGGCGGACAAGTTTCCCTGGTGGTGCCCAGAAAGGCCAGCAGTGCAAGCTGGGGAGGGCTAGCCTCCCACTAGTTTGAATTAAGTGGCTACACAGCCCTTAATTCGAACTACTTAATTCGAGCTAGGCGTTAGTCCTCGTAGAATGAGGTTTACCTAGTTCGAATTAAGTGCTCCGCTAGTTCAAATTAAGTTCTAACTAGCGGTTTGCCTGTGTAGCGCCTATTAAAGTTAATTCGAACTAACGCCGGTTAGTTCGAATTAACTGTGTAGTGTAGACATATCCTAAGGTATCACAGGACTCCTCATTGTTACTACTTTTGTGGTATGTCAGCAAGACGTGTTTCATCAGTAATATTGCACTGATTTACATAAGCAAAGCCACAAATGTCGTACCAACATTTTAATGGGAAATTGCACAAGCATATTGTGTTCTTTAGTCTTGGGTTGATGTATTTTTTTTAATTTAAAATTTTGTCTGTGTTTTAGGCCACAACAGAAACACGGCTGGCAAGCTTAAAGGAACTTTGTGTAATCTTACGTTTCTCATCCTTGGTGCAGGACCTATTGAGTCCACTTTTAGTCTGACATATCTATGACGCATTGATCCTCTTTTTGGAGATCAAAACACCTGCTGCATAATGGATACATTTTCTAGCCCACTGATTGGCCTTATGTAGCAGTGGTGCTGTAACACTCTTCCCCTTATATTGTACAGCAATCCGCCTTAGAATGGCTAACACTGTAAATTCCTCTAATCTCTCTGAATGCTGAGTCCCTTCTGGGAAACACTAAAATCTGTCTCAGATTTGGATGTTGAAAATTCTTTATTGAGACAAAAAAGTCCTGGAAGTTCTATCCCTGTCCCTCAATGATGTAGCATTTCATAATTTTCAAAGGCCTATGGGCAGTGAGTAAAAGATGAAGTCCCAGGTCCAGCCCCTTTTCCCTGCTACAGTGTCACCAGAGAAGGCTGACTCAGCTATACTTGACCTCAGGCTGACCTCAAAGTTCTCAGGCTGGAGGAAATAGTTAAGTAACCACTAAAACATACAACCAGGTCATATATCATATCTTCTTGTGTTGCTCAAATGTGCAATACATAGGAACAATCAAGCATTCAGCATCCAAAAAGGAACAAGTTTATGGGATTAAAATGAATAAACCTGCCTATGTTCTGGATATGTTTTCTCCCATTCATTGAAGTTTAAAATACATGCTGAGCTGTAGCTTTTCTTTAGGTTTGTTATTTGGATGCTTATAGCAGAGTTATCGCTTGCTTTTATCACCCTTTGCAGGTGAGTAAGGGGGCATAAAGTTCTTGCTCAATCCTGCACATTGTGGGAGGAGAGGAGGCATCTTTTGCAGCTGGTCAGCAAATGGACAGGCAGGAGAGGGGAATGGTTGGGGCGACCCACTAGCTAGTTAGCACAAAGTGGGAAGTAACTTGCCTTTGGCATTTGAGCAATAGTGAATTATGTCCCTCCTGTATAAGTGGGGAACCCAGGAACACCCTGCTTCTGTAATTAGGCTAGAATTAATGATGACATTGACAATGAAGTCCATGGAGCACGATCAATGTAGACTTGCTGAGGTGTTGGTCCAGAAGGTTTAACTGATTGTACATATGACTTAAATCATTATCTAGAAACAAAAGTAAACTAGTCACTGTGCTTGATGTTACAGTTAGGGTTAGAGTGACTCTGGATGCTGTCACAGTTCCAGCTCTGGACATTGCACAATGAGTACATTTTTCTGTGTATTTACAGGACAAGTACAAAATATACTGTGACGCCACACCAACTCTGCAATGTACCAAACCTTAATCTGGAGGATTGACTTTAAAGGTCAGAAGTAAGTTCAGTCTTCAAATTCATTCAGGCTCTCTGTTGAAATTGCCTACAAGAATGCAACTTGTGCTCTCTTTGCAAGTTAATTCAAATCATACCACCACCAAAGAATGCTATATACAAAACGTTCAATAAATACTACGAGTAGTTCAGTGGTAGTTCAGTAAATACTATGAAATGTGGACATGTTTTCAATGGGAAGTTGACTGAGATTATGCAACATGTAGCCATCAGATAGTAACAATTTAGAAACACCACCAATACCAGACAAATTCAAAGCAGAAATCTGGAGCTGAAAAAGTACCAACAACATGTCCTATTGATAAGCCACTGAGCCATCAGTCCCTGCTGTATTTCAAGCTTAGTTGCTAAATGAACATTTAATCCTATTCATGGTACGATCCAATCTGAAACATCATGGAGTAAGGTGTTGCACACAGTAACATAGGGCAGAGAATTTGGAATGATCACAGAACAGGACATAAAGGAACAGGGTTTTAAAGGTATTTTAAAGGCATCTAAATACATTTAAAATCTTCCCCAAAGTCACCTATCTTTCAAACCTTACACCTGGGTGGTCTTCATTGAAACAACAGGGTTCCAACCTGTTGTAAGGGCCAATTGCGCAAATCCTATTGCAGGACCATGGCTTCCATAAGTGAGTACAATTGGAGAAACATGGAACACATGATAAACAGATGCAAATCTGGAAGCATTGCTCATGACTCAGAATTACTCATTAACCAGACATTGTTCACATGTGTTGCATGTACTTCTTGGACGGAGGTTTTATAAAGATGACAGGAAAACCTGAATCCTTCCTGTGTCTCATTGGAAACTTAAGAATATTACTATGATTATTTATTACTCTTGAATAAAACATCTCAAGCTAAAACTTTTCCATACAAAACATCTAATACAAACACAAGACAGAGTTCAAAGTAAAAAACAAAACAAAAAAAAACCCAAAAAACAATCAAACAAAAACAGAATAGCTGAATGGTTGAAGTCATTGAAGCTGTGGTTTTGGAGATATCTTGTTACAGTATTTCTAGGACAAACTTTAAGCTTGTATATATTTCATAATACTTTATATACTTTAAGGGTAGATAGTAAATCTTATCTTTGGTAAGTATCCTCACCACACATCCCTCTTAGGTTATTAGGATCATGGAGTCATAAACTGGAAGGGACCTTGAGAAGTCACCTTGGGCAGTTCCCTGCTCTTATGACAGGACTAAGTATATTCTAGACCATCCCCACCAAGTGGTAGTCTAACCTGCTTTTAAAAATCTCCAGTGATGGAAATTCCATAATCTTCCTAGCCAATGTATTACAATACTTAATCACCCTGATGGTTAGGCAGTTTTTCCTAGTGTCCACCCTAAACTGCCCTTACTAAAATTTAAGCTAATTGGTTCTATTAGCCTCATGTTGCAGATGAGAAACTGAGCCAAAGAACAAAGAACTAGACTGAGATCATACTAAGGCCCAGGTTGGCTCCCTAGCTATTGGACCATCCTTCTTTTGTAGGAAAAGTGCCCTTCCATAAAGCACAATATCGACCCGAAGGCTACATATGTCAGGTCAGTTCACTCCAATTCAATCTGAGCTATGGGACTTTAGGAGAAAATAATGAATTTTATATATCTATAGATAGATATAGAGATGTATTCAGCATAATACAGCATATAGTATTGAAAAGTGTTAGTCCTGGTCTATGCTCCACAGTTGGCTTGATGGAAGCTGCCTGGAGTCAACCTAGCTGTGAAAGTGTCTTCACCTAAATTTGACTCCCGCTGACATAAATGCCACTCTATGCCAATTTGATACCACTAGCTTCCTCAGCAGAATGGTTTCAGACGTTTCAGTTTCAACTATTTAGGATAGTCAAGACTGTGAGGGACTCCAAAAAGATCTCACCAAACTGAGTGATTGGGCAACAAAATGGTAAATGAAATTTAATGTGGATAAGTGTAAAGTAATGCACATCAGGAAAAATAACACCAACAGTATGATGGGGGCTAATCTGGCTATGACAAATCAGGAAAGAGATCTTGGAGTTATCGTGGACAGTTCTCTGAAAACTTCCACACAGTGTGCAGCGGCGGCCAAAAAGTCAAATAGGATGCTAGGAATTATTAAGAAAGGAATAGAAAATAAGACCCAGAATATCTTACTGCCCCTGTATAAAACTATGGTACTCCCACATCTTGAATACTGTGTACAGATGTGGTCTCCTCACCTCAAAAAAGATATTTTGGCCTTGGAAAGGGTTCAGAAAAGGGCAACTAAAATGATTAGGGGTTTGGAACAGGTCCCATATGAGGAGAGGTTAAAGCGACTGGGACTTTTCAGTTTAGAAAAGAGGAGACTGAGGGGGGATATGATAGAGGTATATAAAATCATGAGTGGTGTGGAGAGGGCGGATAAAGAAAAGTTATTTATTAGTTCCCATAATAGAAGAACCAGAGGACACCAAATGAAATTAATGGGTAGCAGGTTTAAAATTAATAACAGAAAGTTCTTCTTCACACAGCATGTAGTCAACCTGTGGAACTCCTTGCCAGAGGAGGCTGTGAAGCTAGGACTATAACAGAGTTTAAAGAGAAGCTAGATAATTTCCTGGAGGTTAGGTCCATAAAAGGCTATTAGCCAGGGGATAGAATTGATGTCCCTGGCCTCTGTTTGTCAGAGGCTGGAGATGGATGGCAGGAGACAAATCACTTGATCATTGTCTTCGGTCCACCCTCTCTGGGGCACCTGGTGCTGGCCACTGTCAGCAGACAGGATACTGAGCTAGATGGACCTTTGGTCTGACCCAGTACAGCCATTCTTATGTTCTTATGTTCTTATGATGTAGTTAAGTCATTGCTGTGTTAGTGTAGGCACTGGGGTACTTCCGTTGACTGTTACTGGTTTTCAGGACTATCACACAATGCTTCATACTGACAACACAAGTGATACAAGTGCTCATAGTAGGGACACACACCACCAACACCAAGAGTGCACACACACAAGCAATGTGATAATTGTGGTGGCTATAGTCCAAAGTAAGTTAGGTCAATATAATTTTGTAGTAAAAAATATCTAAGAAGCATAGCTGTGTTCATCTGGAAAAAATGAATGGTTCCTGGCACCTTAGAGACTCATCAAAATATATAGAATCATGAGCTTTTGTGGGCAAAACCCACTTCCTCAGAGGAATTAGAGTGGAAATAACAGAAACCAAGGTATCAATATTGATATAGATATAGATAACAGCAGAAAAAGTGGGTGCGTTAATGAGGCTAATTAAATGGGCTGGATATGTCCCATACATAGCTTTTGATGTGGAAATACAGATGTTAATAGTAGGAGAAATTGACTTTGTAATGCACCAACTGGTTCTGTTGAATATCTTCATCAATGATTTAGATATTGGCATAGAAAGTACGCTTATTATGTTTGCAGATGATTACAAGATGGGAGGAGTTGCAACTGCTCTGGAGGATAGGGTCAAAATTCAAAATTATCTGGACAAACTGGAGAAATGGTCTGAGATAAATAGGATGAAGTTTAATAAGGACAAATGCAAAGTACTCCACTTAGGAAGGAACAATCTGTTTCATGCATACAGAATGAGAAGTGACTGTCTAGGAAGGAGTACTGCAGAAAGGGATCTAGGGGTCATGGTGGACCATGAGTTAAATATGAGTCAACAGTGCAACACTGTTGCAAAAATAGCAAACATGATTTTGGGATGCATTAACAGGAATGTGAGCAAGACATGAGAAGTCATTCTTCTGCTTCAAGAAAGATGTGGAGAAATTGGAGAAGGTCCAGAGAAGAGCAACAAGAATGATTAAAGGTCTAGAGATCAGGACCTACGGGGAAAGACTGAAATAATTGGGCTTGTTTAGTTTGGAAAGGAGAAGACTGAGAGGGGACATGATAGCTGTTTTCAAGTATCTAAAAGGATGTCACAAGGAGGAGGGAGACAAATTATTCTCCTTGGCCTCTGAGGATAGAACAAGAAGCAATGGACTTAAACTGCAGCAAAGGAGGTTTAGGTTAGACACTAGGAAAAACTTCCTAATTGTCAGGGTGGTTAAACATTGGAATAAATTGCCCAGAAAGGTAGTGGAATCTCTGTCTCTGGAGATATTTAAGAGCAGGCTAGACAGACATCTATCAGGGATGGTCTAGACTAGTGGTGTACAATAATTTTTTGCCAGGGGCTACTTCAACATTTTTTGAAGTGGCCCCAGGCTGCCCCAGAAGAGGTTAGGCCTTAAGTGGAAGGATTGGCTTGTGGGTGGGGGAGCATGCAAAGCCTCCTAACACCCTCCCAGGAGCACGTGGCACTTATAAGTGCTGCACGCACCTCACAGGGTGGGGGCAGGGTGGAGGAAACTTTGTGGTCTTAATTGGCCTGGGGACCAGGGAGCAGCAGGGCCTCCGTGGGCTGGATCAACCAGCTTGGCAGGCCGGATCTGGCCCACGGAGGCCCTTTAGCTCACCCTGGTCTGGACAGTACTTGGTCCTGAATAAAATAATAGACTTGGTACTGTGGACGCACCACTTACTAATTCAAACTTGGGGGGGGGGGGCGGGGTTATTTTGGTCTAAGGTCCTAGCATAGACCAGGGCAAAGATGTCACAGGACAATTTGTTTTTATAATTTTGTAGTGTAGATGTGACTTTACTGCCCTGAATGCAAAGAATCCTTTTAAAAGGAAATCTATGAAAATCAGTGTAAATTTTGCTTCAAGGTAAATATGTCATGGACTTCTCTGACGGTATACACATATTCAAGGGATTATTATTCTTCATAGTTGACATACTGTGGAACAAGCTGTGCTATCAGTTACATCAGTGTAAGTCCAATTTAATTATGCTGTTAAATTACTTTAGATTTATATCAGAGTATCCAAGAGTAGAAATCAGTTTATTATGTTTAAATGAAACTGATTCTTTATAAATTATCTCTGGAGGGAAGTTTATACTGGATAATGTGCTTTAAGTTTTGATGTGTTATTCTCTATTTCAGTTACTTTGTGCACAGATAGTAGTTTTTGTAGTTTTGTGATTTTTGAGTTTCATCCAATTGAAATTACTACTATTTGCTATGAGATTGTCATAGATGGTCACTATGTACTATGCATAACCAAGATCTTATCTTGCATTAGATGAATAAACCTGAATTGGGGTCTAGGAACAGATCCTTGCCTCCTGGGCACCCCCCTGTCTCTGGTTGTGGCATTGCATGGGGTCTCTGGTTCCCACAGGGTGTTTTGTGGCATAGCCCTCTAGCCAAGAACATGAAAATCTAGTCCCTTTCCAGGGTAACAAGAAAAAGTCCAAATTAAAACCACATAAATCTTAAAACTAACACTCTTAACTTTCTGGAACTCTTGTTGGTCCTATCCTACTTCAGGGCTTCCCCTGCAGGAACCTAACCTGCCCTTGTAATGAAATACTTTATTATTTCCTTTCTGATAAACCCTATTCCAGGGCTTCTCTGCTGGAGAGAGCTGTCTCCTCTTCAATCATTCTCCGAGTTCCCTCAATCTATTTAGAAGACTTATTTCTATCTCCTTTAGCCAGGCAGCAATTGATTTCTCAGCCTTGGTGCAGAGCATGATTAAATGGAGTACTTTCTGTTTCTTTGCAGGTGATCACATTGTTAAAGTAAATTTCCCAGTCTCCATGGAAGGAATCAATCCTTCCCCCTCATTTTCCCTGTCTCATCAGAATGAATGTACCCTACCTTTAGGATTGATTGTTCTTCAGATTCAAAAATTCATTATGGGCTTTGAGAAGCTGGATTTTTTTGTTTTTCCTATTTCTGCAACTGGGTTTTAACAGCTCACATATGAGAAACTGAAAAGAGCAAGATCTTATAATATAGATCTTGCTTTCATTCACAAATTTGATACCTGTAATCAAGGTTTGAAAATAGACCCAAACTGGATGGGCCACTACATTCCACACCCTAATGACATCAAAAGCTAAGTACCAGGCACATACAGACTCTATTGGCCTCTTTTAGCATGGACACTAACACGATTTTTTTCTCTTTTCTTATCCCCCCCCCTTCTCCATTCCCTCTTTCTCTGCTATTTATTTGTACCCTGCGCTCCTTACTCCGTTCATCTGAAGAAGTGGGTTGTACCCTGTGATGGATAGGAGGAGTGCTGGCCAGCATTTGGTTACTGAAGGATTAAACTCAGCTGAGGGTATTGGCAGGAACCCAGAAGAACCCAGTGGGATACCTGTCTGAAATTTGAATTCTATATATAGATATCTGGCTGCTCTGTCTTTGTGTGAATTCTAAGTTATGGGTTGGTGGGAACAATATGCAATAATCAGGACTACATACCTAACAGGAATTCAGGGTAAAAAAGTGGACTGGACCGTGAAGGGATCATGAGTAAATAAGAGGAAAATGTGTATTTAGTCATGTTCAGGGTATTTTTCTTTGTTTTGGTTGTTTGGTTAAACTTCTCTGTGTGAATTCCATATGTCTTCCCTCCTTCACTCACTATCTATAAGCTATAGCCCAAGAGATTGTTTCTTTGTTTTTTGATCTCTTCTTTTCTTAGTTGCTCTGCAACACCTAGGAACCAAGTATACCTTTTTGTTTTGTTAATAAAATCACCCTTTTTAAGGCAATGATTTGTTTCTTGTGTCCTAGAAGGTAACAGGAAGTCTGTGTGGGTGTGTGTTTACCTAGCCTGAGAGGTCAACTACCAGAGACACAGTTTATTTTCTGTGCTTTTTGTTTCTTTTTTCAAGCTCTCCTTTGGCAAAAGAGGTTGGGGTACCCCTGGGGAAGAAATACAAGTGTTTCTTCCTGGTTTCTCAGGGTTTAAATCACTTGATTGTGGCAGCCTATCTTCCAGAGTCAGTGCATCCATGACTCTGAGGTTTTTTGTAAGCAGAGTCTATAGAGGCAAGGTATTTAAGATCTTTTGCAGATCCCCCATCTTTTGCACTCATAGAATCACAGAATCATAGGACTGGAAGGGACCTCGAGAGGTCATCGAGTCCAGCCCTCCGCCCTCAAGGCAGGACCAAGCTCCATCTACACCATCCCTGACAGATGTCTATCTAACCTGTTCTTAAATATCTCCAGAGAGGGAGATTCCACCACCTCCCTTGGCAATTTATTCCAATATTTGACCACCCTGACAGTTAGGAATTTTTTCCTAATGTCCAATCTAAACCTCCCCTGCTGCACTTTAAGCCCATTACTCCTTGTCCTGTCCTCAGAAACCAAGAGGAACAAATTTTCTCCTTCCTCCTTGTGACACCCTTTTAGATATTTGAAAACCGCTATCATGTCCCCCCTTAATCTTCTTTTTTCCAAACTAAGCATGCCCAGTTCATGAAGCCTGGCTTCATAGGTCATGTTCTCTCAACCTTTAATCATTCTTGTTGCTCTTCTCTGTACCCTTTCCAATTTCTCCACATCTTTCTTGAAATGTGGTGCCCAGAACTGGACACAGTACTCCAGCTGAGGCCTAACTAGTGCAGAGTAGAGCGGCAGAATGACTTCACGAGTTTTGCTTACAACACACCTGTTGATACAACCTAGAATCATATTTGCTTTTTTTGCAACAGCATCATACTGTTGACTCATATTCAACTTGTGGTCCACTATGACCCCTAGATCCCTTTCCGCCATGCTCCTTCCTAGACAGTCGCTTCCCATCTTGTATGTATGGAACTGATTATTCCTTCCTAAGTGGAGCACTTTGCATTTCTCTTTATTAAACTTCATCCTGTTTACCTCTGACCATTTCTCTAACTTGCTAAGGTCGTTTTGAATTATGTCCCTATCCTCCAAAGAAGTTGCAACCCCACCCAGTTTGGTATCATCTGCAAACTTAATAAGTGTACTCTCTATCCCAATATCTACATCATTGATGAAGATATTGAACAGTACGGGTCCCAAAACAGACCCTTGCGGAACTCCACTTGTTATCCCTTTCCAGCAGGATTTAGCACTGTTAACAACAACTCTCTGACTACTATTATCCAGCCAATTATGCACCCACCTTATCGTGACCCTATCTAAGTTATATTTGCCTAGTTTATCAATAAGAATATCATGCGAGACCGTATCAAATGCCTTACTAAAGTCTAGGTATATGACATCCACCGCTTCTCCCTTATCCACAAGGCTCCTTATCCTATCAAAGAAAGCTATCAGATTAGTTTGGCATGACTTGTTCTTCACAAACCCATGCTGGCTATTCCCTATCACTTTATTACCTTCCAAGTGTTTGCATATGATTTCCTTAATTACTTGCTCCATTATCTTCCCTGGGACAGACGTTAAACTGACCAGTCTGTAGTTTCCTGGGTTGTTCTTATTCCCCTTTTTATAGATGGGCACAATATTTGCCCTTTTCCAGTCTTCTGGAATCTCCCCTGTCTTCCATGATTTTTCAAAGATCATAGCTAAAGGCTCAGATACCTCCTCTATCAGCTCCTTGAGTATCCTGGGATGCATTTCATCAGGACCTGGTGACTTGCTGACATCTAACTTTCCTAAGTGATTTTTAACTTGTTCTTTGTGTATCCTATCTTCTAAACTTACCCTCTCGGAGTGCCAGAGTGGGGAACAGCCCTGACATGCCCACGAAAACTCATGATACCATTTACATTTTTTGTTAGTCTCTAAGGTGCTCCAGAACTATTTTTTGTTTTTTAAGTTTTTTCAGTTACAGACTAACATGGCTATCTTTGGCTATGTCTAGACTGCAGGCTTCTTTCGAAAGAGGCTCTTTCGAAAGCATCTTTCGAAAGAGCCTCTTTCGAAAGAGAGCGTCTAGACTGCACGGAGAAATTTCGAAAAAGCAGCTTGCTTTTTCGAAAGAAAGCATCCAGCGAGTCTGGATGCTCTCTTTCGAAGACGGCCTCTTCACATTGAAGAACGCCTTCTTTCGAAAGAGGAGCTTTCGAAAGAAGGCGTTCTTCCTCGTGAAATGAGGTTTACCGCCATCGAAAGAAAAGCCGCGTTCTTTCGAAATAATTTCGAAAGAACGAGGCTTGAGTCTGGACGCAGGGGAAGTTTTTTCGGGAAAAGGCTACTTTTCCCGAAAAAAACCCTGAGTGTGGACACGGCCTTTCTCTAGACTTATATTAGAGACCATTCTCATTTTTGAGTGTAAGTTCCTCTTGCTCAAGGCAATAGAGGTAGAGACAAAACTGGGATTAGATTGCCAAGAGTTCCCAGCTCACAGTTCTGTGCTCAGAGCCTTGGACTAGGCTTTTTTTTTTCTCAAGACAGTAAATCTGTTTCTTAGACGTTAAGAAACAACCCATTAGGTAAACTTCCAATGAAAATGTGCTGAGGTCATTGGCACATGATTAAAATGTTTCCAGTCAATTATGTACAAGAATAGTTTAATGTTTTTTGATCAGTACTTAGTTCTTATTTTTTTATGGGATTTTCCATAGTTCAGTTTGAGTCAGAATGGTAAGATGATATTCATGCATGTTTAATTTAATTAAGTTTCATGAACTGCTGAAATTTGTACTTAGTTAAATTCAGTCCCAGTTTGCAAAGCAATCCATAAATCACCACACAGGTGCTTTTGGCAGAACTGTTGTGTACGTGAAGGGTAGGATTTTCAAAAGATCTTAGTATTGACCAAATGGGGCTGCCACTTCAGTTTCATTCTGAGTTCAACTATTCATTTTAATGGGAGCCCAGTCAGGCTAATGTTGAGAATTTTTGAAATTTTTATCCTAAAATTATATCTAATCCCTTTGAATTATAATAATTAATATTACTTGGAAGGCAATGACACTTGATCACCCCTACCATGACTGGAGCTCCAGTTTTTTCAATGCTGTATAAACATGACTGTCAACTACTTCAAGGACTAATGCGTTATGTTTCCAGAAAACCAGGATGAGTACACTATCACTTTCAAGTTGTGGTGGGCTGCAGGCCACATATGGCCCATCAGGGTAATCTTATTGTAGGCCATGAGATATTTTGCTGATGTTGACTGTCCACAGGCACTATCCACTGCAGCCCCCAGTGGCCATAGTACTCTGTTCCCAGCCAATGGGAGCTGTGGGAAGTGGTACCAGCACATCCTTACAGCCCCTTTGCTTGGTGAACTGTGGTGACTGGGAGCTGCAGAGGATGGTGCCTGAGGACAGTCAACATCAGCAAAATGTCTCATTACCCAGATGTACCACAGGTTGCTCATCACTAGTTTAGAAGTGGTATGCACTTTACCATCATATAAACTTGTGCAGTCTCAATCTATTTCTCTAGTTTCAGCCACAGAAGTCTATTTGCACTAATGCCAGCATATGGTTCATTTTCTATGTAGAGGATTTGGCAATCAGTTTGACAGCATAAAACAGGTAACCTGGAGAAGTTTTTAAGAACAAGTTATTCAAAGACCTGTCAGGGATGACTTGGTAATACTTCAGAGGAAGAGGCTGGACTAGATGAAATCTTGGGGTTCCTTCAAACCCTAAGATTTTATGATAAGGATAGGTGCTCTAGAAATAACTTTGGTGGAAAAACTGAAGGTTGAATCAAGATATGTAACTCTGGCTATGTTAATTACATAGCTGGAGTCAACATACCTTGATTTGAGTTTCCCTGCTGTCCCCACAGAGGGATTGGTTTCCCTTTCTCCTCATAGGAGCAAGAATACTGGATGCTGATGGAGGCACCCTATGAGTTTGATTTAGTGGGTCTTTACCAGACCCACTAAATTGAACTCCAAAAGATTGATCGCACCAGTGTTGATCTCCTCTAGAGTGTAGACATGGCCTAAGAGAGGGCACTGAGATGGGCCCCTGTTAAGTGTGTACCCCGGAAGGGATTTGTGATACACACAGTGAATTACTTGGCCAGTGGGCTGAGCTGCCAGAGAAGGCTTCAGACTAAGGGAGTGCAGGCACACACACATAGCCTGAGGGGATTCTTGCAGAAGGTGAATGCCACCCTGTTACACCCATGTTGGGATTAAAACTAAGGTATTCCTGGCTCCAGACATTACTCAGGCCACCAGATGTCTCTGGAAACTGTAATAATCTCCTGTGGTTATAGCTTAGCTTTATGTTCCCTCTGTCAATTATAATTTCTTTTGTCCAGATGACTCTATGAACACACTGTATGCCATTCCTGAGTTCCTAGCAGGTCTCTCACATACCCTACAAGAAAGGGTTTGGTTCTGCTTGAAATTAATAGTAGCTGCAGAGATTCAGGAGAGGCCTCAGAATCAGTTACCAAATTTATAAATAAATCTGTAGGAACATATAGCATGTAAGATGTGTAAAGCCACTTATGTACCATTCTTATATTTAAAATGCCTAGGTATGAAGGGGAGCTACAACCAACACATTCAAATTACCCTATTTATTAAAAAAAAATTGGGGGGGGGGCGTGGGGGAGTCCCATTGCACTTTAAAGGCTGAATAATTTCTTTCCTTTGATTTAGTTTAATCAAATCAAACTATTTGGAAAAAAAAACAAAAAAACAAATCAACTCCACAATGCAGACCAAATCCCTATGAGAGAACTCCCAGCTGGATTTAGGCTTTGTTCTTTGTATATATTTGTCATCAAGAAGCAAGGAAACAAACACAGACAAAAATACAGCATTAGTGATTTCATATGCAGCTAATGAGACCAAGAATGATGGCAAAATTCTGAGCTCCTTATCTTTCTATGCTATGTTTCCCCTTAGTCACTGTCAACGGCTATGCTGAATTCAATTAATATCTTAGGCTACATGACTATACTGACACAGCAGCAACTATTTTTAATAAAAGTCTGCAGTGTTTAGTCAGATTGTAGCTCATATTTGTTCATATTAAATGGTGAAACTATGATGTAGTGCATGCCATGAATTCCTGCTGGCTACACTGGAAATAAAATCAGGTCCTGAGTTCTTTTTTAGTTAGTGCTCCAACTTTTCTGAACCATGACCGATAATAAGCTAGTCTCCCTTGTGAATAGTCAGGAAACAGAAGGCAACAGCTGAGATGAGCACTCACAGACATCTTTATCTTTTTTGAGGACTCTGAATTTTCAGTGAATCATCTTTCATTTGCCTGTTCTTCTGCCTTCTTTATATAATGTGTCTGTGTGTCATTTTCTAATTGACAGCATTTGGAAATGTAATATTTTCTACATGTAAAAGCATAACACAACAGTTCTTAGCAATATTGGAACTAATCAGAGTTGTTTTCCAAAAAATCCCTGAGCATGATTAAACAGAACACACTGAGGAATTTTTCATGTGGATTGGGAGGCAGTTCAAAGCACTGTCAAAGTAAAGCTCCTGCTTCAAAAAGAACAGATGGGAAATGTATAGCTGATTTCCACATGGAATGGAATGAGGAACTGAGCTGTCCTTGGACCAACCTATGCTGGAGGCAGGATCAATAGCACAGCACTTCCAGGTTTGTCTGATCAGTTCATGCTTTCCCTATCTCTTCCCCATCTATAATGTGAGTGCTGAGAAGTTTGATATGATTTATGGTATCCATGCTACACCTGTCATAGATTCAATGGATATTTAATTCTAACACAAGCCAGCACAGGTAGAATATGAACAGAAGGGAAAGATTAAAAACTATTTCTAGTTGATAGACAACGCTCAAGTGAAGTTAGCTAATTCTTCTAATCTAGCCTGACACACACAACTGAGAGGGGAAATGCGGAAGGACCCATTATTAACGTGCTGCCATTAAAGAAAAAAAAAGAAGCAGAAGCCAGCCATTGACAGTGTGCAAAGCAAAACAACAAAGACTCAAATGTTGTCCAGTATTAACTTATTAGGCCAGATCCTCAACAAATGTAAACTGACATAGGCTTCTCTGCTAGGGAAAAAGGCATTTTAAAATCAAAAGGTCTCAGTCTATGAGCAGGATGAAAGATTTCATTTGGGTCCTGTTGCCTCAGACAAAGATATTGTTGCCCCACTTGCCCTTTCCTGAAGATGGGTGTTTCATTAGCTGAAAATTGCTCAGTAGATCAAGTCCTATTTTGCAACTATTTGCAGTATTTTTGCAGTCTGTCTTCCATACTGAAGAAATTAGTGCTATTTATATTTGCAGTTTTGATGAGCAGCAGCTGAATGATTATGGGCAAAACCTGATCTCAGCTATAGAAACAGACCACAGAAATAATGTGCCTACATATAGCTAGGAATGGGTACACCAATTTACATAAAGGATCTGAGAAAATATAATGAAATATTGTCCCATCTAAAAAGCTATTCTCACTGTGTTTCTGACTCATACAAAACCAAGATATCTCAACAGGAATCCTTATCTCTTAAGACTTCCAGCCCAATTTCCAGAATGAAGAGATACAGCTAAGTCTGGATAATCGTCTAAGTTGGTCTGGATATCTAAGCCAAAGGCCAGATTCTCAGTTGGTGTAAATCTGAATAGTTCCATTGACTTAAATGGAACTGCATTAATATAGACCAGCTGAAGAGCTGGCTACAAATTTCCACACCTTCTGAAGCCCAAACATGTGTGCATTACATACTTTATTGTATATTTCTGACATTAGAAATGCTTTTCTTTTATACTGTCTCTTATAATACTTTTGAAAGCACCTCTTACATATGTTAGTACTTTGCAACTATCAAATCCATCTAATACCATTATTTGTATTTTATCACAATGCGGGTTTTTATATGCTTTAGAGAGAACAGAAGACATATTCAGCTTTTTTAAGAAAAAAAGATTCTCCATATTGAATTTTCTTATTGCTCCCTCTTTTAACTGTGAGCTAGTGATTTAGGTCATGTTAATGCTATGCATTCATAAAATCCGGAATAGATCAGTCTTTTTTCTGCATGACTTTTGAAATGCTTTCTTCTAATATATATCATTAGACTATAATACAATTATATTTACCAGTAAGCCAATCCCTGACATGCCAATAAGCAGCTTTTCTTCACAATGTTCTCTTCACCATCTTGAAAGACACTCTTTTTCAGTCAGTCTTGCACTTTAGACTTCAGGTCATCTCATTTCATGCCTGAGTTACACATACAGTTTGAAAGTAGCTCAGGAACAGACTCCCAGTTCCTAAGATCTGCATCCCAAGGTAGCACTTTAAAAGGAACGAAAGGCGTATAGCTAAATCCCTTGCATGACTTGGAAAACTTCAGCTATAAATTCTTTTTCAGGTCAAACTTTCTGTAGCTGTTAACCAGAAAAAATTCCCCTTTTATCTTGAGAATGCTAATTAGTACCCACTTCAAAAAAATAAAGGACAGTTTGAATGGAGATAAATTAGATCCTGATGATGACTTTCAAATTCTAGTCTTCCTTCATTGAGCTCTTTTAGATATGCTTTTGTATTCTGCCCTGGTCCTTCACATTTGCCCTCCAATCCTGCTATGCTGTGGAAGAGGACTCAGTTGGATTGTGGCTCCAAGCACAAGGGGCAGAGCAAGTGATGGGGAAGTGGATGAAGCTGTTTGCTGGCTAGTGGAGTTGGATAGGCATGCAGAGAAAGTACGATATACACTGAAAATAATTATTCCAAAATAAATTACTCTCCTGGAAGCATAATTCCATCCTATTGTTGAGCTCAGTCTAGCCAACAGTTCTCTTATTGAATAGATTGTTTACAGTTTGTGTTACAGTAGCACACAGAGACCCCAGATGAGACCAGGACTAGGTGGTGAACAAACAGTGTGAAAGGCAGTCCCTACCCCCAAAGAATCTACAATTTAAACAGCAGGGGTGAGGAAGAGCACTCAGAACTCATAAACTGTTGTATTAGAGCTCATGTAATGTATTCTTCCTTCCAAATTTAAACTATAATAGTATTTATAACTGCGACATTTATATTTTATCATCTAATGTACTTTCTTTCATGTTCTGTTTTTTTATTAATCTGATCTAGATATTATCCACACCACTTTCCTTATTGTATAATACAACTGTTAGATGCCAGTAGTTTTTGTTTTTAGTATTATTTCCTGCCTAGTCTGAAATCTTTTCTCACTAAGGTTGCTTTTGCACTCAATGTACCTGATGCACCGTGGTACATCACTTTAGTTTTATGCCTTCACTAATTTCAATTGATACACACTGATATAAAGCAGGCAGAACGGTGGTGAACTGATTATGATAATTAGTCTTGCTGATGTAATTATAAAAGAAAAGAGAATTAAGAAAAAAAGATAATCATAATAATCCATAAGCTTTAAAGGGGTAGCCATGTTAGTCGGTAACCGGAAAAACTTAAAACACAACAACTAGTCTAGCAGCACCTTAAAGACTAACAAAACATGTAGATGGTATCATGCGCTTTTGTGAGCACAATCCACTTCTTGAGATGAATGGAATTAATAAAGGGGATGGAGGAAGGGAGAAGGAAAAAGGGGGAAAGAAATAGTTAGAGTGTTCATGCCACATCAAGCTGATAAAGAAGGTGATGGGTCCCAAACCTGTAAATGAAGTTAAATTCTAAGGCTTCCTTATGTATTTGGCTTGTGGAATTTGCCTGACACAACAGGGGTATGTCTACACTACAGAGTTTTTTTTGGAAAAACCCTCACTTATGTCCACACTGCAATCGCGTTCTTCTGAAAAAACAGTCAAAAGAATGGAGGGGTTTTCCTGACATTGGTAAACCTCTTTCTACAAGGAAGAATACCTTTTCCAAAAGAGCTCTTTCAGAAAAAGGCATGTGTGGAAAGGGAAGAGGGAGTTCTTTCAATAGAAGAGGAAAGAAGGAAAAGCGCAGGTGCTCTGGTGGCCTATCTGCCCATAGCAATCACAGCTTACATGCAAGATAGCATCCATTCAGTGTGGACACTATCTGTCGATGCGCTTTGGTAGTGTCGACGCTCTCTTTCGAAAGAAGTTTTTTCAGAAGATCTCTTCTGGAATAGCTTCTTCCAAAACAAGCCTGAAGTCTAGACGTAGCCAGGGAGACCTTGAGATCCATTAATGAGTGCTCGGGCAAGTTAAAATAGTCTCGAATAGGTTTCTGTGTGTTGCCTTTTCGGATATCAGATTTGTGTCTATTAATTCTTTCCCGTAGATACTGTCCAGTTTGTCCAGAAAATTTTAACTTGCCAGAGCACTCATTAATGTGTCTCAAAGTCACTGTGTTCCTTCACTTTCCCCATTTGTAACCTCAGGATAATGATGTCTTCCATGAAAAATGCTTGGAGAGCTACAGAAGAAAAGTGTTGGGGCTGGTTGTGCATTGAGGGTCCAAGAGGGAGCAGCTCATTTAGTATGAGGGGGCACCTCATTTCGCAACTGAATTTGGGGAGGGCATAGGAGGGCAGAGCACCTTCTGAACACCTTTTATACCTACTAATCTTTATTATCCCTGTCTGCCTCTGGACAAAGACATCTCTGTTTTTTTTTCTTGGCCTTTTTTGATAGCAATGGGAATTTCCTCAGGAATAACACTTCAGCACAGACATCTCCAGGTGTTCATTCTTGTTCCCTTGACTGACGCTTGTTTTTAGGATGCAAACAGCACAGCACAGCACAAATTACTGGTGAGATTTCTAGGTTCTAACTCCCCAGTATCCTAGGAGATTATACTTCCAGTTGCCCGGCTACTTGGGAACCCACAGGATGTATAACTATAAAATGTAATATAATGCAGCTGCCATGCACTACCAGTCTGTGCTTTCATTTCAGGATGCTGAACTGGCACTTGGCGGAAGTGGTAGTATATTCTACCACACAACTGCTTGTCAGACCAAGAGTTAAGAAAACACTGAAGGAAACTCCACTACAGGCTGTACCTATCTAGTCCAGCTCCCTGGGGACGTGACCAGTGCTGAACAAGAGAATTTGCTGGACCATGAGAGGTCAATATTGTCTAGCAGTATTAACAACACTTGCACTGCTTGCTGCTCTCTCAGGAAACATTTAGGAGTAAATTAGAGCTAAATAACAGGACAGACCACTGAGAGCCAGGACTGGTGCCTATAAACAAATGTTATCAGACTGCGGGAAACTTAACCACACCCATGAGAAGTGGACATCTGGACTAAAATCATGCCGGGCCATGGATGTTGCCGGGCCAGAGAGTGTCCAATTAGAGAGGTTCAACCTGTCGTCCATCAGGAATCTGCTCCATATAACAACATAGGCTCAGGGTAGTGCAAGGTTTAATAGAAAAAGGTTATTACACTTGGATCTTTGCCTACGGAATCTTGAACTGAACAAGATTCCTAAATGTTCCCTTTAGTTACTAGAACAATATCCAAACTAGTTTTAAATATTTAATGAGTCTTCCTTCCCACATCCATTGGCAGAGTGTTCCGCAGTCCAATACAGTTTATTGTCAGGAAGCTTTTATTAACATTCAGCTGGATTTTTTCCTTTTCTTAACTGAATCACTGTGTATAACCCTATATAATCTTTCCTTTCTTTATGTTATATATTCATCAGATGTAGTCTCTTAACTCTGTCACCCTTTAGCCATCCCTGAACCAAGTTATACATAATTTAGTGTTTAATCTTCCCTATCAAAATCAGTTCATTGAGCCCCCTACTCTCTGTCATTGCTATTGATCTCTTTCAATTTGTCAATTTTATTGAGATCATAAGTTGCTCAGAAGGTAATGTAGTATTCCAAGTGGGATTGTATTCTGCCTATAGAGAAAGGAATATCATCTTTTTGTTCCAGGATGCCGCTATGCATGGAGCCTGAAATTACATTACACATTTTTGTTGTCACTTCCCATTGAAAAGTCATGTTTCACTTTCTATCTACGAACACCTCTAGACCTCTTTCAGAATTATTGATTCCCTTATATATATTTGCTTTTATTTTTCAAAGCTGACATTCTAGTTATTAGCTTCCACACATTTTTCAAATCTGCTGAGGCTCATTTGCATAGTTTGTCACCTCACTGATAATTGCAACAATCCTTGCCTAGAAAGCTTAGCATTCCCTGGACTCAAATAGTTTTTATATTGAACAAAAAGAGTTATTCAAAGGTAGAGAATAAGCAATTTTCAATTGTTTGGCCTTACAAGAAGCCGCAACTTTGCCATCTTTTCATTTGTGTTTGAAAGAGATTGCACAGCTCCAGTTATAAGAAACAGTCACTTTTTTTCTAACTAGAAAACATGTAAATATTGATATTTAATAACCAAACAATCTGTGTAACTTGGTTTTAAGGTGAAGCATTTTCTTGAATTGCTGATCAATGTGCCTTGATCACAACAGAGCTCAATGTACATGCAAATCTAGTTAATGTTGAATGGGACAGCTCTCAGGATAAAAGCGGTATGGATCAGACAGTTGATATGTCAATTACATTCATATCAAGAGATTTTAGTTTCCAGATATTTCAACCATATCCAACTCTTTGTTAAAAGGTTTGAGAAAAAGATCACATTGCAGGCAGCAGCTGTTTGTCTGGATTACCTAGTCTAGCCATTCTGTCAAGGCTAAAAAAAAATACTGTCTGAGCTCCACTGAGAAAACATGTAACTGAAATATCAGTTAAAGTAGGAGCTTTTTAATAGGGATATGGTTGGTACCCCTGAAGATGCAGGGACCCTTTTTTAACAAATGTGTGAGACCCTCATTAGTGAAACAAATATAAATAGTGAGTTTGCATGTTTCACCATTTATAGATAGTTTTGATGTGAACAACAGGGTTTAAATAGTTATTTCATTCCGGTTCTGGTCTTTCAAGCACCTCAGTACTCAATGGCTACATCTACACTGATTTTCTGGAAACGCTTTTAATGGAAAAGTTTTCAGTGAAAAGCATTTTCGGAAAAGCGCATCTAGATTGGCATGGATGCTTTTCCGCAAAAGCACTTTTTGCAGAAAAGCGTCCGTGCCAATCTAGACGCGCTTTTGCGCAAAAAAGCCCCGATCGCCATTTTAGCCATCGGGGCTTTTTTGCGCAAAACAGTACTGTGCTGTCTAAACTGGCCCTCTTGCGCAAATGATTTGCGCAAGAGGGCTTTTGCCCGAATGGGAGCAGCACAGTATTTCCGCAAGAACACTTACGATCTTACATGAGATCGTCAGTGTTCTTGCGGAAATTCAAGCGGCCAGTGTAGACAGCTGGCAAGTTTTTCAGCAAAAGCAGATGATTTTGCAGAAAAACTTGCCAGTCTAGACACAGCCAATAGGTATTTATGAGAGCTCAAATCCCAGTTCAAGACTTGCAGGTTCAGGTAGAATTCAAGCTTACACAATAGTCTGTCTGATTCCCCTCTACTAGTCCTAGAATTTCTTCTTTTTCTCTCAGCTTTTAAAATATGTGTAGGGTACACTCTTAGGCTATGTCTATACAGCAGCATAGATGTTATTCTGTAATAAAACAGTCCGTTCCTACCCAGCAAGCAGTTATTTGGGCATATTGTTGAAATAATGTTGAGCTGGAGGACTTCTTACTCTAACTCCTGTAACCCTCATTTTACGAGGAGTACGGGAAGTCTGAGGAAGAGTGCTCTAACTTGGATTTCCTGCTGTGTAGAAAGCGCCAAAAGCTGAAATAAGCTATTTTGACTTAAGCTATGCAATTGACGTAGCTCAAGTTGCATAGCTGATTTTTGCTTTAGCCCTGCTGTGTAGACATGCTCTTAAAGGAAATGTATGCAACATCATGTGAACATAGAAGTTCAGCCTGAATGTGTAAATATTCATATATCCCTGGATACAGAAAGTATTTTTATCATTCTGTTTCAGGGATGGGCAAATACTGGCCCACAGGCTAAATCCGGTCTGTCAGGGTTGGACCCTGATCCCCACACCACCATATTTACCTGCACCTCCACAGGTATGGGAGATCGCAGCTCTAGTTGTCCACAGATCACCATTCCCAGTCAATGGGAGCTGCAATCACCTGTACCTGCAAAGGCTCAGGTAAATAGATTAGCAGTGGCCCACCACAGGCTAACCCTGGTAAACAGCCACTGTTTTATTGCCCACCTCTGTTCTATTTCCTTGCCATAATGGTTGCAGTTCCTAAACTGAGTTTATTTGGATTCTTTTATTTATAATTGGAAAAGCCTTTCAAATTATTATAAAGGCTGATGTTTCAGAATTGAATCATCCTTTATAGGCACCAACAAACTGAACATCTGACGATGACACAGCAACAATGGAAACAAAATGGATGACAGTCTGTGATCTGCAGAACATGTAGGAAAGCTTCCTCTTTTTTATTGGTCTTAATTAGTCACCAACACAATCAAAATTAATACATGGCAACAGGGTTTAAGGCCAGATTTGAAGCTTTAATTCAGATTAATATTTTTTTGCTGTTGCAAAAAAAGCAAATATGATTCTAGGTTGTATCAACAGGTGTGTTGTAAGCAAAACTCGTGAAGTCATTCTGCCGCTCTACTCTGCACTAGTTAGGCCTCAGCTGGAGTACTGTGTCCAGTTCTGGGCGCCACATTTCAAGAAAGATGTGGAGAAATTGGAAAGGGTACAGAGAAGAGCGACAAGAATGATTAAAGGTCTAGAGAACATGACCTATGAAGCCAGGCTTCATGAACTGGGCTTGTTTAGTTTGGAAAAAAGAAGATTAAGGGGGGACATGATAGCGGTTTTCAAATATCTAAAAGGGTGTCACAAGGAGGAAGGTGAAAATTTGTTCCTCTTGGTTTCTGAGGACAGGACAAGGAGTAATGGGCTTAAAGTGCAGCAGGGGAGGTTTAGATTGGACATTAGGAAAAAATTCCTAACTGTCAGGGTGGTCAAATATTGGAATAAATTGCCAAGGGAGGTGGTGGAATCTCCCTCTCTGGAGATATTTAAGAACAGGTTAGATAGACATCTGTCAGGGATGGTGTAGACGGAGCTTGATCCTGCCTTGAGGGCGGGGGGCTGGACTCAATGACCTCTCGAGGTCCCTTCCAGTCCTATTATTCTATGATTCTATGATTCTATGATTTTTCTATTTTATGATTTGTGTTTCTTTTTTCTCATCTTCTTATAGAATTATTTAATTACGTGATGTGTTTGCAAACACCCATCATCACCCTTACTATGTGATGATTGCATTGGGTCCATGGTCTTTTTTGACAGGAGTACAGCTTCAATCTGGCACTCTAGCTACCCTGATGCCTTCCATGTAGCTCTTCTGATTCCTCTGAGATCCCAAATAAACTGTCTGTTCAGAAATTCACTCTTACTCTCCCTGGGTTGGCCACTTTTCTGACTAAGGAGAAACTAAAATGGTTTCCTCCAGAGTAGGTCAGTGCTACTTCTAAACTGATTGCAAAGTTCCCAGAGAAAAAAAAGTGAGGTAACTTGTTCCCTCATAGGATGAGTGCACTGCAGCCTGGAAATGAGAAATCAAGCTTACATCTTCATATGGCATATTACTATTACTTCATATCTCCCACAGGAGAAATTGAATAATGTCAGCTCTACTATGCTGTATATTCAATAGCTGGGGAAAAATGGTACAGGCCATTTTGACAACTTAAGATGAACTGACTTCTTCAAAGTTTGCTAAAGAATGGCCCCAATGTACTTCTTACTAGAGGCAATACAAATGGCAATGGTTAACAATGATCTGAAAATCAAAATGAAATACCCACAGAACATGGAAAAATAAGTAGGAGAAAAATCACGTAAGTGCTTTGAACACAAGAATGAAAACAGTTCCAAAGTTTTAACACTTTCCTTCAATATATAAATGAGAATAGCAACACTTCTTCAGTCTTCACAGCAGCCACATGATGTATGTATGCATATAGATTTTCAAGAGTCCTAATAATAGATATAAGAAAGATCATTATTATTGTAATGCCTCCTGATTTTATGTAACATGATTCTCATCACATCAACTTCCAATACCACCTGATTGTTTTCCCTTTTGTTTCTTAGCCATTGTTTCCCTCTTAAGAATATTTTCACATCCATAGTCAAGTCTTCCTTTTCACCATTAATAAAGCAAGCTGTACAAAGACCATTATGTTCTTGGAGATGAATTTTGACTGACTCCCTTCCTTAGATTTCTGGGAGCATAGCTCAGGGAGGTTTCACTAAAACTGTCAGGACATGCATAGCATTTCCCTCTCGTTGATCATTACAAGATAACATGACTCTAAACTGAGCTAGTGACTCATCTCCCCCTTAAGGGCTGCTGTAATAACTTACAGTTAATTATTCACCCTTCAGTTGTGGAAAGATTCCATGCAGCTGTTGGTATTGGTCTGGCTTTCCTTCACTAAACCACATCTACTATACATCAAGGAAGGTCTAGCAGAGAAGATTTTTTTGAACTGGCCAGGCAGATCTTAATCGGTACATGACTCAATTACTTGAAAATGAAAACTAGGTTTCATGTAGGTGGAGAAATTTCATTGAACTTTCACTTACCTAAC
Source organism: Pelodiscus sinensis (assembly GCF_052426305.1). Lineage (NCBI taxonomy): Eukaryota > Metazoa > Chordata > Testudines > Trionychidae > Pelodiscus > Pelodiscus sinensis. Next base: position 99,374,419 of record NC_143057.1, read on the forward strand.
TGAACTCAGTATACATCTTTCAGGGGATGTGGCTAACTTTCTCTCCCTCTTTTTTAACCTGGTATGGAATTCCCATTTTGTGAGGGTAAAGCTTAATACAATATATGCTGCTTCTTATTGCCTCGTAGTGCATAGTTATTCCCTGCATTTCGCTTGCACACAAATCAAGATTCTATTTATTATTCAGCTAATGCAAAGTACATTGTGTCCTTTCTATCACAGCTCTCCCTTACTAGCAATGAGACTAGCTTCCTACCACCAAACGCAAAATCCTTTCCTTTTTCAGGTTAAATAATAATAAAGCCTTCCCCTTTTCATGAGCTAGGCAAAACAGCCATTTTTGGTAAAATCCACTTCCTTTCTCTTCTCACAGCAGTGCCGTGCTCTTCCTCATTTTATTCTTGCCAAATGAGACTAATAGGTACTTTAGCCTCAGTTGTATCTGGTCTCCAGCACTCAACCCCTCCCTGTCTGCTCCAAAACCCTAAACACCTGACTGGTAAAATGTGGGTTTTGGCCTTGGCTATGGCTAGGCAGACCCAGCCGTTATTGCTTCTACCAAATTGATAGGAACTTTAGCAATCATGTCAGTGACAGCAGGTTGGTCCCTAATACAACAAAAACAAGTTTACAAAAATGAGTTCATAACCGCCCTCCCCAAAAATAGTTCAATATTTGTTACTAAAACCCTCTTAGACAATTAAAGTGATGGGGATCTGAGACTTATTTCTACTCCTACCTTGGACTTTCTATTGTGACCTAAACAAAATACCTAAACTAAATCCTCCCATCCACCTAATGGCTACAGTAGCTCTGTCACAGAGCTGGAGTCCTAATTGGGTCCTAATGCAGCTCTCTCAGGTGATGCAGTGTTAATTGGAAGAGAAGCAGGGCAGGCTGGATCAGCTCTGCTCCAGCTCTGTGACAGAGCTACTGGGGAACTTAGTTTTGCTCTATCCTTATGCCTCACACAGTTCCTGCCCCACCCTCTGCCCCCAAACAAAACTAGCTACTTTTTGTGCTGGTGGACCACACCCATTCTGCTCTGAGGGTACACTCTCCTGAAGCGGGATTTTTCCTTAATCTTCCTTTGCTTTAGTTTCTCTCTCCTTTAAAATGGGTATAACAGCATCTGCATCTTAGCAGTGATGTCAGGCTTAATTCATTAGGGACAAAATCTAGTTCAATTGAAATCAACAACAAAACTACCAGGCCCAGTTCCCATTACAATCAATGTGACCCAGGTGCCTAAATACCTTTGCAAATCAGGAATCACTTCAATGGAAACAGAATTTGGTTCTTTATATTTGTAAGCACTAAGTACAGATTTATAAAGGGATTTAGGCATTGCAACACTGAGTATTACAAGACTTGAGGACTAGATCACAAAGGGACTTGTTATTGCAATGCACAACATTGCAGTGGCTAAATTTTAGGCACCTTGAAAATTGCTGTGATACACAAAGTCTGAGGTAGGCAGGTAGGCTTCCTATATAAGGAACAAGAAGAGATGGGTGCCTAAGAATGTGATCCAAAAAAAAGCCAATACATTAGGTGGCGCATTACTTACACCTAACCAATGGGAGATGCCTGTGAGAAGAGTGTTGTAAGCACTGTGCTAAAAGTTAGAAGACAGACATGACCTTTGTGAGTTGACTTTTGAAGGAGGCCCAATCCCACAAGCGAGATAGGCAGGGGACTATTTATCTTCCCCTGGTTTGAGAATGGCGCTCGTGCTTAGGTAAAAGATAGGTATCTGAATGCCTAGAGTGAGGCAGCAGCATGCATGCCAGAGGCAGAAACTTAGCACCTAGGAAACTCTTGCTGCACAATTTTAGACACTGAGTAATTTTAGAGAGCCTGGGGGCAGCTAAGCAGAGGTTCTATGGATTTCAGGAACCTAAACCTGAGATTTATATTTCTAATCTGGGGTTTAAGTGCCCAAGTCTCCTAGTGGATCTGGGCCAAAATGGACAGCTAAACATCATTTTAAACAGGGGCACAGGTACTTAGGATCAGATTTTCAAAGATACCTAGGGGTCTAGAGATATAGACAAGTGCCTCATGAAGTCAATAGGACTTAGGCACTTTTGAAAATATCACCGACACAAGAATCACTTAAAATTTGTTTGTTTCTTTTTCAAATGCCAGAGCATCCTGGTAGTATTGGGGCTACCTCTCTTTTCTATTGTTCCAGGAAATATAGCTTTATCAGCTTTTGTTTATTATCACTGTTTATGCCTCTAACCTGGGAGGAAGAGCTGAATAAGCATCCAATCAGATTAAATACTGAATGGCAGTTTACTACAAAACAACCCTATAAATTCAGAGGTCATCAGAGACAATAAAAGCACTGTCCTAGTATCTTTTGTTTTTGGTAACCAAGATCATAAAAAAGCAAAAAGGGGGAATGGCAATAACTCATTCTCGTGAAAAAGATTGTCCAGAGAATTGAGTTTCAGAGTTACCATAAACCCTTTTCACACAAAGCTCGTGTTATTTCTGGGTTGGCCTCACATATTACATTCCACAAATATTGATTAACCTTGCTAATACACATGTAGACAATGTACATACAACCTGCTTGGAAATTAAAAAATAAATTACTGATTTTATGTTGCAATTATTATCATTCTATTTAAAGGTGCATGCTTATTCCAGAGAGGAAACAATCGTATAAAGCTAAATGGATGGAAGGGTATGGTATTTTAGCTCTAAGTGATGTTAATTAAGATATTTTGCTCTCAGATCCTATGATGCTCTGGACTGGATTGAATCTTGATTCAGAAGATACTTACATATTTGTCTAACTTTAGACAAATGAATGGAAAAAGGCAAATGTAGTGCCCATCTTTAAGAAGGGAAGAAGGACAATCCAGGGAACTACAGACTGGTCAGTCTTCCTCAGTCCCCAGAAAAATCATGGAGAGGATCCTCAAGGAATCCATTTTGAAGCACTTGGAAGAGGGGAAAGTGATCAGGAATAGTCAACATGGATTCACGAAGGACAAGTTGTGCCTGACCAATCTGATTAGCTTCTATGATGAGGTAACTGGCTCTGTGGATTTTGGAAAGTCAGTGGATGTGATATACCTTGACATTAGCAAAGCTTTTGATACAGTCTCTCTCATAATATTCTTGCCAGCAAGTTAAGGGAGTATGGATTGGGTAAATGGACTGTAAGATGAATAGAAAGCTAGCTAGACTGTCAGGTCCAATGGGTAGAGATCAACGGCACGATGTCAGGTTGGTGGTCGGTTTCTAGTGGAGTGTCCCAACTATCAGTTCTTGGACTGGTTTTGTTCAACATCTTTATTAATGACCTGGATGAGGGGATGGATTGCACCCTCAGCAAGTTGGTAGATGACACTAAGCTAGGGAGAGCGGAGGCAAGGGATAGAGTCCAGAGTGACTTAGACAAATTGGAGGATTGGACCACAAGAAATCTGATGACATTCAACTAGGACAAGTGTAGAGTCCTGCATTTGGGACAGAAGAATCCCAAGCATTGCTACAAGCTGGGGACTGAATGGCTAAGTAGCAGTTCTGTAGAAAAGGACCTGGGTGTTACAGTGGATGAGAAGCTGGACATGAGTCAACAGTGTACCCTTGTAGCCAAGAAGGCTAATGGCATATTAGGTTGCATTAAGAGGAGCATTTCCAGCAGATCCAGAGAAGTGATTACTCCCCTTTATTTGGCTCTGGTGAGGCCGCATCTGGAATATTGTGTCCAGTTCTGGGCCCCACTATAGAAAGGATGTGGACGCATTGGAGAGGGTCCAGCGGAGGCCGACCAAAATGATTAGGGGTCTGGAGCGCATTACCTATGAGGAGAGACTGAGGGATTTGGGTTTGTTTGGTCTGCAGAAGAGAAGAGTGAAGGGGGATTTGATAGCAGCCATCAACTTCCTGGAAGGAGGTTCCAAAAAGGACAGAGAAAGGCTGTTCACAGTAGTGACAGATGGCAAAACAAGGAGCAATGGTCTCAAGTAACAGTGGGGGAGGTCTAGGTTGGTATGACGGAGCACCAGGGTTCTGCACTGGCACCCAGCCGGCCTCTCAGCTACCGGGGAGGGATGGGGACACGCTGCAAGGCCCTGGTCGGGAAACCGAGTGTAATGGAGCACCGGGGCTCCATGTTCAAACCCAACCGGTCTCCCAGCAACCAAGGGGGGCAGGGCTGCACTGCAAGAGCCCGACCAGGTAGTCAGGAAGGATGCCGCGGCCGTGAGTGTGGGGGTGCCGGGCAATGACATCACCCGGTGCATCCTGCAGGATGCCAGGGGGTGGGGCAGGAGTGTTTGTGGGGCGTGGCAATCCTGGGTGGCATTGTGCGGCCATCTTTAAAAGCTGGCCGGAGGGCAGAGGGAGAAGAAGAGAACCAGGGCGGCCAGAAGCAGAGGACTGAGGGGCGCATGCGGGAAGGTGCTGGGGAACAGGGGTCTCACACCCTGGCTCTGAGAGCACTGACAGAGAGTAGGAAGTGGCCCAGGGCAGGGCAATGGGAGCCTGTGGGTCGACGTGTTACGGGCAGTCGCCCCGCCGACCATAAGGGAGAGAGTGCGGCTGTTCTCTTCCCTTCAGGGCCCTGGGCCAGGACCCGGTCATGAGGATGGGCCCAGGTCCCCCTGTGGTACTCAGAGAAGGCATTCAAAAGCCCACAACTTGTAAAACAAAACTCTTGACAGGGATCGGAGGGAGGGGTGCACTCATTAAAAGTGGTGTAGCAGACAGCGTACTGTCTCTTATTAGGAGAGGGGTATTAGAGAGCATGGGGGACATGCGCACTTACAGTTGGATATTAGGAAAAACTATTTCACTAGGAGGGTGGTGAAGTACTGGAACGGGTAACCTGGGGAGGTGGTGGAATCTCCATCCCTAGAGTTGTTTAAGTCTTGGCTTGACAAAGCCCTGGCTGGGTTGATTGAGTTGGGATTGTTCCTGCTTTGAGCAGCGGGCTGGACTTGATAACCTCCTGTGGTCTCTTCCAGCTCTATGATTTTATGATTCTTTAAGTAGCCAGATTTACTTCACTGGAGCTATTCCCTTGCTTATGCTTAGACAGGTGCTTACATATCTTGCTGAATTATGGCCTTAAGAAACAAAGGAATAATTAATACTGTCTTTTAAAATAAATGAGGTGAAAAAGCCCACCGTTGCCTGCTTAAGAAAAGAGTTCAGCTGGGTGTAAAATCTAAGTGTAAAACTTGTAGGGACATGCTGGGAATGAGGGGTTCAGTATGCCAGTTGCCCTGGGGGAAGAGGACTACTCCAGGCCCTATCTACTGCAGAAGCTTGGGGGAAGGTCAGAAGCGCTTCTCCATGGCTGCTGCAGCTCCCGTGGGCACAACCTGGGGAAGGTGCAAGTTCCCCCCAGCTAGGGCAGGTCCAGGGTGATTCTGTCTCTTTTCTGTATGGTTTTATGAGAAGCAATCCTATTCCAGGCATATACAATTTTCTTGGTACACTGAAATCCTTAATTTGCTGTAAGTTATGATACAAGGAAGCTACATATTGAATTTAGTGATCCTACCTCTTACCATTTAGGAGAAGTTCATGATGGACAGACCCTCTTAAATATATAGTAGATAATGTCTGCTGGCATAAAAATGTATATATTTGAATCTTTTTGACTGTAACGTGTTCAGGGCAGCGACTATTGCTTTGCATGTGTTTACACCATATAGCACAATGGGGCAGTCTCAGCACAAGCAGATGTCTGATTGCCCAGCCTCAGTTTCCTTTGTCAATATCATTGAATATACATACTCCATATATTACAATGAACGCTTCCATCCTTTGAGGTGGTTTATAGGAATACAAAATTAACATATTCAGTTATGCACCCTTACAGTTGGGCTCTATAGGCCCTTCCCAAGCCACTGTCTCAGGGCTTGATATTTGGCCCCAATTCCCAGGCTTCCACAGAGATACCAGTCCTCTCACCTCAGAGCCTATGTGTTTTCTTGTGCTTGTAGCAGTGTTGCCCACTCCTATGACATTATCATCAGTATTTGGATTGTGATCCAGGCTGCAAACTCTCTGGCAATAACCTAGAAGCTGCAGCCTTGAGACCTACCTCAGGGAAACCCCCTCTGATTGCCTTCTCTTTCTGGCTTCCCTACCTCCTGGGGAAGAACAGTAACTCACAACTGCTTCAGGAGGCAGCTCAAACAATTGTCTCCATGTCCCTCAAAAGTTTGGGAGTAGGAAAGGAAGCAGAAAGAGCATAGCAAGTCAGGGCAGCTCTGCTTCCTCTTTACACCCTCCTCACTTGTGCAAAATTGGCTAGTTATTCTTTGCTCCTTTCTCCTCCCATTTCTGCAATACCTGGGAAGGCCTGGGGAGAGTGTGAAGCAGACTCCATTGTATTTACTCCTCTGTCCTTAGGCTTAGAGAGATGAGGACTGAAGAGTCCCTAGCTGCAGAAGGAACACAAGTGTGCTGGAAAGCAAGGGGTAAGATGTGAAGCGGATTGCATAACTTACTGATGTGTAGGTGGGGGATAGGCAGATATGAGGTGTGGGGGGAGGGGCACAGAATTAATATATGCAAATAGGTGTCATTTGATCTTATTTGGACGTCCTAGCGAGAGCTTCTGCAGCAGAGTCCAGAATCACCTATTCTATCCATTTGTGAATGTGAGCAACACAGTAACAAGAGGGTAGGTGGTGGTAGACCAGAGTTAATAAATCAGCAGATAAACCAAAAATCCCCTTCCCCTCAATATTTGTATCTAAATCTCACATTTAGGGCAAATTTCATGATTTTTTGTGGTTGACAATATTGCCAAATTTCTTTAGATCATTGTAATGAGACACTCTGGAAAATTCTCCTCTTCCTGTCTCTCTCATAGGTTCCTGTCTGGGCTTCTCCCCAGGATCCTTCTTGCCTGGCAGGTGTGGCACCTCTTCCATTTCCACTCCTGATCTCTGTGAAGGAGCTTACAGTAGATCTTTACCAACCCCTGATTTGGTCTCAGATTGAGGGTCAGGTTCTACCTTTTAGTCCTTGGCTTTCTCGTGTGATCAGTCACATGATTCCCTTCAGTGTTCCTGAATTTGTTGTTTGCAGCTGTGAGCTTTCCTGGGCTATCTAGCGATGGAGGTAGTGTACCCCATCTTAGGGTCCTCCTCTTGATACTTAATTATTATTAATAAATTATAATGCTCTATTATGTAATAATTAAATAGCCAAACTGACATTTTTCCTCAAAGCAGAAACTGTTCAGCTAAACCCAGGTAAACAGTAGCTCACTCAAATATGCTCCATGTGTTATTCTAGGCTATTAGGTTGAGAGCTTTGGTCTTTGGAGCATTTTCCATTTTAAAGAACATTTCACTCACAACTAAAGTGCATTCAAAATCAGCTTTGGTTTGAGTTCATTCTGTGGTTGGAACTAGCAATGATTGCCACCAATTTAATTATCAATATATTTTAGTGAAAGTTGCATAGAAAATGTTTTGTTTGTTTTAGATTCCTGTGAATATTTTAAAGCTGATCTTCATGGGTGAATTTGCTGTAAGATCTGTGCTCATGCAAGAGCATCTAATATGGAATTTTCCAATATGGCCCCAATCCCACTTCTGGTGAACCAGCAAACTGCATTTTGTCGATTTACATAGATCCATCAAATGTGAACTTTGTTATAAGAGTCAACCACAAGTAACTAAGGCTAGATAAAGTCCAAATACTGTTGAACTTCAGGGCAAAATCATTCAAAAGAGTTCCACAGTGAGATATTTATCAGGTCATTTCAGAACAAAAGTGGAAGGGTTCACACAACTTTACTATGAAAATATACAAACAATAACAATATGTTATTACTTAATTGTGACCTCATGTTTCTTTCATGAACACTTAACCAAACTTTACTCCTCTTAAATGAAGGTTTGGAGGTTGTGTTTAGGAATATTGAGCAATTTCATTAAAATTAAAAGTCTGAAGACCCTTCAGTTATGGGAGACAACATGCATGCTAAACGAATCTTTATTTTAATGAAACAAAATATCTTTTCTCTAGCATGAGGGAATCTTGGCTGCTAACGAGGACCAGCCAGTTCTGTGCCTCTGTCTCCTGACTGTAAATGCTAGGGCAGAAGAGGAGCAGTACAACACTTCAGTGATTTGCAACTACAGTAACAGCCCTTTTATTAAACAGTGTAACTGAGGGTATATCTACATTGCAGAGTTTTTCCGGAAAAACGGTTGTTTTTCTGGAAAAACTACACTTATGTCCACACTGCCATTGTGTTCTTTTGAGAAAGTTGAAAGGTTGAAAGCAGGAGGTTTTCCGATGGTGGTAAATCTCATTCCACAAGAAAGAAGCCTTTTTCCGAAAGAGCTCTTTCGGAAAAAGGCATGTGTGGATGTGGGGAAGAGAGGTTGTTTTTTTTTTCAAAAGAAGAGGCCTCTAGGAAAAAGCACAGGTGCCCTAGTGGCCACTCCACCCATAGTACAGGAAGTCCCCGACTTACGCGGATCCGACATACGAACGGGGCTTTTCTCTCCCCGGAGCTCACGCGGCGGCTTTGCTCTGGTGTCCCTGGTCTGCTGGGGGGTGGTCCAGCGGCTTTGCTGGACCCCCCCCCCCCCAGCAGACCAGGGGGACAGGAGCAAAGCTGCGGAGCACGCCCGCAGTGGGACAGCCCGGGCGCGCTTGGGCTGTCCCACTGCGGGCGTGCTCCGCGGCTTTGCTCTCTGTCTCCCAGGTCAGCAGACCAGGGAGACGGAGCAAAGCCGTGGAGGACTTGGGCGGTCCCTCCACCCCGTCTCCCTGATCTGCTGGGGGGGGGGGGAGCAGCTAGTGCCCCCCCCCCCCCCAGCAGACCAGGCTTTTCTTGCCTACCCCTGGGGTAGAGCAGCTGGGAGCTGCCGGGTTGGTCCCGCAGCGCCGCTCCGGACCAACTCGGCAGCACCCCAGCTGCTCTGCCCCAGGCGTCCTGATTCAGCCGCTGCTGGTCAGTTTCAGCAGCGGCTGAATCAGGATGCCTGGGGCAGAGCAGCTGGGGTGCTGCTGGGTTGCTCCAGTAGCGCCAAGGAGCGGCGCTACTGGAGCAACCCAGCAGCACCCCAGCTGCTCTGCCCCAGGCGTCCCCAAGTCAGCCGCTGCTGAAACTGACAAGTGGCTGACTACAGGAAGCCCGAGGCAGAGTTGCTCTGCCCCAGGCTTCCTGGCATCAGCCGCTGATCAATTTCAGCAGCAGCTGACTTGGGGACGCCTGGGTTTCTTAAGTTGAATCTGTATGTAAGTCAGAACTGGCTGATCAGTTTCAGCAGCGGCTGACGCCAGTTCCGACTTACATACAGATTCAACTTAAGAACAAACCTACAGTCCCTATCTTGTACGTAACCCGGGGACTGCCTGTAATCAACTTAAATGTGAGATAACGTCCAATCAATGCAGACGCTATTTTTCGAAAAAGCAAATAAATTTTTCTATGTGCTTTTGGTGTGTGGATGCTCTCTTTTGAACAAAGTTTTTCCAGAAGATCTCTTCTGAAAAAGCTTCTTCCAAAAGAAGCCTGCAGTCTAGATGTACTCTTAGAGTTGCCCAAAAGCTATACTGGCCAATTCCCCCCAGCAAGGCCAGAAATCATAGGAGTACAAAGATGGCTTAAAGCAAGGCTACTCAACATGTGGCCCTCAACCTGTTTGTTTGCAGCCCACGGTACAATTTGGATTTACATGTGGGAGCCAAACCAAAAAGTAGTCAATATAACAGTCTTCTGTTGATACATATTTTAGTAGTTAAATTCCTGGACTGCCATTGCTCATTAAAAGTGCTATCATATGGGTGGAAATTGGGTAAATATTGCATCTTATTAATATCAGCAAAACTAACTCAAATGGGGCCTGTGGGTTGTGTAGTCTTGCCTTAATCTTTGTATTCATGCCTGTCAGTGTGAAAGAAACGATTAGCATATATTTGCATATATATTTACATGTATGTGCAACAGCACTTAAGTTGCAGCCCGTGGCATGTGCTGTATCATTGTGGCCCCCGGGGCTTTCAAGTAGCCCTGGCTGAAAGCTACCCTCTCTCCTCAAGGTTGAGCAAAAATCTATAGCTCTGTTTCTTTACAAATCTACCATACCAACTGTCCAAACATACTGTAATGAAAGATTTGGAATCATGCACAGCAATTAAATGCTCATCTTGGGTATATATTATGAAATATGGGTCAATGCAGCATGATAAAAAGTATGTTGCAACTTTTGCTGATACATCTTTTTTCTTGTGCCTCTTCTACCTGGCAATGCACATGAATGAAGACTGAAATTTAAAAAGCACAAGGCAATGTTAAAGTAAAGCATCAATAGTTTTCCAAATGTTTTTCAATTGACTCACTTCAGCTTTCAGACCCCTTCTTACACCTTCTGAAAGCTGTTTGTGATTTTCATCTTTGTTTCTGATTTTAATGAGTTTTGACACAAAGTATTTTTTGCAGGAGACTTGGCAGTTCCAATAAATGTGAGTTTAGCGTCACATGACATATTTCACTATACTGTCTGCACTAGGAAATCTAAAAAAACCCCTACATTTCCTGAAAAGTACATTTCAATAAATTACAGTTTATGGGGGAGAAAAAAATTAGGTGTCAACACTCACCAAAAATATAGGTTATACTGAAAGTTGGCTCTTTTAGTTAGAACTGGAGGAATTATCTTCCCTGTAAAGACAGCTGTTTTTGTCCTACTTGTGTGTAGAAACAGATAAAACAAGCAAATCATAGCCAACCCATTACTATGCAGTAGGGAATTTGGCTTCTGTACATATCTATAAGACAAGTGTGAATCATGTATATATTCATAGGTTAAAGATTTATCATGTCTCTACTGATGTTGTGTTCTCCGCAGTGATTTCACATTTCCCAGACTGGTTCTCAAGACAGCTGTGCAAAATCCAGAGGTTTTCATTTTCTGGGGGTTGATGTGAACATTTTCTTTGTGGTCTCCTGAGTTTCATTCTGAGTTTTGGGTTTGTTCAAAGAAAAGTCAGCCAAAACTGTGGGCTTTATCTGTTTCAAAGTGAACCTATGAGAAACCAGGGAGCTTTGCATAGTTACTAATTGGTGTTAAAGCTCAGCCCAGGTCTGTTCAGTTTGGCCCAGATTGGTGTTCAGTGGAAAGTCAGCCTAAGTTTCAATTCATTCAGACACCCCACATTTTTATTGTCAGACTGAGATTCCACATTTACTGAGATGCAAAGGGACTGAAGAGAAAGATTGCCTCTTCAGCAATGTTAGATCTCTGGATAATAAACAAGAGGAATTGGAATTAATCACTTGCATGCATAAATTCAATCTAGTTGGTATCATTGAAATCTGGTGGGATGAGTCACTGGATTGGAATAGTAAAATCATTGGTTATAAATTAAAATTATTTAGGAAGAATTAAGGAAAGTAGTACACTGTCAAAAAAGGCATTAGCTCTTTTTGTGTCGCTAACAGTTTGGAAGCAAATAATCTTAAATGTTTATGGTTTAAAGTTCTAAGAGATAACACAGGGGTTACAAGTTGATCTCTGCCACAGACCACCAAATCACACTAAGAAATAGGATGACTAGCTCATTGAGTAACTCTATATAATGTGTGGGGGTGCAGGTGGGGAGCTGAGTTATCCCCAGCGACATCAATCTGAGGAAAACATTTCAGAACTAAAATTAATTTGTTCTATGCACACAAGATGAAATCCAAATCAGTAACTGGAGCTGTAAAAAGGCTAATTTTCCAAAGTGAGAACAATTATAAGCCCAATTAGGTAGGAGAATTTAATGAAGAAAACATAAATAATTGGGAATAGTTTAAGAACATTTTCGTAGCCACAGTTGCCCAGTTGAGAAAGAAAGCTACTGAGGTTTTTAAAAAAAACCTGCCTCAAGTAGAGGGGAAATGAAAGATATAGTTGTGTTAAAGACAATAAAAAGGGCTTTTGAAATAATTCAAGAGCAAAAGGAATCCTAACAGTGGTATCAGTTCGTTACTAGGTGGCCATAACAGAATTGTCAATAATGAGGCAGAAAGGAAGAAATGTTCAATTAACATTTCTGTTCTGTAGTTGGAAAAAACAGATGAAATATTTGCAGCAGATGATGATGATGATACTCTTTCCACTTCAGCTGTAACTAGGATGATGTTAAATGATGGCTACTTACAACTGGCTATTTTGAAATCAGCAGTCTGGATAACTTAAAACAAGGTTTACAAAGAGACATCCCAGGAGCCCCCTGGGCCATCAGAACTTGGACACTGGGGTAGTTCCAGGGGACTGGAAGAAGGCTTATTTTGTGCTGATATTTGAAAAGGATATAGGGATTGACCTAAGTAACTATAGATATGTCAGACTAATATCAATCCCTGCTAGAATAATGGAACAATTGATAACAGGACTTCATTAATCAAGAATTAATGGAAGATAATATAATTAATACCAATCAAAATGGGCTTATAGAGGATAGGCCTTGTCAATCTATTTGATATCAAGTTTTGATTAGTTTACAAGTTTAGATGACAAAGAATATATTTTTGATGTAATATATTTAGGCTTCTGTAAGGTGTTTTAAATATAAAATGGATTAAATTGACAAGTCTCAAAATATAATTGTGTGGATAATCATCATCACATGGGTATGTTTCTAGTGAAGTACTACAGAGATCAGTTTTTCTAGTGGGATCCGACAGAGACCTATATGCATTTTAGCATGACCAAATGTACTTATACATCTTGGAACACAGAACACAGGCCTTACTACAACACTAGCGACTCTATCTTGGGAAGCAGTGACTCTGAAAGAGACTTGGGTCTTTAGCCGAACATAATGCCAGTAACACACTGGCTTAAAGGGCCAATACAATCTTTGGGTACATAAATCGGGGGACATCATATAGGAGTAAAGTGGTTACATTTTCTCTGTGTTTGGTTCTGCTGTGACTGACACTGTACTACAGTATCCAGTGTTCACACCTTCAAAACTGATATTGATAAATTGGAGAGAGTTTGGAGAAGAACCACAAGAATGGGTAAAGTACTGGGAAATAAGAGAAGTTTAAGAGATGACTTCATCAGAGCATTATCCCGAAGTAACAGAGTGTGTCTACACTACAAGCCTTTGTTTCTAAATAAAGTTGAGCTAGAGGACTTCTTACTCCAACTTCTGTAACCCTCATTTCACAAGGATCAAGGAAAGTCGAAGGAAGAGTTTTCTTTCTTTGACTTCCTGCTGTGTAGATAGCACCTAAAACTGAGTTAAGCTATTTCAACTTCAGCTACGCAATTGACATAGCTGAAGTTAAGTAGCTGAAGTTGCGTAGCTTAATTCGACTTTATCCCTGCTATGTGCTTAAACGGAGAATGAAATTTGAATAACCCTCTTCAATGTAGCAGACAAAGGTATAATATGACCCGTTGGCTGGAAGTTGAAAATCAATTTCTCTAGCTAGAAATCAAAGGAATTTTTTTAAACAGTGAGGGCAATTAACCATTGGGGCAATTTGCTGTGGGCTAATTCTGCTAGATTCTCCATCACTGGCAATGTTTAAATCAAGATTGGATTTTTTTTCTAAAAGACAATTATACTTAAACCAGTTCAGTCAGACACCATCACATTCATTACATGTATAACCCATGCACCTTTTGGATGTGGTGTACTGTCCCTCTCGTGGCACTGAGGCCACTTACAGAGAGAAAAATGAGTTTGCTCTATAGCCTTAGCTGAAAGTCAGCTAGTTTTTAGCTCGTATGGTAGAGGCTGCTGCATGAAACTCATGCATGAAGCTCCTGAAATCTCATGCTTGATTCCACTTGCAGAAGGCCAGGGTCTGCCAGCATTACACATGCATAAATAATAAATAACATGTAATTAACAAAGTTTTGTAAATTTTGTGAATAATTTCCATATATTTTTGTTTCTTCTTGTTGTTTCCTTTCCTTTCTTCATTGTTTTCCACAGATACAGAAAAATGTTGCTTTCCCTGGCCAGATCTACTAACAGTAGTTGATCTGATTATCCTGATATTTAAACAGTTTAAAAAGAACCACATTTCTAGACAGAGGATTGGCAACTATTGTAGATAGCCTTTTGGTTTTACCTGTAGGAAACTATAAGAAGTGCAAAATCAACTCAGATTGCTGAACTTTGACAGCGTCCTCTGATGTTCCAGCACAAAGAGTGCTAGTCATAGATATCTGGAGCTGTAATTGCCAACACAAAAATAGGAATGATTGGAATATATTCCACTATGTTCTCATTGTCATTTTAAGAATGTGAATGCTTTTTATATTTCAAACTCAGTTGAAACCTAATTCTTCTAACAGGGAGTGTTCCCAAACAATTACAAGTTTTAGGATCAACAGAATTAGTGTCTGGAGAAGAATGGGAAAATGAATAGGAATCAGAACAGTAGAAAATGACATATTTCCCATGCTCATTAGCGGCAGAGGTAAGAGTAGGAGCTGATGTGGAGACGCATTGCTTCTAGGGAAGGGGATACTTGAATGTAGTCTGCTTTGCAGAAGTAGGAGGTTTCCATCTTGGCTCCAGGATTAACCTGCCCACCACTTCACTCCTTTATACAGTCTTCTTCACTGCATTCTAGTCTTATACCACAGTCTCGTATATTCTGTTCTGTCCTTCTGCTCCTCAGATCAATGTTGCCTGGCCCTCAAGGTAAGGAGAAAGACTTTTTGGGCCTTTTCACACACTGTGCACCCATGTAAGGGTCATAATGAATCTTTCATTAATAGAACTTTCAGTGTTACAAGATTTTTCTTATTCTTGCCACAATGTAATGGTAATTGATATTTCCCCAATTATTCCCAACATACTTCATATAACTGCTTACTTGTCCCATTCATTCAGAAAGGGATAATTGTTTTAGTGTGTAATAAATGAAAGTTTTGCCACTAACTTCAGTAAGAGCAAGATTGGGTCATAGATTCAGGAAACATGTCTTGTGAATGTATACATGATTTGAGCTTAGATTTATAACATGAGTCTTTCCAAGTAACCTGGGAATGGAGACATTATGCAGTCTCCTATGACTGAAAGGCAGCAGAGATTCAATAGTAGAGCAGCAATACAATACACAATTTAAAATACAAAGTGAAAAGGAATGTTGTATCCACTTGAAACTCTAGGGATAATTTAATAGTCAAAATATATTTTCCCAGATATTGCCAAGGCACCATGTTGAAGATCTTTAGCAGAGTTGGTCCAAAAAACAAAAGAAAATATCATTATAATTTTTCAAAAAAAGTAGTTTTGTTCTTTTTAATATTGAAAAAGTCCCATGCTAATTTTTAAAAATTAGAAAGATTACAGACAGATCTAATGCATACTCTGGCAAAAGCACCTTGGTCTCTTTAACAAAGCCAAGTGGTCAAGACCAATGGCAGCATTTCCAGCAGCTCAGGGTCCCTTAACATCATGCAGAGGCATTTGGACTAAAAGGAAAAGGGGATCACCACCACTACTTCCTAGAGTATCTGGTATTTTTCAGTCTCCCAGCCAAGGACTGACAGACCCAACTAGGCTCAGCTGTAAGCAAATCACTAAAATAATAGGATAGTTTGGATTATGATAGTGCCTACATTAGGTGCTTTGTAAACTTTATTTGTTTGTTTGTTTGGTTTGTTTGTATTATCTTGGCACTTAGGAGTCCTAGTCATAAACCAGGGCCTAGTCATGTATGTGCCAAGCCAAGAGTGGACAATAAGCCAGAGTTGATTCACCAGGGTTATCCTTGTAAACCACACCTAGCCCACGAGCTGCTTATTGCCCAGCCCTGTGCTATGAACTGTATAAACACCGAATAAAAAGTGTACAATATAAATATATAATCAGATTCAGCTCCTGACCCAAAGAACTTAGACAATCAACATATGAAAAGTGAAAAGGATAAAATATAATTCATTTAATACCCTCTGCAGAAAGCCCCTCATCTTCAGTTGTCCTCTAACATTCCATTATTTATTAGCATTTCTTGTCAGCATCATGGTAGATGGAAATTGAAGAAGGGGAGGGTAGGCTTTAGTGTCCGTTTTTTTATTCCAATACTTCCTCACAATAGTTTTGCCTGATTCACAGAAATAGCCAACCAGTTACTATTCTACACAACATACCTGTTTTATCAGTTTGTGTATTTTTTTAAAAAAAGAAACACAATCTCCAGTGAAGACTACAGAATTAAGTCCCATGGAGACAACAAAAGAAGACTCAAATCTGAAAAGTAAAGCAACTTGGAAACAGAATGAGGGAAGAAAAATATGTTTGTAACCTAATTGCCAATGCACTCCTGAGGGTGCCGCACAATGAAGGTAAAAGAGAATTTCCAACATTCTGTCTTTTAGCTTTGAAGTGTGGTGTGTTGACAGTATCTTGGTAATGAAAGCAAACTATGGGATCAGTTATAATCTTTGTTTGGAAGAAAGTGCATAATTCCAAGAAATTCAATACTAGAGCATGCTTTAAGAGCAGCACACCTTCACACCTTTTCATAATATGTTGTTGTGTGAAGCTCTGCCTGTGCATGGAGTCTTTGCTTCTGTGCTGCTAACAAATATAGTCAGTATTTAACCTATAATCATGTCCTTACAGCGATCTGTGCTTCCCAGTATGTGGGCCAGTTCTATTCTTCTAGAAACCAATCCACTCATTTCAATAGTTGCTGTTTTCCTCATTCTGATCTTCTATCCAGTTTCTTTATCAGAGAAAATGCAGACTTGTAGAGCAGTGTTCACCAATCAGTAGATCGGGTTCTACCGGTAGATCTCGGAGCCTCTAACAGGGGATCCTGACTGGTTTGGCCTGCAAGCTATAAAGCACTGGTGCTTCAGTTGCCCCTCTACCTACTGTCATGCTTCTCCTGCCCTCTGCCTTGGAGCTGCCACTTGGGAGCCTCCTGCTTGCTGTGCAGAATGAGGGTATGTCTACACTACAGAGCTAATTCGAACTAACTTAGTTAATTCGAACTAAGCTAATTCGAACTAACTCATCCAGACTAAAAAACTAGTTCGAATTAGCGTTTTGCTAATTCGAACTAGCTTGTCCACACAGAGTGGACCCTGAACCGGGCTTAAGGATGGCCGGAAGCAGTGCCGGCAGGGCATCAGATGAGGACTTAGAGCGTGGAGCTGCTGTCTCAGGCTAGCCGAGGGCTGTGCTTAAAGGGACCCGACCCCCAGCCCGGACAGACAGTTCTCAGGGGTGCCCCGCTTGGAAAGCAGTCCTGGCTTGGATTGCCCGGAGTACTCACACTGGGCACATCACAGCACTCAGCCATCAGACCGGCTGCACTTGCCGCAGGCTGCCATCTGAGGAGAGGGGACAATCGGGGGGCTGCAGGAGAGGTTCCACCCCCAGAAGCCCGCAGAGCCACCCCAGTCCTCCCCATCGGGAGCTCGTACCCCATTCCTCCCTCACCTCCTTCCACTTACCCCTCCCTAGCCCCCCTTCCTGATGTTCAAAATAAAGGACAATTGTGTTCAAAAATAGAATCTCTCTTTATTGAACAAAACTGGGGGAGACTGGGAAAAGGAGGTGGGAGAGGGGAAGAGAAAGGGTGGTAGAGGGGAGGGCAACTAAAATGATGAGGGGTTTGGAACAGGTCCCATATGAAGAGAGGCTAAAGAGACTAGGACTTTTCAGCTTAGAAAAGAGGAGATGGATGAGGGATATGATAGAGGTCTATAAAAGCATGAGTGGTGTGGAGAGGGTGCATCTAGAAAAGTTCTTCATTAGTTCCCATAATAGAAGGACTAGAGGACACCAAAGGAAAGGAATGGGTAGCAGGCTTCAAACTAGTAACAGAAAGTTGTTCTTCACAAAGCAAAGAGTCAACCTGTGGAACTCCTTGCTGCAGGAGGCTGTGAAGGCTAGAACTAGAACAGAGTTTAAAGAGAAGTGAGATAAAGTTATGGAGGTTAGGTCCATGGAGTGGTATTAGCAAGGGGGTAGGAGTGGTGTCCCTGCCCAAAGTTTGTGGAAGGCTGGAGAGGGATGGCACAAGACAAATGGCTTGGTCACTGTCTTCGGTCCATCCCCTCCAGGGTCCCTAGGGTTGGCCACTGTCGGCAGACAGCCTACTGGGCTAGATGGACCTTTGGTCTGACCCAGTACGGCCATTGTAAGCTCAGGGCTCAGGGCTCAGGGCTCAGGGTCGGGGGTGTCAGTGGACCACCTTGATTTTCATGCACACCTGCTCCTGGGTGGCCAGGCTGGCAGTTCTCCTGCCCTAGACGGCCACTTTCCTGTGCCTAGTGTGGAGGTCGGGACGAGGTCCACGATGTCCGCACTAGACCAGGCGGGTTCCTGCCTCTTGCAGTCCTGGGCAAGCTCCCGGGAGCTGCCAGCCTGGTCCTGGGAAGAGTGGGAGGGCTGGGGGGCATCGGGTGGGTGGCTCGATCCGTGCCAGGTGCAGGGTCTGCTGGCTGGGTGCTGGCAGGCTTGCACCTGGCACGGGCACCGTAGCCAGCCCGTGCCCCTTTAAGGGTTCCGGGGCCGGGAGGGGGACAATAGAGTTTCCCTGGTGGTGCCCAGAGTGGCCACCAGGGAAAGCTGGGAAGGGCTAGCCTCCCACTAGTTCGAATTAAGGGGCTATACAGCCCTTAATTCGAACTAGTAAGTTTGAACTAGGCTTAGTCCTCGTAGAATGAGGTTTACCTAGTTTGAACTAAGCACTCCGCTAGTTCGAATTAAGTTCGAACTAGAGGAGTGCTTGTGTAGCGCCTATCAAAGTTAATTCGAACTAACGTCCGTTAGTTCGAATTAACTTTGTAGTGTAGACATACCCTGAGGGATGGAGAAGGGGGGAGTGCTGAAGTCACGGTATCCCTCTTCCCCCCACTTCTGTACCCTATCTCCACACAGAGAGAAGGGAATGGACGGAGCTTGGCAATGCAAATCTCTGTCACACTCATACACTGTGGCTGTGTCTAGACTGGCCACTTTTTCCGGAAAAGCAGGCTCTTTTCTGGAAAAACTTGCCAGCTGTCTACAGTAGCCGCTTGAATTTCCGCAAAAGCACTAACGATCTCATGTAAGAGTGTCAGTGCTTTTGCAGAAATACTATGCTGCTCCTGTTCGGGCAAAAGTCTTTTTACGAAAAACTTTTGCACAAAAGGGCCAGTGTAAACAGCAGAGATTTATTTTCCACAAAAAAGCCTCGATCGCGAAAATGGCGATCAGGGTTTTTTTGCGGAAAAGCGCGTCTAGATTGGCCACGGATGCTTTTCCGCAAAAAGTGCTTTTGCAGAAAAGTGTCCTGCCAATCTAGACGCGCTTTTCCGAAAATGCTTTTAACGGAAAACTTTTCAGTTAAAAGCATTTCCAGAAAATCATGCCAGTGTAGACGTAGCCTGTGTGTATCTCTGTCATTCTCACAAACACACGGTGCGTCTAGACTACATGGCTCTGTCGATGGAGCCATGTAGGTGAGGCAGGACGACAAAGGGAAATGAAGCAGCAATTTAAATAATTGCCGCTTCATTTAAATAAAAATGGCTTCCACGCTGTGCCAATCAGCTGTTTGTCGGCACAGCGCAGCAGTCTAGATGAAGATCTGCTGACCCCAGAACCCTTTGTCAGCAGATCCTTTATGCCTACCCTCGCCTGGTTAAACCCTACCCCAGAGTGAGGATAGGGGAGGAAGGGGAATGGAGTGAGCAGGGTGAGGCCTTAGAGAAGGGGTGGACCAGGGGCAGGGTCTCAAAGCAGGGGCAAGAAGGAAGTGGGGCAAGGCTATTTGGTTTGAGGTAGATCTTACGTTGCACTTACATTGAAAGTGTTGTAGAGCATCTGAGCTGAGCATAATGGGACAAAATCAATAACCTTTGCTCATAATCATTAATGGCATTAGCTTTAAATAGCTTTGTCCTCCGCACACACAAAAATGTAAACAATATAGATATGATCATGATTTCGGGATCATAACAAGACAATCGCTAGTAAAGAGGATGGCATTCTTTTGATGGGGTCCATTGGAAAAGAGTGTGATTTGGGTGACAGAAGACAGAAAAGAGGCCTCTAAAGAAAATCATGAAAAGAAAGAAAAGTAAAAATGACTAAGATGGAAAAATGGATTGTTTCCCCTTGAAAAGGTGAGGATTTTGAAGGTTATGTAAAAAGGCTTCAGAAATGACATTGAAAAGAACAACAGATAAAACATATTTACCCCACTGTGTTTGAAAAAGAGTCAGACAGTGTTTCCCTCAAGAACCAGGTGCTATGAACTAGACAGACAGGATTAAGGTGCTTAAAATCAGCATGTACCCCGATCGGACTTCTTCACCGAGGGATAAGAGTACATCTTCTCTTTTACCCTTTGTCTCTCATATCTTGTAAGTTTTCAAGGTAGGTATGTACAGTGCCTAGCACAATGGGCTCTGGTCACTGTTGGAACCTTAAGGGGTTATTCTAATGCAATAAATAAGTAATAATACAGAAGATGACAGGAATCACTCCACCCACAAGTATTTGAGAAGTCTGTATTTGCATTGTTGAAGAGCATCATACCAACATTTACAATATGCTGAAGTGTGGGGGGCTGTGATGTAAGAGCAATGATACCAGAAACTCTACATTTTAAGAAACTGGTTGAATTATGTGAGTGTTGTCAAGACAGAGAAATGGAAACGTGTGGCTAGAAGTTATTTTAGGGAATTCCTCTTTGACCAATTTTAGTATTCTGGTCCATATGAACTCTGTAGTAATCTAGTCAGCAAAACACAGCACAAACAGCTCTATATCATCCATCGGCTACTAAGCCTTGGTAAACATTATACACTGATTTTGTACAGAAGAATAAGCAAATGTACTTTGCTGAAGTTGATGCTTATTCCAGGTGGCCAGAAGTAGTACTTATGACAAATACTTAAGACTACTGAGGCATTGGGGAATAAGTTAGTTGCACATGGTTTGCCTGAAGAAATCAGTTTGGATAATGGTGTACATTTTTTTTCCTGAGGAATTTAGATTTTCCTCAAGAGACAGTAAAACACACTAGATCAGTTGCTTATAACTAAGCATAAAATGGGTTAGCAGAACTCTGTGCAAAAACATAAAAGAGCACTGGAGAAAAATGAGAATAGAACCCTGAAATGTTGTATTGCAAACTTTCTTCTATTGTACAGTTCAAAACTACAGTTCACCATACAGAGAACTCCAGCAGACTTATATCTTAAGTGATCAGTTTCAAATTAAATTATGAATAGGCCAGATGTAGCCAAAGAACTGGAAGAAAACCACCACAGTCAAAGAATGCTATAAAACAGGGGTGGCCCAACTGTGGTTTGTGAGCCGCATGTGGCTCTCTTACAGATGAAGTGTGGCTCGTGGAGTCCCCCTTCCTGCCTCCCTTCATTCTCCACCTACAAGACAGCAGGAGAACTCAGGATCTCTGTCTTGTGTCAGAGTGGTACGGGAGTTGCTTCAGCTCTATGGAGAGCCCCTGCCAAGGCTTGGGGTTTCAGCAGGAGGACTGAAAACTTGAGCTCCAGCTGGCAGCCTGCTGAGGGGTGAAGCCCCAAGCTCTAGCAGGTGCACCATGCCTCTCAAACTTCTGAAGATTGTTGGCTCAGAAAGTCAGTAAGTTTGACCACCCCTGCAATAGAATAAGCCTCCTAGGTGTTTATAGCTAGAATAAAAGCTATTGTTTTAAACACAATGGAAGAAAGATGTGCAGAAAAAGAGGGGTAAGAAAGGTATTGTGACCAGAAACATACTTGACTGAGATAAATGAAGAAATAATGGAGAAACATATTGACCAGTTGTTATTAGATAAAAGCTCTCTTTTGTTGCCTCCATTTTAGATACACATGTCCAATGACAGGAAGAAGAGATTACAACTACTGATTACAACACTGACCGATGGTGCAGCACTCAGTACTACATTTCAGGGTAAACATAATTTTTTTTCTAAGCATTGTAAACTGCAATAGTTGCATAGTCATGTCACAGCAAACTTCCAAGTGTTTGGCCATAGCTTACAAAGCCTTTACCAAGTTTGGAAAATGACAATTTCAGAACTTTCCTCACTCATCATGACCCTCTGCAACCACAACCCTTTTCAAGAATGATACAGCCAGAGATACTCAATTTTAGGCTCACATGAAATAGAAGCAAGGCCTTCTTATCAGCAGGATATTGTTTATGGAGTACCTGACTGGGAGCAATCAATCTGGGCCCAAACCTGATAGTGTTCAGATCAAAGTCTAAAGGGTTCCTTTCAATATAGCTTGTCAAATACATTTTGTCAAATTAAAATTCACATGCAGCTCTAACTAGTTCTCTGAAATATAGGTGATAAGTTACTTGCCTTACCAATTGCAGCAGATGCAAAAAGTTTCAAGGAATTTTCACATGGATTTAAATGTCCACATAAAGGACTTGGGGTTTGCACCAATTTAATGAAATTGGTTTCATGGCAGAGGGTGCTGCGCTATAGTACCCTCCTGTATGGCCAACCAAGTTACTGCAGGCACTTCCTGCTTCAATTCACCAATGGTGGCTGCAGGCATGGCAGCATAGAAATGCTAACATTCAAACTCTGGCACTCCGTACCTTTTAATGCACAAAGTAAACAAAACACAAAGGCAAGTGGCTATCTGCTGTGGGTGAGGGCAAAGACTGGCCATGGCATGCAGGGCTACCCTTGAGGAGCAAATCCTCAGCCCCACCCTGCACTGGCCTTGGAAGCCTTCTTAACAGCCTGCTGGCTCTTAATTAGTCAGTATTACCTCCAGGATCTCTTCTAGGCCTCTGGTGTATTTTGTTCCAGCAGGGGGTATCAGAGCACTGATACCTCAAGCAGGAGGCAAAGGAGGCCTGATTGACTCTGTCAGTAGCTACATTTGTACATGATCAGATGAGCCCTTAGATCCTTGTGGAGACTCCACATTTCTGTTAATTTCTCTCTTCTTTAAAAATTCTCTTTCCCCTTTTATCAGCCTGATCCTGGATCACAGCTCCACCTCCAAAACCAGTCTGGTAATAGAGAGAATGAAAAATATGATCCTCATTCCCAGTCAGATAGAGCCACCAACCCGGTCTGCAGCTGCTACTGCAAGTTAAAACCGGAGTAGTGTACATGACCTTTCCGTATTCCTTCTTTCTGGAGAATTCTGGCATAGTGAATCCAGACTGTGTGCATCCCTGCCCACCCCCACTGAGTCAGCCTATCTATTTAATTCCTATAATTCTTTTTTCAGAAAACCCTTCTTGGTGGCTTGGACCTCCTGAACAGACACTTTGTTTCTACTGTTTTAGATTAAATTGTGTTTTTTATGTCCGTGCAGACTGGGACCTTTATTAGAAAGAGATGCTTTTGTTTTCAATATCCCTATAACAAATGGTCAAAAGTATAAATTTAAATATATAACAGATGAATGAGTGTGCCTTGGGATAAATATCCTGTGTACTGGAAACCATCAGTCCATCCTTCCCCAACAACATTTCTAGCAATTTATGTGGTGAACTCTTGTGGTTTGTGGGTAGCCAGTTTGGTAGGTGTGTGAAAAGCTCTGAGTTAAAGTAAGCATTTAATCTTCATTACCTTTCAGTCATTACACAGATGGTTGTGAGTGTGAGTGTGTGTCTGTGTGTGTATGTATATATGTGTCTCAGTAGCATACTTGAAACCAATTTGCCTCTTTAAAAGCATACTAAATAGAAGTGTTACAAAACTGTAGAGATTACCAGGAGGACAGAGGAAATAACAAACAATCCAGGCCTGGCAAAGAAGGGAGAAGGGGAAGGAAAGGGGCAGTTGCCTTGGGCCCCAGCAATTCAAAAGGGCCCTTTAATCATCACCAGAGTATCATGCGGCAGGCTTTGGGTGACTCTGAAGGCTGCCAGGGAGTGGGGCTGTGCAGCACATTCCGGGTAGCACTGAGGGCTGGATGCTCTAGCCCCACCCTTTTCTGCCCAAAGTCCCCCTCCTTCCAAGAGAACAGAGCCACACTCTCTTGCCCAGGGACCTGGCAAGTCCGTTGATAGTCTGTGGCATATCTTTTTATCTTTATATAATTCTAGCAGGCCTGTTTTATTTTAATAAAAATCCTGACTTGAGGAGTTTGGTTTCAGTTGTTTGAAATTAAAAATCTCTGTACCTGCAGTCATCTCTTTGAGATGTTCAGTTTCCCCAGTTTTGCAGTTTTTGGTACTTCACTTTTCCAGAATTTGTCACAGACTAGGTGATGGACTTGGTGACCCACAAGCCAGATTTTCAAAGTCATAAATTAGTCACCTAAAGATCAGGATGTAGATCCTGTAGGTTTTTCAAAAGCACCTAATCCAATCAGGGACCTAACTTGCACTACATTCCATGAGAGTTATTTCCCTAACCTAAGATGCTTAGGTGCTTTTGACAATCCCATTAAACTACTAATGCATCTTTAGGCACCTGCATTTCTTTAAAAACCTAGCTGTTAGTGTCTCCGTGCCTGTATTTTCCTGTCTGTGAAACAGGGATAATAATGCTTGCCAACTGGCAATGAAATTGTCAAACTTATGTCTGACGGAGCTAGAGAAGTGTAAATTTTATGCATATTTTACTATTTCTTTAACACTAAGCACATATGCCTGCTATTGTAAAATGAACTATTTAGAGATTTACAAAGACAATTTCAATCTGTAGAACTATTTCATAATGATGTCACTCCCCAAAATTAATGTAGAAACTCATGAACTTCCTTAACTTTTGGCTTACAAAGTGTTCCTCAAATTGTTTCACATGCCCTTTAATGAATATAATAGCGCATCTTGCCTTTTTGTTTGAATGATTCACTCTTAATACTTTAAATTGGTCCCGAGAATGAGTATTTTTTGTGCATTATGTTCTGAGTCAATGTATTAAACATGATTGTTCATATCACATTAGTGACTCATTGGTCAGATTTCTTGAATCTGGTTCCAATCGCATGACATTAATATGGAAAGCATCTGCTCTTTGTCAGTGCAGTAGCTCAAACAGGTCAGTATACTCTTATTTTCCTTCTAACATAATATTAATGACTATTTGCCATTTCAGTTTTAAATTATTTTACTCTTATCTAGTCATTTGGTTTCTCTCAATGCCTTCTTGTCTTCCCCGACAGTGATCAATATGTCCAAACTTGAATCTCCAATACTATATTAGAATAACACCACAAGAAGTACAAAAAAGTATATTTACCTACTTAAACTTAATAGAATTTGCTCAGTACTTTTGAAGATAGGCCACTTTTATTTAGGTGTCTAAATTCTGTGCAGTACATAGACTATGTGGCCAAGAATATTTTAAATTATGGAAGTCTTAAAGGTGTTAAAGTAGCTCTGTTCTGTAGCTTCCATAGAGGATGAAGAAATGATGTGAACTTCCATGTCTCTTTACAAAGATATACAAGTTGGACCTCCCTAGTCTGATGCCCTTGGGATCTGACAGGTCTTGAATGAGGGATTTTTCCAGACCAGGGGAGGTCAACTCTGGGCTCTCTAAACCAGAGGCTTTCTGGTCTAGCAATATCCATGATCCTGCCAGACCAGAGAGTCCCAGACCACAGAGGTTTAGACTCTACAATCTTCTTCACATTAGCACTTTGAAAGGGTCTAAAGGCTCCCTGCGACAAATGGAAAAGGGAAAACCCTTTGTACAAGAACTGGAAGGGACCTTGCAAGGTCATCAATCCCAGTCCCCTGCCCTCATGGCAGGACCAAGCACCATCTAGATCATTCCTGCTGTCCAACCTGCTCTTAAATATCTCCAGTGATGGAGATTCCACAACCTCCCTAGGCAATTTATTCCAGTGTTTAACCACAATGACAGTTAGGAAGTTTTTCCTAATGTCCTACCTAAGCCTCCCTTGCTTCAGTTTAAGCCCATTGCTTCTTGCCACATCATCAAATGCTAAGGAGAATAATTTTTATCCCTCCTCCTTGTAACACCCTTTGGGTATGTTTACACTAGCTCGTTAATTCGAGCTAGGTAGGGTAATGAGGACAAGTGGAGTTGCAAATGAAGCCCAGGATTTAAATATCCCGGGCTTCATTTGCATGTTCCCGGGCACCACCATTTTTAAATCCTCCTTAGTCTGAACTCTGTGCCCGCAGCTACACATGGCACAGAGTAGGTAGTTCGAATTAAAGATCCTAATTCGAACTACCGTTACTCCTTATTCCACGAGGAGTAACGGTAGTTCGAATTAGGATCTTTAATTCAAACTACCTACTCTGTGCCGAGGAGTAATGGTAGTTCCTTTGAGAGACTTGAAAACTGCTATCATGTCCCCTCTCAGTCTTCTCTTTTCTAGGGTAACAGACTCATGTGAACCCAGTCACAGAGAAAAAAAATCTGATGTCCCTACAACAGTTATATGATCCTCAGCCTACTAGCCATGAATGAGGAGTCTATTAGACACTTTTCTTAATGGCTCAAAAGCCGCTCCCTGTGAGATTCACAGGAAGTCAGAATCTTGGCTTCAACTTAGCAGCCACACTAAACACCATTAATAGTTTTAGATGTGAACACAGGCAATAACATTCTGCCTTTCTATTTAAGGCTTAATTGGCATTCTAGAGTTATGGAACTCAGCTGAGAAGGCCCGGGTTTCACTAGCTATAGTGTGTCAGTCAAGTGTTGCTGTCTCTCCTCCCCCAGATGCAGAGCTTTTAAGTAAGGCATCTGCACATATCAAGATGTAAGAAGAAACTAACATTCTCTTGGAAGATGTAACCCCCAATAAACAGTACTGTGGAAGGCCAGAGGATTTGAGCCTTGATCTGGATGGAATATGCATTGATTTGTAATCATGAATCAACACTTAGATGCTATGGGATGAGAGTGTTAAAAATGCAGCTAGAGTTACATACAGTTATATCATAATATGGCATGGACAGTTCACTGCATGCAGACTAAAAACCATTGACACAGGTTAAAAAAAAAGACTGAGACTGATAGAGAAAATTGAAAATAAGCAGAACAGAACCTATTAGCCTAGAAACTTAAGTGCAGCTGTTTGTGCTTTCTCTGGCATTATATAAAACATCACAAAAATATTGTGCAGTTCATATCAAATATACCCTGAAGCAAATAATAAAATGGAATGCACTTGGACACACCCAATTACACTATAAAATCAGAATGCTATATGGCAATTAATGCTAGATAATCCATAAATCTAAGCAAAACCTACTGAGAATAAAGTAAATTAAAGAAAATAATTTAGATTTGGCATTGCAAATACCATAAAATAAACTTTAAAGTATAATGGCTAGATTTTGAAAACTCATCCTTCAGACTTCTACTTATAAATTGCAAGAACAAGTCACACACAGTGAGTGCTATTTTGTTCCTAAATAAATTGTATTTACAATTTATTTCATATGAATGTTTATCTGCTAGATTTTGCTAGCTACTTACAACTCTAAGGGCACATCTATACTAGGAGATTATTTCGAAATCACTAAATTTGAAATAAAACTCCCAAAATAACTTTTTTTAAAATAAGCTTATTCCCCAAGAAAAGTAGAAGTTATTATTTTCAAATAACCATCCTGTTACTTTGGAATAATGGGGTTTGGTAGTGTGGGTGCTCCTCTTGTTATTTCAAAACAAGGGAAGTTATTTCAAAATATAGACCAGGGCTAAATGACTTACTCTGTAGATGCAGCTTTGCCCTACAATTATTTTTGTGTTTAGTACTGGTCATTTTGATATTTACCTGTCTGGTTGTGGCTGCAACCTTATAGACATCTAAAAATCTAGAAAACCATGGGCCTTCTCCAAAGTTCATTGAAATCAATGTTTCCCCCTATTAACTGTAATTGGCTTTGAATTAGAAAAAAATGATCTAAACTGCAAGTGCAAATCATTGCAGGCTCAGTATTGCACTGAGACTTATGGAAGGTGTAATAATGGAGGCCTGATGCACAGGCTATAATATCAAGTGGTCTGGGGAATATATGTTGCACGGTCACTATACCATCTGCTCAGAAATACATCAGGTCTAATCTAGATAGTAAAACTTGTTATACAAATGCTATCCTCAATAATAAAAGAGAAAAAAATGTATCAGGGAGCCAAGAACATAAAGAGAAATGTTCTATACCTT